>NC_136068.1:1485439187-1486142937 GCF_964261635.1 Lissotriton helveticus
CAGAGCTGATTTGTATATAGCCAGTGTCTAACCCAGGGTGGTGTGGAGTGCAAAAAAACAATGGATTTAGGCCCGGATCCTTGTACTGGGGTGAATGTAGGACATTGTTCTACATTCTGTCCATCAACTGTGTTTTTTGCAATTTTCACCCCGAGTGGGCTGGGTATGCTCAGACGTGAGTCCCAGGCTCTCCACACCACTGGAGTCAAGCTATCCAGGCTGAATGAAGGCTGATAGCCAGAAACCAGTCCTTGGATGCTTGATTCAGGTCTGGGAAAGACATGGCTTGGTAGTTCGGACTGGACTGTTCCCATTAGGCACAGGGTCAGAGCTGATTTGCATATAGCCAGTGTCTAACCCAGGGTGGTGTGAAGTGCAAAAAAACCGATGGATTTAGGCCCAGATCCTTGTACTGGGTTGATTGTAAGACATTGTTCTACATTCTGTCCATCGACTGTATTTTTTGCAATTTTCACCCCGAGTGGGCTGGGTATTCTCAGACGTGAGTCCCAGGCTCTCCACACCACTGGAGTCAAGCTATCCAGGCTGAATAAAGGCTGATAGCCAGAAACCGGTCCTTGGATGCTTGATTCCGGTCTGGGAAAGACATGGCTTGGTAGTTCGGACTGGACTGTTCCCATGAGGCACAGGGTCAGAGCTGATTTGCATATAGCCAGTGTCTAACCCAGGGTGGTGTGGAGTGCAAAAAAACAATGGATTTAGGCCCAGATCCTTGTACTGGGGTGAATGTATGACATTGTTCTACATTCTGTCCATCAACTGTGTTTTTTGCAATTTTCACCCCGAGTGGGCTGGATATGCTCAGACGTGAGTCCCAGGCTCTCCACACCACTGGAGTCAAGCTATCCAGGCTGAATGAAGGCTGATAGCCAGAAACCGGTCCTTGGATGCTTGATTCCGGTCTGGGAAAGACATGGCTTGGTAGTTCGGACTGGACTGTTCCCATGAGGCACAGGGTCAGAGCTGATTTTCATATAGCCAGTGTCTAACCCAGGGTGGTGTGGAGTGCAAAAAAACGATGGATTTAGGCCCAGATCCTTGTACTGGGGTGCATGTATGACATTGTTCTACATTCTGCCATCAACTGTGTTTTTTGCAATTTTCACCCAGAGTGGGCTGGGTATGCTCAGACGTGAGTCCCAGGCTCTCCACACCACTGGAGTCAAGCTATCCAGGCTGAATGAAGGCTGATAGCAAGAAACCGGTCCTTGGATGCTTGATTCCGGTCTGGGAAAGACATGGCTTGGTAGTTCGGACTGGACTGTTCCCATGAGGCACAGGGTCAGAGCTGATTTGCATATAGCCAGTGTCTAACCCAGGGTGGTGTGGAGTGCAAAAAAACGATGGATTTAGGCCCAGATCCTTGTACTGGGGTGAATGTATGACATTGTTCTACATTCTGTCCATCAACTGTGTTTTTTGCAATTTTCACCCCGAGTGGGCTGGGTATGCTCAGACGTGAGTCCCAGGCTCTCCACACCACTGGAGTCAAGCTATCCAGGCTGAATGAAGGCTGATAGCCAGAAACCGGTCCTTGGATGCTTGATTCCGGTCTGGGAAAGACATGGCTTGGTAGTTCGGACTGGACTGTTCCCATGAGGCACAGGGTCAGAGCTGATTTGCATATAGCCAGGGTCTAAGCCAGGGTGGTGTGGAGTGCAAAAAAAACGATGGATTTAGGCCCAGATCCTTGTACTGGGGTGAATGTATGACATTGTTCTACATTCTGTCCATCAACTGTGTTTTTTGCAATTTTCACCCCGAGTAGGCTGGGTATGCTCAGACGTGAGTCCCAGGCTCTCCACACCACTGGAGTCAAGCTATCCAGGCTGAATGAAGGCTGATAGCCAGAAACCGGTCCTTGGATGCTTGATTCCGGTCTGGGAAAGACATGGCTTGGTAGTTCGGACTGAACTGTTCCCATGAGGCACAGGGTCAGAGCTGATTTGCATATAGCCAGTGTCTAACCCAGGGTGGTGTGGAGTGCAAAAAAACGATGGATTTAGGCCCAGATCCTTGTACTGGGGTGAATGTATGACATTGTTCTACATTCTGTCCATCAACTGTGTTTTTTGCAATTTTCACACAGAGTGGGCTGGGTATGCTCAGACGTGAGTCCCAGGCTTTCCACACCACTGGAGTCAAGCTATCCAGGCTGAATGAAGGCTGATAGCCAGAAACTGGTTCTTGGATGCTTGATTCCGGTCTGGGAAAGACATGGCTTGGTAGTTCGGACTGGACTGTTCCCATGAGGCACAGGGTCAGAGCTGATTTGCATATAGCCAGGGTCTAACCCAGGGTGGTGTTGAGTGCAAAAAAAACGATGGATTTAGGCCCAGATCCTTGTACTGGGGTGAATGTATGACATTGTTCTACATTCTGTCCATCAACTGTGTTTTTTGCAATTTTCACCCCGAGTAGGCTGGGTATGCTCAGACGTGAGTCCCAGGGTCTCCACACCACTGGAGTCAAGCTATCCAGGCTGAATGAAGGCTGATAGCCAAAACCGGTCCTTGGATGCTTGATTCCGGTCTGGGAAAGACATGGCTTGGTAGTTCGGACTGGACTGTTCCCATGAGGCACAGGGTCAGAGCTGATTTGCATATAGCCAGTGTCTAACCCAGGGTGGTGTGGAGAGCAAAATAACGATGGATTTCGGCCCAGATCCTTGTACTGGGGGTGAATGTATGACATTGTTCTACATTCTGTCCATCAATTGTGTTTTTTGCAATTTTCACCCCGAGTGGGCTGGGTATGCTCAGACGTTAGTCCCAGGCTCTCCACACCACTGGAGTCAAGCTATCCAGGCTGAATGAAGGCTGATAGCCAGAAACCGGTCCTTGGATGCTTGATTCCGGTCTGGGAAAGACATGGCTTGGTAGTTCGGACTGGACTGTTCCCATGAGGCACAGGGTCAGAGCTGATTTGCATATAGCCAGTGTCTAACCCAGGGTGGTGTGGAGTGCAAAAAAACGATGGATTTAGGCCCAGATCCTTGTACTGGGTTGATTGTAAGACATTGTTCTACATTCTGTCCATCGACTGTATTTTTTGCAATTTTCACCCCGAGTGGGCTGGGTATTCTCAGACGTGAGTCCCAGGCTCTCCACACCACTGGAGTCAAGCTATCCAGGCTGAATAAAGGCTGATAGCCAGAAACCGGTCCTTGGATGCTTGATTCCGGTCTGGGAAAGACATGGCTTGGTAGTTCGGACTGGACTGTTCCCATGAGGCACAGGGTCAGAGCTGATTTGCATATAGCCAGTGTCTAACCCAGGGTGGTGTGGAGTGCAAAAAAACAATGGATTTAGGCCCAGATCCTTGTACTGGGGTGAATGTATGACATTGTTCTACATTCTGTCCATCAACTGTGTTTTTTGCAATTTTCACCCCGAGTGGGCTGGATATGCTCAGACGTGAGTCCCAGGCTCTCCACACCACTGGAGTCAAGCTATCCAGGCTGAATGAAGGCTGATAGCCAGAAACCGGTCCTTGGATGCTTGATTCCGGTCTGGGAAAGACATGGCTTGGTAGTTCGGACTGGACTGTTCCCATGAGGCACAGGGTCAGAGCTGATTTTCATATAGCCAGTGTCTAACCCAGGGTGGTGTGGAGTGCAAAAAAACGATGGATTTAGGCCCAGATCCTTGTACTGGGGTGCATGTATGACATTGTTCTACATTCTGCCATCAACTGTGTTTTTTGCAATTTTCACCCAGAGTGGGCTGGGTATGCTCAGACGTGAGTCCCAGGCTCTCCACACCACTGGAGTCAAGCTATCCAGGCTGAATGAAGGCTGATAGCCAGAAACCGGTCCTTGGATGCTTGATTCCGGTCTGGGAAAGACATGGCTTGGTAGTTCGGACTGGACTGTTCCCATGAGGCACAGGGTCAGAGCTGATTTGCATATAGCCAGGGTCTAACCCAGGGTGGTGTGGAGTGCAAAAAAAACGATGGATTTAGGCCCATATCCTTGTACTGGGGTAAATGTATGACATTGTTCTACATTCTGTCCATCAACTGTGTTTTTTGCAATTGTCACCCCGAGTAGGCTGGGTATGCTCAGGCGTGAGTCCCAGGCTCTCCACACCATTGGAGTCAAGCTATCCAGGCTGAATGAAGGCTGATAGCCAGAAACCGGTCCTTGGATGCTTGATTCCGGTCTGGGAAAGACATGGCTTGGTAGTTCGGACGGGACTGTTCCCATGAGGCACAGGGTCAGAGCTGTTTTGCAAATAGCCAGTGTCTAACCCAGGGTGGTGTGGAGTGCAAAAAAACAATGGATTTCGGCCCACATCCTTGTACTGGGGATGAATGTATGACATTGTTCTACATTCTGTCCATCAACTGTGTTTTTTTTGCAATTTTCACCCCGAGTGGGCTGGGTATGCTCAGACGTTAGTCCCAGGCTCTCCACACCACTGGAGTCAAGCTATCCAGGCTAAATGAAGGCTGATAGCCAGAAACCGGTCCTTGGATGCTTGATTCCGGTCTGGGAAAGACATGGCTTGGTAGTTCGGACTGGACTGTTCCCATGAGGCACAGGGTCAGAGCTGATTTGTATATAGCCAGTGTCTAACCCAGGGTGGTGTGGAGTGCAAAAAAACAATGGATTTAGGCCCAGATCCTTGTACTGGGGTGAATGTAGGACATTGTTCTACATTCTGTCCATCAACTGTGTTTTTTGCAATTTTCACCCCGAGTGGGCTGGGTATGCTCAGACGTGAGTCCCAGTCTCTCCACACCACTGAAGTCAAGCTATCCAGGCTGAATGAAGGCTGATAACCAGAAACCGGTCCTTGGATGCTTGATTCAGGTCTGGGAAAGACATGGCTTGGTAGTTCGGACTGGACTGTTCCCATTAGGCACAGGGTCAGAGCTGATTTGCATATAGCCAGTGTCTAACCCAGGGTGGTGTGAAGTGCAAAAAAAACGATGGATTTAGACCCAGATCCTTGTACTGGGGTGAATGTATGACATTGTTCTACATTCTGTCCATCAACTGTGTTCTTTGCAATTTTCACCCCGAGTGGGCTGGGTATGCTCAGATGTGAGTCCCAGGCTTTCCACCCCACTGGAGTCAAGCTATCCAGGCTGAATGAAGGCTGATAGCCAGAAACTGGTCCTTGGATGCTTGAATCCGGTCTGGGAAAGACATGGCTTGGTAGTTCGGACTGGACTGTTCCCATGAGGCACAGGGTCAGAGCTGATTTGCATATAGCCAGTGTCTAACCCAGGGTGGTGTGGAGTGCAAAAAAACGATGGATTTAGGCCCAGATCCTTGTACTGGGGTGAATGTATGACATTGTTCTACATTCTGTCCATCAACTGTATTTTTTGCAATTTTAACCCCGAGTAGTCTGGGTATGCTCAGACATGAGTCCCAGGCTCTCCACACCACTGGAGTCAAGCTATCCAGGCTGAATGAAGGCTGATAGCAAGAAACCGGTCCTTGGATGCTTGATTCCGGTCTGGGAAAGACATGGCTTGGTAGTTCGGACTGGACTGTTCCCATGAGGCACAGGGTCAGAGCTGATTTGCATATAGCCAGTGTCTAACCCAGGGTGGTGTGGAGTGCAAGAAAACGATGGATTTAGGCCCAGATCCTTGTACTGGGGTGAATGTATGACATTGTTCTACATTCTGTCCATCAACTGTGTTTTTTGCAATTTTCACCCCGAGTGGGCTGGGTATGCTCAGACGTGAGTCCCAGGCTCTCCACACCACTGGAGTCAAGCTATCCAGGCTGAATGAAGGCTGATAGCCAGAAACCGGTCCTTGGATGCTTGATTCCGGTCTGGGAAAGACATGGCTTGGTAGTTCGGACTGGACTGTTCCCATGAGGCACAGGGTCAGAGGTGATTTGCATATAGCCAGGGTCTAAGCCAGGGTGGTGTGGAGTGCAAAAAAAACGATGGATTTAGGCCCAGATCCTTGTACTGGGGTGAATGTATGACATTGTTCTACATTCTGTCCATCAACTGTGTTTTTTGCAATTTTCACCCCGAGTAGGCTGGGTATGCTCAGACGTGAGTCCCAGGCTCTCAACACCACTGGAGTCAAGCTATCCAGGCTGAATGAAGGCTGATAGCCAGAAACCGGTCCTTGGATGCTTGATTCCGGTCTGGGAAAGACATGGCTTGGTAGTTCGGACTGAACTGTTCCCATGAGGCACAGGGTCAGAGCTGATTTGCATATAGTCAGTGTCTAACCCAGGGTGGTGTGGAGTGCAAAAAAACGATGGATTTAGGCCCAGATCCTTGTACTGGGGTGAATGTATGACATTGTTCTACATTCTGTCCATCAACTGTGTTTTTTGCAATTTTCACACAGAGTGGGCTGGGTATGCTCAGACGTGAGTCCCAGGCTTTCCACACCACTGGAGTCAAGCTATCGAGGCTGAATGAAGGCTGATAGCCAGAAACTGGTTCTTGGATGCTTGATTCCGGTCTGGGAAAGACATGGCTTGGTAGTTCGGACTGCACTGTTCCCATGAGGCACAGGGTCAGAGCTGATTTGCATATAGCCAGTGTCTAACCCAGGGTGGTGTGGAGAGCAAAATAACGATGGATTTCGGCCCAGATCCTTGTACTGGGGGTGAATGTATGACATTGTTCTACATTCTGTCCATCAATTGTGTTTTTTGCAATTTTCACCCCGAGTGGGCTGGGTATGCTCAGACGTTAGTCCCAGGCTCTCCACACCACTGGAGTCAAGCTATCCAGGCTGAATGAAGGCTGATAGCCAGAAACCGGTCCTTGGATGCTTGATTCCGGTCTGGGAAAGACATGGCTTGGTAGTTCGGACTGGACTGTTCCCATGAGGCACAGGGTCAGAGCTGATTTTCATATAGCCAGTGTCTAACCCAGGGTGGTGTGGAGTGCAAAAAAACAATGGATTTAGGCCCAGATCCTTGTACTGGGGTGAATGTATGACATTGTTCTACATTCTGTCCATCAACTGTGTTTTTTGCAATTTTCACCCCGAGTGGGCTGGATATGCTCAGACGTGAGTCCCAGGCTCTCCACACCACTGGAGTCAAGCTATCCAGGCTGAATGAAGGCTGATAGCCAGAAACCGGTCCTTGGATGCTTGATTCCGGTCTGGGAAAGACATGGCTTGGTAGTTCGGACTGGACTGTTCCCATGAGGCACAGGGTCAGAGCTGATTTTCATAAAGCCAGTGTCTAACCCAGGGTGGTGTGGAGTGCAAAAAAATGATGGATTTAGGCCCAGATCCTTGTACTGGGGTGCATGTATGACATTGTTCTACATTCTGCCATCAACTGTGTTTTTTGCAATTTTCACCCAGAGTGGGCTGGGTATGCTCAGACGTGAGTCCCAGGCTCTCCACACCACTGGAGTCAAGCTATCCAGGCTGAATGAAGGCTGATAGCCAGAAACCGGTCCTTGGATGCTTGATTCCGGTCTGGGAAAGACATGGCTTGGTAGTTCGGACTGGACTGTTCCCATGAGGCACAGGGTCAGAGCTGATTTGCATATAGCCAGGGTCTAACCCAGGGTGGTGTGGAGTGCAAAAAAACCGATGGATTTAGGCCCATATCCTTGTACTGGGGTAAATGTATGACATTGTTCTACATTCTGTCCATCAACTGTTTTTTTTGCAATTGTCACCCCGAGTAGGCTGGGTATGCTCAGACGTGAGTCCCAGGCTCTCCACACCATTGGAGTCAAGCTATCCAGGCTGAATGAAGGCTGATAGCCAGAAACCGGTCCTTGGATGCTTGATTCCGGTCTGGGAAAGACATGGCTTGGTAGTTCGGACGGGACTGTTCCCATGAGGCACAGGGTCAGAGCTGTTTTGCAAATAGCCAGTGTCTAACCCAGGGTGGTGTGGAGTGCAAAAAAACGATGGATTTCGGCCCACATCCTTGTACTGGGGATGAATGTATGACATTGTTCTACATACTGTCCATCAACTGTGTTTTTTTTGCAATTTTCACCCCGAGTGGGCTGGGTATGCTCAGACGTTAGTCCCAGGCTCTCCACACCACTGGAGTCAAGCTATCCAGGCTAAATGAAGGCTGATAGCCAGAAACCGGTCCTTGGATGCTTGATGGCTGGGAAAGACATGGCTTGGTAGTTCGGACTGGACTGTTCCCATGAGGCACAGGGTCAGAGCTGATTTGTATATAGCCAGTGTCTAACCCAGGGTGGTGTGGAGTGCAAAAAAACAATGGATTTAGGCCCGGATCCTTGTACTGGGGTGAATGTAGGACATTGTTCTACATTCTGTCCATCAACTGTGTTTTTTGCAATTTTCACCCCGAGTGGGCTGGGTATGCTCAGACGTGAGTCCCAGGCTCTCCACACCACTGGAGTCAAGCTATCCAGGCTGAATGAAGGCTGATAGCCAGAAACCAGTCCTTGGATGCTTGATTCAGGTCTGGGAAAGACATGGCTTGGTAGTTCGGACTGGACTGTTCCCATTAGGCACAGGGTCAGAGCTGATTTGCATATAGCCAGTGTCTAACCCAGGGTGGTGTGAAGTGCAAAAAAAACGATGGATTTAGGCCCAGATCCTTGTACTGGGTTGATTGTAAGACATTGTTCTACATTCTGTCCATCGACTGTATTTTTTGCAATTTTCACCCCGAGTGGGCTGGGTATTCTCAGACGTGAGTCCCAGGCTCTCCACACCACTGGAGTCAAGCTATCCAGGCTGAATAAAGGCTGATAGCCAGAAACCGGTCCTTGGATGCTTGATTCCGGTCTGGGAAAGACATGGCTTGGTAGTTCGGACTGGACTGTTCCCATGAGGCACAGGGTCAGAGCTGATTTGCATATAGCCAGTGTCTAACCCAGGGTGGTGTGGAGTGCAAAAAAACAATGGATTTAGGCCCAGATCCTTGTACTGGGGTGAATGTATGACATTGTTCTACATTCTGTCCATCAACTGTGTTTTTTGCAATTTTCACCCCGAGTGGGCTGGATATGCTCAGACGTGAGTCCCAGGCTCTCCACACCACTGGAGTCAAGCTATCCAGGCTGAATGAAGGCTGATAGCCAGAAACCGGTCCTTGGATGCTTGATTCCGGTCTGGGAAAGACATGGCTTGGTAGTTCGGACTGGACTGTTCCCATGAGGCACAGGGTCAGAGCTGATTTTCATATAGCCAGTGTCTAACCCAGGGTGGTGTGGAGTGCAAAAAAACGATGGATTTAGGCCCAGATCCTTGTACTGGGGTGCATGTATGACATTGTTCTACATTCTGCCATCAACTGTGTTTTTTGCAATTTTCACCCAGAGTGGGCTGGGTATGCTCAGACGTGAGTCCCAGGCTCTCCACACCACTGGAGTCAAGCTATCCAGGCTGAATGAAGGCTGATAGCAAGAAACCGGTCCTTGGATGCTTGATTCCGGTCTGGGAAAGACATGGCTTGGTAGTTCGGACTGGACTGTTCCCATGAGGCACAGGGTCAGAGCTGATTTGCATATAGCCAGTGTCTAACCCAGGGTGGTGTGGAGTGCAAAAAAACGATGGATTTAGGCCCAGATCCTTGTACTGGGGTGAATGTATGACATTGTTCTACATTCTGTCCATCAACTGTGTTTTTTGCAATTTTCACCCCGAGTGGGCTGGGTATGCTCAGACGTGAGTCCCAGGCTCTCCACACCACTGGAGTCAAGCTATCCAGGCTGAATGAAGGCTGATAGCCAGAAACCGGTCCTTGGATGCTTGATTCCGGTCTGGGAAAGACATGGCTTGGTAGTTCGGACTGGACTGTTCCCATGAGGCACAGGGTCAGAGCTGATTTGCATATAGCCAGGGTCTAAGCCAGGGTGGTGTGGAGTGCAAAAAAAACGATGGATTTAGGCCCAGATCCTTGTACTGGGGTGAATGTATGACATTGTTCTACATTCTGTCCATCAACTGTGTTTTTTGCAATTTTCACCCCGAGTAGGCTGGGTATGCTCAGACGTGAGTCCCAGGCTCTCCACACCACTGGAGTCAAGCTATCCAGGCTGAATGAAGGCTGATAGCCAGAAACCGGTCCTTGGATGCTTGATTCCGGTCTGGGAAAGACATGGCTTGGTAGTTCGGACTGAACTGTTCCCATGAGGCACAGGGTCAGAGCTGATTTGCATATAGCCAGTGTCTAACCCAGGGTGGTGTGGAGTGCAAAAAAACGATGGATTTAGGCCCAGATCCTTGTACTGGGGTGAATGTATGACATTGTTCTACATTCTGTCCATCAACTGTGTTTTTTGCAATTTTCACACAGAGTGGGCTGGGTATGCTCAGACGTGAGTCCCAGGCTTTCCACACCACTGGAGTCAAGCTATCCAGGCTGAATGAAGGCTGATAGCCAGAAACTGGTTCTTGGATGCTTGATTCCGGTCTGGGAAAGACATGGCTTGGTAGTTCGGACTGGACTGTTCCCATGAGACACAGGGTCAGAGCTGATTTGCATATAGCCAGGGTCTAACCCAGGGTGGTGTTGAGTGCAAAAAAAACGATGGATTTAGGCCCAGATCCTTGTACTGGGGTGAATGTATGACATTGTTCTACATTCTGTCCATCAACTGTGTTTTTTGCAATTTTCACCCCGAGTAGGCTGGGTATGCTCAGACGTGAGTCCCAGGGTCTCCACACCACTGGAGTCAAGCTATCCAGGCTGAATGAAGGCTGATAGCCAAAACCGGTCCTTGGATGCTTGATTCCGGTCTGGGAAAGACATGGCTTGGTAGTTCGGACTGGACTGTTCCCATGAGGCACAGGGTCAGAGCTGATTTGCATATAGCCAGTGTCTAACCCAGGGTGGTGTGGAGAGCAAAATAACGATGGATTTCGGCCCAGATCCTTGTACTGGGGGTGAATGTATGACATTGTTCTACATTCTGTCCATCAATTGTGTTTTTTGCAATTTTCACCCCGAGTGGGCTGGGTATGCTCAGACGTTAGTCCCAGGCTCTCCACACCACTGGAGTCAAGCTATCCAGGCTGAATGAAGGCTGATAGCCAGAAACCGGTCCTTGGATGCTTGATTCCGGTCTGGGAAAGACATGGCTTGGTAGTTCGGACTGGACTGTTCCCATGAGGCACAGGGTCAGAGCTGATTTGCATATAGCCAGTGTCTAACCCAGGGTGGTGTGGAGTGCAAAAAAACGATGGATTTAGGCCCAGATCCTTGTACTGGGTTGATTGTAAGACATTGTTCTACATTCTGTCCATCGACTGTATTTTTTGCAATTTTCACCCCGAGTGGGCTGGGTATTCTCAGACGTGAGTCCCAGGCTCTCCACACCACTGGAGTCAAGCTATCCAGGCTGAATAAAGGCTGATAGCCAGAAACCGGTCCTTGGATGCTTGATTCCGGTCTGGGAAAGACATGGCTTGGTAGTTCGGACTGGACTGTTCCCATGAGGCACAGGGTCAGAGCTGATTTGCATATAGCCAGTGTCTAACCCAGGGTGGTGTGGAGTGCAAAAAAACAATGGATTTAGGCCCAGATCCTTGTACTGGGGTGAATGTATGACATTGTTCTACATTCTGTCCATCAACTGTGTTTTTTGCAATTTTCACCCCGAGTGGGCTGGATATGCTCAGACGTGAGTCCCAGGCTCTCCACACCACTGGAGTCAAGCTATCCAGGCTGAATGAAGGCTGATAGCCAGAAACCGGTCCTTGGATGCTTGATTCCGGTCTGGGAAAGACATGGCTTGGTAGTTCGGACTGGACTGTTCCCATGAGGCACAGGGTCAGAGCTGATTTTCATATAGCCAGTGTCTAACCCAGGGTGGTGTGGAGTGCAAAAAAACGATGGATTTAGGCCCAGATCCTTGTACTGGGGTGCATGTATGACATTGTTCTACATTCTGCCATCAACTGTGTTTTTTGCAATTTTCACCCAGAGTGGGCTGGGTATGCTCAGACGTGAGTCCCAGGCTCTCCACACCACTGGAGTCAAGCTATCCAGGCTGAATGAAGGCTGATAGCCAGAAACCGGTCCTTGGATGCTTGATTCCGGTCTGGGAAAGACATGGCTTGGTAGTTCGGACTGGACTGTTCCCATGAGGCACAGGGTCAGAGCTGATTTGCATATAGCCAGGGTCTAACCCAGGGTGGTGTGGAGTGCAAAAAAAACGATGGATTTAGGCCCATATCCTTGTACTGGGGTAAATGTATGACATTGTTCTACATTCTGTCCATCAACTGTGTTTTTTGCAATTGTCACCCCGAGTAGGCTGGGTATGCTCAGGCGTGAGTCCCAGGCTCTCCACACCATTGGAGTCAAGCTATCCAGGCTGAATGAAGGCTGATAGCCAGAAACCGGTCCTTGGATGCTTGATTCCGGTCTGGGAAAGACATGGCTTGGTAGTTCGGACGGGACTGTTCCCATGAGGCACAGGGTCAGAGCTGTTTTGCAAATAGCCAGTGTCTAACCCAGGGTGGTGTGGAGTGCAAAAAAACAATGGATTTCGGCCCACATCCTTGTACTGGGGATGAATGTATGACATTGTTCTACATTCTGTCCATCAACTGTGTTTTTTTTGCAATTTTCACCCCGAGTGGGCTGGGTATGCTCAGACGTTAGTCCCAGGCTCTCCACACCACTGGAGTCAAGCTATCCAGGCTAAATGAAGGCTGATAGCCAGAAACCGGTCCTTGGATGCTTGATTCCGGTCTGGGAAAGACATGGCTTGGTAGTTCGGACTGGACTGTTCCCATGAGGCACAGGGTCAGAGCTGATTTGTATATAGCCAGTGTCTAACCCAGGGTGGTGTGGAGTGCAAAAAAACAATGGATTTAGGCCCAGATCCTTGTACTGGGGTGAATGTAGGACATTGTTCTACATTCTGTCCATCAACTGTGTTTTTTGCAATTTTCACCCCGAGTGGGCTGGGTATGCTCAGACGTGAGTCCCAGGCTCTCCACACCACTGGAGTCAAGCTATCCAGGCTGAATGAAGGCTGATAGCCAGAAACCAGTCCTTGGATGCTTGATTCCGGTCTGGGAAAGACATGGCTTGGTAGTTCGGACTGGACTGTTCCCATGAGGCACAGGGTCAGAGCTGATTTTCATATAGCCAGTGTCTAACCCAGGGTGGTGTGGAGTGCAAAAAAACGATGGATTTAGGCCCAGATCCTTGTACTGGGGTGAATGTAAGACATTGTTCTACATTCTGTCCATCAACTGTGTTTTTTGCAATTTTCACCCCGAGTGGGCTGGGTATGCTCAGACGTGAGTCCCAGGCTCTCCACACCACTGGAGTCAAACTATCCAGGCTGAATGAAGGCTGATAGCCAGAAACCGGTCCTTGGATGCTTGATTCCGGTCTGGGAAAGACATGGCTTGGTAGTTCGGACTGGACTGTTCCCATGAGGCACAGGGTCAGAGCTGATTTGCATATAGCTAGTGTCTAACCCAGGGTGGTGTGGAGTGCAAAAAAACGATGGATTTAGGCCCAGATCCTTGTACTGGGGTAAATGTATGACATTCTTCTACATTCTGTCCATCAACTGTGTTTTTTGCAATTTTCACCCCGAGCGGGCTGGGTATGCTCAGACGTGAGTCCCAGGCTCTCCACACCACTGGAGTCAAGCTATCCAGGCTGAATGAAGGCTCCATATCCTTGTACTGGGGTAAATGTATGACATTGTTCTACATTCTGTCCATCAACTGTGTTTTTTGCAATTGTCACCCCGAGTAGGCTGGGTATGCTCAGACGTGAGTCCCAGTCTCTCCACACCACTGAAGTCAAGCTATCCAGGCTGAATGAAGGCTGATAACCAGAAACCGGTCCTTGGATGCTTGATTCAGGTCTGGGAAAGACATGGCTTGGTAGTTCGGACTGGACTGTTCCCATTAGGCACAGGGTCAGAGCTGATTTACATATAGCCAGTGTCTAACCCAGGGTGATGTGAAGTGCAAAAAACCCGATGGATTTAGGCCCAGATCCTTGTACTGGGGTGAATGTATGACATTGTTCTACATTCTGTCCATCAACTGTGTTCTTTGCAATTTTCACCCCGAGTGGGCTGGGTATGCTCAGACGTGAGTCCCAGGCTTTCCACCCCACTGGAGTCAAGCTATCCAGGCTGAATGAAGGCTGATAGCCAGAAACTGGTCCTTGGATGCTTGATTCCGGTCTGGGAAAGACATGGCTTGGTAGTTCGGACTGGACTGTTCCCATGAGGCACAGGGTCAGAGCTGATTTGCATATAGCCAGTGTCTAACCCAGGGTGGTGTGGAGTGCAAAAAAACGATGGATTTAGGCCCAGATCCTTGTACTGGGGTGAATGTATGACATTGTTCTACATTCTGTCCATCAACTGTATTTTTTGCAATTTTAACCCCGAGTAGTCTGGGTATGCTCAGACATGAGTCCCAGGCTCTCCACACCACTGGAGTCAAGCTATCCAGGCTGAATGAAGGCTGATAGCAAGAAACCGGTCCTTGGATGCTTGATTCCGGTCTGGGAAAGACATGGCTTGGTAGTTCGGACTGGACTGTTCCCATGAGGCACAGGGTCAGAGCTGATTTGCATATAGCCAGTGTCTAACCCAGGGTGGTGTGGAGTGCAAAAAAACGATGGATTTAGGCCCAGATCCTTGTACTGGGGTGAATGTATGACATTGTTCTACATTCTGTCCATCAACTGTGTTTTTTGCAATTTTCACCCCGAGTGGGCTGGGTATGCTCAGACGTGAGTCCCAGGCTCTCCACACCACTGGAGTCAAGCTATCCAGGCTGAATGAAGGCTGATAGCCAGAAACCGGTCCTTGGATGCTTGATTCCGGTCTGGGAAAGACATGGCTTGGTAGTTCGGACTGGACTGTTCCCATGAGGCACAGGGTCAGAGCTGATTTGCATATAGCCAGGGTCTAAGCCAGGGTGGTGTGGAGTGCAAAAAAAACGATGGATTTAGGCCCAGATCCTTGTACTGGGGTGAATGTATGACATTGTTCTACATTCTGTCCATCAACTGTGTTTTTTGCAATTTTCACCCCGAGTAGGCTGGGTATGCTCAGACGTGAGTCCCAGGCTCTCCACACCACTGGAGTCAAGCTATCCAGGCTGAATGAAGGCTGATAGCCAGAAACCGGTCCTTGGATGCTTGATTCCGGTCTGGGAAAGACATGGCTTGGTAGTTCGGACTGAACTGTTCCCATGAGGCACAGGGTCAGAGCTGATTTGCATATAGCCAGTGTCTAACCCAGGGTGGTGTGGAGTGCAAAAAAACGATGGATTTAGGCCCAGATCCTTGTACTGGGGTGAATGTATGACATTGTTCTACATTCTGTCCATCAACTGTGTTTTTTGCAATTTTCACACAGAGTGGGCTGGGTATGCTCAGACGTGAGTCCCAGGCTTTCCACACCACTGGAGTCAAGCTATCCAGGCTGAATGAAGGCTGATAGCCAGAAACTGGTTCTTGGATGCTTGATTCCGGTCTGGGAAAGACATGGCTTGGTAGTTCGGACTGGACTGTTCCCATGAGGCACAGGGTCAGAGCTGATTTGCATATAGCCAGGGTCTAACCCAGGGTGGTGTTGAGTGCAAAAAAAACGATGGATTTAGGCCCAGATCCTTGTACTGGGGTGAATGTATGACATTGTTCTACATTCTGTCCATCAACTGTGTTTTTTGCAATTTTCACCCCGAGTAGGCTGGGTATGCTCAGACGTGAGTCCCAGGGTCTCCACACCACTGGAGTCAAGCTATCCAGGCTGAATGAAGGCTGATAGCCAAAACCGGTCCTTGGATGCTTGATTCCGGTCTGGGAAAGACATGGCTTGGTAGTTCGGACTGGACTGTTCCCATGAGGCACAGGGTCAGAGCTGATTTGCATATAGCCAGTGTCTAACCCAGGGTGGTGTGGAGAGCAAAATAACGATGGATTTCGGCCCAGATCCTTGTACTGGGGGTGAATGTATGACATTGTTCTACATTCTGTCCATCAATTGTGTTTTTTGCAATTTTCACCCCGAGTGGGCTGGGTATGCTCAGACGTTAGTCCCAGGCTCTCCACACCACTGGAGTCAAGCTATCCAGGCTGAATGAAGGCTGATAGCCAGAAACCGGTCCTTGGATGCTTGATTCCGGTCTGGGAAAGACATGGCTTGGTAGTTCGGACTGGACTGTTCCCATGAGGCACAGGGTCAGAGCTGATTTGCATATAGCCAGTGTCTAACCCAGGGTGGTGTGGAGTGCAAAAAAACGATGGATTTAGGCCCAGATCCTTGTACTGGGTTGATTGTAAGACATTGTTCTACATTCTGTCCATCGACTGTATTTTTTGCAATTTTCACCCCGAGTGGGCTGGGTATTCTCAGACGTGAGTCCCAGGCTCTCCACACCACTGGAGTCAAGCTATCCAGGCTGAATAAAGGCTGATAGCCAGAAACCGGTCCTTGGATGCTTGATTCCGGTCTGGGAAAGACATGGCTTGGTAGTTCGGACTGGACTGTTCCCATGAGGCACAGGGTCAGAGCTGATTTGCATATAGCCAGTGTCTAACCCAGGGTGGTGTGGAGTGCAAAAAAACAATGGATTTAGGCCCAGATCCTTGTACTGGGGTGAATGTATGACATTGTTCTACATTCTGTCCATCAACTGTGTTTTTTGCAATTTTCACCCCGAGTGGGCTGGATATGCTCAGACGTGAGTCCCAGGCTCTCCACACCACTGGAGTCAAGCTATCCAGGCTGAATGAAGGCTGATAGCCAGAAACCGGTCCTTGGATGCTTGATTCCGGTCTGGGAAAGACATGGCTTGGTAGTTCGGACTGGACTGTTCCCATGAGGCACAGGGTCAGAGCTGATTTTCATATAGCCAGTGTCTAACCCAGGGTGGTGTGGAGTGCAAAAAAACGATGGATTTAGGCCCAGATCCTTGTACTGGGGTGCATGTATGACATTGTTCTACATTCTGCCATCAACTGTGTTTTTTGCAATTTTCACCCAGAGTGGGCTGGGTATGCTCAGACGTGAGTCCCAGGCTCTCCACACCACTGGAGTCAAGCTATCCAGGCTGAATGAAGGCTGATAGCCAGAAACCGGTCCTTGGATGCTTGATTCCGGTCTGGGAAAGACATGGCTTGGTAGTTCGGACTGGACTGTTCCCATGAGGCACAGGGTCAGAGCTGATTTGCATATAGCCAGGGTCTAACCCAGGGTGGTGTGGAGTGCAAAAAAAACGATGGATTTAGGCCCATATCCTTGTACTGGGGTAAATGTATGACATTGTTCTACATTCTGTCCATCAACTGTGTTTTTTGCAATTGTCACCCCGAGTAGGCTGGGTATGCTCAGGCGTGAGTCCCAGGCTCTCCACACCATTGGAGTCAAGCTATCCAGGCTGAATGAAGGCTGATAGCCAGAAACCGGTCCTTGGATGCTTGATTCCGGTCTGGGAAAGACATGGCTTGGTAGTTCGGACGGGACTGTTCCCATGAGGCACAGGGTCAGAGCTGTTTTGCAAATAGCCAGTGTCTAACCCAGGGTGGTGTGGAGTGCAAAAAAACAATGGATTTCGGCCCACATCCTTGTACTGGGGATGAATGTATGACATTGTTCTACATTCTGTCCATCAACTGTGTTTTTTTTGCAATTTTCACCCCGAGTGGGCTGGGTATGCTCAGACGTTAGTCCCAGGCTCTCCACACCACTGGAGTCAAGCTATCCAGGCTAAATGAAGGCTGATAGCCAGAAACCGGTCCTTGGATGCTTGATTCCGGTCTGGGAAAGACATGGCTTGGTAGTTCGGACTGGACTGTTCCCATGAGGCACAGGGTCAGAGCTGATTTGTATATAGCCAGTGTCTAACCCAGGGTGGTGTGGAGTGCAAAAAAACAATGGATTTAGGCCCAGATCCTTGTACTGGGGTGAATGTAGGACATTGTTCTACATTCTGTCCATCAACTGTGTTTTTTGCAATTTTCACCCCGAGTGGGCTGGGTATGCTCAGACGTGAGTCCCAGGCTCTCCACACCACTGGAGTCAAGCTATCCAGGCTGAATGAAGGCTGATAGCCAGAAACCAGTCCTTGGATGCTTGATTCCGGTCTGGGAAAGACATGGCTTGGTAGTTCGGACTGGACTGTTCCCATGAGGCACAGGGTCAGAGCTGATTTTCATATAGCCAGTGTCTAACCCAGGGTGGTGTGGAGTGCAAAAAAACGATGGATTTAGGCCCAGATCCTTGTACTGGGGTGAATGTAAGACATTGTTCTACATTCTGTCCATCAACTGTGTTTTTTGCAATTTTCACCCCGAGTGGGCTGGGTATGCTCAGACGTGAGTCCCAGGCTCTCCACACCACTGGAGTCAAACTATCCAGGCTGAATGAAGGCTGATAGCCAGAAACCGGTCCTTGGATGCTTGATTCCGGTCTGGGAAAGACATGGCTTGGTAGTTCGGACTGGACTGTTCCCATGAGGCACAGGGTCAGAGCTGATTTGCATATAGCTAGTGTCTAACCCAGGGTGGTGTGGAGTGCAAAAAAACGATGGATTTAGGCCCAGATCCTTGTACTGGGGTAAATGTATGACATTCTTCTACATTCTGTCCATCAACTGTGTTTTTTGCAATTTTCACCCCGAGCGGGCTGGGTATGCTCAGACGTGAGTCCCAGGCTCTCCACACCACTGGAGTCAAGCTATCCAGGCTGAATGAAGGCTCCATATCCTTGTACTGGGGTAAATGTATGACATTGTTCTACATTCTGTCCATCAACTGTGTTTTTTGCAATTGTCACCCCGAGTAGGCTGGGTATGCTCAGACGTGAGTCCCAGTCTCTCCACACCACTGAAGTCAAGCTATCCAGGCTGAATGAAGGCTGATAACCAGAAACCGGTCCTTGGATGCTTGATTCAGGTCTGGGAAAGACATGGCTTGGTAGTTCGGACTGGACTGTTCCCATTAGGCACAGGGTCAGAGCTGATTTACATATAGCCAGTGTCTAACCCAGGGTGATGTGAAGTGCAAAAAACCCGATGGATTTAGGCCCAGATCCTTGTACTGGGGTGAATGTATGACATTGTTCTACATTCTGTCCATCAACTGTGTTCTTTGCAATTTTCACCCCGAGTGGGCTGGGTATGCTCAGACGTGAGTCCCAGGCTTTCCACCCCACTGGAGTCAAGCTATCCAGGCTGAATGAAGGCTGATAGCCAGAAACTGGTCCTTGGATGCTTGATTCCGGTCTGGGAAAGACATGGCTTGGTAGTTCGGACTGGACTGTTCCCATGAGGCACAGGGTCAGAGCTGATTTGCATATAGCCAGTGTCTAACCCAGGGTGGTGTGGAGTGCAAAAAAACGATGGATTTAGGCCCAGATCCTTGTACTGGGGTGAATGTATGACATTGTTCTACATTCTGTCCATCAACTGTATTTTTTGCAATTTTAACCCCGAGTAGTCTGGGTATGCTCAGACATGAGTCCCAGGCTCTCCACACCACTGGAGTCAAGCTATCCAGGCTGAATGAAGGCTGATAGCAAGAAACCGGTCCTTGGATGCTTGATTCCGGTCTGGGAAAGACATGGCTTGGTAGTTCGGACTGGACTGTTCCCATGAGGCACAGGGTCAGAGCTGATTTGCATATAGCCAGTGTCTAACCCAGGGTGGTGTGGAGTGCAAAAAACGATGGATTTAGGCCCAGATCCTTGTACTGGGGTGAATGTATGACATTGTTCTACATTCTGTCCATCAACTGTGTTTTTTGCAATTTTCACCCCGAGTGGGCTGGGTATGCTCAGACGTGAGTCCCAGGCTCTCCACACAACTGGAGTCAAGCTATCCAGGCTGAATGAAGGCTGATAGCCAGAAACCGGTCCTTGGATGCTTGATTCCGGTCTGGGAAAGACATGGCTTGGTAGTTCGGACTGGACTGTTCCCATGAGGCACAAGATCAGAGCTGATTTGCATATAGCCAGTGTCTAACCCAGGGTGGTGTGGAGTGCAAAAAAACGATGGATTTAGGCCCAGATCCTTGTACTGGGGTGAATGTATGACATTCTTCTACATTCTATCCATCAACTGTGTTTTTTGCAATTTTCACCCCGAGTGGGCTGGGTATGCTCAGACGTGAGTCCCAGGCTCTCCACACCACTGGAGTCAATCTATCCAGGCTGAATGAAGGCTGATAGCCAGAAACCGGTCCTTGAATGCTTGATTCCGGTCTGGGAAAGACATGGCTTGGTAGTTCGGACTGGACTGTTCCCATGAGGCACAGGGTCAGAGCTGATTTTCATATAGCCAGTGTCTAACCCAGGGTGGTGTGGAGTGCAAAAAAACTATGGATTTAGGCCCAGATCCTTGTACTGGGGTGAATGTATGACATTGTTCTACATTCTGTCCATCAACTGTGTTTTTTGCAATTTTCACCCCGAGTCAGCTGGGTATGCTCAGACTTGAGTCCCAGGTTCTCCACACCACTGGAGTCAAGCTATCCAGGCTGAATGAAGGCTGATAGCCAGAAACCGGTCCTTGGGTGCTTGATTCCGGTCTGGGAACGACATGGCTTGGTAGTTCGGACTGGACTGTTCCCATGAGGCACAGGGTCAGAGCTGATTTGCATATAGCCAGTGTCTAACCCAGGGTGGTGTGGAGTGGAAAAAAATGATGGATTTAGGCCCAGATCCTTGTACTGAGGTGAATGTATGACATTGTTCTACATTCTGTCCATCAACTGTGTTTTTTGCAATTTTCACCCCGAGTGGGCTGTGTATGCTCAGACGTGAGTCCCAGGCTCTCCACACCACTGGAGTCAAGCTATCCAGGCTGAATGAAGGCTGATAGCCAGAAACTGGTCCTTGGATGCTTGATTCCGGTCTGGAAAAGACATGGCTTGGTAGTTCGGACTGGACTGTTCCCATGAGGCACAGGGTCAGATCTGATTTGCATATAGCCAGTGTCTAACCCAGGGTGGTGTGGAGTGCAAAAAAACGATGGATTTAGGCCCAGATCCTTGTACTGGGGTGAATGTATGACATTGTTCTACATTCTGTCCATCAACTGTGTTTTTTGCAATTGTCACCCCGAGTAGGCTGGGTATGCTCAGACGTGAGTCCCAGGCTCTCCACACCACTGGAGTCAAGCTATCCAGGCTGAATGAAGGCTGATAGCCAGAAACCGGTCCTTGGATGCTTGATTCCGGTCTGGGAAAGACATGGCTTGGTAGTTCGGACTGGACTGTTCCCATGAGGCACAGGGTCAGAGCTGATTTGCATATAGCCAGGGTCTAACCCAGGGTGTTGTGGAGTGCAAAAAAAACGATGGATTTAGGCCCATATCCTTGTACTGGGGTATATGTATGACATTGTTCTACATTCTGTCCATCAACTGTGTTTTTTGCAATTGTCACCCCGAGTAGGCTGGGTATGCTCAGACGTGAGTCCCAGGCTCTCCACACCATTGGAGTCAAGCTATCCAGGCTGAATGAAGGCTGATAGCCAGAAACCGGTCCTTGGATGCTTGATTCCGGTCTGGGAAAGACATGGCTTGGTAGTTCGGACGGGACTGTTCCCATGAGGCACAGGGTCAGAGCTGTTTTGCAAATAGCCAGTGTCTAACCCAGGGTGGTGTGGAGTGCAAAAAAACGATGGATTTCGGCCCACATCCTTGTACTGGGGATGAATGTATGACATTGTTCTACATTCTGTCCATCAACTGTGTTTTTTTTGCAATTTTCACCCCGAGTGGGCTGGGTATGCTCAGACGTTAGTCCCAGGCTCTCCACACCACTGGAGTCAAGCTATCCAGGCTAAATGAAGGCTGATAGCCAGAAACCGGTCCTTGGATGCTTGATTCCGGTCTGGGAAAGACATGGCTTGGTAGTTCGGACTGGACTGTTCCCATGAGGCACAGGGTCAGAGCTGATTTGTATATAGCCAGTGTCTAACCCAGGGTGGTGTGGAGTGCAAAAAAACAATGGATTTAGGCCCAGATCCTTGTACTGGGTAAGCATGGGCGGATTTTGCGGATTCGCAATCCGCGAATTTGCGGATTTGCGTATTCGCGGATTGCGAAAATACGCGAAATCCGCGAATTCTCGCGGATTAGCGGATTTTTTGGGGGTGTGTATGTTCGCACAGGATTCTGCAAGTTCGCGAGGGTTTTGTACTATTTCGCAAATTGCGAACTTACTTGTCGGGTCGCCAGTTTAGCGAACTTGTTGTTTCTACGTGCCCAGCCTGTTTGCTAAGCTTTCTTCATCACTGCCACCCTCTGTCACCACTGGCACTCTCTTTGGTCACCCATGCCACCCTCTGGCTCACCCATGTCACCCTCTGTGTCATCACATCACCCTCTAGTTCACCAGTGTACATTATTGGGGCAAAGCAAAGCACTGCCATCCTCTGTCAACACTGGCACTCTGGTTCACCCATGCCACCCTCTGGCTGGCACACCCATGCCACCCTCAGTGTCATCACAACACCCTCTGATTGACCACTGAGTGAACAAACACCTGCTAAGTGCCTTAAGTTTTGCAAACAACAACACCTGCCCTGCCCCAACTGACATTAATGAAGGCTGGCACCTGCTTGTCTGCTCCCTTTCCTTTTTGTTGCAAATGCAAAGTAAATAATTTTTTTTAACAGGATGCAATGGCATACTTGTAACTATTCTGTGACTGTCAGAGCAGGGTCACACAATAGTTGCAAGTAGGCAACCGGATTCTGGAGGGCCCCTTCAGGAAGCACTACAGGTAAATGGTTACAAATGATGAGCTCGAACTTTTGCACCTGCTCGTTCGTTTTGCTTTTGCAAAACTCGTTTTTCGGTAATTTCGCCCTATTCGCGGGGCGCGTCGTAGTGCGAACTGGCCCGTGGAGGCCGCGAACTCGTGCGAGTTACCTCAAGGTTGAGTATGGGCGCCGCCATTTTGTTTGCGTGACGTATTTCCGTTTCCGCCCGCTAAGTGTAATCTCGCCCGACTCGCGCCTTGCGAATACAAGTTCGCACGAGTTCGCGAGAGAAATCGCGTGCGAACTTACTTACGCGCACGTGATCGGGCCGCCATCTTGTTTTTCATTCATTCCTATGTGTCTGGGTATGGTGTTTCTATCCTCTCTATATCTCTGCCATCCTTTGCTTGTTTTACTATTTTTTTGATCTATTTAACTTATTTTCTATCCCTGTATTTTTCTAGATCTATATTTTTGTGTTTTAGGCTATTTTTGTTTACTTTTGAACTACTTTTTTAAACTTTTACTTTCCTTCTTCTCTACTCTTATTCTTTTTCATTTTATCTCCTTACCTGCCCAGAACATGGTGAAGACAGCAGTCAAGCTGCCCAAGACGGGCACCGCAGCCCGTGCCCGGCTCCCGTGTGGTCGATTGAGGGCGGAAATGGTGGTGCCCCGGGAGATTTTCAGCCCTGAGGAGGTGGGCGCACTTGTTTTTTACGTGCAGCGCCGTCTCCCCAGGACCATCGCGGCAGGCGGCAGGATTGCTGCTGGTTACACCAACAGCCAGGAGCGACGGAAGCGGTGGGGGCAGGTGTGCCGGGCCCTTTTTAAGATCACGGGGGTCCAGCGCACCTACAATCAGGTCACCCACCGCTGGACCGACATCCTTGACCGAGAGCGTGACCTGCTAGACGTGCTGGGAGTGGAGGTCCCCGGTCTTGGTGAGTAGTAGTAGCAATTTTTTCATTAATATTTCAAAATCTTCTGTGCATTTCAGGTGCACTGTTCTCCTTCTCTGTGCCGGTGCCACTGCTTATTTGTTATCTATTTTGTGTTCATTTAATTGGGCTGAGTATGAGTGTATTTTACAGAACTGCGTAATGCTAGACACAAAGGGGCAGATTTACAAGCCCCTTGTTCCACGTTTACACTGCCTTACCTGACGCACAGCGACGTAAACGTGGCGCATCCCTGCGAGTCATGTACAACGTGATGCATCTAAGGAGATGCGCCACGTGAATGCCTGGGCCTGCGCCTCAATGGGTGCGTTCCCACGCAGGGGGGGAGTGGGGGGTGGGTGGTGCCGGTCAGGCAGATGTGTGCCTCGCAAAAGTGCCTGCGTAAAATCTACAAGATTTAGCGCAGGCACTTCCGCGACGCTGCTATGTCAATTCTTTATGCCTGCTTGCTTGAAGCAGGCGTAAGGACTGATGCGGTATGTAGAGTATTGGGCAGCCCTGAGCACTGCTATAGTTGCATTGCGCCCACGAAGCGACTCTAGAGATGCGCCCCTATTTCGTCACGAGATGCGTTACGCATCTGCCTACCCTTGCGCCAGGGTTTGCCGCATTGTAATAGCGGCGCATCTGCCGTGACGCAAGGTTAGTTTTGCGTTACGTATTTGTTCTGGTGCACATCTGGAGGTGTCCAGCTCAGAACTCGTAAGTATGCCCGTAAGTGTCAGATTAGCAATTACCTGCGCATCCCTGCAAAGTGTGTGGCACGGCAGCACCACCCATGGTGCGCCGTATTTACAATGCGGCACACCATGGTCCCACAACGTCACCGAAGCGTTACGCATCGGTGCCGTAAAGGCGGCTCTTTGATGGAGTTGCGTTGCAACGATGGCACAGCTCCAGCAATGCTGCGTCAAGCCGTAAGTCTGCTTCATGCAGGCGCAGGGTTTCAGTGACGCATCATTGTCCTAAATGACTGATTGAAATTTTATATATTCCCCATAGCCACTTTTAGCATGCGTTCCTGCGCAGGAACGCCATCCCTTGCGATGGAATGCTCCCTAATGGCGCAGGGTTTTAGAATGGGATGCATCTCCCATATGCGTCACGTTGTTAATATACGCCAGACCATGGCGCCTCTCTTGTGGCGCTGCGTCACAAAATTGACGCAAGAATGGAGCAGAAGAGCTGCAAGGGGCTTGTAAATCTGCCCCTAGAGTAGAGGCTCAGGTGCAGTCCTTCCATTGTAGCCCTCTTTTTGGCTGAAATAGTAGGTTCTTGTTCTTTCTAAATGTTTGATTTGGTTGACAAGGACATCGGCAAGCAGCAATCATCAATGTTTTCTGTTATTTCTTTCATGTTGTACGTCAGGTCCGCCCAGGGGCAAGCGGGCGGAAAAGGAGGATGCAGCAGTGGCTCCAAAGGAGGAGGATGCAGGCCAGGGCGGCGAGTGCTCCTTTGCTGGCCCCAGTAAGTTTTCATTTAAATATAGAGGACCTATTGTTGTCCAAGCATTCCTAATTTAATTGTTTCGAAATAGTGTTTAGATAGGAGCAAAATCCATAATACTACTGTTGCAGGGACACTTCTCCACAAACCGAACTATGGACACCAAAGACCAGAGTAATAATATTTCAGAGTGGCGTGTTTGGCACACTGTATAAATAAACCTGGTAGTGTCAGCAGCACAGATTCCTCCTTCCAAAAATTGCAAAATTTTTCGCTCAGTCACTCTAGTCTGGACTCTCTGGAGGAAAAACTACAGAGTCAATTCAAGTTTAAAAGCTTTATTAAAAGTTTAAGTAAACACATATATTAAAATAAAGTTAGTTGGAAATGGAAAAGTGCTTGGTGCAGAGTTGATGAGTACTGGATTGGTAGAAATTTCTTGTGGTCGAGCCGAGCTTTCACCTGGTTTCAAGTTGATGTTCCTCTTGTCCTTAGAAGTCCAGTTTCTGTCTGTTCAGAGAAAAATAATGTGTGTTAAAATTAAGCAAGCATTCAACAATTGTGACAAAAAAATTAAGCAAGACAACAGCTTTCCCTGGAAGGAGGGACATTTACTTTAGACTAGAGTAGACAGTCAATTACTTTTTCAGTTGTTTTCACATTTTTTCATTCATAGACCAAATACTAGTGGAGTGGTGTAATCTAACATTCTTAAATCTACTTTGTAGGTGGAACATCTGGTGGCGGGGCCAGCTCGGATGTGGTCATCATTGACTCGGAGTCCGAGGGTCAATCTGGGGAGGAGGCGGCGCTAGAGGAGTCGGACCAAGAAGAAGTACAGACTGTGAGGAAGGAGACAGTGGCGGTGGCGAGTACAGGTAAGCTGGATCATGGTACTATCTGACTCTTAGATAGGATATGATGTGTATCCAGTGGTGGCCCAGTGACAAATTACAATATGGTAATTACAGCAGGCTGGGACCGAAAGACAGATAGAGGCAGAGACAGAGAGAGAGGAAGACAGAAGGAGAGAGAGAGAGAGAGAGGGAGGGAGCCAGAGGGAGGGTGAGGGAGGGAGACAGAGAGAGAGAGACAGCGAGGTAGAGGGAGACAAAGGGAGACAGAAAGAGGGAGACAGAGAGAGAGAGAGAGAGAGAGAGAGAGGGAGGGAAACAGACATATCGCCTGGGCCTGGTGCAGATGATACGGTTGCTGGTGTGGTTAACGGCTCAGAGGAAAAATCACTCACTTCTGCCACATCTCTTTCATATGAAAGAGCACCAAACCAAGGATACAAGAGAGTTGTGGGAAGGGAAATGGTGATTCAAGCGCCCCTCCCTGCGGACGCCCATGATACTGGCCTGAATAGTTTTGTACTGCCCTGGCTAGTTGCTAGTTGTACTGTGACACAACTTCCTGCTGAATCATTTTGTGTTAATCATATTCCTAAAGAGCATTGCTTACAGATTATGTCTTTCTTTCTTCATATAGTTGGCAATACTAAAACCTCCAAACCAACGAGGAGTATGCTGGCTGTACTGGCCCGGCAACGGAGGCTGGAAGCAACTGTTGCGGAATATCGGCGACTGGTGGAACTCGAGGGGGATGACACGCACTCCAGTGCATCCAACTTAACATCGTCTACATCCTCCTCTGTTACCCCACGTTCTGCCGGTAAGCACAGTGCTCCAGCGAACCGGAGCCGTGCCGGAAGACGCCACCGCCGAGCAGCAAAAGCTGCACCTCGCAGCACTGTTAAAGGTCGCTTGCGCCGTGCACTCCGCAGAGTGTCAGACCTAGAGGCGGAGGTCCAGAAATGGCACAAATTTCAAAATGTGGTGGAGGGCCTCCGCCTAGAGCAAGCCATCCTCCAAGAAAAATATGATGCCCTGGCCCTAAAGCATGATGCCCTGGAGGCCAAACTTACCAGCTTGCATCCCTAGAGTGTCCCTTGCCCCTTTTTTTGAGACTTTTGGGGGGTGGGAATTGGGAGTTGGGTTTTTTGGGGACTTTTGAGGACTATTTGTTGGGGTTAGGGAGGGTCTTGCGGGAGATTATTTTGTTAGGGATATAAATATACTTTTTCAAACTTTATCTGAGCATACCTGTTTTTTTACTACTTTTGAGCTGGGTGGGTGGTGGTTTTGCAGTAATTTCATTTAACTGAACACTGTCATCGTGTTGGTTCACGTGCAATAGGCCAAATGTTTTCCTAAGTAAATGCCTGTCACAGAGTTTGTTAATTCAAGAGCCCTAGGACTTTGCTGCTAGTACCACTGTCACTCTCTCGCCTCTCCGAATACTCCATTATACTACCTCCCATCCAAAAGCTTATCTTACCTGTAATTTGTGTTTGAGGGCTGGCTCCACCTGGAATTCACAGAGTCCTAACGCGTTCTGCAGCAGGGCCACAACTGGAGTTTCCCGGCGTGGATTTTCTGCAAAACAAAAACAATCAACATTAGAAATGTGGTAGCGGTGCTGACACAACCCTAAAACCTAGAAGCCCCAGAGACAGCACCCCTGAGACAGGCAAGCGAGCAATATAACGCCTACACGTTCACGTGCAATAGGCCAAATGTTTTCCTAAGTAAATGCCTGTCACAGAGTTTGTTAATTCAAGAGCCCTAGGACTTTGCTGCTAGTACCACTGTCACTCTCTCGCCTCTCCGAATACTCCATTATACTACCTCCCATCCAAAAGCTTATCTTACCTGTAATTTGTGTTTGAGGGCTGGCTCCACCTGGAATTCACAGAGTCCTAACGCGTTCTGCAGCAGGGCCACAACTGGAGTTTCCCGGCGTGGATTTTCTGCAAAACAAAAGCAATCAACATTAGAAATGTGGTAGCGGTGCTGACACAACCCTAAAACCTAGAAGCCCCAGAGACAGCACCCCTGAGACAGGCAAGCGAGCAATATAACGCCTACACGTTCACGTGCAATAGGCCAAATGTTTTCCTAAGTAAATGCCTGTCACAGACTTTGTTAATTCAAGAGCCCTAGGACTTTGCTGCTAGTACCACTGTCACTCTCTCGCCTCTCCGAATACTCCATTATACTACCTCCCATCCAAAAGCTTATCTTACCTGTAATTTGTGTTTGAGGGCTGGCTCCTTCATTTCTTCATTGTGCAGAATCCAGGCATCAGCATTATGGGTAATGGATAGGGTGAGTCTGGAGGAGGAGGACTCAGGATAGACGACCAGGACTGAGTTCTTGTCAACTAACTGTTGTGAACCTGAGGAATGCTGCGGCATCAAAATCAAGATAGTTCTGTTGATGGGCTTGTTGTTTTATTGGTTGATTACAGTTTTGTTGGGAATGTGATGAAGCACTTGCTAAAGAAAGGCAGACACACAGGAATAAAAGTGAATAAGGAGGACTATTTACAATTAATGAATGATTGAGTCATTTTCAGAACTCGCTGTCAGGGAAGCAGAACTCGTCCTCATACTCTGCTAACTCATCAGTCGGGGTTACTTCTGGTAACTGAGGAGAACTTTCCTCGGGTAGGGCGGTGTCCTCTTCTTCCTGCGTGCATTCTCGTACTCTGTAATCTGGTGGTATGAAGTGCTGATTCATCTTTATCAAGGTGAGCCGCTCCACATTTGCGGGCAAGAGGCGGGACCTTTTGGAAGTCACAATGCCACCAGCAGAACTAAAAACACGTTCTGAAGACACGCTTGCGAGTGGGCAAGACAAGTAATTGATAGCCAGGTTGGTGAGCTCTCGCCATATTTTTCTTTTCCCATGCCAATACGCCAATGGGTCCTCAGTAATATTGACCTCTGTTGAGTCATCCAGATAGGCCTGCACCATTGAAAGAATGTCCTCCCGGATTCCTGTACTTTGCACTTCTGTGTCCTTTCTAGGACCAGGAAACCCTAGCTGAGTTAGCCAACTCGCTTCAGACATATCGCATGCGCCTGGTGGAGATGATACGGTTGCTGGTGTGGTTAACGGCTCAGAGGAAAAATCACTCACTTCTGCCACAGGCACAGATGGTGAAGTGCTTTTTTGGGACGCCTGATCGCCTGCTGATTCACTAGTAGTACTGTCTTCTCCTACAGTTTCCTTCCGTTCTATTTCAAAACGAATGGCTGACTGAGCTAGCCAACCTTTGTACTCTGTAACATCCGATGTTTCAAAAGGAATTATTACTTTGCCAAACAATGGCTTTTTGTAACGTGGATCCAGAATAGTAGCACAAATGTAGTGCTGTTGTTTCTTGATATTTACAAGCCGTTCATTGCTAACTAGGCGTTGTAATAATCTCTGCGCCAACTCATGTGCTTCGTTCTTTCCAACGTCCTTTAATTGTGAAGACACCACCTTGACTTGGTGCTCGAGCTTCAGCAACAGTGGGATAGCTTTGCTCAAAGAACAGTCCTCCCTGTTCACGTCACGCGTGAAGACCTCAAAAGGCCGAAGCATGTCTGTCAGGCTTTTAACTAGCTGCCATTGCTCCACCGCTAGTATCATTCCTGTCGTATCACCACCCAGGTTGTAGAAATACTCATTGACTACTGGAAACAGCTCATGCAGACGCTCAAGCATGTAGAAGGTTGAGTTCCAACGTGTTGCCACCTCCTGGATAAGTGCTTTCACTTGCATTCTACGTTCATTTTGCTTGCGCCTCAGCTCCTTCCGGGCCTTAAAAGAATGGTTGAAATGTGTGCATATTCTTCTGCAGATGGTCAGTGTTTTGTCGACTGCAAGTTCTTTTTTCAAAAAATTTTGCACAACAAGGTTGATACAGTGCGCCAAACACGGCACTCTGAAATAGAAACCATCTGCCATGGCCCTAACTACATTGCTGCCATTATCTGTAGAAACATAACCAACCTTGCAATGTCTTGGGCGCAGCCATTGCAAGACCTTTTTGTTAAAGTCAGCCAAAATGTTGACTGCAGTATGACTTTTCTCCATGCCAAACATGGCTAATGTTGCATGTTTACGAGCACCCTTAAAAATCTCGACCAAGTCACCACCTGCATTTATCTGTTTAATAACCCCTGAAAAAGAGACCCAGTGTGCAGTGATGCACATGTAATCAGTGGCTGCGCAACTGGTCCACATGTCTGTTGTCAGGTGTATAGTGTGAACAGCACTCTTCTGCAAAGCTGCCCCCACCAACTCAAGCACCTCTTTGTGTAGTGCTGGAACAGCAACCCTGGCAAAATAGTACCGGCTAGGAACCTTCCATTTAGGGGCCAATGTTGCCACGAGTTCAAGGAAACCCACACCTTCGACAAACGAAAAAGGGAGAAGGTCCACCGCTAGCATTTTTGCCAGCTTAGTGTTATAGAGGCGTACAGTTGGGTGGTTGCGTTGAAATTGCGCATCTGAGGAGAACATGGCTGAAATGGTGCGCTGGACAAATTTACGGGATGATGCTGATGCCTTCTTCGACCCACTTCTGATCAGTGTTGACATTTTCCGCATTGGTGTGTCTCCCAGACTCTCAGTGTGCCTGCTATGTGTTACGGAGGGTGTGGTGCTGCAAGGGGTACTGGGTGCAACCGGACACATGTCTGACGCTTCTTCTACCTCCCCATCATCTTCAGATGAAACACCTACTATGGGTATATTTTGGCCACTTGCCCTTTGGGATCGCTTTCCCTTGACGTTTGCTAGGTGCGGAAACCATTCGACAGCGTGCTTTCTTTCAAGATGACCTATCTGGCCTCCGGTTCCATAGTTGGTACCAGTCTTACCACGGCTAACGCTAGTCTTACAAATGCAACAAACGGCTATGTTATCATATTTTTCATGGACACTAAAAAAGTTCCAAACTGGGGACTGGAAACTTCTGGTTTTGCCGCACGAGGTGATACTGCTGCCAATGCCAGATGAAGCAGTGGTGGATGAGCCTTGCAGACATCTACTGGGTTGTGCAATTATTGCAGCAACCTTACTTGAGGGAGTCGAGCTGGATGGAGTCCCCCTCCGGGGAGAAAATATGGGAGCTGTAGGTTTTGTTGAACTTGTGGTACTACTTGACTGCGTTGGTGGTGCTACCAGTGGCACGTTGCCAGGGTCACGCTCAGCATGACGTCGGGATAGGGTGTAAATGTCTGTCTGCTGCATGGCCGGTGTGGCTGGACTGACATGTGTGATGACTAGGTCATTGCTGTCATCCTCTTCAACAACATCAGAATGCACCACTTCATCAAGTCCGACGTTCGGATCCATAAGTATGAGCTTTCCGGGGCCCTTCCTTTTAAGATTTGATACCATTCGCAGCTCATGGTGTGCCTCCCTCTCAGACGTCGGAGATGGTTGCCAATCCAGATCCAGATCATCATCTGATGGAGCGGGGCTTGAAGAGGAACTTCTACACACCCTCCTTGATCTTTTCCTTGCTGGGGAGCTGGGAGAAAATGAATCATCAGGAGGAGTGGCTTCGTCTTCCTGACATGATACCCCGGCTCCAAAGTCAATTTCCTCCTGTGCCCCTACTTCTGGAAGAACAACCATTGTGGGCACTTGCACCGCTCCATGGCCATCTTCACTGACCTCTACTTGCAAGTCTCCATGGACCTCTCCTTCTCGGCCTTCTCCTTCTCGGCCTTCTCCTTCTCGGACAGCTCCTTCTCGGCCTTCTCCTTCTCGGACAGCTCCTTCTCGGCCTTCTCCTTCTCGGCCTTCTCTTTCTCGGCCTTCTCCTTCTCGGCCTTCTCCTTCTCGGCCTTCTCCTTCTCGGACAGCTCCTTCTCGGCCTTCTCCTTCTCGGCCTTCTCCTTCTCGGCCTTCTCCTTCTCGGACAGCTCCTTCTCGGACAGCTCCTTCTCGGACAGCTCCTTCTCGGCCTTCTCCTTCTCGGACAGCTCTTTCTCGGACAGCTCCTTCTCGGACAGCTGCTTCTCGGACAGCTCCTTCTCGGACAGCTCCTTCTCGGACAGCTCCTTGCGCATGTACTTCTGCTTGTACTAGTAGCCCATGCAGTTGTTGTTGCGGCTTTGGTTGTTGAATAGTACTTGTGAGATGAGTTAAAACCTGTGTTGATGGCGTGCTGCTACTTTCTTGCGATGATCCAACATCACTGGTCGTTGGTGATTCAACAACTAAACAGGCTACCTGTGCAGCACTCATGGTGGGCCTTTGTTTTTTTGGTTGTTGTTGCCCAAAAAATGTCTTGGTTGAGCAACCAGTCGCCTTGGTAAGTGGTGCCACTTGCTTCTTCTTCTCCTTAGTAGAGACATCTTTCTTGGAAGAGGACCTACGGGCACCTCTTTTTGGAGCCATCTTCTTCAGATGTCGGAACAACAGGCCGCAGCAGCACTTCTTCCTGGCACTGATGCTCAACGATGATGATGCGTAGTTTTGTGCACCTAAACGCAAACGAAGACAGAGGAACATCAGTAAATATAAATGTTGCATATGTAGCGCTTGAATAAACAGTTAGCAAGTAGGCATTTATGAATACACACGTGCACACCACACAATATGGAATTTTCAAAATTAGGATTTGCTAAATTTTTGGGAAACAGGAATTTAACATTGATCCAAGAGAGCACACACACAGAGGGTTGTGCTTTCATGTACCCCTGACTCCGCCTGGGCACAATGGGTGAAAGCAAGGCACACCTATGTCTCAAAGCTCACTGCCTGCCTTCAAAATGGCCGCTTGACCCCCCCATCCACATGGCCAGGACCATGCCTCAAAATGGCCACCACCAACATAGCCAGCACCCAACCCCTACTCCAAAAAGTGAAAACACACAACACAAATCAAATCACCACAATCCAATGCCATCCATCCATTTTCAGAAGGCTTATGCTGCCTGCTGGTGGTTTTCCGGTGCAAAATTGCATTTTTTACAATTTCGCGAGTGCGAGATTGTTGCTTCACGGCGCGAACGTGGCAAAAACCCACAAAATCCGCGAACAGACCGATTCTGGGCCCCCCTGGGCATAATGGATGACATCAGAGCACAGTGGGTGCAGGCCTATGGCACAAAGCACACAACTTACAAATGGCCCCTAGACCCCCACCCACACGGGACCAGACAATAAAATGGCCCCCACCCCCATAGCAAGCCCCCAACACCACCCCAAAAAGTCCTAAAACACACAAAAATCAGCACAATCCAATGTCATCCATGCCCTGGCCAGAATCATGTTAACAAAAATAATTTCAACAAAACAGTTGTATCATCCATGCACCCATAAATAAGCCTGGTGGTTTTCAATTCATGTGCAGCAGAATTGTAATTTTTACAATTTCGCGAGTGCGAGATTGTTGCTGCGCGGGACACGAGCAGTGCGAACACAAGCAAAAACACATCCTCAGCTCGCGAACTTGCAGATTTTCCCCCCAAAAAAGTCGAAAAAAAACAACACACACAAAAATCACCACAAACAAACAACATCGACTTACTTCTTTGTGAAATCAAAATTCGAATCCAAAAGTAATCCAAAAGGCCTCAAATCCAAATATCCAGCAGCAACCACAAAAAGTAATCCTTCCCAGTCAAGATCGAAATCAAAGTGGCCAGGAAATGGAGGAGCTTGCTGGACAGGAACAGGAAGTTGGAGACTGGGGCACTTCCTTCACCCCACCCCTATGGGAGGAGCTTGCTGGACAGGAACAGGAAGTTGGAGACTGGGCCACTTCCTTTACTAAGTAATTTTTGTACTTTCGCTAGTGCGAGATTGTTCCTGCCCGCGCCGCGGACCGCGAGCAGCGCGAGCAGTGCGAACACAAACAAAAAATCCGCTTCGCGCGGATTTTGCGTATTCTCGCCGCATCCGCGAGAGTTCGCGGATTGCGGATTCTCCGAAAATACGAAAAATCCGCGAGCGTAACGGATTTTACGCCCATGCTTAGTACTGGGGTGAATGTAGGACATTGTTCTACATTCTGTCCATCAACTGTGTTTTTTGCAATTTTCACCCCGAGTGGGCTGGGTATGCTCAGACGTGAGTCCCAGGCTCTCCACACCACTGGAGTCAAGCTATCCAGGCTGAATGAAGGCTGATAGCCAGAAACCAGTCCTTGGATGCTTGATTCCGGTCTGGGAAAGACATGGCTTGGTAGTTCGGACTGGACTGTTCCCATGAGGCACAGGGTCAGAGCTGATTTTCATATAGCCAGTGTCTAACCCAGGGTGGTGTGGAGTGCAAAAAAACCGATGGATTTAGGCCCAGATCCTTGTACTGGGGTGAATGTAAGACATTGTTCTACATTCTGTCCATCAACTGTGTTTTTTGCAATTTTCACCCCGAGTGGGCTGGGTATGCTCAGACGTGAGTCCCAGGCTCTCCACACCACTGGAGTCAAACTATCCAGGCTGAATGAAGGCTGATAGCCAGAAACCGGTCCTTGGATGCTTGATTCCGGTCTGGGAAAGACATGGCTTGGTAGTTCGGACTGGACTGTTCCCATGAGGCAAAGGGTCAGAGCTGATTTGCATATAGCCAGTGTCTAACCCAGGGTGGTGTGGAGTGCAAAAAAACGATGGATTTAGGCCCAGATCCTTGTACTGGGGTAAATGTATGACATTCTTCTACATTCTGTCCATCAACTGTGTTTTTTGCAATTTTCACCCCGAGTGGGCTGGGTATGCTCAGACGTGAGTCCCAGGCTCTCCACACCACTGGAGTCAAGCTATCCAGGCTGAATGAAGGCTGATAGCCAGAAACCGGTCCTTGGATGCTTGATTCCGGTCTGGGAAAGACATGGCTTGGTAGTTCGGACTGGACTGTTCCCATGAGGCACAGGGTCAGAGCTGATTTTCATATAGCCAGTGTCTAACCCAGGGTGGTATGGAGTGCAAAAAAACGATGGATTTAGGCCCAGATCCTTGTACTGGGGTGAATGTAATACATTGTTCTACATTCTGTCCATCAACTGTGTTTTTTGCAATTTTCACCCCGAGTGGGCTGGGTATGCTCAGACGTGAGTCCCAGGCTCTCCACACCACTGGAGTCAAACTATCCAGGCTGAATGAAGGCTGATAGCCAGAAACTGGTCCTTGGATGCTTGATTCCGGTCTGGGAAAACATGGCTTGGTAGTTCGGAATGGACTGTTCCCATGAGGCACAGGGTCAGAGCTGATTTGCATATAGCCAGTGTCTAACCCAGGGTGGTGTGGAGTGCAAAAAAACGATGGATTTAGGCCCAGATCCTTGTACTGGGGTGAATGTATGACATTCTTCTACATTCTGTCCATCAACTGTGTTTTTTGCAATTTTCACCCCGAGTGGGCTGGGTATGCTCAGACGTGAGTCCCAGGCTCTCCACACCACTGGAGTCAAACTATCCAGGCTGAATGAAGGCTGATAGCCAGAAACCGGTCCTTGGATGCTTGATTCCGGTCTGGGAAAGACATGGCTTGGTAGTTCGGACTGGACTGTTCCCATGAGGCACAGGGTCAGAGCTGATTTGCATATAGCCAGTGTCTAACCCAGGGTGGTGTGGAGTGCAAAAAAACGATGGATTTAGGCCCAGATCCTTGTACTGGGGTGAATGTATGACATTCTTCTACATTCTGTCCATCAACTGTGTTTTTTGCAATTTTCACCCCGAGTGGGCTGGGTATGCTCAGACGTGAGTCCCAGGCTCTCCACACCACTGGAGTCAATCTATCCAGGCTGAATGAAGGCTGATAGCCAGAAACCGGTCCTTGAATGCTTGATTCCGGTCTGGGAAAGACATGGCTTGGTAGTTCGGACTGGACTGTTCCCATGAGGCACAGGGTCAGAGCTGATTTGCATATAGCCAGTGTCTAACCCAGGGTGGTGTGGAGTGGAAAAAAATGATGGATTTAGGCCCAAATCCTTGTACTGAGGTGAATGTATGACATTGTTCTACATTCTGTCCATCAACTGTGTTTTTTACAATTTTCACCCCGAGTGGGCTGTGTATGCTCAGACGTGAGTCCCAGGCTCTCCACACCACTGGAGTCAAGCTATCCAGGCTGAATGAAGGGTGATAGCCAGAAACCGGTCCTTGGATGCTTGATTCCGGTCTGGGAAAGACCTGGCTTGGCAGTTCGGACAGGACTGTTCCCATGAGGCACAGGGTCAGAGCTGATTTGCATATAGCCAGTGTCTAACCCAGGGTGGTGTGGAGTGCAAAGAAACAATGGATTTAGGCCCAGATCCTTGTACTGGGGTGAATGTAGGACATTGTTCTACATTCTGTCCATCAACTGTGTTTTTTGCAATTTTCACCCCGAATGGGCTGGGTATGCTCAGACGTGAGTCCCAGGCTCTCCACACCACTGGAGTCAATCTATCCAGGCTGAATGAAGGCTGATAGCCAGAAACCGGTCCTTGGATGCTTGATTCCGGTCTGGGAAAGACATGGCTTGGTAGTTCGGACTGGACTGTTCCCATGAGGCACAGGGTCAGAGCTGATTTGCATATAGCCAGTGTCTAACCCAGGGTGGTGTGGAGTGCAAAAAAACCGATGGATTTAGGCCCAGATCCTTGTACTGGGGTGAATGTATGACATTGTTCTACATTCTGTCCATCAACTGTATTTTTTGCAATTTTAACCCCGAGTAGTCTGGGTATGCTCAGACGTGAGTCCCAGGCTCTCCACACCACTGGAGTCAAGCTATCCAGGCTGAATGAAGGCTGATAGCCAGAAACCGGTCCTTGGATGCTTGATTCCTGTCTGGGAAAGACATGGCTTGGTAGTTCGGACTGGACTGTTCCCATGAGGCACAGGGTCAGAGCTGATTTTCATATAGCCAGTGTCTAACCCAGGGTGGTGTGGAGTGCAAAAAAACGATGGATTTAGGCCCAGATCCTTGTACTGGGGTGAATGTAAGACATTGTTCTACATTCTGTCCATCAACTGTGTTTTTTGCAATTTTCACCCCGAGTGGGCTGGGTATGCTCAGACGTGAGTCCCAGGCTCTCCACACCACTGGAGTCAAACTATCCAGGCTGAATGAAGGCTGATAGCCAGAAACCGGTCCTTGGATGCTTGATTCCGGTCTGGGAACGACATGGCTTGGTAGTTCGGACTGGACTGTTCCAATGAGGCACAGGGTCAGAGCTGATTTGCATATAGCCAGTGTCTAACCCAGGGTGGTGTGGAGTGCAAAAAAACGATGGATTTAGGCCCAGATCCTTGTACTGGGGTGAATGTATGACATTCTTCTACATTCTGTCCATCAACTGTGTTTTTTGCAATGTTCACCCCGAGTGGGCTGGGTATGCTCAGACGTGAGTCCCAGGCTCTCCACACCACTGGAGTCAATCTATCCAGGCTGAATGAAGGCTGATAGCCCGAAACCGGTCCTTGGATGCTTGATTCCGGTCTGGGAAAGACATGGCTTGGTAGTTCGGACTGGACTGTTCCCATGAGGCACAGGGTCAGAGCTGATTTGCATATAGCCAGTGTCTAACCCAGGGTGGTGTGGAGTGCAAAAAAACCGATGGATTTAGGCCCAGATCCTTGTACTGGGGTGAATGTATGACATTGTTCTACATTCTGTCCATCAACTGTATTTTTTGCAATTTTAACCCCGAGTAGTCTGGGTATGCTCAGACATGAGTCCCAGGCTCTCCACACCACTGGAGTCAAGCTATCCAGGCTGAATGAAGGCTGATAGCAAGAAACCAGTCCTTGGATGCTTGATTCCGGTCTGGGAAAGACATGGCTTGGTAGTTCGGACTGGACGGTTCCCATGAGGCACAGGGTCAGAGCTGATTTGCATATAGCCAGTGTCTAACCCAGGGTGGTGTGGAGTGCAAAAAAACGATGGATTTAGGCCCAGATCCTTGTACTGGGGTGAATGTATGACATTGTTCTACATTCTGTCCATCAACTGTGTTTTTTGCAATTTTCACCCCGAGTGGGCTGGGTATGCTCAGACGTGAGTCCCAGGCTCTCCACACCACTGGAGTCAAGCTATCCAGCCTGAATGAAGGCTGATAGCCAGAAACCGGTCCTTGGATGCTTGATTCCGGTCTGGGAAAGACATGGCTTGGTAGTTCGGACTGGACTGTTCCCATGAGGCACAGGGTCAGAGCTGATTTGCGTATAGCAGGGTCTAAGCCAGGGTGGTGGGGAGTGCAAAAAAAACGATGGATTTAGGCCCAGATCCTTGTACTGGGGTGAATGTATGACATTGTTCTACATTCTGTCCATCAACTGTGTTTTTTGCAATTTTCACCCCGAGTAGGCTGGGTATGCTCAGACGTGAGTCCCAGGCTCTCCACACCACTGGAGTCAAGCTATCCAGGCTGAATGAAGGCTGATAGCCAGAAACCGGTCCTTGGATGCTTGATTCCGGTCTGGGAAAGACATGGCTTGGTAGTTCGGACTGAATTGTTCCCATGAGGCACAGGGTCAGAGCTGATTTGCATATAGCCAGTGTCTGACCCAGGGTGGTGTGGAGTGCAAAAAAACGATGGATTTAGGCCCAGATCCTTGTACTGGGGTGAATGTATGACATTGTTCTACATTCTGTCCATCAACTGTGTTTTTTGCAATTTTCACCCAGAGTGGGCTGGGTATGCTCAGACGTGAGTCCCAGGCTTTCCACACCACTGGAGTCAAGCTATCCAGGCTGAATGAAGGCTGATAGCCAGAAACTGGTTCTTGGATGCTTGATTCCGGTCTGGGAAAGACATGGCTTGGTAGTTCGGACTGGACTGTTCCCATGAGGCACAGGGTCAGAGCTGATTTGCATATAGCCAGGGTCTAACCCAGGGTGGTGTTGAGTGCAATAAAAACGATGGATTTAGGCCCAGAACCTTGCACTGGGGTGAATGTATGACATTGTTCTACATTCTGTCCATCAACTGTGTTTTTTGCAATTTTCACCCCGAGTAGGCTGGGTATGCTCAGACGTGAGTCCCAGGCTCTCCACACCACTGGAGTCAAGCTATCCAGGCTGAATGATGGCTGATAGCCAAAACCGGTCCTTGGATGCTTGATTCCGGTCTGGAAAAGACATGGCTTGGTAGTTCGGACTGGACTGTTCCCATGAGGCACAGGGTCAGAGCTGATTTGCTTATAGCCAGTGTCTAACCCAGGGTGGTGTGGAGAGCAAAAAAACGATGGATTTCGGCCCAGATCCTTGTACTGGGGGTGAATGTATGACATTGTTCTACATTCTGTCCATCAACTGTGTTTTTTGCAAATTTCACCCCGAGTGGGCTGGGTATGCTCAGACGTTAGTCCCAGGCTCTCCACACCACTGGAGTCAAGCTATCCAGGCTGAATGAAGGCTGATAGCCAGAAACCGGTCCTTGGATGCTTGATTCCGGTCTGGGAAAGACATGGCTTGGTAGTTCGGACTGGACTATTCCCATGAGGCACAGGGTCAGAGCTGATTTGAATATAGCCAGTGTCTAACCCAGGATGGTGTGGAGTGCAAAAAACCGATGGATTTAGGCCCAGATCCTTGTACTGGGTTGATTGTAAGACATTGTTCTACATTCTGTCCATCGACTGTATTTTTTGCAATTTTCACCCCGAGTGGGCTGGGTATTCTCAGACATGAGTCCCAGGCTCTCCACACCACTGGAGTCAAGCTATCCAGGCTGAATAAAGGCTGATAGCCAGAAACCGGTCCTTGGATGCTTGATTCCGGTCTGGGAAAGACATGGCTTGGTAGTTCGGATGGACTGTTCCCATGAGGCACAGGGTCAGAGCTGATTTGCATATAGCCAGTGTCTAACCCAGGGTGGTGTGGAGTGCAAAAAAACAATGGATTTAGGCCCAGATCCTTGTACTGGGGTGAATGTATGACATTGTTCTACATTCTGTCCATCAACTGTGTTTTTTGCAATTTTCACCCCGAGTGGGCTGGGTATGCTCAGACGTGAGTCCCAGGCTCTCCACACCACTGGAGTCAAGCTATCCAGGCTGAATGAAGGCTGATAGCCAGAAACCGGTCCTTGGATGCTTGATTCCGGTCTGGGAAAGACATGGCTTGGTAGTTCGGACTGGACTGTTCCCATGAGGCACAGGGTCAGAGCTGATTTTCATATAGCCAGTGTCTAACCCAGGGTGGTGTGGAGTGCAAAAAAACGATGGATTTAGGCCCAGATCCTTGTACTGGGGTGAATGTATGACATTGTTCTACATTCTGCCATCAACTGTGTTTTTTGCAATTTTCACCCAGAGTGGGCTGGGTATGCTCAGACGTGAGTCCCAGGCTCTCCACACCACTGGAGTCAAGCTATCCAGGCTGAATGAAGGCTGATAGCCAGAAACCGGTCCTTGGATGCTTGATTCCGGTCTGGGAAAGACATGGCTTGGTAGTTCGGACTGGACTGTTCCCATGAGGCACAGGGTCAGAGCTGATTTGCATATAGCCAGGGTCTAACCCAGGGTGGTGTGGAGTGCAAAAAAACCGATGGATTTAGGCCCATATCCTTGTACTGGGGTAAATGTATTACATTGTTCTACATTCTGTCCATCAACTGTGTTTTTTGCAATTGTCACCCCGAGTAGGCTGGGTATGCTCAGACGTGAGTCCCAGGCTCTCCACACCACTGGAGTCAAGCTATCCAGGCTGAATGATGGCTGATAGCCAAAACCGGTCCTTGGATGCTTGATTCCGGTCTGGGAAAGACATGGCTTGGTAGTTCGGACTGGACTGTTCCCATGAGGCACAGGGTCAGAGCTGATTTGCTTATAGCCAGTGTCTAACCCAGGGTGGTGTGGAGAGCAAAAAAATGATGGATTTCGGCCCAGATCCTTGTACTGGGGGTGAATGTATGACATTGTTCTACATTCTGTCCATCAACTGTGTTTTTTGCAATTTTCACCCCGAGTGGGCTGGGTATGCTCAGACGTTAGTCCCAGGCTCTCCACACCACTGGAGTCAAGCTATCCAGGCTGAATGAAGGCTGATAGCCAGAAACCGGTCCTTGGATGCTTGATTCCGGTCTGGGAAAGACATGGCTTGGTAGTTCGGACTGGACTGTTCCCATGAGGCACAGGGTCAGAGCTGATTTGAATATAGCCAGTGTCTAACCCAGGATGGTGTGGAGTGCAAAAAACCGATGGATTTAGGCCCAGATCCTTGTACTGGGTTGATTGTAAGACATTTTTCTACATTCTGTCCATCGACTGTATTTTTTGCAATTTTCACCCCGAGTGGGCTGGGTATTCTCAGACATGAGTCCCAGGCTCTCCACACCACTGGAGTCAAGCTATCCAGGCTGAATAAAGGCTGATAGCCAGAAACCGGTCCTTGGATGCTTGATTCCGGTCTGGGAAAGACATGGCTTGGTAGTTCGGACGGGACTGTTCCCATGAGGCACAGGGTCAGAGCTGATTTGCATATAGCCAGGGTCTAACCCAGGGTGGTGTGGAGTGCAAAAAAACCGATGGATTTAGGCCCATATCCTTGTACTGGGGTAAATGTATGACATTGTTCTACATTCTGTCCATCAACTGTGTTTTTTGCAATTGTCACCCCGAGTAGGCTGGGTATGCTCAGACGTGAGTCCCAGGCTCTCCACACCACTGGAGTCAAGCTATCCAGGCTGAATGAAGGCTGATAGCCAGAAACCGGTCCTTGGATGCTTGATTCCGGTCTGGGAAAGATATGGCTTGGTAGTTCGGACGGGACTGTTCCCATGAGGCACAGGGTCAGAGCTGATTTGCAAATAGCCAGTGTCTAACCCAGGGTGGTGTGGAGTGCAAAAAAACGATGGATTTCGGCCCACATCCTTGTACTGGGGATGAATGTATGACATTGTTCTACATTCTGTCCATCAACTGTGTTTTTTGCAATTTTCACCCCGAGTGGGCTGGGTATGCTCAGACGTGAGTCCCAGGCTCTCCACACCACTAGAGTCAAGCTATCCAGGCTGAATGAAGGCTGATAGCCAGAAACCGGTCCTTGGATGCTTGATTCCGGTCTGGGAAAGACATGGCTTGGTAGTTCGGACTGGACTGTTCCCATGAGGCACAGGGTCAGAGCTGATTTGCATATAGCCAGTGTCTAACCCAGGGTGGTGTGGAGTGCAAAAAAAACAATGGATTTAGGCCCAGATCCTTGTACTGGGGTGATGTATGACATTGTTCTACATTCTGTCCATCAACTGTGTTTTTTGCAATTTTCCCCCGAGTGGGCTGGGTATGCTCGGACGTGAGTCCCAGGCTTTCCACCCCACTGGAGTCAAGCTATCCAGGCTGAATGAAGGCTGATAGCCAGAAACTGGTCCTTGGATGCTTGATTCCGGTCTGGGAAAGACATGGCTTGGTAGTTCGGACTGGACTGTTCCCATGAGGCACAGGGTCAGAGCTGATTTGCATATAGCCAGTGTCTAACCCAGGGTGGTGTGGAGTGCAAACAAACAATGGATTTAGGCCCAGATCCTTGTACTGGGGTGAATGTATGACATTGTTCTAAATTCTGTCCATCAACTGTGTTTTTTGCAATTTTCACCCCGAGTAGGCAGGGTATGCTCAGACGTGAGGCCCAGGCTCTCCACACCACCGGAGTCAAGCTATCCAGGCTGAATGAAGGCTGATAGCCAGAAACCGGTCCTTGGATGCTTGATTCCGGTCTGGGAAAGACATGGCTTGGTAGTTCGGACTGGACTGTTCCCATGAGGCACAGGGTCAGAGCTGATTTGCATATAGCCAGTGTCTAACCCAGGGTGGTGTGGAGTGCAAAAAAAACGATGGATTTAGGCCCAGATCCTTGTACTGGGGTGAATGTATGACATTGTTCTACATTCTGTCCATCAACTGTATTTTTTGCAATTTTAACCCCGAGTAGTCTGGGTATGCTCAGACATGAGTCCCAGGCTCTCCACACCACTGGAGTCAAGCTATACAGGCTGAATGAAGGCTGATAGCAAGAAACCGGTCCTTGGATGCTTGATTCCGGTCTGGGAAAGACATGGCTTGGTAGTTCGGACTGGACTGTTCCCATGAGGCACAGGGTCAAAGCTGATTTGCATATAGCCAGTGTCTAACCCAGGGTGGTGTGGAGTGCAAAAAAACGATGGATTTAGGCCCAGATCCTTGTACTGGGGTGAATGTATGACATTGTTCTACATTCTGTCCATCAACTGTGTTTTTTACAATTTTCACCCCGAGTGGGCTGGGTATGCTCAGACGTGAGTCCCAGGCTCTTCACACCACTGGAGTCAAGCTATCCAGCCTGAATGAAGGCTGATAGCCAGAAACCGGTCCTTGGATGCTTGATTCCGGTCTGGGAAAGACATGGCTTGGTAGTTCGGACTGGACTGTTCCCATGAGGCACAGGGTCAGAGCTGATTTGCATATAGCCAGGGTCTAAGCCAGGGTGGTGTGGAGTGCAAAAAAAACGATGGATTTAGGCCCAGATCCTTGTACTGGGGTGAATGTATGACATTGTTCTACATTCTGTCCATCAACTGTGTTTTTTGCAATTTTCACCCCGAGTAGGCTGGGTATGCTCAGACGTGAGTCCCCGGCTCTCCACACCACTGGAGTCAAGCTATCCAGGCTGAATGAAGGCTGATAGCCAGAAACCGGTCCTTGGATGCTTGATTCCGGTCTGGGAAAGACATGGCTTGGTAGTTCGGACTGAATTGTTCCCATGAGGCACAGGGTCAGAGCTGATTTGCATATAGCCAGTGTCTAACCCAGGGTGGTGTGGAGTGCAAAAAAACGATGGATTTGGGCCCAGATCCTTGTACTGGGGTGAATGTATGACATTGTTCTACATTCTGTCCATCAACTGTGTTTTTTGCAATTTTCACCCAGAGTGGGCTGGGTATGCTCAGACGTGAGTCCCAGGCTTTCCACACCACTGGAGTCAAGCTATCCAGGCTGAATGAAGGCTGATAGCCAGAAACTGGTCCTTGGATGCTTGATTCCGGTCTGGGAAAGACATGGCTTGGTAGTTCGGACTGGACTGTTCCCATGAGGCACAGGGTCAGAGCTGATTTGCATATAGCCAGTGTCTAACCCAGGGTGGTGTGGAGTGCAAAAAAAGGATGGATTTAGACCCAGATCCTTGTACTGGGGTGAATGTATGACATTGTTCTACATTCTGTCCATCAACTGGGTTTTTTGCAATTTTCACCCCGAGTGGGCTGGGTATGCTCAGACGTGAGTCCCAGGCTCTCCACACCACTGGAGTCAAGCTATCCAGGCTGAATGAAGGCTGATAGCCAGAAACCGGTCCTTGGATGCTTGATTCCGGTCTGGGAAAGACATGGCTTGGTAGTTCGGGCTGGACTGTTCCCATGAGGCACAGGGTCAGAGCTGATTTGCATATAGCCAGTGTCTAACCCAGGGTGGTGTGGAGTGCAAACAAACAATGGATTTAGGCCCAGATCCTTGTACTGGGGTGAATGTATGACATTGTTCTAAATTCTGTCCATCAACTGTGTTTTTTGCAATTTTCACCCCGAGTAGGCAGGGTATGCTCAGACGTGAGGCCCAGGCTCTCCACACCACCGGAGTCAAGCTATCCAGGCTGAATGAAGGCTGATAGCCAGAAACCGGTCCTTGGATGCTTGATTCCGGTCTGGGAAAGACATGGCTTGGTAGTTCGGACTGGACTGTTCCCATGAGGCACAGGGTCAGAGCTGATTTGCATATAGCCAGTGTCTAACCCAGGGTGGTGTGGAGTGCAAAAAAAACGATGGATTTAGGCCCAGATCCTTGTACTGGGGTGAATGTATGACATTGTTCTACATTCTGTCCATCAACTGTATTTTTTGCAATTTTAACCCCGAGTAGTCTGGGTATGCTCAGACATGAGTCCCAGGCTCTCCACACCACTGGAGTCAAGCTATACAGGCTGAAAGAAGGCTGATAGCAAGAAACCGGTCCTTGGATGCTTGATTCCGGTCTGGGAAAGACATGGCTTGGTAGTTCGGACTGGACTGTTCCCATGAGGCACAGGGTCAGAGCTGATTTGCATATAGCCAGTGTCTAACCCAGGGTGGTGTGGAGTGCAAAAAAACGATGGATTTAGGCCCAGATCCTTGTACTGGGGTGAATGTATGACATTGTTCTACATTCTGTCCATCAACTGTGTTTTTTACAATTTTCACCCCGAGTGGGCTGGGTATGCTCAGACGTGAGTCCCAGGCTCTTCACACCACTGGAGTCAAGCTATCCAGCCTGAATGAAGGCTGATAGCCAGAAACCGGTCCTTGGATGCTTGATTCCGGTCTGGGAAAGACATGGCTTGGTAGTTCGGACTGGACTGTTCCCATGAGGCACAGGGTCAGAGCTGATTTGAATATAGCCAGGGTCTAAGCCAGGGTGGTGTGGAGTGCAAAAAAAACGATGGATTTAGGCCCAGATCCTTGTACTGGGGTGAATGTATGACATTGTTCTACATTCTGTCCATCAACTGTGTTTTTTGCAATTTTCACCCCGAGTAGGCTGGGTATGCTCAGACGTGAGTCCCAGGCTCTCCACACCACTGGAGTCAAGCTATCCAGGCTGAATGAAGGCTGATAGCCAGAAACCGGTCCTTGGATGCTTGATTCCGGTCTGGGAAAGACATGGCTTGGTAGTTCGGACTGAATTGTTCCCATGAGGCACAGGGTCAGAGCTGATTTGCATATAGCCAGTGTCTAACCCAGGGTGGTGTGGAGTGCAAAAAAACGATGGATTTGGGCCCAGATCCTTGTACTGGGGTGAATGTATGACATTGTTCTACATTCTGTCCATCAACTGTGTTTTTTGCAATTTTCACCCAGAGTGGGCTGGGTATGCTCAGACGTGAGTCCCAGGCTTTCCACACCACTGGAGTCAAGCTATCCAGGCTGAATGAAGGCTGATAGCCAGAAACTGGTTCTTGGATGCTTGATTCCGGTCTGGGAAAGACATGGCTTGGTAGTTCGGACTGGACTGTTCCCATGAGGCACAGGGTCAGAGCTGATTTGCATATAGCCAGGGTCTAACCCAGGGTGGTGTTGAGTGCAAAAAAACGATGGATTTAGGCCCAGATCCTTGTACTGGGGTGAATGTATGACATTGTTCTACATTCTGCCATCAACTGTGTTTTTTGCAATTTTCACCCAGAGTGGGCTGGGTATGCTCAGACGTGAGTCCCAGGCTCTCCACACCACTGGAGTCAAGCTATCCAGGCTGAATGAAGGCTGATAGCCAGAAACCGGTCCTTGGATGCTTGATTCCGGTCTGGGAAAGACATGGCTTGGTAGTTCGGACTGGACTGTTCCCATGAGGCACAGGGTCAGAGCTGATTTGCATATAGCCAGGGTCTAACCCAGGGTGGTGTGGAGTGCAAAAAAACCGATGGATTTAGGCCCATATCCTTGTACTGGGGTAAATGTATGACATTGTTCTACATTCTGTCCATCAACTGTGTTTTTTGCAATTGTCACCCCGAGTAGGCTGGGTATGCTCAGACGTGAGTCCCAGGCTCTCCACACCACTGGAGTCAAGCTATCCAGGCTGAATGAAGGCTGATAGCCAGAAACCGGTCCTTGGATGCTTGATTCCGGTCTGGGAAAGACATGGCTTGGTAGTTCGGACGGGACTGTTCCCATGAGGCACAGGGTCAGAGCTGATTTGTAAATAGCCAGTGTCTAACCCAGGGTGGTGTGGAGTGCAAAAAAACGATGGATTTCGGCCCACATCCTTGTACTGGGGATGAATGTATGACATTGTTCTACATTCTGTCCATCAACTGTGTTTTTTGCAATTTTCACCCCGAGTGGGCTGGGTATGCTCAGACGTGAGTCCCAGGCTCTCCACACCACTAGAGTCAAGCTATCCAGGCTGAATGAAGGCTGATAGCCAGAAACCGGTCCTTGGATGCTTGATTCCGGTCTGGGATAGACATGGCTTGGTAGTTCGGACTGGACTGTTCCCATGAGGCACAGGGTCAGAGCTGATTTGCATATAGCCAGTGTCTAACCCAGGGTGGTGTGGAGTGCAAAAAAAACAATGGATTTAGGCCCAGATCCTTGTACTGGGGTGATGTATGACATTGTTCTACATTCTGTCTATCAACTGTGTTTTTTGCAATTTTCACCCCGAGTGGGCTGGGTACTGTCAGACGTGAGTCCCAGGCTCTCCACACCACTGAAGTCAAGCTATCCAGGCTGAATGAAGGCTGATAACCAGAAACCGGTCCTTGGATGCTTGATTCAGGTCTGGGAAAGACATGGCTTGGAAGTTCGGACTGGACTGTTCCCATGAGGCACAGGGTCAGAGCTGATTTGCATATAGCCAGTGTCTAACCCAGGGTGGTGTGGAGTGCAAACAAACGATGGATTTAGGCCCAGATCCTTGTACTGGGGTGAATGTATGACATTGTTCTAAATTCTGTCCATCAACTGTGTTTTTTGCAATTTTCACCCCGAGTAGGCAGGGTATGCTCAGACGTGAGGCCCAGGCTCTCCACACCACCGGAGTCAAGCTATCCAGGCTGAATGAAGGCTGATAGCCAGAAACTGGTCCTTGGATGCTTGATTCCGGTCTGGGAAAGACATGGCTTGGTAGTTCGGACTGGACTGTTCCCATGAGGCACAGGGTCAGAGCTGATTTGCATATAGCCAGTGTCTAACCCAGGGTGGTGTGGAGTGCAAAAAAAACGATGGATTTAGGCCCAGATCCTTGTACTGGGGTGAATGTATGACATTGTTCTACATTCTGTCCATCAACTGTATTTTTTGCAATTTTAACCCCGAGTGGTCTGGGTATGCTCAGACATGAGTCCCAGGCTCTCCACACCACTGGAGTCAAGCTATACAGGCTGAATGAAGGCTGAAGCAAGAAACCGGTCCTTGGATGCTTGATTCCGGTCTGGGAAAGACATGGCTTGGTAGTTCGGACTGGACTGTTCCCATGAGGCACAGGGTCAGAGCTGATTTGCATATAGCCAGTGTCTAACCCAGGGTGGTGTGGAGTGCAAAAAAACGATGGATTTAGGCCCAGATCCTTGTACTGGGGTGAATGTATGACATTGTTCTACATTCTGTCCATCAACTGTGTTTTTTACAATTTTCACCCTGAGTGGGCTGGGTATGCTCAGACGTGAATCCCAGGCTCTCCACACCACTGGAGTCAAGCTATCCAGCCTGAATGAAGGCTGATAGCCAGAAACCGGTCCTTGGATGCTTGATTCCGGTCTGGGAAAGACATGGCTTGGTAGTTCGGACTGGACTGTTCCCATGAGGCACAGGGTCAGAGCTGATTTGCATATAGCCAGGGTCTAAGCCAGGGTGGTGTGGAGTGCAAAAAAAACGATGGATTTAGGCCCAGATCCTTGTACTGGGGTGAATGTATGACATTGTTCTACATTCTGTCCATCAACTGTGTTTTTTGCAATTTTCACCCCGAGTAGGCTGGGTATGCTCAGACGTGAGTCCCAGGCTCTCCACACCACTGGAGTCAAGCTATCCAGGCTGAATGAAGGCTGATAGCCAGAAACCGGTCCTTGGATGCTTGATTCCGGTCTGGGAAAGACATGGCTTGGTAGTTCGGACTGAATTGTTCCCATGAGGCACAGGGTCAGAGCTGATTTGCATATAGCCAGTGTCTAACCCAGGGTGGTGTGGAGTGCAAAAAAACGATGGATTTAGGCCCAGATCCTTGTACTGGGGTGAATGTATGACATTGTTCTACATTCTGTCCATCAACTGTGTTTTTTGCAATTTTCACCCAGAGTGGGCTGGGTATGCTCAGACGTGAGTCCCAGGCTTTCCACACCACTGGAGTCAAGCTATCCAGGCTGAATGAAGGCTGATAGCCAGAAACTGGTTCTTGGATGCTTGATTCCGGTCTTAAAGACATGGCTTGGTCGTTCGGACTGGACTGTTCCCATGAGGCACAGGGTCAGAGCTGATTTGCATATAGCCAGGGTCTAACCCAGGGTGGTGTTGAGTGCAAAAAAAACGATGGATTTAGGCCCAGATCCTTGTACTGGGGTGAATGTATGACATTGTTCTGCATTCTGTCCATCAACTGTGTTTTTTGCAATTTTCACCCCGAGTAGGCTCGGTATGCTCAGACGTGAGTCCCAGGCTCTCCACACCACTGGAGTCAAGCTATCCAGGCTAAATGAAGGCTGATAGCCAAAACCGGTCCTTGGATGCTTGATTCCGGTCTGGGAAAGACATGGCTTGGTAGTTCGGACTGGACTGTTCCCATGAGGCACAGGGTCAGAGCTGATTTGCATATAGCCAGTGTCTAACCCAGGGTGGTGTGGAGAGCAAAAAAACGATGGATTTCGGCCCAGATCCTTGTACTGGGGGTGAATGTATGACATTGTTCTACATTCTGTCCATCAACTGTGTTTTTTGCAATTTTCACCCCGAGTGGGCTGGGTATGCTCAGACGTTAGTCCCAGGCTCTCCACACCACTGGAGTCAAGCTATCCAGGCTGAATGAAGGCTGATAGCCAGAAACCGGTCCTTGGATGCTTGATTCTGGTCTGGGAAAGACATGGCTTGGTAGTTCGGACTGGACTGTTCCCATGAGGCACAGGGTCAGAGCTGATTTGCATATAGCCAGTGTCTAACCCAGGGTGGTGTGGAGTGCAAAAAAACGATGGATTTAGGCCCAGATCCTTGTACTGGGTTGATTGTAAGACATTGTTCTACATTCTGTCCATCAACTGTATTTTTTGCAATTTTCACCCCGAGTGGGCTGGGTATTCTCAGACGTGAGTCCCAGGCTCTCCACACCACTGGAGTCAAGCTATCCAGGCTGAATAAAGGCTGATAGCCAGAAACCGGTCCTTGGATGCTTGATTCCGGTCTGGGAAAGACATGGCTTGGTAGTTCGGACTGGACTGTTCCCATGAGGCACAGGGTCAGAGCTGATTTGCTTATAGCCAGTGTCTAACCCAGGGTGGTGTGGAGAGCAAAAAAATGATGGATTTCGGCCCAGATCCTTGTACTGGGGGTGAATGTATGACATTGTTCTACATTCTGTCCATCAACTGTGTTTTTTGCCATTTTCACCCCGAGTGGGCTGGGTATGCTCAGACGTTAGTCCCAGGCTCTCCACACCACTGGAGTCAAGCTATCCAGGCTGAATGAAGGCTGATAGCCAGAAACCGGTCCTTGGATGCTTGATTCCGGTCTGGGAAAGACATGGCTTGGTAGTTCGGACTGGACTGTTCCCATGAGGCACAGGGTCAGAGCTGATTTGAATATAGCCAGTGTCTAACCCAGGGTGGTGTGGAGTGCAAAAAAACGATGGATTTAGGCCCAGATCCTTGTACTGGGGTGAATGTATGACATTGTTCTACATTCTGTCCATCAACTGTGTTTTTTGCAATTTTCACCCCGAGTGGGCTGGGTATGCTCAGACGTGAGTCCCAGGCTCTCCACACCACTGGAGTCAAGCTATCCAGGCTGAATGAAGGCTGATAGCCAGAAACCGGTCCTTGGATGCTTGATTCCGGTCTGGGAAAGACATGGCTTGGTAGTTCGGACGGGACTGTTCCCATGAGGCACAGGGTCAGAGCTGATTTGCATATAGCCAGGGTCTAACCCAGGGTGGTGTGGAGTGCAAAAAAACCGATGGATTTAGGCCCATATCCTTGTACTGGGGTAAATGTATGACATTGTTCTACATTCTGTCCATCAACTGTGTTTTTTGCAATTGTCACCCCGAGTAGGCTGGGTATGCTCAGACGTGAGTCCCAGGCTCTCCACACCACTGGAGTCAAGCTATCCAGGCTGAATGAAGGCTGATAGCCAGAAACCGGTCCTTGGATGCTTGATTCCGGTCTGGGAAAGACATGGCTTGGTAGTTCGGACGGGACTGTTCCCATGAGGCACAGGGTCAGAGCTGATTTGCAAATAGCCAGTGTCTAACCCAGGGTGGTGTGGAGTGCAAAAAAACGATGGATTTAGGCCCAGATCCTTGTACTGGGGTGAATGTAAGACATTGTTCTACATTCTGTCCATCAACTGTGTTTTTTGCAATTTTCACCCCGAGTGGGCTGGGTATGCTCAGACGTGAGTCCCAGGCTCTCCACACCACTGGAGTCAAACTATCCAGGCTGAATGAAGGCTGATAGCCAGAAACCGGTCCTTGGATGCTTGATTCCGGTCTGGGAACGACATGGCTTGGTAGTTCGGACTGGACTGTTCCAATGAGGCACAGGGTCAGAGCTGATTTGCATATAGCCAGTGTCTAACCCAGGGTGGTGTGGAGTGCAAAAAAACGATGGATTTAGGCCCAGATCCTTGTACTGGGGTGAATGTATGACATTCTTCTACATTCTGTCCATCAACTGTGTTTTTTGCAATGTTCACCCCGAGTGGGCTGGGTATGCTCAGACGTGAGTCCCAGGCTCTCCACACCACTGGAGTCAATCTATCCAGGCTGAATGAAGGCTGATAGCCCGAAACCGGTCCTTGGATGCTTGATTCCGGTCTGGGAAAGACATGGCTTGGTAGTTCGGACTGGACTGTTCCCATGAGGCACAGGGTCAGAGCTGATTTGCATATAGCCAGTGTCTAACCCAGGGTGGTGTGGAGTGCAAAAAAACCGATGGATTTAGGCCCAGATCCTTGTACTGGGGTGAATGTATGACATTGTTCTACATTCTGTCCATCAACTGTATTTTTTGCAATTTTAACCCCGAGTAGTCTGGGTATGCTCAGACATGAGTCCCAGGCTCTCCACACCACTGGAGTCAAGCTATCCAGGCTGAATGAAGGCTGATAGCAAGAAACCAGTCCTTGGATGCTTGATTCCGGTCTGGGAAAGACATGGCTTGGTAGTTCGGACTGGACGGTTCCCATGAGGCACAGGGTCAGAGCTGATTTGCATATAGCCAGTGTCTAACCCAGGGTGGTGTGGAGTGCAAAAAAACGATGGATTTAGGCCCAGATCCTTGTACTGGGGTGAATGTATGACATTGTTCTACATTCTGTCCATCAACTGTGTTTTTTGCAATTTTCACCCCGAGTGGGCTGGGTATGCTCAGACGTGAGTCCCAGGCTCTCCACACCACTGGAGTCAAGCTATCCAGCCTGAATGAAGGCTGATAGCCAGAAACCGGTCCTTGGATGCTTGATTCCGGTCTGGGAAAGACATGGCTTGGTAGTTCGGACTGGACTGTTCCCATGAGGCACAGGGTCAGAGCTGATTTGCGTATAGCAGGGTCTAAGCCAGGGTGGTGGGGAGTGCAAAAAAAACGATGGATTTAGGCCCAGATCCTTGTACTGGGGTGAATGTATGACATTGTTCTACATTCTGTCCATCAACTGTGTTTTTTGCAATTTTCACCCCGAGTAGGCTGGGTATGCTCAGACGTGAGTCCCAGGCTCTCCACACCACTGGAGTCAAGCTATCCAGGCTGAATGAAGGCTGATAGCCAGAAACCGGTCCTTGGATGCTTGATTCCGGTCTGGGAAAGACATGGCTTGGTAGTTCGGACTGAATTGTTCCCATGAGGCACAGGGTCAGAGCTGATTTGCATATAGCCAGTGTCTGACCCAGGGTGGTGTGGAGTGCAAAAAAACGATGGATTTAGGCCCAGATCCTTGTACTGGGGTGAATGTATGACATTGTTCTACATTCTGTCCATCAACTGTGTTTTTTGCAATTTTCACCCAGAGTGGGCTGGGTATGCTCAGACGTGAGTCCCAGGCTTTCCACACCACTGGAGTCAAGCTATCCAGGCTGAATGAAGGCTGATAGCCAGAAACTGGTTCTTGGATGCTTGATTCCGGTCTGGGAAAGACATGGCTTGGTAGTTCGGACTGGACTGTTCCCATGAGGCACAGGGTCAGAGCTGATTTGCATATAGCCAGGGTCTAACCCAGGGTGGTGTTGAGTGCAATAAAAACGATGGATTTAGGCCCAGAACCTTGCACTGGGGTGAATGTATGACATTGTTCTACATTCTGTCCATCAACTGTGTTTTTTGCAATTTTCACCCCGAGTAGGCTGGGTATGCTCAGACGTGAGTCCCAGGCTCTCCACACCACTGGAGTCAAGCTATCCAGGCTGAATGATGGCTGATAGCCAAAACCGGTCCTTGGATGCTTGATTCCGGTCTGGGAAAGACATGGCTTGGTAGTTCGGACTGGACTGTTCCCATGAGGCACAGGGTCAGAGCTGATTTGCTTATAGCCAGTGTCTAACCCAGGGTGGTGTGGAGAGCAAAAAAACGATGGATTTCGGCCCAGATCCTTGTACTGGGGGTGAATGTATGACATTGTTCTACATTCTGTCCATCAACTGTGTTTTTTGCAAATTTCACCCCGAGTGGGCTGGGTATGCTCAGACGTTAGTCCCAGGCTCTCCACACCACTGGAGTCAAGCTATCCAGGCTGAATGAAGGCTGATAGCCAGAAACCGGTCCTTGGATGCTTGATTCCGGTCTGGGAAAGACATGGCTTGGTAGTTCGGACTGGACTATTCCCATGAGGCACAGGGTCAGAGCTGATTTGAATATAGCCAGTGTCTAACCCAGGATGGTGTGGAGTGCAAAAAACCGATGGATTTAGGCCCAGATCCTTGTACTGGGTTGATTGTAAGACATTGTTCTACATTCTGTCCATCGACTGTATTTTTTGCAATTTTCACCCCGAGTGGGCTGGGTATTCTCAGACATGAGTCCCAGGCTCTCCACACCACTGGAGTCAAGCTATCCAGGCTGAATAAAGGCTGATAGCCAGAAACCGGTCCTTGGATGCTTGATTCCGGTCTGGGAAAGACATGGCTTGGTAGTTCGGATGGACTGTTCCCATGAGGCACAGGGTCAGAGCTGATTTGCATATAGCCAGTGTCTAACCCAGGGTGGTGTGGAGTGCAAAAAAACAATGGATTTAGGCCCAGATCCTTGTACTGGGGTGAATGTATGACATTGTTCTACATTCTGTCCATCAACTGTGTTTTTTGCAATTTTCACCCCGAGTGGGCTGGGTATGCTCAGACGTGAGTCCCAGGCTCTCCACACCACTGGAGTCAAGCTATCCAGGCTGAATGAAGGCTGATAGCCAGAAACCGGTCCTTGGATGCTTGATTCCGGTCTGGGAAAGACATGGCTTGGTAGTTCGGACTGGACTGTTCCCATGAGGCACAGGGTCAGAGCTGATTTTCATATAGCCAGTGTCTAACCCAGGGTGGTGTGGAGTGCAAAAAAACGATGGATTTAGGCCCAGATCCTTGTACTGGGGTGAATGTATGACATTGTTCTACATTCTGCCATCAACTGTGTTTTTTGCAATTTTCACCCAGAGTGGGCTGGGTATGCTCAGACGTGAGTCCCAGGCTCTCCACACCACTGGAGTCAAGCTATCCAGGCTGAATGAAGGCTGATAGCCAGAAACCGGTCCTTGGATGCTTGATTCCGGTCTGGGAAAGACATGGCTTGGTAGTTCGGACTGGACTGTTCCCATGAGGCACAGGGTCAGAGCTGATTTGCATATAGCCAGGGTCTAACCCAGGGTGGTGTGGAGTGCAAAAAAACCGATGGATTTAGGCCCATATCCTTGTACTGGGGTAAATGTATTACATTGTTCTACATTCTGTCCATCAACTGTGTTTTTTGCAATTGTCACCCCGAGTAGGCTGGGTATGCTCAGACGTGAGTCCCAGGCTCTCCACACCACTGGAGTCAAGCTATCCAGGCTGAATGATGGCTGATAGCCAAAACCGGTCCTTGGATGCTTGATTCCGGTCTGGGAAAGACATGGCTTGGTAGTTCGGACTGGACTGTTCCCATGAGGCACAGGGTCAGAGCTGATTTGCTTATAGCCAGTGTCTAACCCAGGGTGGTGTGGAGAGCAAAAAAATGATGGATTTCGGCCCAGATCCTTGTACTGGGGGTGAATGTATGACATTGTTCTACATTCTGTCCATCAACTGTGTTTTTTGCAATTTTCACCCCGAGTGGGCTGGGTATGCTCAGACGTTAGTCCCAGGCTCTCCACACCACTGGAGTCAAGCTATCCAGGCTGAATGAAGGCTGATAGCCAGAAACCGGTCCTTGGATGCTTGATTCCGGTCTGGGAAAGACATGGCTTGGTAGTTCGGACTGGACTGTTCCCATGAGGCACAGGGTCAGAGCTGATTTGAATATAGCCAGTGTCTAACCCAGGATGGTGTGGAGTGCAAAAAACCGATGGATTTAGGCCCAGATCCTTGTACTGGGTTGATTGTAAGACATTTTTCTACATTCTGTCCATCGACTGTATTTTTTGCAATTTTCACCCCGAGTGGGCTGGGTATTCTCAGACATGAGTCCCAGGCTCTCCACACCACTGGAGTCAAGCTATCCAGGCTGAATAAAGGCTGATAGCCAGAAACCGGTCCTTGGATGCTTGATTCCGGTCTGGGAAAGACATGGCTTGGTAGTTCGGACGGGACTGTTCCCATGAGGCACAGGGTCAGAGCTGATTTGCATATAGCCAGGGTCTAACCCAGGGTGGTGTGGAGTGCAAAAAAACCGATGGATTTAGGCCCATATCCTTGTACTGGGGTAAATGTATGACATTGTTCTACATTCTGTCCATCAACTGTGTTTTTTGCAATTGTCACCCCGAGTAGGCTGGGTATGCTCAGACGTGAGTCCCAGGCTCTCCACACCACTGGAGTCAAGCTATCCAGGCTGAATGAAGGCTGATAGCCAGAAACCGGTCCTTGGATGCTTGATTCCGGTCTGGGAAAGATATGGCTTGGTAGTTCGGACGGGACTGTTCCCATGAGGCACAGGGTCAGAGCTGATTTGCAAATAGCCAGTGTCTAACCCAGGGTGGTGTGGAGTGCAAAAAAACGATGGATTTCGGCCCACATCCTTGTACTGGGGATGAATGTATGACATTGTTCTACATTCTGTCCATCAACTGTGTTTTTTGCAATTTTCACCCCGAGTGGGCTGGGTATGCTCAGACGTGAGTCCCAGGCTCTCCACACCACTAGAGTCAAGCTATCCAGGCTGAATGAAGGCTGATAGCCAGAAACCGGTCCTTGGATGCTTGATTCCGGTCTGGGAAAGACATGGCTTGGTAGTTCGGACTGGACTGTTCCCATGAGGCACAGGGTCAGAGCTGATTTGCATATAGCCAGTGTCTAACCCAGGGTGGTGTGGAGTGCAAAAAAAACAATGGATTTAGGCCCAGATCCTTGTACTGGGGTGATGTATGACATTGTTCTACATTCTGTCCATCAACTGTGTTTTTTGCAATTTTCCCCCGAGTGGGCTGGGTATGCTCGGACGTGAGTCCCAGGCTTTCCACCCCACTGGAGTCAAGCTATCCAGGCTGAATGAAGGCTGATAGCCAGAAACTGGTCCTTGGATGCTTGATTCCGGTCTGGGAAAGACATGGCTTGGTAGTTCGGACTGGACTGTTCCCATGAGGCACAGGGTCAGAGCTGATTTGCATATAGCCAGTGTCTAACCCAGGGTGGTGTGGAGTGCAAACAAACAATGGATTTAGGCCCAGATCCTTGTACTGGGGTGAATGTATGACATTGTTCTAAATTCTGTCCATCAACTGTGTTTTTTGCAATTTTCACCCCGAGTAGGCAGGGTATGCTCAGACGTGAGGCCCAGGCTCTCCACACCACCGGAGTCAAGCTATCCAGGCTGAATGAAGGCTGATAGCCAGAAACCGGTCCTTGGATGCTTGATTCCGGTCTGGGAAAGACATGGCTTGGTAGTTCGGACTGGACTGTTCCCATGAGGCACAGGGTCAGAGCTGATTTGCATATAGCCAGTGTCTAACCCAGGGTGGTGTGGAGTGCAAAAAAAACGATGGATTTAGGCCCAGATCCTTGTACTGGGGTGAATGTATGACATTGTTCTACATTCTGTCCATCAACTGTATTTTTTGCAATTTTAACCCCGAGTAGTCTGGGTATGCTCAGACATGAGTCCCAGGCTCTCCACACCACTGGAGTCAAGCTATACAGGCTGAATGAAGGCTGATAGCAAGAAACCGGTCCTTGGATGCTTGATTCCGGTCTGGGAAAGACATGGCTTGGTAGTTCGGACTGGACTGTTCCCATGAGGCACAGGGTCAAAGCTGATTTGCATATAGCCAGTGTCTAACCCAGGGTGGTGTGGAGTGCAAAAAAACGATGGATTTAGGCCCAGATCCTTGTACTGGGGTGAATGTATGACATTGTTCTACATTCTGTCCATCAACTGTGTTTTTTACAATTTTCACCCCGAGTGGGCTGGGTATGCTCAGACGTGAGTCCCAGGCTCTTCACACCACTGGAGTCAAGCTATCCAGCCTGAATGAAGGCTGATAGCCAGAAACCGGTCCTTGGATGCTTGATTCCGGTCTGGGAAAGACATGGCTTGGTAGTTCGGACTGGACTGTTCCCATGAGGCACAGGGTCAGAGCTGATTTGCATATAGCCAGGGTCTAAGCCAGGGTGGTGTGGAGTGCAAAAAAAACGATGGATTTAGGCCCAGATCCTTGTACTGGGGTGAATGTATGACATTGTTCTACATTCTGTCCATCAACTGTGTTTTTTGCAATTTTCACCCCGAGTAGGCTGGGTATGCTCAGACGTGAGTCCCCGGCTCTCCACACCACTGGAGTCAAGCTATCCAGGCTGAATGAAGGCTGATAGCCAGAAACCGGTCCTTGGATGCTTGATTCCGGTCTGGGAAAGACATGGCTTGGTAGTTCGGACTGAATTGTTCCCATGAGGCACAGGGTCAGAGCTGATTTGCATATAGCCAGTGTCTAACCCAGGGTGGTGTGGAGTGCAAAAAAACTATGGATTTGGGCCCAGATCCTTGTACTGGGGTGAATGTATGACATTGTTCTACATTCTGTCCATCAACTGTGTTTTTTGCAATTTTCACCCAGAGTGGGCTGGGTATGCTCAGACGTGAGTCCCAGGCTTTCCACACCACTGGAGTCAAGCTATCCAGGCTGAATGAAGGCTGATAGCCAGAAACTGGTCCTTGGATGCTTGATTCCGGTCTGGGAAAGACATGGCTTGGTAGTTCGGACTGGACTGTTCCCATGAGGCACAGGGTCAGAGCTGATTTGCATATAGCCAGTGTCTAACCCAGGGTGGTGTGGAGTGCAAAAAAAGGATGGATTTAGACCCAGATCCTTGTACTGGGGTGAATGTATGACATTGTTCTACATTCTGTCCATCAACTGGGTTTTTTGCAATTTTCACCCCGAGTGGGCTGGGTATGCTCAGACGTGAGTCCCAGGCTCTCCACACCACTGGAGTCAAGCTATCCAGGCTGAATGAAGGCTGATAGCCAGAAACCGGTCCTTGGATGCTTGATTCCGGTCTGGGAAAGACATGGCTTGGTAGTTCGGGCTGGACTGTTCCCATGAGGCACAGGGTCAGAGCTGATTTGCATATAGCCAGTGTCTAACCCAGGGTGGTGTGGAGTGCAAACAAACAATGGATTTAGGCCCAGATCCTTGTACTGGGGTGAATGTATGACATTGTTCTAAATTCTGTCCATCAACTGTGTTTTTTGCAATTTTCACCCCGAGTAGGCAGGGTATGCTCAGACGTGAGGCCCAGGCTCTCCACACCACCGGAGTCAAGCTATCCAGGCTGAATGAAGGCTGATAGCCAGAAACCGGTCCTTGGATGCTTGATTCCGGTCTGGGAAAGACATGGCTTGGTAGTTCGGACTGGACTGTTCCCATGAGGCACAGGGTCAGAGCTGATTTGCATATAGCCAGTGTCTAACCCAGGGTGGTGTGGAGTGCAAAAAAAACGATGGATTTAGGCCCAGATCCTTGTACTGGGGTGAATGTATGACATTGTTCTACATTCTGTCCATCAACTGTATTTTTTGCAATTTTAACCCCGAGTAGTCTGGGTATGCTCAGACATGAGTCCCAGGCTCTCCACACCACTGGAGTCAAGCTATACAGGCTGAAAGAAGGCTGATAGCAAGAAACCGGTCCTTGGATGCTTGATTCCGGTCTGGGAAAGACATGGCTTGGTAGTTCGGACTGGACTGTTCCCATGAGGCACAGGGTCAGAGCTGATTTGCATATAGCCAGTGTCTAACCCAGGGTGGTGTGGAGTGCAAAAAAACGATGGATTTAGGCCCAGATCCTTGTACTGGGGTGAATGTATGACATTGTTCTACATTCTGTCCATCAACTGTGTTTTTTACAATTTTCACCCCGAGTGGGCTGGGTATGCTCAGACGTGAGTCCCAGGCTCTTCACACCACTGGAGTCAAGCTATCCAGCCTGAATGAAGGCTGATAGCCAGAAACCGGTCCTTGGATGCTTGATTCCGGTCTGGGAAAGACATGGCTTGGTAGTTCGGACTGGACTGTTCCCATGAGGCACAGGGTCAGAGCTGATTTGAATATAGCCAGGGTCTAAGCCAGGGTGGTGTGGAGTGCAAAAAAAACGATGGATTTAGGCCCAGATCCTTGTACTGGGGTGAATGTATGACATTGTTCTACATTCTGTCCATCAACTGTGTTTTTTGCAATTTTCACCCCGAGTAGGCTGGGTATGCTCAGACGTGAGTCCCAGGCTCTCCACACCACTGGAGTCAAGCTATCCAGGCTGAATGAAGGCTGATAGCCAGAAACCGGTCCTTGGATGCTTGATTCCGGTCTGGGAAAGACATGGCTTGGTAGTTCGGACTGAATTGTTCCCATGAGGCACAGGGTCAGAGCTGATATGCATATAGCCAGTGTCTAACCCAGGGTGGTGTGGAGTGCAAAAAAACGATGGATTTGGGCCCAGATCCTTGTACTGGGGTGAATGTATGACATTGTTCTACATTCTGTCCATCAACTGTGTTTTTTGCAATTTTCACCCAGAGTGGGCTGGGTATGCTCAGACGTGAGTCCCAGGCTTTCCACACCACTGGAGTCAAGCTATCCAGGCTGAATGAAGGCTGATAGCCAGAAACTGGTTCTTGGATGCTTGATTCCGGTCTGGGAAAGACATGGCTTGGTAGTTCGGACTGGACTGTTCCCATGAGGCACAGGGTCAGAGCTGATTTGCATATAGCCAGGGTCTAACCCAGGGTGGTGTTGAGTGCAAAAAAACGATGGATTTAGGCCCAGATCCTTGTACTGGGGTGAATGTATGACATTGTTCTACATTCTGCCATCAACTGTGTTTTTTGCAATTTTCACCCAGAGTGGGCTGGGTATGCTCAGACGTGAGTCCCAGGCTCTCCACACCACTGGAGTCAAGCTATCCAGGCTGAATGAAGGCTGATAGCCAGAAACCGGTCCTTGGATGCTTGATTCCGGTCTGGGAAAGACATGGCTTGGTAGTTCGGACTGGACTGTTCCCATGAGGCACAGGGTCAGAGCTGATTTGCATATAGCCAGGGTCTAACCCAGGGTGGTGTGGAGTGCAAAAAAACCGATGGATTTAGGCCCATATCCTTGTACTGGGGTAAATGTATGACATTGTTCTACATTCTGTCCATCAACTGTGTTTTTTGCAATTGTCACCCCGAGTAGGCTGGGTATGCTCAGACGTGAGTCCCAGGCTCTCCACACCACTGGAGTCAAGCTATCCAGGCTGAATGAAGGCTGATAGCCAGAAACCGGTCCTTGGATGCTTGATTCCGGTCTGGGAAAGACATGGCTTGGTAGTTCGGACGGGACTGTTCCCATGAGGCACAGGGTCAGAGCTGATTTGTAAATAGCCAGTGTCTAACCCAGGGTGGTGTGGAGTGCAAAAAAACGATGGATTTCGGCCCACATCCTTGTACTGGGGATGAATGTATGACATTGTTCTACATTCTGTCCATCAACTGTGTTTTTTGCAATTTTCACCCCGAGTGGGCTGGGTATGCTCAGACGTGAGTCCCAGGCTCTCCACACCACTAGAGTCAAGCTATCCAGGCTGAATGAAGGCTGATAGCCAGAAACCGGTCCTTGGATGCTTGATTCCGGTCTGGGATAGACATGGCTTGGTAGTTCGGACTGGACTGTTCCCATGAGGCACAGGGTCAGAGCTGATTTGCATATAGCCAGTGTCTAACCCAGGGTGGTGTGGAGTGCAAAAAAAACAATGGATTTAGGCCCAGATCCTTGTACTGGGGTGATGTATGACATTGTTCTACATTCTGTCTATCAACTGTGTTTTTTGCAATTTTCACCCCGAGTGGGCTGGGTACTGTCAGACGTGAGTCCCAGGCTCTCCACACCACTGAAGTCAAGCTATCCAGGCTGACTGAAGGCTGATAACCAGAAACCGGTCCTTGGATGCTTGATTCAGGTCTGGGAAAGACATGGCTTGGAAGTTCGGACTGGACTGTTCCCATGAGGCACAGGGTCAGAGCTGATTTGCATATAGCCAGTGTCTAACCCAGGGTGGTGTGGAGTGCAAACAAACGATGGATTTAGGCCCAGATCCTTGTACTGGGGTGAATGTATGACATTGTTCTAAATTCTGTCCATCAACTGTGTTTTTTGCAATTTTCACCCCGAGTAGGCAGGGTATGCTCAGACGTGAGGCCCAGGCTCTCCACACCACCGGAGTCAAGCTATCCAGGCTGAATGAAGGCTGATAGCCAGAAACTGGTCCTTGGATGCTTGATTCCGGTCTGGGAAAGACATGGCTTGGTAGTTCGGACTGGACTGTTCCCATGAGGCACAGGGTCAGAGCTGATTTGCATATAGCCAGTGTCTAACCCAGGGTGGTGTGGAGTGCAAAAAAAACGATGGATTTAGGCCCAGATCCTTGTACTGGGGTGAATGTATGACATTGTTCTACATTCTGTCCATCAACTGTATTTTTTGCAATTTTAACCCCGAGTGGTCTGGGTATGCTCAGACATGAGTCCCAGGCTCTCCACACCACTGGAGTCAAGCTATACAGGCTGAATGAAGGCTGAAGCAAGAAACCGGTCCTTGGATGCTTGATTCCGGTCTGGGAAAGACATGGCTTGGTAGTTCGGACTGGACTGTTCCCATGAGGCACAGGGTCAGAGCTGATTTGCATATAGCCAGTGTCTAACCCAGGGTGGTGTGGAGTGCAAAAAAACGATGGATTTAGGCCCAGATCCTTGTACTGGGGTGAATGTATGACATTGTTCTACATTCTGTCCATCAACTGTGTTTTTTACAATTTTCACCCTGAGTGGGCTGGGTATGCTCAGACGTGAATCCCAGGCTCTCCACACCACTGGAGTCAAGCTATCCAGCCTGAATGAAGGCTGATAGCCAGAAACCGGTCCTTGGATGCTTGATTCCGGTCTGGGAAAGACATGGCTTGGTAGTTCGGACTGGACTGTTCCCATGAGGCACAGGGTCAGAGCTGATTTGCATATAGCCAGGGTCTAAGCCAGGGTGGTGTGGAGTGCAAAAAAAACGATGGATTTAGGCCCAGATCCTTGTACTGGGGTGAATGTATGACATTGTTCTACATTCTGTCCATCAACTGTGTTTTTTGCAATTTTCACCCCGAGTAGGCTGGGTATGCTCAGACGTGAGTCCCAGGCTCTCCACACCACTGGAGTCAAGCTATCCAGGCTGAATGAAGGCTGATAGCCAGAAACCGGTCCTTGGATGCTTGATTCCGGTCTGGGAAAGACATGGCTTGGTAGTTCGGACTGAATTGTTCCCATGAGGCACAGGGTCAGAGCTGATTTGCATATAGCCAGTGTCTAACCCAGGGTGGTGTGGAGTGCAAAAAAACGATGGATTTAGGCCCAGATCCTTGTACTGGGGTGAATGTATGACATTGTTCTACATTCTGTCCATCAACTGTGTTTTTTGCAATTTTCACCCAGAGTGGGCTGGGTATGCTCAGACGTGAGTCCCAGGCTTTCCACACCACTGGAGTCAAGCTATCCAGGCTGAATGAAGGCTGATAGCCAGAAACTGGTTCTTGGATGCTTGATTCCGGTCTTAAAGACATGGCTTGGTCGTTCGGACTGGACTGTTCCCATGAGGCACAGGGTCAGAGCTGATTTGCATATAGCCAGGGTCTAACCCAGGGTGGTGTTGAGTGCAAAAAAAACGATGGATTTAGGCCCAGATCCTTGTACTGGGGTGAATGTATGACATTGTTCTGCATTCTGTCCATCAACTGTGTTTTTTGCAATTTTCACCCCGAGTAGGCTCGGTATGCTCAGACGTGAGTCCCAGGCTCTCCACACCACTGGAGTCAAGCTATCCAGGCTAAATGAAGGCTGATAGCCAAAACCGGTCCTTGGATGCTTGATTCCGGTCTGGGAAAGACATGGCTTGGTAGTTCGGACTGGACTGTTCCCATGAGGCACAGGGTCAGAGCTGATTTGCATATAGCCAGTGTCTAACCCAGGGTGGTGTGGAGAGCAAAAAAACGATGGATTTCGGCCCAGATCCTTGTACTGGGGGTGAATGTATGACATTGTTCTACATTCTGTCCATCAACTGTGTTTTTTGCAATTTTCACCCCGAGTGGGCTGGGTATGCTCAGACGTTAGTCCCAGGCTCTCCACACCACTGGAGTCAAGCTATCCAGGCTGAATGAAGGCTGATAGCCAGAAACCGGTCCTTGGATGCTTGATTCTGGTCTGGGAAAGACATGGCTTGGTAGTTCGGACTGGACTGTTCCCATGAGGCACAGGGTCAGAGCTGATTTGCATATAGCCAGTGTCTAACCCAGGGTGGTGTGGAGTGCAAAAAAACGATGGATTTAGGCCCAGATCCTTGTACTGGGTTGATTGTAAGACATTGTTCTACATTCTGTCCATCAACTGTATTTTTTGCAATTTTCACCCCGAGTGGGCTGGGTATTCTCAGACGTGAGTCCCAGGCTCTCCACACCACTGGAGTCAAGCTATCCAGGCTGAATAAAGGCTGATAGCCAGAAACCGGTCCTTGGATGCTTGATTCCGGTCTGGGAAAGACATGGCTTGGTAGTTCGGACTGGACTGTTCCCATGAGGCACAGGGTCAGAGCTGATTTGCTTATAGCCAGTGTCTAACCCAGGGTGGTGTGGAGAGCAAAAAAATGATGGATTTCGGCCCAGATCCTTGTACTGGGGGTGAATGTATGACATTGTTCTACATTCTGTCCATCAACTGTGTTTTTTGCCATTTTCACCCCGAGTGGGCTGGGTATGCTCAGACGTTAGTCCCAGGCTCTCCACACCACTGGAGTCAAGCTATCCAGGCTGAATGAAGGCTGATAGCCAGAAACCGGTCCTTGGATGCTTGATTCCGGTCTGGGAAAGACATGGCTTGGTAGTTCGGACTGGACTGTTCCCATGAGGCACAGGGTCAGAGCTGATTTGAATATAGCCAGTGTCTAACCCAGGGTGGTGTGGAGTGCAAAAAAACGATGGATTTAGGCCCAGATCCTTGTACTGGGGTGAATGTATGACATTGTTCTACATTCTGTCCATCAACTGTGTTTTTTGCAATTTTCACCCCGAGTGGGCTGGGTATGCTCAGACGTGAGTCCCAGGCTCTCCACACCACTGGAGTCAAGCTATCCAGGCTGAATGAAGGCTGATAGCCAGAAACCGGTCTTTGGATGCTTGATTCCGGTCTGGGAAAGACATGGCTTGGTAGTTCGGACGGGACTGTTCCCATGAGGCACAGGGTCAGAGCTGATTTGCATATAGCCAGGGTCTAACCCAGGGTGGTGTGGAGTGCAAAAAAACCGATGGATTTAGGCCCATATCCTTGTACTGGGGTAAATGTATGACATTGTTCTACATTCTGTCCATCAACTGTGTTTTTTGCAATTGTCACCCCGAGTAGGCTGGGTATGCTCAGACGTGAGTCCCAGGCTCTCCACACCACTGGAGTCAAGCTATCCAGGCTGAATGAAGGCTGATAGCCAGAAACCGGTCCTTGGATGCTTGATTCCGGTCTGGGAAAGACATGGCTTGGTAGTTCGGACGGGACTGTTCCCATGAGGCACAGGGTCAGAGCTGATTTGCAAATAGCCAGTGTCTAACCCAGGGTGGTGTGGAGTGCAAAAAAACGATGGATTTCGGCCCACATCCTTGTACTGGGGATGAATGTATGACATTGTTCTACATTCTGTCCATCAACTGTGTTTTTTGCAATTTTCACCCCGAGTGGGCTGGGTATGCTCAGACGTGAGTCCCAGGCTCTCCACACCACTAGAGTCAAGCTATCCAGGCTGAATGAAGGCTGATAGCCAGAAACCGGTCCTTGGATGCTTGATTCCGGTCTGGGAAAGACATGGCTTGGTAGTTCGGACTGGACTGTTCCCATGAGGCACAGGGTCAGAGCTGATTTGCATATAGCCAGTGTCTAACCCAGGGTGGTGTGGAGTGCAAAAAAACGATGGATTTAGGCCCAGATCCTTGTACTGGGGTGAATGTATGACATTGTTCTACATTCTGTCCATCAACTGTGTTTTTTACAATTTTCACCCTGAGTGGGCTGGGTATGCTCAGACGTGAATCCCAGGCTCTCCACACCACTGGAGTCAAGCTATCCAGCCTGAATGAAGGCTGATAGCCAGAAACCGGTCCTTGGATGCTTGATTCCGGTCTGGGAAAGACATGGCTTGGTAGTTCGGACTGGACTGTTCCCATGAGGCACAGGGTCAGAGCTGATTTGCATATAGCCAGGGTCTAAGCCAGGGTGGTGTGGAGTGCAAAAAAAACGATGGATTTAGGCCCAGATCCTTGTACTGGGGTGAATGTATGACATTGTTCTACATTCTGTCCATCAACTGTGTTTTTTGCAATTTTCACCCTGAGTGGGCTGGGTATGCTCAGACGTGAATCCCAGGCTCTCCACACCACTGGAGTCAAGCTATCCAGCCTGAATGAAGGCTGATAGCCAGAAACCGGTCCTTGGATGCTTGATTCCGGTCTGGGAAAGACATGGCTTGGTAGTTCGGACTGGACTGTTCCCATGAGGCACAGGGTCAGAGCTGATTTGCATATAGCCAGGGTCTAAGCCAGGGTGGTGTGGAGTGCAAAAAAAACGATGGATTTAGGCCCAGATCCTTGTACTGGGGTGAATGTATGACATTGTTCTACATTCTGTCCATCAACTGTGTTTTTTGCAATTTTCACCCCGAGTAGGCTGGGTATGCTCAGACGTGAGTCCCAGGCTCTCCACACCACTGGAGTCAAGCTATCCAGGCTGAATGAAGGCTGATAGCCAGAAACCGGTCCTTGGATGCTTGATTCCGGTCTGGGAAAGACATGGCTTGGTAGTTCGGACTGAATTGTTCCCATGAGGCACAGGGTCAGAGCTGATTTGCATATAGCCAGTGTCTAACCCAGGGTGGTGTGGAGTGCAAAAAAACGATGGATTTAGGCCCAGATCCTTGTACTGGGGTGAATGTATGACATTGTTCTACATTCTGTCCATCAACTGTGTTTTTTGCAATTTTCACCCAGAGTGGGCTGGGTATGCTCAGACGTGAGTCCCAGGCTTTCCACACCACTGGAGTCAAGCTATCCAGGCTGAATGAAGGCTGATAGCCAGAAACTGGTTCTTGGATGCTTGATTCCGGTCTTAAAGACATGGCTTGGTCGTTCGGACTGGACTGTTCCCATGAGGCACAGGGTCAGAGCTGATTTGCATATAGCCAGGGTCTAACCCAGGGTGGTGTTGAGTGCAAAAAAAACGATGGATTTAGGCCCAGATCCTTGTACTGGGGTGAATGTATGACATTGTTCTGCATTCTGTCCATCAACTGTGTTTTTTGCAATTTTCACCCCGAGTAGGCTCGGTATGCTCAGACGTGAGTCCCAGGCTCTCCACACCACTGGAGTCAAGCTATCCAGGCTAAATGAAGGCTGATAGCCAAAACCGGTCCTTGGATGCTTGATTCCGGTCTGGGAAAGACATGGCTTGGTAGTTCGGACTGGACTGTTCCCATGAGGCACAGGGTCAGAGCTGATTTGCATATAGCCAGTGTCTAACCCAGGGTGGTGTGGAGAGCAAAAAAACGATGGATTTCGGCCCAGATCCTTGTACTGGGGGTGAATGTATGACATTGTTCTACATTCTGTCCATCAACTGTGTTTTTTGCAATTTTCACCCCGAGTGGGCTGGGTATGCTCAGACGTTAGTCCCAGGCTCTCCACACCACTGGAGTCAAGCTATCCAGGCTGAATGAAGGCTGATAGCCAGAAACCGGTCCTTGGATGCTTGATTCTGGTCTGGGAAAGACATGGCTTGGTAGTTCGGACTGGACTGTTCCCATGAGGCACAGGGTCAGAGCTGATTTGCATATAGCCAGTGTCTAACCCAGGGTGGTGTGGAGTGCAAAAAAACGATGGATTTAGGCCCAGATCCTTGTACTGGGTTGATTGTAAGACATTGTTCTACATTCTGTCCATCAACTGTATTTTTTGCAATTTTCACCCCGAGTGGGCTGGGTATTCTCAGACGTGAGTCCCAGGCTCTCCACACCACTGGAGTCAAGCTATCCAGGCTGAATAAAGGCTGATAGCCAGAAACCGGTCCTTGGATGCTTGATTCCGGTCTGGGAAAGACATGGCTTGGTAGTTCGGACTGGACTGTTCCCATGAGGCACAGGGTCAGAGCTGATTTGCTTATAGCCAGTGTCTAACCCAGGGTGGTGTGGAGAGCAAAAAAATGATGGATTTCGGCCCAGATCCTTGTACTGGGGGTGAATGTATGACATTGTTCTACATTCTGTCCATCAACTGTGTTTTTTGCCATTTTCACCCCGAGTGGGCTGGGTATGCTCAGACGTTAGTCCCAGGCTCTCCACACCACTGGAGTCAAGCTATCCAGGCTGAATGAAGGCTGATAGCCAGAAACCGGTCCTTGGATGCTTGATTCCGGTCTGGGAAAGACATGGCTTGGTAGTTCGGACTGGACTGTTCCCATGAGGCACAGGGTCAGAGCTGATTTGAATATAGCCAGTGTCTAACCCAGGGTGGTGTGGAGTGCAAAAAAACGATGGATTTAGGCCCAGATCCTTGTACTGGGGTGAATGTATGACATTGTTCTACATTCTGTCCATCAACTGTGTTTTTTGCAATTTTCACCCCGAGTGGGCTGGGTATGCTCAGACGTGAGTCCCAGGCTCTCCACACCACTGGAGTCAAGCTATCCAGGCTGAATGAAGGCTGATAGCCAGAAACCGGTCCTTGGATGCTTGATTCCGGTCTGGGAAAGACATGGCTTGGTAGTTCGGACGGGACTGTTCCCATGAGGCACAGGGTCAGAGCTGATTTGCATATAGCCAGGGTCTAACCCAGGGTGGTGTGGAGTGCAAAAAAACCGATGGATTTAGGCCCATATCCTTGTACTGGGGTAAATGTATGACATTGTTCTACATTCTGTCCATCAACTGTGTTTTTTGCAATTGTCACCCCGAGTAGGCTGGGTATGCTCAGACGTGAGTCCCAGGCTCTCCACACCACTGGAGTCAAGCTATCCAGGCTGAATGAAGGCTGATAGCCAGAAACCGGTCCTTGGATGCTTGATTCCGGTCTGGGAAAGACATGGCTTGGTAGTTCGGACGGGACTGTTCCCATGAGGCACAGGGTCAGAGCTGATTTGCAAATAGCCAGTGTCTAACCCAGGGTGGTGTGGAGTGCAAAAAAACGATGGATTTCGGCCCACATCCTTGTACTGGGGATGAATGTATGACATTGTTCTACATTCTGTCCATCAACTGTGTTTTTTGCAATTTTCACCCCGAGTGGGCTGGGTATGCTCAGACGTGAGTCCCAGGCTCTCCACACCACTAGAGTCAAGCTATCCAGGCTGAATGAAGGCTGATAGCCAGAAACCGGTCCTTGGATGCTTGATTCCGGTCTGGGAAAGACATGGCTTGGTAGTTCGGACTGGACTGTTCCCATGAGGCACAGGGTCAGAGCTGATTTGCATATAGCCAGTGTCTAACCCAGGGTGGTGTGGAGTGCAAAAAAAACAATGGATTTAGGCCCAGATCCTTGTACTGGGGTGATGTATGACATTGTTCTACATTCTGTCCATCAACTGTGTTTTTTGCAATTTTCCCCCGAGTGGGCTGGGTATGCTCGGACGTGAGTCCCAGGCTTTCCACCCCACAGGAGTCAAGCTATCCAGGCTGAATGAAGGCTGATAGCCAGAAACTGGTCCTTGGATGCTTGATTCCGGTCTGGGAAAGACATGGCTTGGTAGTTCGGACTGGACTGTTCCCATGAGGCACAGGGTCAGAGCTGATTTGCATATAGCCAGTGTCTAACCCAGGGTGGTGTGGAGTGCAAACAAACAATGGATTTAGGCCCAGATCCTTGTACTGGGGTGAATGTATGACATTGTTCTAAATTCTGTCCATCAACTGTGTTTTTTGCAATTTTCACCCCGAGTAGGCAGGGTATGCTCAGACGTGAGGCCCAGGCTCTCCACACCACCGGAGTCAAGCTATCCAGGCTGAATGAAGGCTGATAGCCAGAAACCGGTCCTTGGATGCTTGATTCCGGTCTGGGAAAGACATGGCTTGGTAGTTCGGACTGGACTGTTCCCATGAGGCACAGAGTCAGAGCTGATTTGCATATAGCCAGTGTCTAACCCAGGGTGGTGTGGAGTGCAAAAAAAACGATGGATTTAGGCCCAGATCCTTGTACTGGGGTGAATGTATGACATTGTTCTACATTCTGTCCATCAACTGTATTTTTTGCAATTTTAACCCCGAGTAGTCTGGGTATGCTCAGACATGAGTCCCAGGCTCTCCACACCACTGGAGTCAAGCTATACAGGCTGAAAGAAGGCTGATAGCAAGAAACCGGTCCTTGGATGCTTGATTCCGGTCTGGGAAAGACATGGCTTGGTAGTTCGGACTGGACTGTTCCCATGAGGCACAGGGTCAGAGCTGATTTGCATATAGCCAGTGTCTAACCCAGGGTGGTGTGGAGTGCAAAAAAACGATGGATTTAGGCCCAGATCCTTGTACTGGGGTGAATGTATGACATTGTTCTACATTCTGTCCATCAACTGTGTTTTTTACAATTTTCACCCCGAGTGGGCTGGGTATGCTCAGACGTGAGTCCCAGGCTCTTCACACCACTGGAGTCAAGCTATCCAGCCTGAATGAAGGCTGATAGCCAGAAACCGGTCCTTGGATGCTTGATTCCGGTCTGGGAAAGACATGGCTTGGTAGTTCGGACTGGACTGTTCCCATGAGGCACAGGGTCAGAGCTGATTTGCATATAGCCAGGGTCTAAGCCAGGGTGGTGTGGAGTGCAAAAAAAACGATGGATTTAGGCCCAGATCCTTGTACTGGGGTGAATGTATGACATTGTTCTACATTCTGTCCATCAACTGTGTTTTTTGCAATTTTCACCCCGAGTAGGCTGGGTATGCTCAGACGTGAGTCCCAGGCTCTCCACACCACTGGAGTCAAGCTATCCAGGCTGAATGAAGGCTGATAGCCAGAAACCGGTCCTTGGATGCTTGATTCCGGTCTGGGAAAGACATGGCTTGGTAGTTCGGACTGAATTGTTCCCATGAGGCACAGGGTCAGAGCTGATTTGCATATAGCCAGTGTCTAACCCAGGGTGGTGTGGAGTGCAAAAAAACGATGGATTTGGGCCCAGATCCTTGTACTGGGGTGAATGTATGACATTGTTCTACATTCTGTTCATCAACTGTGTTTTTTGCAATTTTCACCCAGAGTGGGCTGGGTATGCTCAGACGTGAGTCCCAGGCTTTCCACACCACTGGAGTCAAGCTATCCAGGCTGAATGAAGGCTGATAGCCAGAAACTGGTTCTTGGATGCTTGATTCCGGTCTGGGAAAGACATGGCTTGGTAGTTCGGACTGGACTGTTCCCATGAGGCACAGGGTCAGAGCTGATTTGCATATAGCCAGGGTCTAACCCAGGGTGGTGTTGAGTGCAAAAAAACGATGGATTTAGGCCCAGATCCTTGTACTGGGGTGAATGTATGACATTGTTCTACATTCTGCCATCAACTGTGTTTTTTGCAATTTTCACCCAGAGTGGGCTGGGTATGCTCAGACGTGAGTCCCAGGCTCTCCACACCACTGGAGTCAAGCTATCCAGGCTGAATGAAGGCTGATTGCCAGAAACCGGTCCTTGGATGCTTGATTCCGGTCTGGGAAAGACATGGCTTGGTAGTTCGGACTGGACTGTTCCCATGAGGCACAGGGTCAGAGCTGATTTGCATATAGCCAGGGTCTAACCCAGGGTGGTGTGGAGTGCAAAAAAAACGATGGATTTAGGCCCATATCCTTGTACTGGGGTAAATGTATGACATTGTTCTACATTCTGTCCATCAACTGTGTTTTTTGCAATTGTCACCCCGAGTAGGCTGGGTATGCTCAGACGTGAGTCCCAGGCTCTCCACACCACTGGAGTCAAGCTATCCAGGCTGAATGAAGGCTGATAGCCAGAAACCGGTCCTTGGATGCTTGATTCCGGTCTGGGAAAGACATGGCTTGGTAGTTCGGACGGGACTGTTCCCATGAGGCACAGGGTCAGAGCTGATTTGTAAATAGCCAGTGTCTAACCCAGGGTGGTGTGGAGTGCAAAAAAACGATGGATTTCGGCCCACATCCTTGTACTGGGGATGAATGTATGACATTGTTCTACATTCTGTCCATCAACTGTGTTTTTTGCAATTTTCACCCCGAGTGGGCTGGGTATGCTCAGACGTGAGTCCCAGGCTCTCCACACCACTAGAGTCAAGCTATCCAGGCTGAATGAAGGCTGATAGCCAGAAACCGGTCCTTGGATGCTTGATTCCGGTCTGGGATAGACATGGCTTGGTAGTTCGGACTGGACTGTTCCCATGAGGCACAGGGTCAGAGCTGATTTGCATATAGCCAGTGTCTAACCCAGGGTGGTGTGGAGTGCAAAAAAAACAATGGATTTAGGCCCAGATCCTTGTACTGGGGTGATGTATGACATTGTTCTACATTCTGTCTATCAACTGTGTTTTTTGCAATTTTCACCCCGAGTGGGCTGGGTATGGTCAGACGTGAGTCCCAGGCTCTCCACACCACTGAAGTCAAGCTATCCAGGCTGAATGAAGGCTGATAACCAGAAACCGGTCCTTGGATGCTTGATTCAGGTCTGGGAAAGACATGGCTTGGTAGTTCGGACTGGACTGTTCCCATTAGGCACAGGGTCAGAGCTGATTTGCATATAGCCAGTGTCTAACCCAGGGTGGTGTGAAGTGCAAAAAAACGATGGATTTAGGCCCAGATCCTTGTACTGGGGTGAATGTATGACATTGTTCTACATTCTGTCCATCAACTGAGTTCTTTGCAATTTTCACCCCGAGTGGGCTGGGTATGCTCAGACGTGAGTCCCAGGCTTTCCACCCCACTGGAGTCAAGCTATCCAGGCTGAATGAAGGCTGATAGCCAGAAACTGGTCCTTGGATGCTTGATTCCGGTCTGGGAAAGACATGGCTTGGAAGTTCGGACTGGACTGTTCCCATGAGGCACAGGGTCAGAGCTGATTTGCATATAGCCAGTGTCTAACCCAGGGTGGTGTGGAGTGCAAACAAACGATGGATTTAGGCCCAGATCCTTGTACTGGGGTGAATGTATGACATTGTTCTAAATTCTGTCCATCAACTGTGTTTTTTGCAATTTTCACCCCGAGTAGGCAGGGTATGCTCAGACGTGAGGCCCAGGCTCTCCACACCACCGGAGTCAAGCTATCCAGGCTGAATGAAGGCTGATAGCCAGAAACTGGTCCTTGGATGCTTGATTCCGGTCTGGGAAAGACATGGCTTGGTAGTTCGGACTGGACTGTTCCCATGAGGCACAGGGTCAGAGCTGATTTGCATATAGCCAGTGTCTAACCCAGGGTGGTGTGGAGTGCAAAAAAAACGATGGATTTAGGCCCAGATCCTTGTACTGGGGTGAATGTATGACATTGTTCTACATTCTGTCCATCAACTGTATTTTTTGCAATTTTAACCCCGAGTGGTCTGGGTATGCTCAGACATGAGTCCCAGGCTCTCCACACCACTGGAGTCAAGCTATACAGGCTGAATGAAGGCTGAAGCAAGAAACCGGTCCTTGGATGCTTGATTCCGGTCTGGGAAAGACATGGCTTGGTAGTTCGGACTGGACTGTTCCCATGAGGCACAGGGTCAGAGCTGATTTGCATATAGCCAGTGTCTAACCCAGGGTGGTGTGGAGTGCAAAAAAACGATGGATTTAGGCCCAGATCCTTGTACTGGGGTGAATGTATGACATTGTTCTACATTCTGTCCATCAACTGTGTTTTTTACAATTTTCACCCTGAGTGGGCTGGGTATGCTCAGACGTGAATCCCAGGCTCTCCACACCACTGGAGTCAAGCTATCCAGCCTGAATGAAGGCTGATAGCCAGAAACCGGTCCTTGGATGCTTGATTCCGGTCTGGGAAAGACATGGCTTGGTAGTTCGGACTGGACTGTTCCCATGAGGCACAGGGTCAGAGCTGATTTGCATATAGCCAGGGTCTAAGCCAGGGTGGTGTGGAGTGCAAAAAAAACGATGGATTTAGGCCCAGATCCTTGTACTGGGGTGAATGTATGACATTGTTCTACATTCTGTCCATCAACTGTGTTTTTTGCAATTTTCACCCCGAGTAGGCTGGGTATGCTCAGACGTGAGTCCCAGGCTCTCCACACCACTGGAGTCAAGCTATCCAGGCTGAATGAAGGCTGATAGCCAGAAACCGGTCCTTGGATGCTTGATTCCGGTCTGGGAAAGACATGGCTTGGTAGTTCGGACTGAATTGTTCCCATGAGGCACAGGGTCAGAGCTGATTTGCATATAGCCAGTGTCTAACCCAGGGTGGTGTGGAGTGCAAAAAAACGATGGATTTAGGCCCAGATCCTTGTACTGGGGTGAATGTATGACATTGTTCTACATTCTGTCCATCAACTGTGTTTTTTGCAATTTTCACCCAGAGTGGGCTGGGTATGCTCAGACGTGAGTCCCAGGCTTTCCACACCACTGGAGTCAAGCTATTCAGGCTGAATGAAGGCTGATAGCCAGAAACTGGTTCTTGGATGCTTGATTCCGGTCTGGGAAAGACATGGCTTGGTCGTTCGGACTGGACTGTTCCCATGAGGCACAGGGTCAGAGCTGATTTGCATATAGCCAGGGTCTAACCCAGGGTGGTGTTGAGTGCAAAAAAAACGATGGATTTAGGCCCAGATCCTTGTACTGGGGTGAATGTATGACATTGTTCTGCATTCTGTCCATCAACTGTGTTTTTTGCAATTTTCACCCCGAGTAGGCTGGGTATGCTCAGACGTGAGTCCCAGGCTCTCCACACCACTGGAGTCAAGCTATCCAGGCTAAATGAAGGCTGATAGCCAAAACCGGTCCTTGGATGCTTGATTCCGGTCTGGGAAAGACATGGCTTGGTAGTTCGGACTGGACTGTTCCCATGAGGCACAGGGTCAGAGCTGATTTGCATATAGCCAGTGTCTAACCCAGGGTGGTGTGGAGAGCAAAAAAACGATGGATTTCGGCCCAGATCCTTGTACTGGGGGTGAATGTATGACATTGTTCTACATTCTGTCCATCAACTGTGTTTTTTGCAATTTTCACCCCGAGTGGGCTGGGTATGCTCAGACGTTAGTCCCAGGCTCTCCACACCACTGGAGTCAAGCTATCCAGGCTGAATGAAGGCTGATAGCCAGAAACCGGTCCTTGGATGCTTGATTCTGGTCTGGGAAAGACATGGCTTGGTAGTTCGGACTGGACTGTTCCCATGAGGCACAGGGTCAGAGCTGATTTGCATATAGCCAGTGTCTAACCCAGGGTGGTGTGGAGTGCAAAAAACCGATGGATTTAGGCCCAGATCCTTGTACTGGGTTGATTGTAAGACATTGTTCTACATTCTGTCCATCAACTGTATTTTTTGCAATTTTCACCCCGAGTGGGCTGGGTATTCTCAGACGTGAGTCCCAGGCTCTCCACACCACTGGAGTCAAGCTATCCAGGCTGAATAAAGGCTGATAGCCAGAAACCGGTCCTTGGATGCTTGATTACGGTCTGGGAAAGACATGGCTTGGTAGTTCGGACTGGACTGTTCCCATGAGGCACAGGGTCAGAGCTGATTTGCATATAGCCAGTGTCTAACCCAGGGTGGTGTGGAGTGGAAAAAAATGATGGATTTAGGCCCAGATCCTTGTACTGAGGTGAATGTATGACATTGTTCTACATTCTGTCCATCAACTGTGTTTTTTGCAATTTTCACCCCGAGTCAGCTGGGTATGCTCAGACGTGAGTCCCAGGTTCTCCACACCACTGGAGTCAAGCTATCCAGGCTGAATGAAGGCTGATAGCCAGAAACCGGTCCTTGGGTGCTGGATTCCGGTCTGGCAACGACATGGCTTGGTAGTTCGGACTGGACTGTTCCCATGAGGCACAGGGTCAGAGCTGATTTTCATATAGCCAGTGTCTAACCCAGGGTGGTGTGGAGTGCAAAAAAACGATGGATTTCAGCCCACATCCTTGTACTGGGGATGAATGTATGACATTGTTCTACATTCTGTCCATCAACTGTGTTTTTTGCAATTTTCACCCCGAGTGGGCTGGGTATGCTCAGACGTTAGTCCCAGGCTCTCCACACCACTGGAGTCAAGCTATCCAGGCTAAATGAAGGCTGATAGCCAGAAACCGGTCCTTGGATGATTGATTCCGGTCTGGGAAAGACATGGCTTGGTAGTTCGGACTGGACTGTTCCCATGAGGCACAGGGTCAGAGCTGATTTGTATATAGCCAGTGTCTAACCCAGGGTGGTGTGGAGTGCAAAAAAACAATGGATTTAGGCCCAGATCCTTGTACTGGGGTGAATGTAGGACATTGTTCTACATTCTGTCCATCAACTGTGTTTTTTGCAATTTTCACCCCGAGTGGGCTGGGTATGCTCAGACGTGAGTCCCAGGCTCTCCACACCACTGGAGTCAAGCTATCCAGGCTGAATGAAGGCTGATAGCCAGAAACCAGTCCTTGGATGCTTGATTCCGGTCTGGGAAAGACATGGCTTGGTAGTACGGACTGGACTGTTCCCATGAGGCACAGGGTCAGAGCTGATTTTCATATAGCCAGTGTCTAACCCAGGGTGGTGTGGAGTGCAAAAAAACGATGGATTTAGGCCCAGAACCTTGTACTGGGGTGAATGTAAGACATTGTTCTACATTCTGTCCATCAACTGTGTTTTTTGCAATTTTCACCCCGAGTGGGCTGGGTATGCTCAGACGTGAGTCCCAGGCTCTCCACACCACTGGAGTCAAACTATCCAGGCTGAATGAAGGCTGATAGCCAGAAACCGGTCCTTGGATGCTTGATTCCGGTCTGGGAAAGACATGGCTTGGTAGTTCGGACTGGACTGTTCCCATGAGGCACAGGGTCAGAGCTGATTTGCATATAGCCAGTGTCTAACCCAGGGTGGTGTGGAGTGCAAAAAACGATGGATTTAGGCCCAGATCCTTGTACTGGGGTGAATGTATGACATTCTTCTACATTCTGTCCATCAACTGTGTTTTTTGCAATTTTCACCCCGAGTGGGCTGGGTATGCTCAGACGTGAGTCCCAGGCTCTCCACACCACTGGAGTCAAGCTATCCAGGCTGAATGAAGGCTGATAGCCAGAAACCGGTCCTTGGATGCTTGATTCCGGTCTGGGAAAGACATGGCTTGGTAGTTCGGACTGGACTGTTCCCATGAGGCACAGGGTTAGAGCTGATTTTCATATAGCCAGTGTCTAACCCAGGGTGGTGTGGAGTGCAAAAAAACGATGGATTTAGGCCCAGATCCTTGTACTGGGGTGAATGTAAGACATTGTTCTACATTCTGTCCATCAACTGTGTTTTTTGCAATTTTCACCCCGAGTGGGCTGGGTATGCTCAGACGTGAGTCCCAGGCTCTCCACACCACTGGAGTCAATCTATCCAGGCTGAATGAAGGCTGATAACCAGAAACCGGTCCTTGGATTCTTGATTCCAGTCTGGGAAAGACATGGCTTGGTAGTTCGGACCGGACTGTTCCCATGAGGCACAGGGTCAGAGCTGATTTTCATATAGCCAGTGTCTAACCCAGGGTGGTGTGGAGTGCAAAAAAACTATGGATTTAGGCCCAGATCCTTGTACTGGGGTGAATGTATGACATTGTTCTACATTCTGTCCATCAACTGTGTTTTTTGCAATTTTCACCCCGAGTCAGCTGGGTATGCTCAGACGTGAGTCCCAGGTTCTCCACACCACTGGAGTCAAGCTATCCAGGCTGAATGAAGGCTGATAGCCAGAAACCGGTCCTTGGGTGCTTGATTCCGGTCTGGGAACGACATGGCTTGGTAGTTCGGACTGGACTGTTCCCATGAGGCACAGGGTCAGAGCTGATTTGCATATAGCCAGTGTCTAACCCAGGGTGGTGTGGAGTGGAAAAAAATGATGGATTTAGGCCCAGATCCTTGTACTGAGGTGAATGTATGACATCGTTCTACATTCTGTCCATCAACTGTGTTTTTTGCAATTTTCACCCCGAGTGGGCTGGGTATGCTCAGACGTGAGTCCCAGGCTCTCCACACCACTGGAGTCAAGCTATCCAGGCTGAATGAAGGCTGATAGCCAGAAACTGGTCCTTGGATGCTTGATTCCGGTCTGGAAAAGACATGGCTTGGTAGTTCGGACAGGACTGTTCCCATGAGGCACAGGGTCAGATTTGATTTGCATATAGCCAGTGTCTAACCCAGGGTGGTGTGGAGTGCAAAAAAACGATGGATTTAGGCCCAGATCCTTGTACTGGGGTGAATGTATGACATTGTTCTACATTCTGTCCATCAACTGTGTTTTTTGCAATTTTCACCCCGAGTGGGCTGGGTATGCTCAGACGTGAGTCCCAGGCTCTCCACACCACTGGAGTCAAGCTATCCAGGCTGAATGAAGGCTGATAGCCAGAAATGGGTCCTTGGATGCTTGATTCCGGTCTGGGAAAGACATGGCTTGGTAGTTCGGACTGGACTGTTCCCATGAGGCACAGGGTCAGAGCTGATTTTCATATAGCCAGTGTCTAACCCAGGGTGGTGTGGAGTGCAAAAAAACGATGGATTTAGGCCCAGATCCTTGTACTGGGGTGAATGTAAGACATTGTTCTACATTCTGTCCATCAACTGTGTTTTTTGCAATTTTCACCCCGAGTGGGCTGGGTATGCTCAGACGTGAGTCCCAGGCTCTCCACACCACTGGAGTCAATCTATCCAGGCTGAATGAAGGCTGATAGCCAGAAACCGGTCCTTGAATGCTTGATTCCGGTCTGGGAAAGACATGGCTTGGTAGTTCGGACTGGACTGTTCCCATGAGGCACAGGGTCAGAGCTGATTTTCATATAGCCAGTGTCTAACCCAGGGTGGTGTGGAGTGCAGAAAAACTATGGATTTAGGCCCAGATCCTTGTACTGGGGTGAATGTATGACGTTGTTCTACATTCTGTCCATCAACTGTGTTTTTTGCAATTTTCACCCCGAGTCAGCTGGGTATGCTCAGACGTGAGTCCCAGGTTCTCCACACCACTGGAGTCAAGCTATCCAGGCTGAATGAAGGCTGATAGCCAGAAACCGGTCCTTGGGTGCTTGATTCCGGTCTGGGAACGACATGGCTTGGTAGTTCGGACTGGACTGTTCCCATGAGGCACAGGGTCAGAGCTGATTTTCATATAGCCAGTGTCTAACCCAGGGTGGTGTGGAGTGCAAAAAAACGATGGATTTAGGCCCAGATCCTTGTACTGGGGTGAATGTAAGACATTGTTCTACATTCTGTCCATCAACTGTGTTTTTTGCAATTTTCACCCCGAGTGGGCTGGGTATGCTCAGACGTGAGTCCCAGGCTCTCCACACCACTGGAGTCAATCTATCCAGGCTGAATGAAGGCTGATAGCCAGAAACCGGTCCTTGAATGCTTGATTCCGGTCTGGGAAAGACATGGCTTGGTAGTTCGGACTGGACTGTTCCCATGAGGCACAGGGTCAGAGCTGATTTTCATATAGCCAGTGTCTAACCCAGGGTGGTGTGGAGTGCAAAAAAACTATGGATTTAGGCCCAGATCCTTGTACTGGGGTGAATGTATGACATTGTTCTACATTCTGTCCATCAACTGTGTTTTTTGCAATTTTCACCCCGAGTCAGCTGGGTATGCTCAGACGTGAGTCCCAGGTTCTCCACACCACTGGAGTCAAGCTATCCAGGCTGAATGAAGGCTGATAGCCAGAAACCGGTCCTTGGGTGCTTGATTCCTGTCTGGGAACGACATGGCTTGGTAGTTCGGACTGGACTGTTCCCATGAGGCACAGGGTCAGAGCTGATTTGCATATAGCCAGTGTCTAACCCAGGGTGGTGTGGAGTGGAAAAAAATGATGGATTTAGGCCCAGATCCTTGTACTGAGGTGAATGTATGACATTGTTCTACATTCTGTCCATCAACTGTGTTTTTTGCAATTTTCACCCCGAGTGGGCTGGGTATGCTCAGACGTGAGTCCCAGGCTCTCCACACCACTGGAGTCAAGCTATCCAGGCTGAATGAAGGCTGATAGCCAGAAACTGGTCCTTGGATGCTTGATTCCGGTCTGGAAAAGACATGGCTTGGTAGTTCGGACTGGACTGTTCCCATGAGGCACAGGGTCAGATCTGATTTGCATATAGCCAGTGTCTAACCCAGGGTGGTGTGGAGTGCAAAAAAATGATGGATTTAGGCCCAGATCCTTGTACTGGGGTGAATGTATGACATTGTTCTACATTCTGTCCATCAACTGTGTTTTTTGCAATTTTCACCCCGAGTGGGCTGGGTATGCTCAGACGTGAGTCCCAGGCTCTCCACACCACTGGAGTCAAGCTATCCAGGCTGAATGAAGGCTGATAACCAGAAACCGGTCCTTGGATGCTTGATTCCAGTCTGGGAAAGACATGGCTTGGTAGTTCGGACTGGACTGTTCCCATTAGGCACAGGGTCAGAGCTGATTTGCATATAGCCAGTGTCTAACCCAGGGTGGTGTGAAGTGAAAAAAAACGATGGATTTAGGCCCAGATCCTTGTACTGGGGTGAATGTATGACATTGTTCTACATTCTGTCCATCAACTGTGTTTTTTGCAATTTTCACCCCGAGTGGGCAGTGTATGCTCAGACGTGAGTCCCAGGCTCTCCACCCCACTGGAGTCAAGCTATCCAGGCTGAATGAAGGCTGATAGCCAGAAACCGGTCCTTGGATGCTTGATTCCGGTCCGGGAAAGACATGGCTTGGTAGTTCGGACTGGACTGTTCCCATGAGGCACAGGGTCAGAGCTGATTTGCATATAGCCAGTGTCTAACCCAGGGTGGTGTGGAGTGCAAAAAAACCGATGGATTTAAGCCCAGATCCTTGTACTGGGGTGAATGTATGACATTGTTCTACATTCTGTCCATCAACTGTATTTTTTGCAATTTTCACCCGAGTAGTCTGGGTATGCTCAGACGTGAGTCCCAGGCTCTCCACACCACTGGAGTCAAGCTATCCAGGCTGAATGAAGGCTGATAGCCAGAAACCGGTCCTTGGATGCTTGATTCCGGTCTGGGAAAGACATGGCTTGGTAGTTCGGACTGGACTGTTCCCATGAGGCACAGGGTCAGAGCTGATTTGCATATAGCCAGTGTCTAACCCATGGTGGTGTGGAGTGGGAAAAAAACGATGGATTTAGGCCCAGATCCTTGTACTGGGGTGAATGTATGACATTGTTGTACATTCTGCCATCAACTGTGTTTTTTGCAATTTTCACCCCGAGTGGGCTGGGTATGCTCAGACGTGAATCCCAGGCTCTCCACACCACTGGAGTCAAGCTATCCAGGCTGAATGAAGGCTGATAGCCAGAAACCGGTCCTTGGATGCTTGATTCCGGTCTGGGAAAGACATGGCTTGGTAGTTCGGACTGGACTGTTCCCATGAGGCACAGGGTCAGAGCTGATTTGCATACAGCCAGTGTCTAACCCAGGGTGGTGTGGAGTGCAAAAAATGATGGATTTAGACCCAGATCCTTGTACTGGGGTGAATGTATGACATTGTTCTACATTCTGTCCATCAACTGTGTTTTTTGCAATTTTCACCCCGAGTGGGCTGGGTATGCTCAGACGTGAGTCCCAGGCTCTCCACACCACTGGAGTCAAGCTATCCAGGCTGAATGAAGGCTGATAGCCAGAAACCGGTCCTTGGATGCTTGATTCCGGTCTGGGAAAGACATGGCTTGGTAGTTCGGACTGGACTGTTCCCATGAGGCACAGGGTCAGAGCTGATTTGCATATAGCTAGGGTCTAACCCAGAGTGGTGTGGAGTGCAAAAAAACGATGGATTTAGGCCCAGATCCTTGTACTGGGGTGAATGTATGACATTGTTCTACATTCTGTCCATCAACTGTGTTTTTTGCAATTTTCACCCCGAGTAGGCTGGGTATGCGCAGACGTGAGTCCCAGGCTCTCCACACCACTGGAGTCAAGCTATCCAGGCTGAATGAAGGCTGATAGCCAGAAACCGGTCCTTGGATGCTTGATTCCGGTCTGGGAAAGACATGGCTTGGTAGTTCGGACTGGACTGTTCCCATGAGGCACAGGGTCAGAGCTGATTTGCATATAGCCAGTGTCTAACCCATGGTGGTGTGGAGTGGGGAAAAAACGATGGATTTAGGCACAGATCCTTGTACTGGGGTGAATGTATGACATTGTTGTACATTCTGCCATCAACTGTGTTTTTTGCAATTTTCACCCCGAGTGGGCTGGGTATGCTCAGACGTGAATCCCAGGCTCTCCACACCACTGGAGTCAAGCTATGCAGGCTGAATGAAGGCTGATAGCCAGAAACCGGTCCTTGGATGCTTGATTCCGGTCTGGGAAAGACATGGCTTGGTAGTCCGGACTGGACTGTTCCCATGAGGCACAGGGTCAAAGCTGATTTGCATATAGCCAGTGTCTAACCCAGGGTGGTGTGGAGTGCAAAAAAACGATGGATTTAGGCCCAGATCCTTGTACTGGGGTGAATGTATGACATTGTTCTACATTCTGTCCATCAACTGTGTTTTTTGCAATTTTCACCCCGAGTGGGCTGGGTATGCTCAGACGTGAGTCCCAGGCTCTCCACACCACTGGAGTCAAGCTATCCAGGCTGAATGAAGGCTGATAGCCAGAAACCGGTCCTTGGATGCTTGATTCCGGTCTGGGAAAGACATGGCTTGGTAGTTCGGACTGGACTGTTCCCATGAGGCACAGGGTCAGAGCTGATTTGCATATAGCCAGTGTCTAACCCAGGGTGGTGTGGAGTGCAAAAAAACGATGGATTTAGGCCCAGATCCTTGTACTGGGGTGAATGTATGACATTGTTCTACATTCTGTCCATCAACTGTGTTTTTTGCAATTTTCACCCCGAGTGGGCTGGGTATGCTCAGACGTGAGTCCCAGGCTCTCCACACCACTGGAGTCAAGCTATCCAGGCTGAATGAAGGCTGATTGCCAGAAATCGGTCCTTGGATGCTTGATTCCGGTCTGGGAAAGACATGGCTTGGTAGTTCGGACTGGACTGTTCCAATGAGGCACAGGGTCAGAGCTGATTTGCATATAGCCAGGGTCTAACCCAGGGTGGTGTGGAGTGCAAAAAAACTATGGATTTAGGCCCAGATCCTTGTACTGGGGTGAATGTATGACATTGTTCTACATTCTGTCCATCAACTGTGTTTTATGCAATTTTCACCCCGAGTAGGCTGGGTATGCTCAGACGTGAGTCCCAGGCTCTCCACACCACTGGAGTCAAGCTATCCAGGCTGAATGAAGGCTGATAGCCAGAAACCGGTCCTTGTATGCTTGATTCCGGTCTGGGAAAGACATGGCTTGGTAGTTCGGACTGGACTGTTCCCATGAGGCACAGGGTCAGAGCTGATTTGCATATAGCCAGTGTCTAACCCAGGGTGGTGTGGAGTGCAAAAAAACGATGGATTTAGGCCCAGATCCTTGTACTGGGGTGAATGTATGACATTGTTCTACATTCTGTCCATCAACTGTGTTTTTTGCAATTTTCACCCCGAGTCAGCTGGGTAATGCTCAGACGTGAGTCCCAGGCTCTCCACACCACTGGAGTCAAGCTATCCAGGCTGAATGAAGGCTGATAGCCAGAAACCGGTCCTTGTATGCTTGATTCCGGTCTGGGAAAGACATGGCTTGGTAGTTCGGACTGGACTGTTCCCATGAGGCACAGGGTCAGAGCTGATTTGCATATAGCCAGTGTCTAACCCAGGGTGGTGTGGAGTGCAAAAAAACCAATGGATTTAGGCCCAGATCCTTGTACTGGGGTGAATGTATGACATTGTTCTACATTCTGTCCTTCAACTGTGTTTTTTTACAATTTTCACCCCGAGTGGGCTGGGTATGCTCAGACGTGAGTCCCAGGCTCTCCACACCACTGGAGTCAAGCTATCCAGGCTGAATGAAGGCTGATAGCCAGAAACCGGTCCTTGGATGCTTGATTCCGGTCTGGGAAAGACATGGCTTGCTAGTTCGGACTGGACTGTTCCCATGAGGCACAGACTCAGAGCTGATTTGCATATAGCCAGGGTCTAACCCAGGGTGGTGTGGAGTGCAAAAAAACTATGGATTTACGCCCAGATCCTTGTACTGGGGTGAATGTATGTCATTGTTCGACATTCTGTCCATCAACTGTGTTTTTTGCAATTTTCACCCCGAGTGGGCTGGGTATGCTCAGACGTGAGTCCCAGGCTCTCCACACCACTGGAGTCAAGCTATCCAGGCTGAATGAAGGCTGATAACCAGAAACCGGTCCTTGGATGCTTGATTCCAGTCTGGGAAAGACATGGCTTGGTAGTTCGGACTGGACTGTTCCCATTAGGCACAGGGTCAGAGCTGATTTGCATATAGCCAGTGTCTAACCCAGGGTGGTGTGAAGTGAAAAAAAACGATGGATTTAGGCCCAGATCCTTGTACTGGGGTGAATGTATGACATTGTTCTACATTCTGTCCATCAACTGTGTTTTTTGCAATTTTCACCCCGAGTGGGCTGGGTATGCTCAGACGTGAGTCCCAGGCTCTCCACACCACTGGAGTCAAGCTATCCAGGCTGAATGAAGGCTGATTGCCAGAAATCGGTCCTTGGATGCTTGATTCCGGTCTGGGAAAGACATGGCTTGGTAGTTCGGACTGGACTGTTCCCATGAGGCACAGGGTCATAGCTGATTTGCATATAGCCAGGGTCTAACCCAGGGTGGTGTGGAGTGCAAAAAAACTATGGATTTAGGCCCAGATCCTTGTACTGGGGTGAATGTATGACATTGTTCTACATTCTGTCCATCAACTGTGTTTTATGCAATTTTCACCCCGAGTAGGCTGGGTATGCTCAGACGTGAGTCCCAGGCTCTCCACACCACTGGAGTCAAGCTATCCAGGCTGAATGAAGGCTGATAGCCAGAAACCGGTCCTTGTATGCTTGATTCCGGTCTGGGAAAGACATGGCTTGGTAGTTCGGACTGCACTGTTCCTATGAGGCACAGGGTCAGAGCTGATTTGCATATAGCCAGTGTCTAACCCAGGGTGGTGTGGAGTGCAAAAAAACGATGGATTTAGGCCCAGATCCTTGTACTGGGGTGAATGTATGACATTGTTCTACATTCTGTCCATCAACTGTGTTTTTTGCAATTTTCACCCCGAGTCAGCTGGGTAATGCTCAGACGTGAGTCCCAGGCTCTCCACACCACTGGAGTCAAGCTATCCAGGCTGAATGAAGGCTGATAGCCAGAAACCGGTCCTTGGATGCTTGATTCCAGTCTGGGAAAGACATGGCTTGGTAGTTCGGACTGGACTGTTCCCATGAGGCACAGGGTCAGAGCTGATTTGCATATAGCCAGTGTCTAACCCAGGGTGGTGTGGAGTGCAAAAAAACCAATGGATTTAGGCCCAGATCCTTGTACTGGGGTGAATGTATGACATTGTTCTACATTCTGTCCTTCAACTGTGTTTTTTGCAATTTTCACCCCGAGTGGGCTGGGTATGCTCAGACGTGAGTCCCAGGCTCTCCACACCACTGGAGTCAAGCTATCCAGGCTGAATGAAGGCTGATAGCCAGAAACCGGTCCTTGGATGCTTGATTCCGGTCTGGGAAAGACATGGCTTGGTAGTTCGGACTGGACTGTTCCCATGAGGCACAGACTCAGAGCTGATTTGCATATAGCCAGGGTCTAACCCAGGGTGGTGTGGAGTGCAAAAAAACGATGGATTTAGGCCCAGATCCTTGTACTGGGGTGAATGTATGACATTGTTCTACATTCTGTCCATCAACTGTGTTTTTTGCAATTTTCACCCCGAGTAGGCTGGGTATGCTCAGACGTGAGTCCCAGGCTCTCCACACCACTGGAGTCAAGCTATCCAGGCTGAATGAAGGCTGATAGCCAGAAACCGGTCCTTGGATGCTTGATTCCGGTCTGGGAAAGACATGGCTTGGTAGTCCGGACTGGACTGTCCCCATGAGGCACAGGGTCAGAGCTAATTTGCATATAGCCAGTGTCTAACCCAGGGTGGTGTGGAGTGCAAAAAAACGATGGATTTAGGCCCAGATCCTTGTACTGGGGTGAATGTATGACATTGTTCTACATTCTGTCCATCAACTGTTTTTTTTTGCAATTTTCACCCCGAGTGGGCTGGGTATGCTCAGACGTGAGTCTCAGGCTCTCCACACCACTGGAGTCAAGCTATCCAGGCTGAATGAAGGCTGATAGCCAGAAACCGGTCCTTGGATGCTTGATTCCGGTCTGGGAAAGACATGGCTTGGTAGTTCGGACTGGACTGTTCCCATGAGGCACAGGGTCAGAGCTGATTTGCATATAGCCAGGGTCTAACCCAGGGTGGTGTGGAGTGCAAAAAAACTATGGATTTAGGCCCAGATCCTTGTACTGGGGTGAATGTATGACATTGTTCTACATTCTGTCCATCAACTGTGTTTTATGCAATTTTCACCCCGAGTAGGCTGGGTATGCTCAGACGTGAGTCCCAGGCTCTCCACACCACTGGAGTCAAGCTATCCAGGCTGAATGAAGGCTGATAGCCAGAAACCGGTCCTTGGATGCTTGATTCCGGTCTGGGAAAGACATGGCTTGGTAGTTCGGACTGGACTGTTCCCATGAGGCACAGGGTCAGAGCTGATTTGCATATAGCCAGTGTCTAAGCCAGGGTGGTGTGGAGTGCAAAAAAACAATGGATTTAGGCCCAGATCCTTGTACTGGGATGAATGTATGACATTGTTCTACATTCTGTCCATCAACTGTGTTTTTTGCAATTTTCACCCCGAGTGGGCTGGGTATGCTCAGACGTGAGTCCCAGGCTCTCCACACCACTGGAGTCAAGCTATCCAGGCTGAATGAAGGCTGATAGCCAGAAACCGGTCCTTGGATGCTTGATTCCGATCTGGGAAAGACATGGCTTGGTAGTTCGGGCTGGACTGTTCCCATGAGGCACAGGGTCAGAGCTGATTTGCATATAGCCAGTGTCTAACCCAGGGTGGTGTGGAATGCAAAAAAACGATGGATTTAGGCCCAGATCCTTGTACTGGGATGAATGTATGACATTGTTCTACATTCTGTCCATCAACTGTGTTTTTTGCAATTTTCACCCCGAGTGGGCTGGGTATGCTCAGACGTGAGTCCCAGGCTCTCCACACCACTGGAGTCAAGCTATCCAGGCTGAATGAAGGCTGATAGCCAGAAACCGGTCCTTGGATGCTTGATTCCGGTCTGGGAAAGACATGGCTTGGTAGTTCGGACTGGACTGTTCCCATGAGGCACAGGGTCAGAGCTGATTTGCATATAGCCAGGGTCTAACCCAGGGTGGTGTGGAGTGCAAAAAAACGATGGATTTAGGCCCAGATCCTTGTACTGGGGTGAATGTATGACATTGTTCTACATTCTGTCCATCAACTGTGTTTTTTGCAATTTTCACCCCGAGTAGGCTGGGTATGCTCAGACGTGAGTCCCAGGCTCTCCACACCACTGGAGTCAAGCTATCCAGGCTGAATGAAGGCTGATAGCCAGAAACCGGTCCTTGGATGCTTGATTCCGGTCTGGGAAAGACATGGCTTGGTAGTCCGGACTGGACTGTCCCCATGAGGCACAGGGTCAGAGCTAATTTGCATATAGCCAGTGTCTAACCCAGGGTGGTGTGGAGTGCAAAAAAACGATGGATTTAGGCCCAGATCCTTGTACTGGGGTGAATGTATGACATTGTTCTACATTCTGTCCATCAACTGTGTTTTTTGCAATTTTCACCCCGAGTGGGCTGGGTATGCTCAGACGTGAGTCTCAGGCTCTCCACACCACTGGAGTCAAGCTATCCAGGCTGAATGAAGGCTGATAGCCAGAAACCGGTCCTTGGATGCTTGATTCCGGTCTGGGAAAGACATGGCTTGGTAGTTCGGACTGGACTGTTCCCATGAGGCACAGGGTCAGAGCTGATTTGCATATAGCCAGGGTCTAACCCAGGGTGGTGTGGAGTGCAAAAAAACTATGGATTTAGGCCCAGATCCTTGTACTGGGGTGAATGTATGACATTGTTCTACATTCTGTCCATCAACTGTGTTTTATGCAATTTTCACCCCGAGTAGGCTGGGTATGCTCAGACGTGAGTCCCAGGCTCTCCACACCACTGGAGTCAAGCTATCCAGGCTGAATGAAGGCTGATAGCCAGAAACCGGTCCTTGGATGCTTGATTCCGGTCTGGGAAAGACATGGCTTGGTAGTTCGGACTGGACTGTTCCCATGAGGCACAGGGTCAGAGCTGATTTGCATATAGCCAGTGTCTAAGCCAGGGTGGTGTGGAGTGCAAAAAAACAATGGATTTAGGCCCAGATCCTTGTACTGGGGTGAATGTATGACATTGTTCTACATTCTGTCCATCAACTGTGTTTTTTGCAATTTTCACCCCGAGTCAGCTGGGTATGCTCAGACGTGAGTCCCAGGCTCTCCACACCACTGGAGTCAAGCTATCCAGGCTGAATGAAGGCTGATAGCCAGAAACCGGTCCTTGGATGCTTGATTCCAGTCTGGGAAAGACATGGCTTGGTAGTTCGGACTGGACTGTTCCCATGAGGCACAGGGTCAGAGCTGATTTGCATATAGCCAGTGTCTAACCCAGGGTGGTGTGGAGTGCAAAAAAAACCAATGGATTTAGGCCCAGATCCTTGTACTGGGGTGAATGTATGACATTGTTCTACATTCTGTCCATCAACTGTGTTTTTTGCAATTTTCACCCCGAGTCGGCTGGGTATGCTCAGACGTGAGTCCCAGGCTCTCCACACCACTGGAGTCAAGCTATCCAGGCTGAATGAAGGCTGATAGCCAGAAACCGGTCCTTGGATGCTTGATTCCGGTCTGGGAAAGACATGGCTTGGTAGTTCGGACTGGACTGTTCCCATGAGGCACAGGGTCAGAGCTGATTTGCATATAGCCAGTGTCTAACCCATGGTGGTGTGGAGTGCAAAAAAAACGATGGATTTAGGCCCAGATCCTTGTACTGGGGTGAATGTATGACATTGTTCTACATCTGTCCATCAACTGTGTTTTTTGCAATTTTCACCCCGAGTGGGCTGGGTATGCTCAGACGTGAGTCCCAGGCTCTCCACACCACTGGAGTCAAGCTATCCTGGCTGAATGAAGGCTGATAGCCAGAAACCGGTCCTTGGATGCTTGATTCCGGTCTGGGAAAGACATGGCTTGGTAGTTCGGACTGGACTGTTCCCATGAGGCACAGGGTCAGAGCTGATTTGCATATGGCCAGTGTCTAACCCAGGGTGGTGTGGAGTGGAAAAAAACGATGGATTTAGGCCCAGATCCTTATACTGGGGTGAATGTATGACATTGTTCTACATTCTGTCCATCAACTGTGTTTTTTGCAATTTTCACCCCGAGTGGGCTGGGTATGCTTAGACGTGAGTCCCAGGCTCTCCACACCACTGGAGTCAAGCTATCCAGGCTGAATGAAGGCTTATAACCAGAAACCAGTCCTTGGATGCTTGATTCCAGTCTGGGAAAGACATGGCTTGGTAGTTCGGACTGGACTGTTCCCATTAGGCACAGGGTCAGAGCTGATTTGCATATAGCCAGTGTCTAACCCAGGGTGGTGTGAAGTGAAAAAAAACGATGGATTTAGGCCCAGATCCTTGTACTGGGGTGAATGTATGACATTGTTCTACATTCTGTCCATCAACTGTGTTCTTTGCAATTTTCACCCCGAGTGGGCTGGGTATGCTCAGACGTGAGTCCCAGGCTCTCCACACCACTGGAGTCAAGCTATCCAGGCTGAATGAAGGCTGATAACCAGAAACCGGTCCTTGGATGCTTGATTCCGGTCTGGGAAAGACATGGCTTGGTAGTTCGGACTGGACTGTTCCCATTAGGCACAGGGTCAGAGCTGATTTGCATATAGCCAGTGTCTAACCCAGGGTGGTGTGAAGTGAAAAAAAACGATGGATTTAGGCCCAGATCCTTGTACTGGGGTGAATGTATGACATTGTTCTACATTCTGTCCATCAACTGTGTTCTTTGCAATTTTCACCCCGAGTGGGCTGGGTATGCTCAGACGTGAGTCCCAGGCTCTCCACCCCACTGGAGTCAAGCTATCCAGGCTGAATGAAGGCTGATAGCCAGAAACCGGTCCTTGGATGCTTGATTCCGGTCTGGGAAAGACATGGCTTGGTAGTTCTGACTGGACTGTTCCCATGAGGCACAGGGTCAGAGCTGATTTGCATATAGCCAGTGTCTAACCCAGGGTGGTGTGGAGTGCAAAAAAACGATGGATTTAGTCCCAGATCCTTGTACTGGGGTGAATGTATGACATTGTTCTACATTCTGTCCATCAACTGTGTTTTATGCAATTTTCACCCCGAGTAGGCTGGGTATGCTCAGACGTGAGTCCCAGGCTCTCCACACCACTGGAGTCAAGCTATCCAGGCTGAATGAAGGCTGATAGCCAGAAACCGGTCCTTGGATGCTTGATTCCAGTCTGGGAAAGACATGGCTTGGTAGTTCGGACTGGACTGTTCCCATGAGGCACAGGGTCAGAGCTGATTTGCATATAGCCAGTGTCTAACCCAGGGTGGTGTGGACTGCAAAAAAAACCAATGGATTTAGGCCCAGATCCTTGTACTGGGGTGAATGTATGACATTGTTCTACATTCTGTCCATCAACTGTGTTTTTTGCAATTTTCACCCCAAATGGGCTGGGTATGATCAGACGTGAGTCCCAGGCTCTCCACACCACTGGAGTCAAGCTATCCAGGCTGAATGAAGGCTGATAGCCAGAAACCGGTCCTTGGATGCTTGATTCCGGTCTGGGAAAGACATGGCTTGGTAGTTCGGACTGGACTGTTCCCATGAGGCACAGGGTCAGAGCTGATTTGCATATAGCCAGTGTCTAACCCATGGTGGTGTGGAGTGCAAAAAAACGATGGATTTAGGCCCAGATCCTTGCACTGGGGTGAATGTATGACATTGTTCTACATTCTGTCCATCAACTGTGTTTTTTGCAATTTTCACCCCGAGTGGGCTGGGTATGCTCAGACGTGAGTCCCAGGCTCTCCACACCACTGGAGTCAAGCTATCCAGGCTGAATGAAGGCTGATAGCCAGAAACCGGTCCTTGGATGCTTGATTCCGGTCTGGGAAAGACATGGCTTGGTAGGTCGGACTGGACTGTTCCCATGAGGCACAGGCTCAGAGCTGATTTGCATATAGCCAGGGTCTAACCCAGGGTGGTGTGGAGTGCAAAAAAACTATGGACTATAGGCCCAGATCCTTGTACTGGGGTGAATGTATGACATTGTTCGACATTCTGTCCATCAACTGTGTTTTTTGCAATTTTCACCCCGAGTAGGCTGGGTATGCTCAGACGTGAGTCCCAGGCTCTCCACACCACTGGAGTCAAGCTATCCAGGCTGAATGAAGGCTGATAGCCAGAAACCGGTCCTTGAATGCTTGATTCCGGTCTGGGAAAGACATGGCTTGGTAGTTCGGACTGGACTGTTCCCATGAGGCACAGGGTCGGAGCTGATTTGCATATGGCCAGTGTCTAACCCAGGGTGGTGTGGAGTGCAAAAAAACGATGGATTTAGGCCCAGATCCTTGTACTGGGGTGAATGTATGACATTGTTCTACATTCTGTCCATCAACTGTGTTTTTTGCAGTTTTCACCCCGAGTGGGCTGGGTATGCTCAGACGTGAGTCCCAGGCTCTCCACACCACTGGAGTCAAGCTATCCAGGCTGAATGAAGGCTGATAGCCAGAAACCGGTCCTTGGATGCTTGATTCCGGTCTGGGAAAGACATGGCTTGGTAGTTCGGACTGGACTGTTCCCATGAGGCACAGGGTCAGAGCTGATTTGCATATAGCCAGTGTCTAACCCATGGTGGTGTGGAGTGCAAAAAAACGATGGATTTAGGCCCAGATCCTTGCACTGGGGTGAATGTATGACATTGTTCTACATTCTGTCCATCAACTGTGTTTTTTGCAATTTTCACCCCGAGTGGGCTGGGTATGCTCAGACGTGAGTCCCAGGCTCTCCACACCACTGGAGTCAAGCTATCCAGGCTGAATGAAGGCTGATAGCCAGAAACCGGTCCTTGGATGCTTGATTCCGGTCTGGGAAAGACATGGCTTGGTAGGTCGGACTGGACTGTTCCCATGAGGCACAGGCTCAGAGCTGATTTGCATATAGCCAGGGTCTAACCCAGGGTGGTGTGGAGTGCAAAAAAACTATGGACTATAGGCCCAGATCCTTGTACTGGGGTGAATGTATGACATTGTTCGACATTCTGTCCATCAACTGTGTTTTTTGCAATTTTCACCCCGAGTAGGCTGGGTATGCTCAGACGTGAGTCCCAGGCTCTCCACACCACTGGAGTCAAGCTATCCAGGCTGAATGAAGGCTGATAGCCAGAAACCGGTCCTTGAATGCTTGATTCCGGTCTGGGAAAGACATGGCTTGGTAGTTCGGACTGGACTGTTCCCATGAGGCACAGGGTCGGAGCTGATTTGCATATGGCCAGTGTCTAACCCAGGGTGGTGTGGAGTGCAAAAAAACGATGGATTTAGGCCCAGATCCTTGTACTGGGGTGAATGTATGACATTGTTCTACATTCTGTCCATCAACTGTGTTTTTTGCAGTTTTCACCCCGAGTGGGCTGGGTATGCTCAGACGTGAGTCCCAGGCTCTCCACACCACTGGAGTCAAGCTATCCAGGCTGAATGAAGGCTTATAACCAGAAACCGGTCCTTGGATGCTTGATTCCGGTCTGGGAAAGACATGGCTTGGTAGTTCGGACTGGACTGTTCCCATTAGGCACAGGGTCAGAGCTGATTTGCATATAGCCAGTGTCTAACCCAGGGTGGTGTGAAGTGAAAAAAAAACGATGGATTTAGGCCCAGATCCTTGTACTGGGGTGGATGTATGACATTGTTCTACATTCTGTCCATCAACTGTGTTCTTTGCAATTTTCACCCCGAGTGGGCTGGGTATTCTCAGACGTGAGTCCCAGGCTCTCCACACCACTGGAGTCAAGCTATCCAGGCTGAATGAAGGCTGATAACCAGAAACCGGTCCTTGGATGCTTGATTCCGGTCTGGGAAAGACATGGCTTGGTAGTTCGGACTGGACTGTTCCCATTAGGCACAGGGTCAGAGCTGATTTGCATATAGCCAGTGTCTAACCCAGGGTGGTGTGAAGTGAAAAAAAACGATGGATTTAGGCCCAGATCCTTGTACTGGGGTGAATGTATGACATTGTTCTACATTCTGTCCATCAACTGTGTTCTTTGCAATTTTCACCCCGAGTGGGCTGGGTATGCTCAGACGTGAGTCCCAGGCTCTCCACCCCACTGGAGTCAAGCTATCCAGGCTGAATGAAGGCTGATAGCCAGAAACCGGTCCTTGGATGCTTGATTCCGGTCTGGGAAAGACATGGCTTGGTAGTTCGGACTGGACTGTTCCCATGAGGCACAGGGTCAGAGCTGATTTGCATATAGCCAGTGTCTAACCCAGGGTGGTGTGGAGTGCAAAAAACACAATGGATTTAGGCCCAGATCCTTGTAATGGGGTGAATGTAAGACATTGTTCTACATTCTGTCCATCAACTGTGGTTTTTTGCAATTTTCACCGCGAGTGGGCTGGGTATGCTCAGACGTGAGTCCCAGGCTCTCCACACCACTGGAGTCAAACTATCCAGGCTGAATGCAGGCTGATAGCCAGAAACCGGTCCTTGGATGCTTGATTCCGGTCTGGGAAAGACATGGCTTGGTAGTTCGGACTGGACTGTTCCCATGAGGCACAGGGTCAGAGCTGATTTGCATATAGCCAGTGTCTAACCCAGGGTGGTGTGGAGTGCAAAAAAACGATGGATTTAGGCCCAGATCCTTGTACTGGGGTGAATGTATGACATTCTTCTACATTCTGTCCAACAACTGTGTTTTTTGCAATTTTCACCCCGAGTGGGCTGGATATGCTCAGACGTGAGTCGCAGGCTCTCCACACCACTGGAGTCAAGCTATCCAGGCTGAATGAAGGCTGATAGCCAGAAACCGGTCCTTGGATGCTTGATTCCGGTCTGGGAAAGACCTGGCTTGGCAGTTAGGACTGGACTGTTCCCATGAGGCACAGGGTCAGAGCTGATTTGCATATAGCCAGTGTCTAACCCAGGGTGGTGTGGAGTGCAAAAAAACAATGGATTTAGGCCCAGATCCTTGTACTGGAGTGAATGTAGGACATTGTTCTACATTCTGTCCATCAACTGTGTTTTTTGCAATTTTCACCCCGAGTGGGCTGGGTATGCTCAGACGTGAGTCCCAGGCTCTCCACACCACTGGAGTCAAGCTATCCAGGCTGAACGAATGCTGATAGCCAGAAACCGGTCCTTGGATGCTTGATTCCGGTCTGGGAAAGACATGGCTTGGTAGTTCGGACTGGACTGTTCCCATGAGGCACAGGGTCAGAGCTGATTTGCATATAGCCAGTGTCTAACCCAGGGTGGTGTGGAGTGCAAAGAAACGATGGATTTAGGCCCAGATCCTTGTACTGGGGTGAATGTATGACATTGTTCTACATTCTGTCCATCAACTGTGTTTTTTACAATTTTCACCCCGAGTGGGCTGGGTATGCTCAGACGTGAGTCCCAGGCTCTCCACACCACTGGAGTCAAGCTATCCAGGCTGAATGAAGGCTGATAGCCAGAAACCGGTCCTTGGATGCTTGATTCCGGTCTGGGAAAGACATGGCTTGGTAGTTCGGACTGGACTGTTCCCATGAGGCACAGGGTCAGAGCTGATTTTCATATAGCCAGTGTCTAACCCAGGGTGGTGTGGAGTGCAAAAAACACAATGGATTTAGGCCCAGATCCTTGTAATGGGGTGAATGTAAGACATTGTTCTACATTCTGTCCATCAACTGTGGTTTTTTGCAATTTTCACCGCGAGTGGGCTGGGTATGCTCAGACGTGAGTCCCAGGCTCTCCACACCACTGGAGTCAAACTATCCAGGCTGAATGCAGGCTGATAGCCAGAAACCGGTCCTTGGATGCTTGATTCCGGTCTGGGAAATACATGGCTTGGTAGTTCGGACTGGACTGTTCCCATGAGGCACAGGGTCAGAGCTGATTTGCATATAGCCAGTGTCTAACCCAGGGTGGTGTGGAGTGCAAAAAAACGATGGATTTAGGCCCAGATCCTTGTACTGGGGTGAATGTATGACATTCTTCTACATTCTGTCCAACAACTGTGTTTTTTGCAATTTTCACCCCGAGTGGGCTGGATATGCTCAGACGTGAGTCGCAGGCTCTCCACACCACTGGAGTCAAGCTATCCAGGCTGAATGAAGGCTGATAGCCAGAAACCGGTCCTTGGATGCTTGATTCCGGTCTGGGAAAGACCTGGCTTGGCAGTTAGGACTGGACTGTTCCCATGAGGCACAGGGTCAGAGCTGATTTGCATATAGCCAGTGTCTAACCCAGGGTGGTGTGGAGTGCAAAAAAACAATGGATTTAGGCCCAGATCCTTGTACTGGAGTGAATGTAGGACATTGTTCTACATTCTGTCCATCAACTGTGTTTTTTGCAATTTTCACCCCGAGTGGGCTGGGTATGCTCAGACGTGAGTCCCAGGCTCTCCACACCACTGGAGTCAATCTATCCAGGCTGAATGAAGGCTGATAGCCAGAAACCGGTCCTTAGATGCTTGATTCCGGTCTGGGAAAGACATGGCTTGGTAGTTCGGACTGGACTGTTCCCATGAGGCACAGGGTCAGAGCTGATTTTCATATAGCCAGTGTCTAACCCAGGGTGGTGTGGAGTGCAAAAAACAATGGATTTAGGCCCAGATCCTTGTACTGGGGTGAATGTAGGACATTGTTCTACATTCTGTCCATCAACTGTGTTTTTTGCAATTTTCACCCCGAGTGGGCTGGGTATGCTCAGACGTGAGTCCCAGGCTCTCCACACCACTGGAGTCAATCTATCCATGCTGAATGAAGGCTGATAGCCAGAAACCGGTCCTTGGATGCTTGATTCCGGTCTGGGAACGACATGGCTTGGTAGTTCGGACTGGACTGTTCCCATGAGGCACAGGGTCAGAGCTGATTTGCATATAGCCAGTGTCTAACCCAGGGTGGTGTGGAGTGCAAAAAAACGATGGATTTAGGCCCAGATCCTTGTACTGGGGTGAATGTATGACATTCTTCTACATTCTGTCCAACAACTGTGTTTTTTGCAATTTTCACCCCGAGTGGGCTGGATATGCTCAGACGTGAGTCGCAGGCTCTCCACACCACTGGAGTCAAGCTATCCAGGCTGAATGAAGGCTGATAGCCAGAAACCGGTCCTTGGATGCTTGATTCCGGTCTGGGAAAGACCTGGCTTGGCAGTTAGGACTGGACTGTTCCCATGAGGCACAGGGTCAGAGCTGATTTGCATATAGCCAGTGTCTAACCCAGGGTGGTGTGGAGTGCGAAAAAACAATGGATTTAGGCCCAGATCCTTGTACTGGAGTGAATGTAGGACATTGTTCTACATTCTGTCCATCAACTGTGTTTTTTGCAATTTTCACCCCGAGTGGGCTGGGTATGCTCAGACGTGAGTCCCAGGCTCTCCACACCACTGGAGTCAATCTATCCAGGCTGAATGAAGGCTGATAGCCAGAAACCGGTCCTTAGATGCTTGATTCCGGTCTGGGAAAGACATGGCTTGGTAGTTCGGACTGGACTGTTCCCATGAGGCACAGGGTCAGAGCTGATTTGCATATAGCCAGTGTCTAACCCAGGGTGGTGTGGAGTGCAAAAAAATTATGGATTTAGGCCCAGATCCTTGTACTGGGGTGAATGTATGACATTGTTCTACATTCTGTCCATCAACTGTGTTTTTTGCAATTTTCACCCCGAGTGGGCTGGGTATGCTCAGACGTGAGTCGCAGGCTCTCCACACCACTGGAGTCAAGCTATCCAGGCTGAATGAAGGCTGATAGCCAGAAACCGGTCCTTGGATGCTTGATTCCGGTCTGGGAAAGACCTGGCATGGCAGTTAGGACTGGACTGTTCCCATGAGGCACAGGGTCAGAGCTGATTTGCATATAGCCAGTGTCTAACCCAGGGTGGTGTGGAGTGCAAAAAAACAATGGATTTAGGCCCAGATCCTTGTACTGGAGTGAATGTAGGACATTGTTCTACATTCTGTCCATCAACTGTGTTTTTTGCAATTTTCACCCCGAGTGGGCTGGGTATGCTCAGACGTGAGTCCCAGGCTCTCCACACCACTGGAGTCAATCTATCCAGGCTGAATGAAGGCTGATAGCCAGAAACCGGTCCTTAGATGCTTGATTCCGGTCTGGGAAAGACATGGCTTGGTAGTTCGGACTGGACTGTTCCCATGAGGCACAGGGTCAGAGCTAATTTTCATATAGCCAGTGTCTAACCCAGGGTGGTGTGGAGTGCAAAAAACAATGGATTTAGGCCCAGATCCTTGTACTGGGGTGAATGTAGGACATTGTTCTACATTCTGTCCATCAACTGTGTTTTTTGCAATTTTCACCCCGAGTGGGCTGGGTATGCTCAGACGTGAGTCCCAGGCTCTCCACACCACTGGAGTCAATCTATCCATGCTGAATGAAGGCTGATAGCCAGAAACCGGTCCTTGGATGCTTGATTCCGGTCTGGGAACGACATGGCTTGGTAGTTCGGACTGGACTGTTCCCATGAGGCACAGGGTCAGAGCTGATTTGCATATAGCCAGTGTCTAACCCAGGGTGGTGTGGAGTGCAAAAAAATTATGGATTTAGGCCCAGATCCTTGTACTGGGGTGAATGTATGACATTGTTCTACATTCTGTCCATCAACTGTGTTTTTTGCAATTTTCACCCCGAGTGGGCTGGGTATGCTCAGACGTGAGTCCCAGGCTCTCCACACCACTGGAGTCAAGCTATCCAGGCTGAATGAAGGCTGATAGCCAGAAACTGGTCCTTGGATGCTTGATTCCGGTCTGGGAAAGACATGGCTTGGTACTAGGTAGTTCGGACTGGACTGTTCCCATGAGGCACAGGGTCAGAGCTGATTTGCATATAGCCAGTGTCTAACCCAGGGTGGTGTGGAGTGCAAAAAAACGATGGATTTAGGCCCAGATCCTTGTACTGGGGTGAATGTATGACATTGTTCTACATTCTGTCCATCAACTGTGTTTTTTGCAATTTTCACCCCGAGTGGGCTGGGTATGCTCAGACGTGAGTCCCAGGCTCTCCACACCACTGGAGTCAAGCTATCCAGGCTGAATGAAGGCTGATAGCCAGAAACCGGTCCTTGGATGCTTGATTCCGGTCTGGGAAAGACATGGCTTGGTAGTTCGGACTGGACTGTTCCCATGAGGTACAGGGTCAGAGCTGATTTGCATATAGCCAGTGTCTAACCCAGGGTGGTGTGGAGTGCAAAAAAATGATGGATTTAGGCCCAGATCCTTGTACTGGGGTGAATGTATGACATTGTTCTACATTCTGTCCATCAACTGTGTTTTTTGCAATTTTCACCCCGAGTGGGCTGGGTATGCTCAGACGTGAGTCCCAGGCTCTCCACACCACTGGAGTCAAGCTATCCAGGCTGAATGAAGGCTGATAGCCAGAAACCGGTCTTTGGATGCTTGATTCCGGTCTGGGAAAGACATGGCTTGGTAGTTCGGACTGGACTGTTCCCATGAGGCACAGGGTCAAAGCTGATTTGCATATAGCCAGTGTCTAACCCAGGGTGGTGTGGAGTGCAAAAAACGATGGATTTAGGCCCAGATCCTTGTACTGGGGTGAATGTATGACATTGTTCTACATTCTGTCCATCAACTGTGTTTTTTGCAATTTTCACCCCGAGTGGGCTGGGTATGCTCAGACGTGAGTCCCAGGCTCTCCACACCACTGGAGTCAAGCTGTCCAGGCTGAATGAAGGCTGATAGCCAGAAACCGGTCCTTGGATGCTTGATTCCGGTCTGGGAAAGACATGGCTTGGTAGTTCGGACTGGACTGTTCCCATGAGGCACAGGGTCAGAGCTGATTTGCATATAGCCAGTGTCTAACCCAGGGTGGTGTGGAGTGCAAAAAAATGGTGGATTTAGGCCCAGATCCTTGTACTGGGGTGAATGTATGACATTGTTCTACATTCTGTCCATCAACTGTGTTTTTTGCAATTTTCACCCCGAGTGGGCTGGGTATGCTCAGACGTGAGTCCCAGGCTCTCCACACCACTGGAGTCAAGCTATCCAGGCTGAATGAAGGCTGATAGCCAGAAACCGGTCCTTGGATGCTTGATTCCGGTCTGGGAAAGACATGGCTTGGTAGTTCAGACTGGACTGTTCCCATGAGGCACAGGGTCAGAGCTGATTTGCATATAGCCAGTGTCTAACCCAGGGTGGTGCGGAGTGCAAAAAACTATGGATTTAGGCCCAGATCCTTGTACTGGGGTGAATGTATGACATTGTTCTACATTCTGTCCATCAACTGTGTTTTTTGCAATTTTCACCCCGAGTGGGCTGGGTATGTTCTGACGTGAGTCCCAGGCTCTCCACACCACTGGAGTCAATCTATCCAGGCTGAATGAAGGCTGATAGCCAGAAACCGGTCCTTGGATGCTTGATTCCGGTCTGGGAAAGACATGGCTTGGTAGTTCGGACTGGACTGTTCCCATGAGGCACAGGGTCAGAGCTGATTTGCATATAGCCAGTGTCTAACCCAGGGTGGTGAGGAGTGCAAAAAAACGATGGATTTAGGCCCAGATCCTTGTACTGGGTTGAATGTAACACATTGTTCTACATTCTGTCCATCAACTGTATTTTTTGCAATTTTCACCCCGAGTGGGCTGGGTATGCTCAGACGTGAGTCCCAGGCTCTCCACACCACTGGAGTCAAGCTATCCAGGCTGAATGAAGGATGATAGCCAGAAACCGGTGCTTGGATGCTTGATTCCGGTCTGGGAAAGACATGGCTTGGTAGTTCGGACTGGACTGGTCCCATGAGGCACAGGGTCAGAGCTGATTTGCATATAGCCAGTGTCTAACCCAGGGTGGTGTGGAGTGCAAAAAAATGATGGATTTAGGCCCAGATCCTTATGCTGCGGTGAATGTATGACATTGTTCTACATTCTGTCCATCAACTGTGTTTTTTGCAATTTTCACCCGAGTGGGCTGGGTATGCTCAGACGTGAGTCCCAGTCTCTCCACGCCACTAGAGTCAAGCTATCCAGGCTGAATGAAGGCTGATAGCCAGAAACCGGTCCTTGGATGCTTGATTCCGGTCTGGGAAAGACATAGCTTGGTAGTTCGGACTGGACTATTCCCATGAGGCACAGGGTCAGAGCTGATTTTCATATAGCCAGTGTCTAACCCAGGGTGGTGTGGAGTGCAAAAAAACGATGGATTTAGGCTCAGATCCTTGTACTGGGGTGAATGTATGACATTGTTCTACATTCTGTCCATCAACTGTGTTTTTTGCAATTTTCACCCCGAGTGGGCTGGGTATGTTCTGACGTGAGTCCCAGGCTCTCCACACCACTGGAGTCAATCTATCCAGGCTGAATGAAGGCTGATAGCCAGAAACCGGTCCTTGGATGCTTGATTCCGGTCTGGGAAAGACATGGCTTGGTAGTTCGGACTGGACTGTTCCCATGAGGCACAGGGTCAGAGCTGATTTGCATATAGCCAGTGTCTAACCCAGGGTGGTGAGGAGTGCAAAAAAACGATGGATTTAGGCCCAGATCCTTGTACTGGGTTGAATGTAACACATTGTTCTACATTCTGTCCATCAACTGTATTTTTTGCAATTTTCACCCCGAGTGGGCTGGGTATGCTCAGACGTGAGTCCCAGGCTCTCCACACCACTGGAGTCAAGCTATCCAGGCTGAATGAAGGATGATAGCCAGAAACCGGTGCTTGGATGCTTGATTCCGGTCTGGGAAAGACATGGCTTGGTAGTTCGGACTGGACTGGTCCCATGAGGCACAGGGTCAGAGCTGATTTGCATATAGCCAGTGTCTAACCCAGGGTGGTGTGGAGTGCAAAAAAATGATGGATTTAGGCCCAGATCCTTATGCTGCGGTGAATGTATGACATTGTTCTACATTCTGTCCATCAACTGTGTTTTTTGCAATTTTCACCCGAGTGGGCTGGGTATGCTCAGACGTGAGTCCCAGTCTCTCCACGCCACTAGAGTCAAGCTATCCAGGCTGAATGAAGGCTGATAGCCAGAAACCGGTCCTTGGATGCTTGATTCCGGTCTGGGAAAGACATAGCTTGGTAGTTCGGACTGGACTATTCCCATGAGGCACAGGGTCAGAGCTGATTTTCATATAGCCAGTGTCTAACCCAGGGTGGTGTGGAGTGCAAAAAAACGATGGATTTAGGCTCAGATCCTTGTACTGGGGTGAATGTATGACATTGTTCTACATTCTGTCCATCAACTGTGTTTTTTGCAATTTTCACCCAGAGTGGGCTGGGTATGCTCAGACGTGAGTCCCAGGCTCTCCACGCCACTGGAGTCAAGCTATCCAGGCTGAATGAAGGCTGATAGCCAGAAACCGGTCCTTGGATGCTTGATTCCGGTCTGGGAAAGACATGGCTTGGTAGTTCGGACTGGACTGTTCCCATGAGGCACAGGGTCAGAGCTGATTTGCATATAGCCAGGGTCTAACCCAGGGTGGTGTGGAGTGCAAAAAAAGATGGATTTTGGTCCATATCCTTGTACTGGGTATGTATGACATTGTTCTACATTCTGTCCATCAACTGTGTTTTTTGCAATTTTCACCCCGAGTGGGCTGGGTATGCTCAGACGTGAGTCCCAGGCTCTCCACACCACTGGAGTCAAGCTATCCAGGCTGAATGAAGGCTGATAGCCAGAAACCGGTCCTTGGATGCTTGATTCCGGTCTGGGAAAGACATGGCTTGGTAGTTCGGACTGGACTGTTCCCATGAGGCACAGGGTCAGAGCTGATTTGCATATAGCCAGTGTCTAACCCAGGGTGGTGTGGAGTGCAAAAAATGATGGATTTAGGCCCAGATCCTTGTACTGGGGAGAATGTATGACAAATGATGGATTTAGGCCCAGATCTTGTACTGGGGTGAATGTATGACATTGTTCTACATTCTGTCCATCAACTGTGTTTTTTGCAATTTTCACCCCGAGTGGGCTGGGTATGCTCAGACGTGAGTCCCAGGCTCTCCACACCACTGGAGTCAAGCTATCCAGGCTGAATGAAGGCTGATAGCCAGAAACCGGTCCTTGGATGCTTGATTCCGGTCTGGGAAAGACATGGCTTGGTAGTTCGGACTGGACTGTTCCCATGAGGCACAGGGTCAGAGCTGATTTTCATATAGCCAGTGTCTAACCCAGGGTGGTGTGGAGTGCAAAAAAACGATGGATTTAGGCCCAGATCCTTGTACTGGGGTGAATGTAAGACATTGTTCTACATTCTGTCCATCAACTGTGGTTTTTTGCAATTTTCACCGCGAGTGGGCTGGGTATGCTCAGACGTGAGTCCCAGGCTCTCCACACCACTGGAGTCAAACTATCCAGGCTGAATGAAGGCTGATAGCCAGAAACCGGTCCTTGGATGCTTGATTCCGGTCTGGGAAAGACATGGCTTGGTAGTTCGGACTGGACTGTTCCCATGAGGCACAGGGTCAGAGCTGATTTGCATATAGCCAGTGTCTAACCCAGGGTGGTGTGGAGTGCAAAAAAACGATGGATTTAGGCCCAGATCCTTGTACTGGGGTGAATGTATGACATTCTTCTACATTCTGTCCATCAACTGTGTTTTTTGCAATTTTCACCCCGAGCGGGCTGGGTATGCTCAGACGTGAGTCCCAGGCTCTCCACACCACTGGAGTCAAGCTATCCAGGCTGAATGAAGGCTGATAGCCAGAAACCGGCCCTTGGATGCTTGATGCCGGTCTGGGAAAGACCTGGCTTGGCAGTTCGGACTGGACTGTTCCCATGAGGCACAGGGTCAGAGCTGATTTGCATATAGCCAGTGTCTAACCCAGGGTGGTGTGGAGTGCAAAAAAACAATGGATTTAGGCCCAGATCCTTGTACTGGGGTGAATGTAGGACATTGTTCTACATTCTGTCCATCAACTGTGTTTTTTGCAATTTTCACCTCGAGTGGGCTGGGTATGCTCAGACGTGAGTCCCAGGTTCTCCACACCACTGGAGTCAATCTATCCAGGCTGAATGAAGGATGATAGCCAGAAACCGGTCCTTAGATGCTTGATTCCGGTCTGGGAAAGGCATGGCTTGGTAGTTCGGACTGGACTGTTCCCATGAGGCACAGGGTCAGAGCTGATTTTCATATAGCCAGTGTCTAACCCAGGGTGGTGTGGAGTGCAAAAAAACGATGGATTTAGGCCCAGATCCTTGTACTGGGGTGAATGTAAGACATTGTTCTACATTCTGTCCATCAACTGTGTTTTTTGCAATTTTCACCCCGAGTGGGCTGTGTATGCTCAGACGTGAGTCCCAGGCTCTCCACACCACTGGAGTCAAGCTATCCAGGCTGAATGAAGGCTGATAGCCAGAAACCGGTCCTTGGATGCTTGATTCCGGTCTGGGAAAGACATGGCTTGGTAGTTCGGACTGGACTGTTCCCATGAGGCACAGGGTCAGAGCTGATTTGCATATAGCCAGTGTCTAACCCAGGGTGGTGTGGAGTGCAAAAAAACGATGGATTTAGGCCCAGATCCTTGTACTGGGGTGAATGTAAGACATTGTTCTACATTCTGTCCATCAACTGTGTTTTTTGCAATTTTCACCCCGAGTGGGCTGTGTATGCTCAGACGTGAGTCCCAGGCTCTCCACACCACTGGAGTCAAGCTATCCAGGCTGAATGAATGCTGATAGCCAGAAACCGGTCCTTGGATGCTTGATTCCGGTCTGGGAAAGACATGGCTTGGTAGTTCGGACTGGACTGTTCCCATGAGGCACAGGGTCAGAGCTGATTTGCATATAGCCAGTGTCTAACCCAGGGTGGTGTGGAGTGCAAAAAAACGATGGATTTTGGCCCATATCCTTGTACTGGGGTGAATGTATGACATTGTTCTACATTCTGTCCATCAACTGTGTTTTTTGCAATTTTCACCCCGAGTGGGCTGGGTATGCTCAGACGTGAGTCCCAGGCTCTCCACACCACTGGAGTCAAGCTATCCAGGCTGAATGAAGGCTGATAGCCAGAAACCGGTCCTTGGATGCTTGATTCCGGTCTGGGAAAGACATGGCTTGGTAGTTCGGACTGGACTGTTCCCATGAGGCACAGGGTCAGAGCTGATTTTCATATAGCCAGTGTCTAACCCAGGGTGGTGTGGAGTGCAAAAAAACGATGGATTTAGGCCCAGATCCTTGTACTGGGGTGAATGTAAGACATTGTTCTACATTCTGTCCATCAACTGTGGTTTTTTGCAATTTTCACCGCGAGTGGGCTGGGTATGCTCAGACGTGAGTCCCAGGCTCTCCACACCACTGGAGTCAAACTATCCAGGCTGAATGAAGGCTGATAGCCAGAAACCGGTCCTTGGATGCTTGATTCCGGTCTGAGAAAGACATGGATTGGTAGTTCGGACTGGACTGTTCCCATGAGGCACAGGGTCAGAGCTGATTTGCATATAGCCAGTGTCTAACCCAGGGTGGTGTGGAGTGCAAAAAAACGATGGATTTAGGCCCAGATCCTTGTACTGGGGTGAATGTATGACATTCTTCTACATTCTGTCCATCAACTGTGTTTTTTGCAATTTTCACCCCGAGCGGGCTGGGTATGCTCAGACGTGAGTCCCAGGCTCTCCACACCACTGGAGTCAAGCTATCCAGGCTGAATGAACGCTGATAGCCAGAAACCGGCCCTTGGATGCTTGATGCCGGTCTGGGAAAGACCTGGCTTGGCAGTTCGGACTGGACTGTTCCCATGAGGCACAGGGTCAGAGCTGATTTGCATATAGCCAGTGTCTAACCCAGGGTGGTGTGGAGTGCAAAAAAACAATGGATTTAGGCCCAGATCCTTGTACTGGGGTGAATGTAGGACATTGTTCTACATTCTGTCCATCAACTGTGTTTTTTGCAATTTTCACCCCGAGTGGGCTGTGTATGCTCAGACGTGAGTCCCAGGCTCTCTACACCACTGGAGTCAAGCTATCCAGGCTGAATGAATGCTGATAGCCAGAAACCGGTCCTTGGATGCTTGATTCCGGTCTGGGAAAGACATGGCTTGGTAGTTCGGACTGGACTGTTCCCATGGGGCACAGGGTCAGAACTGATTTGCATATAGCCAGTGTCTAACCCAGGGTGGTGTGGAGTGCAAAAAAACGATGGATTTTGGCCCATATCCTTGTACTGGGGTGAATGTATGACATTGTTCTCCATTCTGTCCATCAACTGTGTTTTTTGCAATTTTCACCCCGAGTGGGCTGGGTATGCTCAGACGTGAGTCCCAGGCTCTCCACACCACTGGAGTCAAGCTATCCAGGCTGAATGAAGGCTGATAGCCAGAAACCGGTCCTTGGATGCTTGATTCCGGTCTGGGAAAGGCATGGCTTGGTAGTTCGGACTGGACTGTTCCCATGAGGCACAGGGTCAGAGCTGATTTTCATATAGCCAGTGTCTAACCCAGGGTGGTGTGGAGTGCAAAAAAACGATGGATTTAGGCCCAGATCCTTGTACTGGGGTGAATGTAAGACATTGTTCTACATTCTGTCCATCAACTGTGGTTTTTTGCAATTTTCACCGCGAGTGGGCTGGGTATGCTCAGACGTGAGTCCCAGGCTCTCCACACCACTGGAGTCAAACTATCCAGGCTCAATGAAGGCTGATAGCCAGAAACCGGTCCTTGGATGCTTGATTCCGGTCTGAGAAAGACATGGATTGGTAGTTCGGACTGGACTGTTCCCATGAGGCACAGGGTCAGAGCTGATTTGCATATAGCCAGTGTCTAACCCAGGGTGGTGTGGAGTGCAAAAAAACGATGGATTTAGGCCCAGATCCTTGTACTGGGGTGAATGTATGACATTCTTCTACATTCTGTCCATCAACTGTGTTTTTTGCAATTTTCACCCCGAGCGGGCTGGGTATGCTCAGACGTGAGTCCCAGGCTCTCCACACCACTGGAGTCAAGCTATCCAGGCTGAATGAACGCTGATAGCCAGAAACCGGCCCTTGGATGCTTGATGCCGGTCTGGGAAAGACCTGGCTTGGCAGTTCGGACTGGACTGTTCCCATGAGGCACAGGGTCAGAGCTGATTTGCATATAGCCAGTGTCTAACCCAGGGTGGTGTGGAGTGCAAAAAAACAATGGATTTAGGCCCAGATCCTTGTACTGGGGTGAATGTAGGACATTGTTCTACATTCTGTCCATCAACTGTGTTTTTTGCAATTTTCACCTCGAGTGGGCTGGGTATGCTCAGACGTGAGTCCCAGGCTCTCCACACCACTGGAGTCAATCTATCCAGGCTGAATGAAGGCTGATAGCCAGAAACCGGTCCTTAGATGCTTGATTCCGGTCTTGGAAAGGCATGGCTTGGTAGTTCGGACTGGACTGTTCCCATGAGGCACAGAGTCAGAGCTGATTTTCATATAGCCAGTGTCTAACCCAGGGTGGTGTGGAGTGCAAAAAAACGATGGATTTAGGCCCAGATCCTTGTACTGGGGTGAATGTGTGACATTGTTCTACATTCTGTCCATCAACTGTGTTTTTTGCAATTTTCACCCCGAGTCAGCTGGGTATGCTCAGACGTGAGTCCCAGGCTCTCCACACCACTGGAGTCAAGCTATCCAGGCTGAATGAAGGCTGATAGCCAGAAACCGGTCCTTGGATGCTTGATTCCAGTCTGGGAAAGACATGGCTTGGTAGTTCGGACTGGACTGTTCCCATGAGGCACAGGGTCAGAGCTGATTTGCATATAGCCAGTGTCTAACCCAGGGTGGTGTGGAGTGCAAAAAAAAACCAATGGATTTAGGCCCAGATCCTTGTACTGGGGTGAATGTATGACATTGTTCTACATTCTGTCCATCAACTGTGTTTTTTGCAATTTTCACCCCGAGTGGGCTGGGTATGCTCAGACGTGAGTCCCAGGCTCTCCACACCACTGGAGTCAAGCTATCCAGGCTAAATGAAGGCTGATAGCCAGAAACCGGTCCTTGGATGCTTGATTCCGGTCTGGGAAAGACATGGCTTGGTAGTTCGGACTGGACTGTTCCCATGAGGCACAGGGTCAGAGCTGATTTGCATATAGCCAGTGTCTAACCCATGGTGGTGTGGAGTGCAAAAAAACAATGGATTTAGGCCCAGATCCTTGTACTGGGGTGAATGTATGACATTGTTCTACATTCTGTCCATCAACTGTGTTTTTTGCAATTTTCACCCCGAGTGGGCTGGGTATGCTCAGACGTGAGTCCCAGGCTCTCCACACCACTGTAGTCAAGCTATCCAGGCTGAATGAAGGCTGATAGCCAGAAACCGGTCCTTGGATGCTTGATTCCGGTCTGGGAAAGACATGGCTTGGTAGTTCGGACTGGACTGTTCCCATGAGGCACAGGCTCAGAGCTGATTTGCATATAGCCAGGGTCTAACCCAGGGTGGTGTGGAGTGCAAAAAAACTATGGATTTAGGCCCAGATCCTTGTACTGGGGTGAATGTATGACATTGTTCTACATTCTGTCCATCAACTGTGTTTTTTGCAATTTTCACCCCGAGTAGGCTGGGTATGCTCAGACGTGAGTCCCAGGCTCTCCACACCACTGGAGTCAAGCTATCCAGGCTGAATGAAGGCTGATAGCCAGAAACCGGTCCTTGGATGCTTGATTCCGGTCTGGGAAAGACATGGATTGGTAGTTCGGACTGGACTGTTCCCATGAGGCACAGGGTCGGAGCTGATTTGCATATGGCCAGTGTCTAACCCAGGGTGGTGTGGAGTGCAAAAAAACGATGGATTTAGGCCCAGATCCTTGTACTGGGGTGAATGTATGACATTGTTCTACATTCTGTCCATCAACTGTGTTTTTTGCAATTTTCACCCCGAGTGGGCTGGGTATGCTCAGACGTGAGTCCCAGGCTCTCCACACCACTGGAGTCAAGCTATCCAGGCTGAATGAAGGCTGATAACCAGAAACCGGTCCTTGGATGCTTGATTCCAGTCTGGGAAAGACATGGCTTGGTAGTTCGGACTGGACTGTTCCCATTAGGCACAGGGTCAGAGCTGATTTGCATATAGCCAGTGTCTAACCCAGGGTGGTGTGAAGTGAAAAAAAACGATGGATTTAGGCCCAGATCCTTGTACTGGGGTGAATGTATGACATTGTTCTACATTCTGTCCATCAACTGTGTTTTTTGCAATTTTCACCCCGAGTCGGCAGGGTATGCTCAGACGTGAGTCCCAGGCTCTCCACACCACTGGAGTCAAGCTATCCAGGCTGAATGAAGGCTGATAGCCAGAAACCGGTCCTTGGATGCTTGATTCCGGTCTGGGAAAGACATGGCTTGGTAGTTCGGACTGGACTGTTCCCATGAGGCACAGGGTCAGAACTGATTTGCATATAGCCAGTGTCTAACCCAGGGTGGTGTGGAGTGCAAAAAAACGATGGATTTTGGCCCATATCCTTGTACTGGGGTGAATGTATGACATTGTTCTACATTCTGTCCATCAACTGTGTTTTTTGCAATTTTCACCCCGAGTGGGCTGGGTATGCTCAGACGTGAGTCCCAGGCTCTCCACACCACTGGAGTCAAGCTATCCAGGCTGAATGAAGGCTGATAGCCAGAAACCGGTCCTTGGATGCTTGATTCCGGTCTGGGAAAGACATGGCTTGGTAGTTCGGACTGGACTGTTCCCATGAGGCACAGGGTCAGAGCTGATTTTCATATAGCCAGTGTCTAACCCAGGGTGGTGTGGAGTGCAAAAAAACGATGGATTTAGGCCCAGATCCTTGTACTGGGGTGAATGTAAGACATTGTTCTACATTCTGTCCATCAACTGTGGTTTTTTGCAATTTTCACCGCGAGTGGGCTGGGTATGCTCAGACGTGAGTCCCAGGCTCTCCACACCACTGGAGTCAAACTATCCAGGCTGAATGAAGGCTGATAGCCAGAAACCGGTCCTTGGATGCTTGATTCCGGTCTGAGAAAGACATGGATTGGTAGTTCGGACTGGACTGTTCCCATGAGGCACAGGGTCAGAGCTGATTTGCATATAGCCAGTGTCTAACCCAGGGTGGTGTGGAGTGCAAAAAAACGATGGATTTAGGCCCAGATCCTTGTACTGGGGTGAATGTATGACATTCTTCTACATTCTGTCCATCAACTGTGTTTTTTGCAATTTTCACCCCGAGCGGGCTGGGTATGCTCAGACGTGAGTCCCAGGCTCTCCACACCACTGGAGTCAAGCTATCCAGGCTGAATGAACGCTGATAGCCAGAAACCGGCCCTTGGATGCTTGATGCCGGTCTGGGAAAGACCTGGCTTGGCAGTTCGGACTGGACTGTTCCCATGAGGCACAGGGTCAGAGCTGATTTGCATATAGCCAGTGTCTAACCCAGGGTGGTGTGGAGTGCAAAAAAACAATGGATTTAGGCCCAGATCCTTGTACTGGGGTGAATGTAGGACATTGTTCTACATTCTGTCCATCAACTGTGTTTTTTGCAATTTTCACCTCGAGTGGGCTGGGTATGCTCAGACGTGAGTCCCAGGCTCTCCACACCACTGGAGTCAATCTATCCAGGCTGAATGAAGGCTGATAGCCAGAAACCGGTCCTTAGATGCTTGATTCCGGTCTGGGAAAGGCATGGCTTGGTAGTTCGGACTGGACTGTTCCCATGAGGCACAGAGTCAGAGCTGATTTTCATATAGCCAGTGTCTAACCCAGGGTGGTGTGGAGTGCAAAAAAAACCCAATGGATTTAGGCCCAGATCCTTGTACTGGGGTGAATGTATGACATTGTTCTACATTCTGTCCATCAACTGTGTTTTTTGCAATTTTCACCCCGAGTGGGCTGGGTATGCTCAGACGTGAGTCCCAGGCTCTCCACACCACTGGAGTCAAGCTATCCAGGCTAAATGAAGGCTGATAGCCAGAAACCGGTCCTTGGATGCTTGATTCCGGTCTGGGAAAGACATGGCTTGGTAGTTCGGACTGGACTGTTCCCATGAGGCACAGGGTCAGAGCTGATTTGCATATAGCCAGTGTCTAACCCATGGTGGTGTGGAGTGCAAAAAAACGATGGATTTAGGCCCAGATCCTTGTACTGGGGTGAATGTATGACATTGTTCTACATTCTGTCCATCAACTGTGTTTTTTGCAATTTTCACCCCGAGTGGGCTGGGTATGCTCAGACGTGAGTCCCAGGCTCTCCACACCACTGTAGTCAAGCTATCCAGGCTGAATGAAGGCTGATAGCCAGAAACCGGTCCTTGGATGCTTGATTCCGGTCTGGGAAAGACATGGCTTGGTAGTTCGGACTGGACTGTTCCCATGAGGCACAGGCTCAGAGCTGATTTGCATATAGCCAGGGTCTAACCCAGGGTGGTGTGGAGTGCAAAAAAACTATGGATTTAGGCCCAGATCCTTGTACTGGGGTGAATGTATGACATTGTTCTACATTCTGTCCATCAACTGTGTTTTTTGCAATTTTTACCCCGAGTAGGCTGGGTATGCTCAGACGTGAGTCCCAGGCTCTCCACACCACTGGAGTCAAGCTATCCAGGCTGAATGAAGGCTGATAGCCAGAAACCGGTCCTTGGATGCTTGATTCCGGTCTGGGAAAGACATGGCTTGGTAGTTCGGACTGGACTGTTCCCATGAGGCACAGGGTCGGAGCTGATTTGCATATGGCCAGTGTCTAACCCAGGGTGGTGTGGAGTGCAAAAAAACGATGGATTTAGGCCCAGATCCTTGTACTGGGGTGAATGTATGACATTGTTCTACATTCTGTCCATCAACTGTGTTTTTTGCAATTTTCACCCCGAGTGGGCTGGGTATGCTCAGACGTGAGTCCCAGGCTCTCCACACCACTGGAGTCAAGCTATCCAGGCTGAATGAAGGCTGATAACCAGAAACCGGTCCTTGGATGCTTGATTCCAGTCTGGGAAAGACATGGCTTGGTAGTTCGGACTGGACTGTTCCCATTAGGCACAGGGTCAGAGCTGATTTGCATATAGCCAGTGTCTAACCCAGGGTGGTGTGAAGTGAAAAAAAACGATGGATTTAGGCCCAGATCCTTGTACTGGGGTGAATGTATGACATTGTTCTACATTCTGTCCATCAACTGTGTTTTTTGCAATTTTCACCCCGAGTCGGCAGGGTATGCTCAGACGTGAGTCCCAGGCTCTCCACACCACTGGAGTCAAGCTATCCAGGCTGAATGAAGGCTGATAGCCAGAAACCGGTCCTTGGATGCTTGATTCCGGTCTGGGAAAGACATGGCTTGGTAGTTCGGACTGGACTGTTCCCATGAAGCACAGGGTCAGAGCTGATTTGCATATAGCCAGTGTCTAACCCAGGGTGGTGTGGAGTGCAAAAAAAACGATGGATTTAAGCCCAGATCCTTGTACTGGGGTGAATGTATGACATTGTTCTACATTCTGTCCATCAACTGTATTTTTTGCAATTTTCACCCGAGTTGTCTGGGTATGCTCAGACGTGAGTCCCAGGCTCTCCACACCACTGGAGTCAAGCTATCCAGGCTGAATGAAGGCTGATAGCCAGAAACCGGTCCTTGGATGCTTGATTCTGGTCTGGGAAAGACATGGCTTGGTAGTTCGGACTGGACTGTTCCCATGAGGCACAGGGTCAGAGCTGATTTGCATATAGCCAGTGTCTAACCCAGGGTGGTGTGGAGTGCAAAAAAATGATGGCTTTAGGCCCAGATCCTTGTATTGGGGTGAATGTAAGACATTGTTCTACATTCTGTCCATCAACTGTGTTTTTTGCAATTTTCACCCCGAGTGGGCTGGGTATGCTCAGACGTGAGTCCCAGGCTCTCCACACCACTGGAGTCAAGCTATCCAGGCTGAATGAAGGCTGATAGCCAGAAACCGGTCCTTGGATGCTTGATTCCGGTCTTGGAACGACATGGCTTGGTAATTCGGACTGGACTGTTCCCATGAGGCACAGGGTCAGAGCTGATTTGCATATAGCCAGTGTCTAACCCATGGTGGTGTGGAGTGGGAAAAAAACGATGGATTTAGGCCCAGATCCTTGTACTGGGGTGAATGTATGACATTGTTGTACATTCTGCCATCAACTGTGTTTTTTGCAATTTTCACCCCGAGTGGGCTGGGTATGCTCAGACGTGAATCCCAGGCTCTCCACACCACTGGAGTCAAGCTATCCAGGCTGAATGAAGGCTGATAGCCAGAACCCGGTCCTTGGATGCTTGATTCCGGTCTGGGAAAGACATGGCTTGGTAGTTCGGACTGGACTGTTCCCATGAGGCACAGGGTCAGAGCTGATTTGCATATAGCCAGTGTCTAACCCAGGGTGGTGTGGAGTGCAAAAAAATGATGGATTTAGGCCCAGATCCTTGTACTGGGGTGAATGTATGACATTGTTCTACATTCTGTCCATCAACTGTGTTTTTTGCAATTTTCACCCCGAGTGGGCTGGGTATGCTCAGACGTGAGTCCCAGGCTCTCCACACCACTGGAGTCAAGCTATCCAGGCTAAATGAAGGCTGATAGCCAGAAACCGGTCCTTGGAGGCTTGATTCCGGTCTGGGAAAGACATGGCTTGGTAGTTCGGACTGGACTGTTCCCATGAGGCACAGGGTCAGAGCTGATTTGCATATAGCCAGTGTCTAATCCATGGTGGTGTGGAGTGCAAAAAAACGATGGATTTAGGCCCAGATCCTTGTACTGGGGTGAATGTATGACATTGTTCTACATTCTGTCCATCAACTGTGTTTTTTGCAATTTTCACCCCGAGTGGGCTGGGTATGCTCAGACGTGAGTCCCAGGCTCTCCACACCACTGTAGTCAAGCTATCCAGGCTGAATGAAGGCTGATAGCCAGAAACCGGTCCTTGGATGCTTGATTCCGGTCTGGGAAAGACATGGCTTGGTAGTTCGGACTGGACTGTTCCCATGAGGCACAGGCTCAGAGCTGATTTGCATATAGCCAGGGTCTAACCCAGGGTGGTGTGGAGTGCACAAAAACTATGGATTTAGGCCCAGATCCTTGTACTGGGGTGAATGTATGACATTGTTCGACATTCTGTCCATCAACTGTGTTTTTTGCAATTTTCACCCCGAGTAGGCTGGGTATGCTCAGACGTGAGTCCCAGGCTCTCCACACCACTGGAGTCAAGCTATCCAGGCTGAATGAAGGCTGATAGCCAGAAACCGGTCCTTGGATGCTTGATTCCGGTCTGGGAAAGACATGGCTTGGTAGTTCGGACTGGACTGTTCCCATGAGGCACAGGGTCGGAGCTGATTTGCATATGGCCAGTGTCTAACCCAGGGTGGTGTGGAGTGCAAAAAAATGATGGATTTAGGCCCAGATCCTTGTACTGGGGTGAATGTATGACATTGTTCTACATTCTGTCCATCAACTGTGTTTTTTGCAATTTTCACCCCGAGTGGGCAGTGTATGCTCAGACGTGAGTCCCAGGCTCTCCACCCCACTGGAGTCAAGCTATCCAGGCTGAATGAAGGCTGATAGCCAGAAACCGGTCCTTGGATGCTTGATTCCGGTCTGGGAAAGACATGGCTTAGTAGTTCGGACTGGACTGTTCCCATGAGGCACAGGGTCAGAGCTGATTTGCATATAGCCAGTGTCTAACCCAGGGTGGTGTGGAGTGCAAAAAAACTATGGATTTAGGCCCAGATCCTTGTACAGGGGTGAATGTATGACATTGTTCTAAATTCTGTCCATCAACTGTGTTTTTTGCAATTTTCACCCCGAGTCGGCAGGGTATGCTCAGACGTGAGTCCCAGGCTCTCCACACCACTGGAGTCAAGCTATCCAGGCTGAATGAAGGCTGATAGCCAGAAACCGGTCCTTGGATGCTTGATTCCGGTCTGGGAAAGACATGGCTTGGTAGTTCGGACTGGACTGTTCCCATGAAGCACAGGGTCAGAGCTGATTTGCATATAGCCAGTGTCTAACCCAGGGTGGTGTGGAGTGCAAAAAAACGATGGATTTAAGCCCAGATCCTTGTACTGGGGTGAATGTATGACATTGTTCTACATTCTGTCCATCAACTGTATTTTTTGCAATTTTCACCCGAGTAGTCTGGGTATGCTCAGACGTGAGTCCCAGGCTCTCCACACCACTGGAGTCAAGCTATCCAGGCTGAATGAAGGCTGATAGCCAGAAACCGGTCCTTGGATGCTTGATTCCGGTCTGGGAAAGACATGGCTTGGTAGTTCGGACTGGACTGTTCCCATGAGGCACAGGGTCAGAGCTGATTTGCATATAGCCAGTGTCTAACCCAGGGTGGTGTGGAGTGCAAAAAAAACAATGGATTTAGGCCCAGATCCTTGTACTGGGGTGAATGTAGGACATTGTTCTACATTCTGTCCATCAACTGTGTTTTTTGCAATTTTCACCCCGAGTGGGCTGGGTATGCTCAGACGTGAGTCCCAGGCTCTCCACACCACTGGAGTCAAGCTATCCAGGCTGAATGAAGGCTGATAGCCAGAAACCGGTCCTTGGATGCTTGATTCTGGTCTGGGAAAGACATGGCTTGGTAGTTCGGACTGGACTGTTCCCATGAGGCACAGGGTCAGAGCTGATTTGCATACAGCCAGTGTCTAACCCAGGGTGGTGTGGAGTGCAAAAAAATGATGGCTTTAGGCCCAGATCCTTGTATTGGGGTGAATGTAAGACATTGTTCTACATTCTGTCCATCAACTGTGTTTTTTGCAATTTTCACCCCGAGTGGGCTGGGTATGCTCAGACGTGAGTCCCAGGCTCTCCACACCACTGGAGTCAAGCTATCCAGGCTGAATGAAGGCTGATAGCCAGAAACCGGTCCTTGGATGCTTGATTCCGGTCTGGGAAAGACATGGCTTGGTAGTTCGGACTGGACTGTTCCCATGAGGCACAGGGTCAGAGCTGATTTAAATACAACCAGTGTCTAACCCAGGGTGGTGTGGAGTGCAAAAAAACAATGGATTTAGGCCCAGATCCTTGTACTGGGGTGAATGTAGGACATTGTTCTACATTCTGTCCATCAACTGTGTTTTTTGCAATTTTCACCCCGAGTGGGCAGTGTATGCTCAGACGTGAGTCCCAGGCTCTCCACCCCACTGGAGTCAAGCTATCCAGGCTGAATGAAGGCTGATAGCCAGAAACCGGTCCTTGGATGCTTGATTCCGGTCTGGGAAAGACATGGCTTAGTAGTTCGGACTGGACTGTTCCCATGAGGCACAGGGTCAGAGCTGATTTGCATATAGCCAGTGTCTAACCCAGGGTGGTGTGGAGTGCAAAAAAATGATGGATTTAGGCCCAGATCCTTGTACTGGGGTGAATGTATGACATTGTTCTACATTCTGTCCATCAACTGTGTTTTTTGCAATTTTCACCCCGAGTGGGCTGGGTATGCTCAGACGTGAGTCCCAGGCTCTCCACACCACTGGAGTCAAGCTATCCAGGCTAAATGAAGGCTGATAGCCAGAAACCGGTCCTTGGATGCTTGATTCTGGTCTGGGAAAGACATGGCTTGGTAGTTCGGACTGGACTGTTCCCATGAGGCACAGGGTCAGAGCTGATTTGCATATAGCCAGTGTCTAACCCAGGGTGGTGTGGAGTGCAAAAAAACGATGGATTTAAGCCCAGATCCTTGTACTGGGGTGAATGTATGACATTGTTCTACATTCTGTCCATCAACTGTATTTTTTGCAATTTTCACCCGAGTAGTCTGGGTATGCTCAGACGTGAGTCCCAGGCTCTCCACACCACTGGAGTCAAGCTATCCAGGCTGAATGAAGGCTGATAGCCAGAAACCGGTCCTTGGATGCTTGATTCCAGTCTGGGAAAGACATGGCTTGGTAGTTCGGACTGGACTGTTCCCATTAGGCACAGGGTCAGAGCTGATTTGCATATAGCCAGTGTCTAACCCAGGGTGGTGTGAAGTGAAAAAAAACGATGGATTTAGGCCCAGATCCTTGTACTGGGGTGAATGTATGACATTGTTGTACATTCTGCCATCAATTGTGTTTTTTGCCATTTTCACCCCGAGTGGGCTGGGTATGCTCAGACGTGAATCCCAGGCTCTCCACACCACTGGAGTCAAGCTATCCAGGCTGAATGAAGGCTGATAGCCAGAACCCGGTCCTTGGATGCTTGATTCCGGTCTGGGAAAGACATGGCTTGGTAGTTCGGACTGGACTGTTCCCATGAGGCACAGGGTCAGAGCTGATTTGCATATAGCCAGTGTCTAACCCAGGGTGGTGTGGAGTGCAAAAAATGATGGATTTAGGCCCAGATCCTTGTACTGGGGTGAATGTATGACATTGTTCTACATTCTGTCCATCAACTGTGTTTTTTGCAATTTTCACCCCGAGTGGGCTGGGTATGCTCAGACGTGAGTCCCAGGCTCTCCACACCACTGGAGTCAAGCTATCCAGGCTAAATGAAGGCTGATAGCCAGAAACCGGTCCTTGGATGCTTGATTCCGGTCTGGGAAAGACATGGCTTGGTAGTTCGGACTGGACTGTTCCCATGAGGCACAGGGTCAGAGCTGATTTGCATATAGCCAGTGTCTAACCCATGGTGGTGTGGAGTGCAAAAAAACGATGGATTTAGGCCCAGATCCTTGTACTGGGGTGAATGTATGACATTGTTCTACATTCTGTCCATCAACTGTGTTTTTTGCAATTTTCACCCCGAGTGGGCTGGGTATGCTCAGACGTGAGTCCCAGGCTCTCCACACCACTGTAGTCAAGCTATCCAGGCTGAATGAAGGCTGATAGCCAGAAACCGGTCCTTGGATGCTTGATTCCGGTCTGGGAAAGACATGGCTTGGTAGTTCGGACTGGACTGTTCCCATGAGGCACAGGCTCAGAGCTGATTTGCATATAGCCAGGGTCTAACCCAGGGTGGTGTGGAGTGCAAAAAAACTATGGATTTAGGCCCAGATCCTTGTACTGGGGTGAATGTATGACATTGTTCGACATTCTGTCCATCAACTGTGTTTTTTGCAATTTTCACCCCGAGTAGGCTGGGTATGCTCAGACGTGAGTCCCAGGCTCTCCACACCACTGGAGTCAAGCTATCCAGGCTGAATGAAGGCTGATAGCCAGAAACCGGTCCTTGGATGCTTGATTCCGGTCTGGGAAAGACATGGCTTGGTAGTTCGGACTGGACTGTTCCCATGAGGCACAGGGTCGGAGCTGATTTGCATATGGCCAGTGTCTAACCCAGGGTGGTGTGGAGTGCAAAAAAATGATGGATTTAGGCCCAGATCCTTGTACTGGGGTGAATGTATGACATTGTTCTACATTCTGTCCATCAACTGTGTTTTTTGCAATTTTCACCCTGAGTGGGCTGGGTATGCTCAGACGTGAGTCCCAGGCTCTCCACACCACTGGAGTCAAGCTATCCAGGCTGAATGAAGGCTGATAACCAGAAACCGGTCCTTGGATGCTTGATTCCAGTCTGGGAAAGACATGGCTTGGTAGTTCGGACTGGACTGTTCCCATTAGGCACAGGGTCAGAGCTGATTTGCATAGAGCCAGTGTCTAACCCAGGGTGGTGTGAAGTGAAAAAAAACGATGGATTTAGGCCCAGATCCTTGTACTGGGGTGAATGTATGACATTGTTCTACATTCTGTCCATCAACTGTGTTTTTTGCAATTTTCACCCCGAGTGGGCTGGGTATGCTCAGACGTGAGTCCCAGGCTCTCCACACCACTGGAGTCAAGCTATCCAGGCTAAATGAAGGCTGATAGCCAGAAACCGGTCCTTGGATGCTTGATTCCGGTCTGGGAAAGACATGGCTTGGTAGTTCGGACTGGACTGTTCCCATGAGGCACAGGGTCAGAGCTGATTTGCATATAGCCAGTGTCTAATCCATGGTGGTGTGGAGTGCAAAAAAACGATGGATTTAGGCCCAGATCCTTGTACTGGGGTGAATGTATGACATTGTTCTACATTCTGTCCATCAACTGTGTTTTTTGCAATTTTCACCCGAGTGGGCTGGGTATGCTCAGACGTGAGTCCCAGGCTCTCCACACCACTGTAGTCAAGCTATCCAGGCTGAATGAAGGCTGATAGCCAGAAACCGGTCCTTGGATGCTTGATTCCGGTCTGGGAAAGACATGGCTTGGTAGTTCGGACTGGACTGTTCCCATGAGGCACAGGCTCAGAGCTGATTTGCATATAGCCAGGGTCTAACCCAGGGTGGTGTGGAGTGCACAAAAACTATGGATTTAGGCCCAGATCCTTGTACTGGGGTGAATGTATGACATTGTTCGACATTCTGTCCATCAACTGTGTTTTTTGCAATTTTCACCCCGAGTAGGCTGGGTATGCTCAGACGTGAGTCCCAGGCTCTCCACACCACTGGAGTCAAGCTATCCAGGCTGAATGAAGGCTGATAGCCAGAAACCGGTCCTTGGATGCTTGATTCCGGTCTGGGAAAGACATGGCTTGGTAGTTCGGACTGGACTGTTCCCATGAGGCACAGGGTCGGAGCTGATTTGCATATGGCCAGTGTCTAACCCAGGGTGGTGTGGAGTGCAAAAAAACGATGGATTTAGGCCCAGATCCTTGTACTGGGGTGAATGTATGACATTGTTCTACATTCTGTCCATCAACTGTGTTTTTTGCAATTTTCACCCCGAGTGGGCTGGGTATGCTCAGACGTGAGTCCCAGGCTCTCCACACCACTGGAGTCAAGCTATCCAGGCTGAATGAAGGCTGATAACCAGAAACCGGTCCTTGGATTCTTGATTCCAGTCTGGGAAAGACATGGCTTGGTAGTTCGGACTGGACTGTTCCCATTAGGCACAGGGTCAGAGCTGATTTGCATATAGCCAGTGTCTAACCCAGGGTGGTGTGAAGTGAAAAAAAACGATGGATTTAGGCCCAGATCCTTGTACTGGGGTGAATGTATGACATTGTTGTACATTCTGCCATCAACTGTGTTTTTTGCAATTTTCACCCCGAGTGGGCTGGGTATGCTCAGACGTGAATCCCAGGCTCTCCACACCACTGGAGTCAAGCTATCCAGGCTGAATGAAGGCTGATAGCCAGAACCGGGTCCTTGGATGCTTGATTCCGGTCTGGGAAAGACATGGCTTGGTAGTTCGACTGGACTGTTCCCATGAGGCACAGGGTCAGAGCTGATTTGCATATAGCCAGTGTCTAACCCAGGGTGGTGTGGAGTGCAAAAAATGATGGATTTAGGCCCAGATCCTTGTACTGGGGTGAATGTATGACATTGTTCTACATTCTGTCCATCAACTGTGTTTTTTGCAATTTTCACCCCGAGTGGGCTGGGTATGCTCAGACGTGAGTCCCAGGCTCTCCACACCACTGGAGTCAAGCTATCCAGGCTAAATGAAGGCTGATAGCCAGAAACCGGTCCTTGGATGCTTGATTCCGGTCTGGGAAAGACATGGCTTGGTAGTTCGGACTGGACTGTTCCCATGAGGCACAGGGTCAGAGCTGATTTGCATATAGCCAGTGTCTAACCCATGGTGGTGTGGAGTGCAAAAAAACGATGGATTTAGGCCCAGATCCTTGTACTGGGGTGAATGTATGACATTGTTCTACATTCTGTCCATCAACTGTGTTTTTTGCAATTTTCACCCCGAGTGGGCTGGGAATGCTCAGACGTGAGTCCCAGGCTCTCCACACCACTGTAGTCAAGCTATCCAGGCTGAATGAAGGCTGATAGCCAGAAACCGGTCCTTGGATGCTTGATTCCGGTCTGGGAAAGACATGGCTTGGTAGTTCGGACTGGACTGTTCCCATGAGGCACAGGCTCAGAGCTGATTTGCATATAGCCAGGGTCTAACCCAGGGTGGTGTGGAGTGCAAAAAAACTATGGATTTAGGCCCAGATCCTTGTACTGGGGTGAATGTATGACATTGTTCGACATTCTGTCCATCAACTGTGTTTTTTGCAATTTTCACCCCGAGTAGGCTGGGTATGCTCAGACGTGAGTCCCAGGCTCTCCACACCACTGGAGTCAAGCTATCCAGGCTGAATGAAGGCTGATAGCCAGAAACCGGTCCTTGGATGCTTGATTCCGGTCTGGGAAAGACATGGCTTGGTAGTTCGGACTGGACTGTTCCCATGAGGCACAGGGTCAGAGCTGATTTGCATATAGCCAGTGTCTAACCCAGGGTGGTGTGGAGTGCAAAAAAACTATGGATTTAGGCCCAGATCCTTGTACAGGGGTGAATGTATGACATTGTTCTAAATTCTGTCCATCAACTGTGTTTTTTGCAATTTTCACCCCGAGTGGGCAGGGTATGCTCAGACGTGAGTCCCAGGCTCTCCACACCACTGGAGTCAAGCTATCCAGGCTGAATGAAGGCTGATAGCCAGAAACCGGTCCTTGGATGCTTGATTCCGGTCTGGGAAAGACATGGCTTGGTAGTTCGGACTGGACTGTTCCCATGAAGCACAGGGTCAGAGCTGATTTGCATATAGCCAGTGTCTAACCCAGGGTGGTGTGGAGTGCAAAAAAAACGATGGATTTAAGCCCAGATCCTTGTACTGGGGTGAATGTATGACATTGTTCTACATTCTGTCCATCAACTGTATTTTTTGCAATTTTCACCCGAGTAGTCTGGGTATGCTCAGACGTGAGTCCCAGGCTCTCCACACCACTGGAGTCAAGCTATCCAGGCTGAATGAAGGCTGATAGCCAGAAACCGGTCCTTGGATGCTTGATTCCGGTCTGGGAAAGACATGGCTTGGTAGTTCGGACTGGACTGTTCCCATGAGGCACAGGGTCAGAGCTGATTTGCATATAGCCAGTGTCTAACCCAGGGTGGTGTGGAGTGCAAAAAAACAATGGATTTAGGCCCAGATCCTTGTACTGGGGTGAATGTAGGACATTGTTCTACATTCTGTCCATCAACTGTGTTTTTTGCAATTTTCACCCCGAGTGGGCTGGGTATGCTCAGACGTGAGTCCCAGGCTCTCCACACCACTGGAGTCAAGCTATCCAGGCTGAATGAAGGCTGATAGCCAGAAACCGGTCCTTGGATGCTTGATTCTGGTCTGGGAAAGACATGGCTTGGTAGTTCGGACTGGACTGTTCCCATGAGGCACAGGGTCAGAGCTGATTTGCATATAGCCAGTGTCTAACCCAGGGTGGTGTGGAGTGCAAAAAAATGATGGCTTTAGGCCCAGATCCTTGTATTGGGGTGAATGTAAGACATTGTTCTACATTCTGTCCATCAACTGTGTTTTTTGCAATTTTCACCCCGAGTGGGCTGGGTATGCTCAGACGTGAGTCCCAGGCTCTCCACACCACTGGAGTCAAGCTATCCAGGCTGAATGAAGGCTGATAGCCAGAAACCGGTCCTTGGATGCTTGTTTCCGGTCTTGGAACGACATGGCTTGGTAATTCGGACTGGACTGTTCCCATGAGGCACAGGGTCAGAGCTGATTTGCATATAGCCAGTGTCTAACCCATGGTGGTGTGGAGTGGGAAAAAAACGATGGATTTAGGCCCAGATCCTTGTACTGGGGTGAATGTATGACATTGTTGTACATTCTGCCATCAACTGTGTTTTTTGCAATTTTCACCCCGAGTGGGCTGGGTATGCTCAGACGTGAATCCCAGGCTCTCCACACCACTGGAGTCAAGCTATCCAGGCTGAATGAAGGCTGATAGCCAGAAACCGGTCCTTGGATGCTTGATTCCGGTCTGGGAAAGACATGGCTTGGTAGTTCGGACTGGACTGTTCCCATGAGGCACAGGGTCAGAGCTGATTTGCATATAGCCAGTGTCTAACCCAGGGTGGTGTGGAGTGCAAAAAAAGGATGGATTTAGACCCAGATCCTTGTACTGGGGTGAATGTATGACATTGTTCTACATTCTGTCCATCAACTGGGTTTTTTGCAATTTTCACCCCGAGTGGGCTGGGTATGCTCAGACGTGAGTCCCAGGCTCTCCACACCACTGGAGTCAAGCTATCCAGGCTGAATGAAGGCTGATAGCCAGAAACCGGTCCTTGGATGCTTGATTCCGGTCTGGGAAAGACATGGCTTGGTAGTTCGGGCTGGACTGTTCCCATGAGGCACAGGGTCAGAGCTGATTTGCATATAGCCAGTGTCTAACCCAGGGTGGTGTGGAATGCAAAAAAACGATGGATTTAGGCCCAGATCCTTGTACTGGGGTGAATGTATGACATTGTTCTACATTCTGTCCATCAACTGTGTTTTTTGCAATTTTCACCCCGAGCGGGCTGGGTATGCTCAGACGTGAGTCCCAGGCTCTCCACACCACTGGAGTCAAGCTATCCAGGCTGAATGAACGCTGATAGCCAGAAACCGGCCCTTGGATGCTTGATGCCGGTCTGGGAAAGACCTGGCTTGGCAGTTCGGACTGGACTGTTCCCATGAGGCACAGGGTCAGAGCTGATTTGCATATAGCCAGTGTCTAACCCAGGGTGGTGTGGAGTGCAAAAAAAACGATGGATTTAAGCCCAGATCCTTGTACTGGGGTGAATGTATGACATTGTTCTACATTCTGTCCATCAACTGTATTTTTTGCAATTTTCACCCGAGTAGTCTGGGTATGCTCAGACGTGAGTCCCAGGCTCTCCACACCACTGGAGTCAAGCTATCCAGGCTGAATGAAGGCTGATAGCCAGAAACCGGTCCTTGGATGCTTGATTCCGGTCTGGGAAAGACATGGCTTGGTAGTTCGGACTGGACTGTTCCCATGAGGCACAGGGTCAGAGCTGATTTGCATATAGCCAGTGTCTAACCCAGGGTGGTGTGGAGTGCAAAAAAACAATGGATTTAGGCCCAGATCCTTGTACTGGGGTGAATGTAGGACATTGTTCTACATTCTGTCCATCAACTGTGTTTTTTGCAATTTTCACCCCGAGTGGGCTGGGTATGCTCAGACGTGAGTCCCAGGCTCTCCACACCACTGGAGTCAAGCTATCCAGGCTGAATGAAGGCTGATAGCCAGAAACCGGTCCTTGGATGCTTGATTCTGGTCTGGGAAAGACATGGCTTGGTAGTTCGGACTGGACTGTTCCCATGAGGCACAGGGTCAGAGCTGATTTGCATATAGCCAGTGTCTAACCCAGGGTGGTGTGGAGTGCAAAAAAATGATGGCTTTAGGCCCAGATCCTTGTATTGGGGTGAATGTAAGACATTGTTCTACATTCTGTCCATCAACTGTGTTTTTTGCAATTTTCACCCCGAGTGGGCTGGGTATGCTCAGACGTGAGTCCCAGGCTCTCCACACCACTGGAGTCAAGCTATCCAGGCTGAATGAAGGCTGATAGCCAGAAACCGGTCCTTGGATGCTTGTTTCCGGTCTTGGAACGACATGGCTTGGTAATTCGGACTGGACTGTTCCCATGAGGCACAGGGTCAGAGCTGATTTGCATATAGCCAGTGTCTAACCCATGGTGGTGTGGAGTGGGAAAAAAACGATGGATTTAGGCCCAGATCCTTGTACTGGGGTGAATGTATGACATTGTTGTACATTCTGCCATCAACTGTGTTTTTTGCAATTTTCACCCCGAGTGGGCTGGGTATGCTCAGACGTGAATCCCAGGCTCTCCACACCACTGGAGTCAAGCTATCCAGGCTGAATGAAGGCTGATAGCCAGAAACCGGTCCTTGGATGCTTGATTCCGGTCTGGGAAAGACATGGCTTGGTAGTTCGGACTGGACTGTTCCCATGAGGCACAGGGTCAGAGCTGATTTGCATATAGCCAGTGTCTAACCCAGGGTGGTGTGGAGTGCAAAAAAAGGATGGATTTAGACCCAGATCCTTGTACTGGGGTGAATGTATGACATTGTTCTACATTCTGTCCATCAACTGGGTTTTTTGCAATTTTCACCCCGAGTGGGCTGGGTATGCTCAGACGTGAGTCCCAGGCTCTCCACACCACTGGAGTCAAGCTATCCAGGCTGAATGAAGGCTGATAGCCAGAAACCGGTCCTTGGATGCTTGATTCCGGTCTGGGAAAGACATGGCTTGGTAGTTCGGGCTGGACTGTTCCCATGAGGCACAGGGTCAGAGCTGATTTGCATATAGCCAGTGTCTAACCCAGGGTGGTGTGGAATGCAAAAAAACGATGGATTTAGGCCCAGATCCTTGTACTGGGGTGAATGTATGACATTGTTCTACATTCTGTCCATCAACTGTGTTTTTTGCAATTTTCACCCCGAGCGGGCTGGGTATGCTCAGACGTGAGTCCCAGGCTCTCCACACCACTGGAGTCAAGCTATCCAGGCTGAATGAACGCTGATAGCCAGAAACCGGCCCTTGGATGCTTGATGCCGGTCTGGGAAAGACCTGGCTTGGCAGTTCGGACTGGACTGTTCCCATGAGGCACAGGGTCAGAGCTGATTTGCATATAGCCAGTGTCTAACCCAGGGTGGTGTGGAGTGCAAAAAAACAATGGATTTAGGCCCAGATCCTTGTACTGGGGTGAATGTAGGACATTGTTCTACATTCTGTCCATCAACTGTGTTTTTTGCAATTTTCACCTCGAGTGGGCTGGGTATGCTCAGACGTGAGTCCCAGGCTCTCCACACCACTGGAGTCAATCTATCCAGGCTGAATGAAGGCTGATAGCCAGAAACCGGTCCTTAGATGCTTGATTCCGGTCTGGGAAAGGCATGGCTTGGTAGTTCGGACTGGACTGTTCCCATGAGGCACAGAGTCAGAGCTGATTTTCATATAGCCAGTGTCTAACCCAGGGTGGTGTGGAGTGCAAAAAAAAACCAATGGATTTAGGCCCAGATCCTTGTACTGGGGTGAATGTATGACATTGTTCTACATTCTGTCCATCAACTGTGTTTTTTGCAATTTTCACCCCGAGTGGGCTGGGTATGCTCAGACGTGAGTCCCAGGCTCTCCACACCACTGGAGTCAAGCTATCCAGGCTAAATGAAGGCTGATAGCCAGAAACCGGTCCTTGGATGCTTGATTCCGGTCTGGGAAAGACATGGCTTGGTAGTTCGGACTGGACTGTTCCCATGAGGCACAGGGTCAGAGCTGATTTGCATATAGCCAGTGTCTAACCCATGGTGGTGTGGAGTGCAAAAAAACGATGGATTTAGGCCCAGATCCTTGTACTGGGGTGAATGTATGACATTGTTCTACATTCTGTCCATCAACTGTGTTTTTTGCAATTTTCACCCCGAGTGGGCTGGGTATGCTCAGACGTGAGTCCCAGGCTCTCCACACCACTGTAGTCAAGCTATCCAGGCTGAATGAAGGCTGATAGCCAGAAACCGGTCCTTGGATGCTTGATTCCGGTCTGGGAAAGACATGGCTTGGTAGTTCGGACTGGACTGTTCCCATGAGGCACAGGCTCAGAGCTGATTTGCATATAGCCAGGGTCTAACCCAGGGTGGTGTGGAGTGCAAAAAAACTATGGATTTAGGCCCAGATCCTTGTACTGGGGTGAATGTATGACATTGTTCTACATTCTGTCCATCAACTGTGTTTTTTGCAATTTTCACCCCGAGTAGGCTGGGTATGCTCAGACGTGAGTCCCAGGCTCTCCACACCACTGGAGTCAAGCTATCCAGGCTGAATGAAGGCTGATAGCCAGAAACCGGTCCTTGGATGCTTGATTCCGGTCTGGGAAAGACATGGCTTGGTAGTTCGGACTGGACTGTTCCCATGAGGCACAGGGTCGGAGCTGATTTGCATATGGCCAGTGTCTAACCCAGGGTGGTGTGGAGTGCAAAAAAACGATGGATTTAGGCCCAGATCCTTGTACTGGGGTGAATGTATGACATTGTTCTACATTCTGTCCATCAACTGTGTTTTTTGCAATTTTCACCCCGAGTGGGCTGGGTATGCTCAGACGTGAGTCCCAGGCTCTCCACACCACTGGAGTCAAGCTATCCAGGCTGAATGAAGGCTGATAACCAGAAACCGGTCCTTGGATGCTTGATTCCAGTCTGGGAAAGACATGGCTTGGTAGTTCGGACTGGACTGTTCCCATTAGGCACAGGGTCAGAGCTGATTTGCATATAGCCAGTGTCTAACCCAGGGTGGTGTGAAGTGAAAAAAAACGATGGATTTAGGCCCAGATCCTTGTACTGGGGTGAATGTATGACATTGTTCTACATTCTGTCCATCAACTGTGTTTTTTTGCAATTTTCACCCCGAGTCGGCAGGGTATGCTCAGACGTGAGTCCCAGGCTCTCCACACCACTGGAGTCAAGCTATCCAGGCTGAATGAAGGCTGATAGCCAGAAACCGGTCCTTGGATGCTTGATTGCGGTCTGGGAAAGACATTGCTTGGTAGTTCGGACTGGACTGTTCCCATGAAGCACAGGGTCAGAGCTGATTTGCATATAGCCAGTGTCTAACCCAGGGTGGTGTGGAGTGCAAAAAAAACGATGGATTTAAGCCCAGATCCTTGTACTGGGGTGAATGTATGACATTGTTCTACATTCTGTCCATCAACTGTATTTTTTGCAATTTTCACCCGAGTAGTCTGGGTATGCTCAGACGTGAGTCCCAGGCTCTCCACACCACTGGAGTCAAGCTATCCAGGCTGAATGAAGGCTGATAGCCAGAAACCGGTCCTTGGATGCTTGATTCCGGTCTGGGAAAGACATGGCTTGGTAGTTCGGACTGGACTGTTCCCATGAGGCACAGGGTCAGAGCTGATTTGCATATAGCCAGTGTCTAACCCAGGGTGGTGTGGAGTGCAAAAAAACAATGGATTTAGGCCCAGATCCTTGTACTGGGGTGAATGTAGGACATTGTTCTACATTCTGTCCATCAACTGTGTTTTTTGCAATTTTCACCCCGAGTGGGCTGGGTATGCTCAGACGTGAGTCCCAGGCTCTCCACACCACTGGAGTCAAGCTATCCAGGCTGAATGAAGGCTGATAGCCAGAAACCGGTCCTTGGATGCTTGATTCTGGTCTGGGAAAGACATGGCTTGGTAGTTCGGACTGGACTGTTCCCATGAGGCACAGGGTCAGAGCTGATTTGCATATAGCCAGTGTCTAACCCAGGGTGGTGTGGAGTGCAAAAAAATGATGGCTTTAGGCCCAGATCCTTGTATTGGGGTGAATGTAAGACATTGTTCTACATTCTGTCCATCAACTGTGTTTTTTGCAATTTTCACCCCGAGTGGGCTGGGTATGCTCAGACGTGAGTCCCAGGCTCTCCACACCACTGGAGTCAAGCTATCCAGGCTGAATGAAGGCTGATAGCCAGAAACCGGTCCTTGGATGCTTGATTCCGGTCTTGGAACGACATGGCTTGGTAATTCGGACTGGACTGTTCCCATGAGGCACAGGGTCAGAGCTGATTTGCATATAGCCAGTGTCTAACCCATGGTGGTGTGGAGTGGGAAAAAAACGATGGATTTAGGCCCAGATCCTTGTACTGGGGTGAATGTATGACATTGTTGTACATTCTGCCATCAACTGTGTTTTTTGCAATTTTCACCCCGAGTGGGCTGGGTATGCTCAGACGTGAATCCCAGGCTCTCCACACCACTGGAGTCAAGCTATCCAGGCTGAATGAAGGCTGATAGCCAGAACCCGGTCCTTGGATGCTTGATTCCGGTCTGGGAAAGACATGGCTTGGTAGTTCGGACTGGACTGTTCCCATGAGGCACAGGGTCAGAGCTGATTTGCATATAGCCAGTGTCTAATCCATGGTGGTGTGGAGTGCAAAAAAACGATGGATTTAGGCCCAGATCCTTGTACTGGGGTGAATGTATGACATTGTTCTACATTCTGTCCATCAACTGTGTTTTTTGCAATTTTCACCCCGAGTGGGCTGGGTATGCTCAGACGTGAGTCCCAGGCTCTCCACACCACTGTAGTCAAGCTATCCAGGCTGAATGAAGGCTGATAGCCAGAAACCGGTCCTTGGATGCTTGATTCCGGTCTGGGAAAGACATGGCTTGGTAGTTCGGACTGGACTGTTCCCATGAGGCACAGGCTCAGAGCTGATTTGCATATAGCCAGGGTCTAACCCAGGGTGGTGTGGAGTGCACAAAAACTATGGATTTAGGCCCAGATCCTTGTACTGGGGTGAATGTATGACATTGTTCGACATTCTGTCCATCAACTGTGTTTTTTGCAATTTTCACCCCGAGTAGGCTGGGTATGCTCAGACGTGAGTCCCAGGCTCTCCACACCACTGGAGTCAAGCTATCCAGGCTGAATGAAGGCTGATAGCCAGAAACCGGTCCTTGGATGCTTGATTCCGGTCTGGGAAAGACATGGCTTGGTAGTTCGGACTGGACTGTTCCCATGAGGCACAGGGTCGGAGCTGATTTGCATATGGCCAGTGTCTAACCCAGGGTGGTGTGGAGTGCAAAAAAACGATGGATTTAGGCCCAGATCCTTGTACTGGGGTGAATGTATGACATTGTTCTACATTCTGTCCATCAACTGTGTTTTTTGCAATTTTCACCCCGAGTGGGCAGTGTATGCTCAGACGTGAGTCCCAGGCTCTCCACCCCACTGGAGTCAAGCTATCCAGGCTGAATGAAGGCTGATAGCCAGAAACCGGTCCTTGGATGCTTGATTCCGGTCTGGGAAAGACATGGCTTAGTAGTTCGGACTGGACTGTTCCCATGAGGCACAGGGTCAGAGCTGATTTGCATATAGCCAGTGTCTAACCCAGGGTGGTGTGGAGTGCAAAAAAACTATGGATTTAGGCCCAGATCCTTGTACAGGGGTGAATGTATGACATTGTTCTAAATTCTGTCCATCAACTGTGTTTTTTGCAATTTTCACCCCGAGTCGGCAGGGTATGCTCAGACGTGAGTCCCAGGCTCTCCACACCACTGGAGTCAAGCTATCCAGGCTGAATGAAGGCTGATAGCCAGAAACCGGTCCTTGGATGCTTGATTCCGGTCTGGGAAAGACATGGCTTGGTAGTTCGGACTGGACTGTTCCCATGAAGCACAGGGTCAGAGCTGATTTGCATATAGCCAGTGTCTAACCCAGGGTGGTGTGGAGTGCAAAAAAACGATGGATTTAAGCCCAGATCCTTGTACTGGGGTGAATGTATGACATTGTTCTACATTCTGTCCATCAACTGTATTTTTTGCAATTTTCACCCGAGTAGTCTGGGTATGCTCAGACGTGAGTCCCAGGCTCTCCACACCACTGGAGTCAAGCTATCCAGGCTGAATGAAGGCTGATAGCCAGAAACCGGTCCTTGGATGCTTGATTCCGGTCTGGGAAAGACATGGCTTGGTAGTTCGGACTGGACTGTTCCCATGAGGCACAGGGTCAGAGCTGATTTGCATACAGCCAGTGTCTAACCCAGGGTGGTGTGGAGTGCAAAAAAACAATGGATTTAGGCCCAGATCCTTGTACTGGGGTGAATGTAGGACATTGTTCTACATTCTGTCCATCAACTGTGTTTTTTGCAATTTTCACCCCGAGTGGGCTGGGTATGCTCAGACGTGAGTCCCAGGCTCTCCACACCACTGGAGTCAAGCTATCCAGGCTGAATGAAGGCTGATAGCCAGAAACCGGTCCTTGGATGCTTGATTCTGGTCTGGGAAAGACATGGCTTGGTAGTTCGGACTGGACTGTTCCCATGAGGCACAGGGTCAGAGCTGATTTGCATATAGCCAGTGTCTAACCCAGGGTGGTGTGGAGTGCAAAAAAATGATGGCTTTAGGCCCAGATCCTTGTATTGGGGTGAATGTAAGACATTGTTCTACATTCTGTCCATCAACTGTGTTTTTTGCAATTTTCACCCCGAGTGGGCTGGGTATGCTCAGACGTGAGTCCCAGGCTCTCCACACCACTGGAGTCAAGCTATCCAGGCTGAATGAAGGCTGATAGCCAGAAACCGGTCCTTGGATGCTTGATTCCGGTCTTGGAACGACATGGCTTGGTAATTCGGACTGGACTGTTCCCATGAGGCACAGGGTCAGAGCTGATTTGCATATAGCCAGTGTCTAACCCATGGTGGTGTGGAGTGGGAAAAAAACGATGGATTTAAGCCCAGATCCTTGTACTGGGGTGAATGTATGACATTGTTGTACATTCTGCCATCAACTGTGTTTTTTGCAATTTTCACCCCGAGTGGGCTGGGTATGCTCAGACGTGAATCCCAGGCTCTCCACACCACTGGAGTCAAGCTATCCAGGCTGAATGAAGGCTGATAGCCAGAACCCGGTCCTTGGATGCTTGATTCCGGTCTGGGAAAGACATGGCTTGGTAGTTCGGACTGGACTGTTCCCATGAGGCACAGGGTCAGAGCTGATTTGCATATAGCCAGTGTCTAACCCAGGGTGGTGTGGAGTGCAAAAAAATGATGGATTTAGGCCCAGATCCTTGTACTGGGGTGAATGTATGACATTGTTCTACATTCTGTCCATCAACTGTGTTTTTTGCAATTTTCACCCCGAGTGGGCTGGGTATGCTCAGACGTGAGTCCCAGGCTCTCCACACCACTGGAGTCAAGCTATCCAGGCTAAATGAAGGCTGATAGCCAGAAACCGGTCCTTGGATGCTTGATTCCGGTCTGGGAAAGACATGGCTTGGTAGTTCGGACTGGACTGTTCCCATGAGGCACAGGGTCAGAGCTGATTTGCATATAGCCAGTGTCTAATCCATGGTGGTGTGGAGTGCAAAAAAACGATGGATTTAGGCCCAGATCCTTGTACTGGGGTGAATGTATGACATTGTTCTACATTCTGTCCATCAACTGTGTTTTTTGCAATTTTCACCCCGAGTGGGCTGGGTATGCTCAGACGTGAGTCCCAGGCTCTCCACACCACTGTAGTCAAGCTATCCAGGCTGAATGAAGGCTGATAGCCAGAAACCGGTCCTTGGATGCTTGATTCCGGTCTGGGAAAGACATGGCTTGGTAGTTCGGACTGGACTGTTCCCATGAGGCACAGGCTCAGAGCTGATTTGCATATAGCCAGGGTCTAACCCAGGGTGGTGTGGAGTGCACAAAAACTATGGATTTAGGCCCAGATCCTTGTACTGGGGTGAATGTATGACATTGTTCGACATTCTGTCCATCAACTGTGTTTTTTGCAATTTTCACCCCGAGTGGGCTGGGTATGCTCAGACGTGAGTCCCAGGCTCTCCACACCACTGGAGTCAAGCTATCCAGGCTGAATGAAGGCTGATAGCCAGAAACCGGTCCTTGGATGCTTGATTCCGGTCTTGGAACGACATGGCTTGGTAATTCGGACTGGACTGTTCCCATGAGGCACAGGGTCAGAGCTGATTTGCATATAGCCAGTGTCTAACCCATGGTGGTGTGGAGTGGGAAAAAAACGATGGATTTAAGCCCAGATCCTTGTACTGGGGTGAATGTATGACATTGTTGTACATTCTGCCATCAACTGTGTTTTTTGCAATTTTCACCCCGAGTGGGCTGGGTATGCTCAGACGTGAATCCCAGGCTCTCCACACCACTGGAGTCAAGCTATCCAGGCTGAATGAAGGCTGATAGCCAGAACCCGGTCCTTGGATGCTTGATTCCGGTCTGGGAAAGACATGGCTTGGTAGTTCGGACTGGACTTTTCCCATGAGGCACAGGGTCAGAGCTGATTTGCATATAGCCAGTGTCTAACCCAGGGTGGTGTGGAGTGCAAAAAAATGATGGATTTAGGCCCAGATCCTTGTACTGGGGTGAATGTATGACATTGTTCTACATTCTGTCCATCAACTGTGTTTTTTGCAATTTTCACCCCGAGTGGGCTGGGTATGCTCAGACGTGAGTCCCAGGCTCTCCACACCACTGGAGTCAAGCTATCCAGGCTAAATGAAGGCTGATAGCCAGAAACCGGTCCTTGGATGCTTGATTCCGGTCTGGGAAAGACATGGCTTGGTAGTTCGGACTGGACTGTTCCCATGAGGCACAGGGTCAGAGCTGATTTGCATATAGCCAGTGTCTAATCCATGGTGGTGTGGAGTGCAAAAAAACGATGGATTTAGGCCCAGATCCTTGTACTGGGGTGAATGTATGACATTGTTCTACATTCTGTCCATCAACTGTGTTTTTTGCAATTTTCACCCCGAGTGGGCTGGGTATGCTCAGACGTGAGTCCCAGGCTCTCCACACCACTGTAGTCAAGCTATCCAGGCTGAATGAAGGCTGATAGCCAGAAACCGGTCCTTGGATGCTTGATTCCGGTCTGGGAAAGACATGGCTTGGTAGTTCGGACTGGACTGTTCCCATGAGGCACAGGCTCAGAGCTGATTTGCATATAGCCAGGGTCTAACCCAGGGTGGTGTGGAGTGCACAAAAACTATGGATTTAGGCCCAGATCCTTGTACTGGGGTGAATGTATGACATTGTTCGACATTCTGTCCATCAACTGTGTTTTTTGCAATTTTCACCCCGAGTAGGCTGGGTATGCTCAGACGTGAGTCCCAGGCTCTCCACACCACTGGAGTCAAGCTATCCAGGCTGAATGAAGGCTGATAGCCAGAAACCGGTCCTTGGATGCTTGATTCCGGTCTGGGAAAGACATGGCTTGGTAGTTCGGACTGGACTGTTCCCATGAGGCACAGGGTCGGAGCTGATTTGCATATGGCCAGTGTCTAACCCAGGGTGGTGTGGAGTGCAAAAAAACGATGGATTTAGGCCCAGATCCTTGTACTGGGGTGAATGTATGACATTGTTCTACATTCTGTCCATCAACTGTGTTTTTTGCAATTTTCACCCCGAGTGGGCTGGGTATGCTCAGACGTGAGTCCTAGGCTCTCCACACCACTGGAGTCAAGCTATCCAGGCTGAATGAAGGCTGATAACCAGAAACCGGTCCTTGGATGCTTGATTCCAGTCTGGGAAAGACATGGCTTGGTAGTTCGGACTGGACTGTTCCCATTAGGCACAGGGTCAGAGCTGATTTGCATATAGCCAGTGTCTAACCCAGGGTGGTGTGAAGTGAAAAAAAACGATGGATTTAGGCCCAGATCCTTGTACTGGGGTGAATGTATGACATTGTTGTACATTCTGCCATCAACTGTGTTTTTTGCAATTTTCACCCCGAGTGGGCTGGGTATGCTCAGACGTGAATCCCAGGCTCTCCACACCACTGGAGTCAAGCTATCCAGGCTGAATGAAGGCTGATAGCCAGAACCCGGTCCTTGGATGCTTGATTCCGGTCTGGGAAAGACATGGCTTGGTAGTTCGGACTGGACTGTTCCCATGAGGCACAGGGTCAGAGCTGATTTGCATATAGCCAGTGTCTAACCCAGGGTGGTGTGGAGTGCAAAAAATGATGGATTTAGGCCCAGATCCTTGTACTGGGGTGAATGTATGACATTGTTCTACATTCTGTCCATCAACTGTGTTTTTTGCAATTTTCACCCCGAGTGGGCTGGGTATGCTCAGACGTGAGTCCCAGGCTCTCCACACCACTGGAGTCAAGCTATCCAGGCTAAATGAAGGCTGATAGCCAGAAACCGGTCCTTGGATGCTTGATTCCGGTCTGGGAAAGACATGGCTTGGTAGTTCGGACTGGACTGTTCCCATGAGGCACAGGGTCAGAGCTGATTTGCATATAGCCAGTGTCTAACCCATGGTGGTGTGGAGTGCAAAAAAACGATGGATTTAGGCCCAGATCCTTGTACTGGGGTGAATGTATGACATTGTTCTACATTCTGTCCATCAACTGTGTTTTTTGCAATTTTCACCCCGAGTGGGCTGGGTATGCTCAGACGTGAGTCCCAGGCTCTCCACACCACTGTAGTCAAGCTATCCAGGCTGAATGAAGGCTGATAGCCAGAAACCGGTCCTTGGATGCTTGATTCCGGTCTGGGAAAGACATGGCTTGGTAGTTCGGACTGGACTGTTCCCATGAGGCACAGGCTCAGAGCTGATTTGCATATAGCCAGGGTCTAACCCAGGGTGGTGTGGAGTGCAAAAAAACTATGGATTTAGGCCCAGATCCTTGTACTGGGGTGAATGTATGACATTGTTCGACATTCTGTCCATCAACTGTGTTTTTTGCAATTTTCACCCCGAGTAGGCTGGGTATGCTCAGACGTGAGTCCCAGGCTCTCCACACCACTGGAGTCAAGCTATCCAGGCTGAATGAAGGCTGATAGCCAGAAACCGGTCCTTGGATGCTTGATTCCGGTCTGGGAAAGACATGGCTTGGTAGTTCGGACTGGACTGTTCCCATGAGGCACAGGGTCGGAGCTGATTTGCATATGGCCAGTGTCTAACCCAGGGTGGTGTGGAGTGCAAAAAAACGATGGATTTAGGCCCAGATCCTTGTACTGGGGTGAATGTATGACATTGTTCTACATTCTGTCCATCAACTGTGTTTTTTGCAATTTTCACCCTGAGTGGGCTGGGTATGCTCAGACGTGAGTCCCAGGCTCTCCACACCACTGGAGTCAAGCTATCCAGGCTGAATGAAGGCTGATAACCAGAAACCGGTCCTTGGATGCTTGATTCCAGTCTGGGAAAGACATGGCTTGGTAGTTCGGACTGGACTGTTCCCATTAGGCACAGGGTCAGAGCTGATTTGCATAGAGCCAGTGTCTAACCCAGGGTGGTGTGAAGTGAAAAAAAACGATGGATTTAGGCCCAGATCCTTGTACTGGGGTGAATGTATGACATTGTTCTACATTCTGTCCATCAACTGTGTTTTTTGCAATTTTCACCCCGAGTGGGCTGGGTATGCTCAGACGTGAGTCCCAGGCTCTCCACACCACTGGAGTCAAGCTATCCAGGCTAAATGAAGGCTGATAGCCAGAAACCGGTCCTTGGATGCTTGATTCCGGTCTGGGAAAGACATGGCTTGGTAGTTCGGACTGGACTGTTCCCATGAGGCACAGGGTCAGAGCTGATTTGCATATAGCCAGTGTCTAATCCATGGTGGTGTGGAGTGCAAAAAAATGATGGATTTAGGCCCAGATCCTTGTACTGGGGTGAATGTATGACATTGTTCTACATTCTGTCCATCAACTGTGTTTTTTGCAATTTTCACCCGAGTGGGCGGGGTATGCTCAGACGTGAGTCCCAGGCTCTCCACACCACTGTAGTCAAGCTATCCAGGCTGAATGAAGGCTGATAGCCAGAAACCGGTCCTTGGATGCTTGATTCCGGTCTGGGAAAGACATGGCTTGGTAGTTCGGACTGGACTGTTCCCATGAGGCACAGGCTCAGAGCTGATTTGCATATAGCCAGGGTCTAACCCAGGGTGGTGTGGAGTGCACAAAAACTATGGATTTAGGCCCAGATCCTTGTACTGGGGTGAATGTATGACATTGTTCGACATTCTGTCCATCAACTGTGTTTTTTGCAATTTTCACCCCGAGTAGGCTGGGTATGCTCAGACGTGAGTCCCAGGCTCTCCACACCACTGGAGTCAAGCTATCCAGGCTGAATGAAGGCTGATAGCCAGAAACCGGTCCTTGGATGCTTGATTCCGGTCTGGGAAAGACATGGCTTGGTAGTTCGGACTGGACTGTTCCCATGAGGCACAGGGTCGGAGCTGATTTGCATATGGCCAGTGTCTAACCCAGGGTGGTGTGGAGTGCAAAAAAACGATGGATTTAGGCCCAGATCCTTGTACTGGGGTGAATGTATGACATTGTTCTACATTCTGTCCATCAACTGTGTTTTTTGCAATTTTCACCCCGAGTGGGCTGGGTATGCTCAGACGTGAGTCCCAGGCTCTCCACACCACTGGAGTCAAGCTATCCAGGCTGAATGAAGGCTGATAACCAGAAACCGGTCCTTGGATGCTTGATTCCAGTCTGGGAAAGACATGGCTTGGTAGTTCGGACTGGACTGTTCCCATTAGGCACAGGGTCAGAGCTGATTTGCATATAGCCAGTGTCTAACCCAGGGTGGTGTGAAGTGAAAAAAAACGATGGATTTAGGCCCAGATCCTTGTACTGGGGTGAATGTATGACATTGTTGTACATTCTGCCATCAACTGTGTTTTTTGCAATTTTCACCCCGAGTGGGCTGGGTATGCTCAGACGTGAATCCCAGGCTCTCCACACCACTGGAGTCAAGCTATCCAGGCTGAATGAAGGCTGATAGCCAGAACCCGGTCCTTGGATGCTTGATTCCGGTCTGGGAAAGACATGGCTTGGTAGTTCGGACTGGACTGTTCCCATGAGGCACAGGGTCAGAGCTGATTTGCATATAGCCAGTGTCTAACCCAGGGTGGTGTGGAGTGCAAAAAATGATGGATTTAGGCCCAGATCCTTGTACTGGGGTGAATGTATGACATTGTTCTACATTCTGTCCATCAACTGTGTTTTTTGCAATTTTCACCCCGAGTGGGCTGGGTATGCTCAGACGTGAGTCCCAGGCTCTCCACACCACTGGAGTCAAGCTATCCAGGCTAAATGAAGGCTGATAGCCAGAAACCGGTCCTTGGATGCTTGATTCCGGTCTGGGAAAGACATGGCTTGGTAGTTCGGACTGGACTGTTCCCATGAGGCACAGGGTCAGAGCTGATTTGCATATAGCCAGTGTCTAACCCATGGTGGTGTGGAGTGCAAAAAAACGATGGATTTAGGCCCAGATCCTTGTACTGGGGTGAATGTATGACATTGTTCTACATTCTGTCCATCAACTGTGTTTTTTGCAATTTTCACCCCGAGTGGGCTGGGTATGCTCAGACGTGAGTCCCAGGCTCTCCACACCACTGTAGTCAAGCTATCCAGGCTGAATGAAGGCTGATAGCCAGAAACCGGTCCTTGGATGCTTGATTCCGGTCTGGGAAAGACATGGCTTGGTAGTTCGGACTGGACTGTTCCCATGAGGCACAGGCTCAGAGCTGATTTGCATATAGCCAGGGTCTAACCCAGGGTGGTGTGGAGTGCAAAAAAACTATGGATTTAGGCCCAGATCCTTGTACTGGGGTGAATGTATGACATTGTTCGACATTCTGTCCATCAACTGTGTTTTTTGCAATTTTCACCCCGAGTAGGCTGGGTATGCTCAGACGTGAGTCCCAGGCTCTCCACACCACTGGAGTCAAGCTATCCAGGCTGAATGAAGGCTGATAGCCAGAAACCGGTCCTTGGATGCTTGATTCCGGTCTGGGAAAGACATGGCTTGGTAGTTCGGACTGGACTGTTCCCATGAGGCACAGGGTCAGAGCTGATTTGCATATAGCCAGTGTCTAACCCAGGGTGGTGTGGAGTGCAAAAAAACTATGGATTTAGGCCCAGATCCTTGTACAGGGGTGAATGTATGACATTGTTCTAAATTCTGTCCATCAACTGTGTTTTTTGCAATTTTCACCCCGAGTGGGCAGGGTATGCTCAGACGTGAGTCCCAGGCTCTCCACACCACTGGAGTCAAGCTATCCAGGCTGAATGAAGGCTGATAGCCAGAAACCGGTCCTTGGATGCTTGATTCCGGTCTGGGAAAGACATGGCTTGGTAGTTCGGACTGGACTGTTCCCATGAAGCACAGGGTCAGAGCTGATTTGCATATAGCCAGTGTCTAACCCAGGGTGGTGTGGAGTGCAAAAAAAACGATGGATTTAAGCCCAGATCCTTGTACTGGGGTGAATGTATGACATTGTTCTACATTCTGTCCATCAACTGTATTTTTTGCAATTTTCACCCGAGTAGTCTGGGTATGCTCAGACGTGAGTCCCAGGCTCTCCACACCACTGGAGTCAAGCTATCCAGGCTGAATGAAGGCTGATAGCTAGAAACCGGTCCTTGGATGCTTGATTCCGGTCTGGGAAAGACATGGCTTGGTAGTTCGGACTGGACTGTTCCCATGAGGCACAGGGTCAGAGCTGATTTGCATATAGCCAGTGTCTAACCCAGGGTGGTGTGGAGTGCAAAAAAACAATGGATTTAGGCCCAGATCCTTGTACTGGGGTGAATGTAGGACATTGTTCTACATTCTGTCCATCAACTGTGTTTTTTGCAATTTTCACCCCGAGTGGGCTGGGTATGCTCAGACGTGAGTCCCAGGCTCTCCACACCACTGGAGTCAAGCTATCCAGGCTGAATGAAGGCTGATAGCCAGAAACCGGTCCTTGGATGCTTGATTCTGGTCTGGGAAAGACATGGCTTGGTAGTTCGGACTGGACTGTTCCCATGAGGCACAGGGTCAGAGCTGATTTGCATATAGCCAGTGTCTAACCCAGGGTGGTGTGGAGTGCAAAAAAATGATGGCTTTAGGCCCAGATCCTTGTATTGGGGTGAATGTAAGACATTGTTCTACATTCTGTCCATCAACTGTGTTTTTTGCAATTTTCACCCCGAGTGGGCTGGGTATGCTCAGACGTGAGTCCCAGGCTCTCCACACCACTGGAGTCAAGCTATCCAGGCTGAATGAAGGCTGATAGCCAGAAACCGGTCCTTGGATGCTTGATTCCGGTCTTGGAACGACATGGCTTGGTAATTCGGACTGGACTGTTCCCATGAGGCACAGGGTCAGAGCTGATTTGCATATAGCCAGTGTCTAACCCATGGTGGTGTGGAGTGGGAAAAAAACGATGGATTTAGGCCCAGATCCTTGTACTGGGGTGAATGTATGACATTGTTGTACATTCTGCCATCAACTGTGTTTTTTGCAATTTTCACCCCGAGTGGGCTGGGTATGCTCAGACGTGAATCCCAGGCTCTCCACACCACTGGAGTCAAGCTATCCAGGCTGAATGAAGGCTGATAGCCAGAAACCGGTCCTTGGATGCTTGATTCCGGTCTGGGAAAGACATGGCTTGGTAGTTCGGACTGGACTGTTCCCATGAGGCACAGGGTCAGAGCTGATTTGCATATAGCCAGTGTCTAACCCAGGGTGGTGTGGAGTGCAAAAAAATGATGGATTTAGACCCAGATCCTTGTACTGGGGTGAATGTATGACATTGTTCTACATTCTGTCCATCAACTGGGTTTTTTGCAATTTTCACCCCGAGTGGGCTGGGTATGCTCAGACGTGAGTCCCAGGCTCTCCACACCACTGGAGTCAAGCTATCCAGGCTGAATGAAGGCTGATAGCCAGAAACCGGTCCTTGGATGCTTGATTCCGGTCTGGGAAAGACATGGCTTGGTAGTTCGGGCTGGACTGTTCCCATGAGGCACAGGGTCAGAGCTGATTTGCATATAGCCAGTGTCTAACCCAGGGTGGTGTGGAATGCAAAAAAACGATGGATTTAGGCCCAGATCCTTGTACTGGGGTGAATGTATGACATTGTTCTACATTCTGTCCATCAACTGTGTTTTTTGCAATTTTCACCCCGAGTGGGCTGGGTATGCTCAGACGTGAGTCCCAGGCTCTCCACACCACTGGAGTCAAGCTATCCAGGCTGAATGAAGGCTGATAGCCAGAAACCGGTCCTTGGATGCTTGATTCCGGTCTGGGAAAGACATGGCTTGGTAGTTCGGACTGGACTGTTCCCATGAGGCACAGGGTCAGAGCTGATTTGCATATAGCCAGGGTCTAACCCAGGGTGGTGTGGAGTGCAAAAAAACGATGGATTTAGGCCCAGATCCTTGTACTGGGGTGAATGTATGACATTGTTCTACATTCTGTCCATCAACTGTGTTTTTTGCAATTTTCACCCCGAGTAGGCTGGGTATGCTCAGACGTGAGTCCCAGGCTCTCCACACCACTGGAGTCAAGCTATCCAGGCTGAATGAAGGCTGATAGCCAGAAACCGGTCCTTGGATGCTTGATTCCGGTCTGGGAAAGACATGGCTTGGTAGTTCGGACTGGACTGTTCCCATGAGGCACAGGGTCAGAGCTGATTTGCATATAGCCAGTGTCTAACCCATGGTGGTGTGGAGTGGGAAAAAAACGATGGATTTAGGCCCAGATCCTTGTACTGGGGTGAATGTATGACATTGTTGTACATTCTGCCATCAACTGTGTTTTTTGCAATTTTCACCCCGAGTGGGCTGGGTATGCTCAGACGTGAATCCCAGGCTCTCCACACCACTGGAGTCAAGCTATCCAGGCTGAATGAAGGCTGATAGCCAGAAACCGGTCCTTGGATGCTTGATTCCGGTCTGGGAAAGACATGGCTTGGTAGTTCGGACTGGACTGTTCCCATGAGGCACAGGGTCAGAGCTGATTTGCATATAGCCAGTGTCTAACCCAGGGTGGTGTGGAGTGCAAAAAAACGATGGATTTAGGCCCAGATCCTTGTACTGGGGTGAATGTATGACATTGTTCTACATTCTGTCCATCAACTGTGTTTTTTGCAATTTTCACCCCGAGTCAGCTGGGTATGCTCAGACGTGAGTCCCAGGCTCTCCACACCACTGGAGTCAAGCTATCCAGGCTGAATGAAGGCTGATAGCCAGAAACCGGTCCTTGGATGCTTGATTCCAGTCTGGGAAAGACATGGCTTGGTAGTTCGGACTGGACTGTTCCCATGAGGCACAGGGTCAGAGCTGATTTGCATATAGCCAGTGTCTAACCCAGGGTGGTGTGGAGTGCAAAAAAACCAATGGATTTAGGCCCAGATCCTTGTACTGGGGTGAATGTATGACATTGTTCTACATTCTGTCCATCAACTGTGTTTTTTGCAATTTTCACCCCAAGTGGGCTGGGTATGCTCAGACGTGAGTCCCAGGCTCTCCACACCACTGGAGTCAAGCTATCCAGGCTGAATGAAGGCTGATAGCCAGAAACCGGTCCTTGGATGCTTGATTCCGGTCTGGGAAAGACATGGCTTGGTAGTTCGGACTGGACTGTTCCCATGAGGCACAGGGTCAGAGCTGATTTGCATATAGCCAGTGTCTAACCCATGGTGGTGTGGAGTGCAAAAAAACGATGGATTTAGGCCCAGATCCTTGTACTGGGGTGAATGTATGACATTGTTCTACATTCTGTCCATCAACTGTGTTTTTTGCAATTTTCACCCCGAGTGGGCTGGGTATACTCAGACGTGAGTCCCAGGCTCTCCACACCACTGGAGTCAAGCTATCCAGGCTGAATGAAGGCTGATAGCCAGAAACCGGTCCTTGGATGCTTGATTCCGGTCTGGGAAAGACATGGCTTGGTAGTTCGGACTGGACTGTTCCCATGAGGCACAGGCTCAGAGCTGATTTGCATATAGCCAGGGTCTAACCCAGGGTGGTGTGGAGTGCAAAAAAGACTATGGATTTAGGCCCAGATCCTTGTACTGGGGTGAATGTATGTCATTGTTCGACATTCTGTCCATCAACTGTGTTTTTTGCAATTTTCACCCGAGTAGCCTGGGTATGCTCAGACGTGAGTCCCAGGCTCTCCACACCACTGGAGTCAAGCTATCCAGGCTGAATGAAGGCTGATAGCCAGAAACCGGTCCTTGGATGCTTGATTCCGGTCTGGGAAAGACATGGCTTGGTAGTTCGGACTGGACTGTTCCCATGAGGCACAGGGTCGGAGCTGATTTGCATATGGCCAGTGTCTAACCTAGGGTGGTGTGGAGTCCAAAAAAACGATGGATTTAGGCCCAGATCCTTGTACTGGGGTGAATGTATGACATTGTTCTACATTCTGTCCATCAACTGTGTTTTTTGCAATTTTCACGCCGAGTGGGCTGGGTATGCTCAGACGTGAGTCCCAGGCTCTCCACACCACTGGAGTCAAGCTATCCAGGCTGAATGAAGGCTGATAACCAGAAACCGGTCCTTGGATGCTTGATTCCGGTCTGGGAAAGACATGGCTTGGTAGTTCGGACTGGACTGTTCCCATTAGGCACAGGGTCAGAGCTGATTTGCATATAGCCAGTGTCTAACCCAGGGTGGTGTGAAGTGAAAAAAAACGATGGATTTAGGCCCAGATCCTTGTACTGGGGTGAATATATGACATTGTTCTACATTCTGTCCATCAACTGTGTTCTTTGCAATTTTCACCCCGAGTGGGCTGGGTATGCTCAGACGTGAGTCCCAGGCTCTCCACACCACTGGAGTCAAGCTATCCAGGCTGAATGAAGGCTGATAGCCAGAAACCGGTCCTTGGATGCTTGATTCCGGTCTGGGAAAGACATGGCTTGGTAGTTCGGGCTGGACTGTTCCCATGAGGCACAGGGTCAGAGCTGATTTGCATATAGCCAGTGTCTAACCCAGGGTGGTGTGGAATGCAAAAAAACGATGGATTTAGGCCCAGATCCTTGTACTGGGGTGAATGTATGACATTGTTCTACATTCTGTCCATCAACTGTGTTTTTTGCAATTTTCACCCCGAGTGGGCTGGGTATGCTCAGACGTGAGTCCCAGGCTCTCCACACCACTGGAGTCAAGCTATCCAGGCTGAATGAAGGCTGATAGCCAGAAACCGGTCCTTGGATGCTTGATTCCGGTCTGGGAAAGACATGGCTTGGTAGTTCGGACTGGACTGTTCCCATGAGGCACAGGGTCAGAGCTGATTTGCATATAGCCAGGGTCTAACCCAGGGTGGTGTGGAGTGCAAAAAAACGATGGATTTAGGCCCAGATCCTTGTACTGGGGTGAATGTATGACATTGTTCTACATTCTGTCCATCAACTGTGTTTTTTGCAATTTTCACCCCGAGTAGGCTGGGTATGCTCAGACGTGAGTCCCAGGCTCTCCACACCACTGGAGTCAAGCTATCCAGGCTGAATGAAGGCTGATAGCCAGAAACCGGTCCTTGGATGCTTGATTCCGGTCTGGGAAAGACATGGCTTGGTAGTTCGGACTGGACTGTTCCCATGAGGCACAGGGTCAGAGCTGATTTGCATATAGCCAGTGTCTAACCCATGGTGGTGTGGAGTGGGAAAAAAACGATGGATTTAGGCCCAGATCCTTGTACTGGGGTGAATGTATGACATTGTTGTACATTCTGCCATCAACTGTGTTTTTTGCAATTTTCACCCCGAGTGGGCTGGGTATGCTCAGACGTGAATCCCAGGCTCTCCACACCACTGGAGTCAAGCTATCCAGGCTGAATGAAGGCTGATAGCCAGAAACCGGTCCTTGGATGCTTGATTCCGGTCTGGGAAAGACATGGCTTGGTAGTTCGGACTGGACTGTTCCCATGAGGCACAGGGTCAGAGCTGATTTGCATATAGCCAGTTTCTAACCCAGGGTGGTGTGGAGTGCAAAAAAACGATGGATTTAGGCCCAGATCCTTGTACTGGGGTGAATGTATGACATTGTTCTACATTCTGTCCATCAACTGTGTTTTTTGCAATTTTCACCCCGAGTCAGCTGGGTATGCTCAGACGTGAGTCCCAGGCTCTCCACACCACTGGAGTCAAGCTATCCAGGCTGAATGAAGGCTGATAGCCAGAAACCGGTCCTTGGATGCTTGATTCCAGTCTGGGAAAGACATGGCTTGGTAGTTCGGACTGGACTGTTCCCATGAGGCACAGGGTCAGAGCTGATTTGCATATAGCCAGTGTCTAACCCAGGGTGGTGTGGAGTGCAAAAAAACCAATGGATTTAGGCCCAGATCCTTGTACTGGGGTGAATGTATGACATTGTTCTACATTCTGTCCATCAACTGTGTTTTTTGCAATTTTCACCCCAAGTGGGCTGGGTATGCTCAGACGTGAGTCCCAGGCTCTCCACACCACTGGAGTCAAGCTATCCAGGCTGAATGAAGGCTGATAGCCAGAAACCGGTCCTTGGATGCTTGATTCCGGTCTGGGAAAGACATGGCTTGGTAGTTCGGACTGGACTGTTCCCATGAGGCACAGGGTCAGAGCTGATTTGCATATAGCCAGTGTCTAACCCATGGTGGTGTGGAGTGCAAAAAAACGATGGATTTAGGCCCAGATCCTTGTACTGGGGTGAATGTATGACATTGTTCTACATTCTGTCCATCAACTGTGTTTTTTGCAATTTTCACCCCGAGTGGGCTGGGTATACTCAGACGTGAGTCCCAGGCTCTCCACACCACTGGAGTCAAGCTATCCAGGCTGAATGAAGGCTGATAGCCAGAAACCGGTCCTTGGATGCTTGATTCCGGTCTGGGAAAGACATGGCTTGGTAGTTCGGACTGGACTGTTCCCATGAGGCACAGGCTCAGAGCTGATTTGCATATAGCCAGGGTCTAACCCAGGGTGGTGTGGAGTGCAAAAAAGACTATGGATTTAGGCCCAGATCCTTGTACTGGGGTGAATGTATGTCATTGTTCGACATTCTGTCCATCAACTGTGTTTTTTGCAATTTTCACCCGAGTAGGCTGGGTATGCTCAGACGTGAGTCCCAGGCTCTCCACACCACTGGAGTCAAGCTATCCAGGCTGAATGAAGGCTGATAGCCAGAAACCGGTCCTTGGATGCTTGATTCCGGTCTGGGAAAGACATGGCTTGGTAGTTCGGACTGGACTGTTCCCATGAGGCACAGGGTCGGAGCTGATTTGCATATGGCCAGTGTCTAACCTAGGGTGGTGTGGAGTCCAAAAAAACGATGGATTTAGGCCCAGATCCTTGTACTGGGGTGAATGTATGACATTGTTCTACATTCTGTCCATCAACTGTGTTTTTTGCAATTTTCACGCCGAGTGGGCTGGGTATGCTCAGACGTGAGTCCCAGGCTCTCCACACCACTGGAGTCAAGCTATCCAGGCTGAATGAAGGCTGATAACCAGAAACCGGTCCTTGGATGCTTGATTCCGGTCTGGGAAAGACATGGCTTGGTAGTTCGGACTGGACTGTTCCCATTAGGCACAGGGTCAGAGCTGATTTGCATATAGCCAGTGTCTAACCCAGGGTGGTGTGAAGTGAAAAAAAACGATGGATTTAGGCCCAGATCCTTGTACTGGGGTGAATGTATGACATTGTTCTACATTCTGTCCATCAACTGTGTTCTTTGCAATTTTCACCCCGAGTGGGCTGGGTATGCTCAGACGTGAGTCCCAGGCTCTCCACACCACTGGAGTCAAGCTATCCAGGCTGAATGAAGGCTGATAGCCAGAAACCGGTCCTTGGATGCTTGATTCCGGTCTGGGAAAGACATGGCTTGGTAGTTCGGACTGGACTGTTCCCATGAGGCACAGGGTCAGAGCTGATTTGCATATAGCCAGTGTCTAACCCATGGTGGTGTGGAGTGCAAAAAAACGATGGATTTAGGCCCAGATCCTTGTACTGGGGTGAATGTATGACATTGTTCTACATTCTGTCCATCAACTGTGTTTTTTGCAATTTTCACCCCGAGTGGGCTGGGTATACTCAGACGTGAGTCCCAGGCTCTCCACACCACTGGAGTCAAGCTATCCAGGCTGAATGAAGGCTGATAGCCAGAAACCGGTCCTTGGATGCTTGATTCCGGTCTGGGAAAGACATGGCTTGGTAGTTCGGACTGGACTGTTCCCATGAGGCACAGGCTCAGAGCTGATTTGCATATAGCCAGGGTCTAACCCAGGGTGGTGTGGAGTGCAAAAAAGACTATGGATTTAGGCCCAGATCCTTGTACTGGGGTGAATGTATGTCATTGTTCGACATTCTGTCCATCAACTGTGTTTTTTGCAATTTTCACCCGAGTAGGCTGGGTATGCTCAGACGTGAGTCCCAGGCTCTCCACACCACTGGAGTCAAGCTATCCAGGCTGAATGAAGGCTGATAGCCAGAAACCGGTCCTTGGATGCTTGATTCCGGTCTGGGAAAGACATGGCTTGGTAGTTCGGACTGGACTGTTCCCATGAGGCACAGGGTCGGAGCTGATTTGCATATGGCCAGTGTCTAACCCAGGGTGGTGTGGAGTCCAAAAAAACGATGGATTTAGGCCCAGATCCTTGTACTGGGGTGAATGTATGACATTGTTCTACATTCTGTCCATCAACTGTGTTTTTTGCAATTTTCACGCCGAGTGGGCTGGGTATGCTCAGACGTGAGTCCCAGGCTCTCCACACCACTGGAGTCAAGCTATCCAGGCTGAATGAAGGCTGATAACCAGAAACCGGTCCTTGGATGCTTGATTCCGGTCTGGGAAAGACATGGCTTGGTAGTTCGGACTGGACTGTTCCCATTAGGCACAGGGTCAGAGCTGATTTGCATATAGCCAGTGTCTAACCCAGGGTGGTGTGAAGTGAAAAAAAACGATGGATTTAGGCCCAGATCCTTGTACTGGGGTGAATGTATGACATTGTTCTACATTCTGTCCATCAACTGTGTTCTTTGCAATTTTCACCCCGAGTGGGCTGGGTATGCTCAGACGTGAGTCCCAGGCTCTCCACACCACTGGAGTCAAGCTATCCAGGCTGAATGAAGGCTGATTGCCAGATATCGGTCCTTGGATGCTTGATTCCGGTCTGGGAAAGACATGGCTTGGTAGTTCGGACTGGACTGTTCCCATGAGGCACAGGGTCAGAGCTGATTTGCATATAGCCAGGGTCTAACCCAGGGTGGTGTGGAGTGCAAAAAAAACTATGGATTTAGGCCCAGATCCTTGTACTGGGGTGAATGTATGACATTGTTCTACATTCTGTCCATCAACTGTGTTTTATGCAATTTTCACCCCGAGTAGGCTGGGTATGCTCAGACGTGAGTCCCAGGCTCTCCACACCACTGGAGTCAAGCTATCTAGGCTGAATGAATGCTGATAGCCAGAAACCGGTCCTTGGATGCTTGATTCCGGTCTGGAAAAGACATGGCTTGGTAGTTCGGACTGGACTGTTCCCATGAGGCACAGGGTCAGAGCTGATTTGCATATAGCCAGTGTCTAACCCAGGGTGGTGTGGAGTGCAAAAAAACGATGGATTTTGGCCCATATCCTTGTACTGGGGTGAATGTATGACATTGTTCTACATTCTGTCCATCAACTGTGTTTTTTGCAAATTTCACCCCGAGTGGGCTGGGTATGCTCAGACGTGAGTCCCAGGCTCTCCACACCACTGGAGTCAAGCTATCCAGGCTGAATGAAGGCTGATAGCCAGAAACCGTTCCTTGGATGCTTGATTCCGGTCTGGGAAAGACATGGCTTGGTAGTTCGGACTGGACTGTTCCCATGAGGCACAGGGTCAGAGCTGATTTTCATATAGCCAGTGTCTAACCCAGGGTGGTGTGGAGTGCAAAGAAACGATGGATTTAGGCCCAGATCCTTGTACTGGGGTGAATGTAAGACATTGTTCTACATTCTGTCCATCAACTGTGGTTTTTTGCAATTTTCACCGCGAGTGGGCTGGGTATGCTCAGACGTGAGTCCCAGGCTCTCCACACCACTGGAGTCAAACTATCCAGGCTGAATGAAGGCTGATAGCCAGAAACCGGTCCTTGGATGCTTGATTCCGGTCTGGGAAAGACATGGCTTGGTAGTTCGGACTGGACTGTTCCCATGAGGCACAGGGTCAGAGCTGATTTGCATATAGCCAGGGTCTAACCCAGGGTGGTGTGGAGTGCAAAGAAAACGATGGATTTAGGCCCAGATCCTTGTACTGGGGGTGAATGTATGACATTGTTCTACATTCTGTCCATCAACTGTGTTTTTTGCAATTTTCACCCCGAGTGGGCTGGGTATGCTCAGACGTTAGTCCCAGGCTCTCCACACCACTGGAGTCAAGCTATCCAGGCTGAATGAATGCTGATAGCCAGAAACCGGTCCTTGGATGCTTGATTCCGGTCTGGGAAAGACATGGCTTGGTAGTTCGGACTGGACTGTTCCCATGAGGCACAGGGTCAGAGCTGATTTGCATATAGCCAGTGTCTAACCCAGGGTGGTGTGGAGTGCAAAAAAACGATGGATTTTGGCCCATATCTTTGTACTGGGGTGAATGTATGACATTGTTCTACATTCTGTCCATCAACTGTTTTTTTTGCAATTTTCACCCCGAGTAGGCTGGGTATGCTCAGACGTGAGTCCCAGGCTCTCCACACCACTGGAGTCAAGCTATCCAGGCTGAATGAAGGCTGATAGCCAGAAACCGGTCCTTGGATGCTTGATTCCGGTCTGGGAAAGACATGGCTTGGTAGTTCGGACTGGACTGTTCCCATGAGGCACAGGGTCAGAGCTGATTTTCATATAGCCAGTGTCTAACCCAGGGTGGTGTGGAGTGCAAAGAAACGATGGATTTAGGCCCAGATCCTTGTACTGGGGTGAATGTAAGACATTGTTCTACATTCTGTCCATCAACTGTGGTTTTTTGCAATTTTCACCGCGAGTGGGCTGGGTATGCTCAGATGTGAGTCCCAGGCTCTCCACACCACTGGAGTCAAACTATCCAGGCTGAATGAAGGCTGATAGCCAGAAACCGGTCCTTGGATGCTTGATTCCGGTCTGGGAAAGACATGGCTTGGTAGTTCGGACTGGACTGTTCCCATGAGGCACAGGGTCAGAGCTGATTTGCATATAGCCAGTGTCTAACCCAGGGTGGTGTGGAGTGCAAAAAAACGATGGATTTAGGCCCAGATCCTTGTACTGGGGTGAATGTATGACATTCTTCTACATTCTGTCCATCAACTGTGTTTTTTGCAATTTTCACCCCGAGCGGGCTGGGTATGCTCAGACGTGAGTCCCAGGCTCTCCACACCACTGGAGTCAAGCTATCCAGGCTGAATGAAGGCTGATAGCCAGAAACCGGCCCTTGGATGCTTGATGCCGGTCTGGGAAAGACCTGGCTTGGCAGTTCGGACTGAACTGTTCCCATGAGGCACAGGGTCAGAGCTGATTTGCATATAGCCAGTGTCTAACCCAGGGTGGTGTGGAGTGCAAAAAAACGATGGATTTAGGCCCAGATCCTTGTACTGGGGTGAATGTAGGACATTGTTCTACATTCTGTCCATCAACTGTGTTTTTTGCAATTTTCACCCCGAGTCAGCTGGGTATGCTCAGACGTGAGTCCCAGGCTCTCCACACCACTGGAGTCAAGCTATCCAGGCTGAATGAAGGCTGATAGCCAGAAACCGGTCCTTGGATGCTTGATTCCAGTCTGGGAAAGACATGGCTTGGTAGTTCGGACTGGACTGTTCCCATTAGGCACAGGGTCAGAGCTGATTTGCATATAGCCAGTGTCTAACCCAGGGTGGTGTGAAGTGAAAAAAAACGATGGATTTAGGCCCAGATCCTTGTACTGGGGTGAATGTATGACATTGTTCTACATTCTGTCCATCAACTGTGTTCTTTGCAATTTTCACCCCGAGTGGGCTGGGTATGCTCAGACGTGAGTCCCAGGCTCTCCACCCCACTGGAGTCAAGCTATCCAGGCTGAATGAAGGCTGATAGCCAGAAACCGGTCCTTGGATGCTTGATTCTGGTCTGGGAAAGACATGGCTTGGTAGTTCGGACTGGACTGTTCCCATGAGGCACAGGGTCAGAGCTGATTTGCATATAGCCAGGGTCTAACCCAGGGTGGTGTGGAGTGCAAAGAAAACGATGGATTTAGGCCCAGATCCTTGTACTGGGGGTGAATGTATGACATTGTTCTACATTCTGTCCATCAACTGTGTTTTTTGCAATTTTCACCCCGAGTGGGCTGGGTATGCTCAGACGTTAGTCCCAGGCTCTCCACACCACTGGAGTCAAGCTATCCAGGCTGAATGAATGCTGATAGCCAGAAACCGGTCCTTGGATGCTTGATTCCGGTCTGGGAAAGACATGGCTTGGTAGTTCGGACTGGACTGTTCCCATGAGGCACAGGGTCAGAGCTGATTTGCATATAGCCAGTGTCTAACCCAGGGTGGTGTGGAGTGCAAAAAAACGATGGATTTTGGCCCATATCTTTGTACTGGGGTGAATGTATGACATTGTTCTACATTCTGTCCATCAACTGTTTTTTTTGCAATTTTCACCCCGAGTAGGCTGGGTATGCTCAGACGTGAGTCCCAGGCTCTCCACACCACTGGAGTCAAGCTATCCAGGCTGAATGAAGGCTGATAGCCAGAAACCGGTCCTTGGATGCTTGATTCCGGTCTGGGAAAGACATGGCTTGGTAGTTCGGACTGGACTGTTCCCATGAGGCACAGGGTCAGAGCTGATTTTCATATAGCCAGTGTCTAACCCAGGGTGGTGTGGAGTGCAAAGAAACGATGGATTTAGGCCCAGATCCTTGTACTGGGGTGAATGTAAGACATTGTTCTACATTCTGTCCATCAACTGTGGTTTTTTGCAATTTTCACCGCGAGTGGGCTGGGTATGCTCAGATGTGAGTCCCAGGCTCTCCACACCACTGGAGTCAAACTATCCAGGCTGAATGAAGGCTGATAGCCAGAAACCGGTCCTTGGATGCTTGATTCCGGTCTGGGAAAGACATGGCTTGGTAGTTCGGACTGGACTGTTCCCATGAGGCACAGGGTCAGAGCTGATTTGCATATAGCCAGTGTCTAACCCAGGGTGGTGTGGAGTGCAAAAAAACGATGGATTTAGGCCCAGATCCTTGTACTGGGGTGAATGTATGACATTCTTCTACATTCTGTCCATCAACTGTGTTTTTTGCAATTTTCACCCCGAGCGGGCTGGGTATGCTCAGACGTGAGTCCCAGGCTCTCCACACCACTGGAGTCAAGCTATCCAGGCTGAATGAAGGCTGATAGCCAGAAACCGGCCCTTGGATGCTTGATGCCGGTCTGGAAAAGACCTGGCTTGGCAGTTCGGACTGGACTGTTCCCATGAGGCACAGGGTCAGAGCTGATTTGCATATAGCCAGTGTCTAACCCAGGGTGGTGTGGAGTGCAAAAAAACGATGGATTTAGGCCCAGATCCTTGTACTGGGGTGAATGTAGGACATTGTTCTACATTCTGTCCATCAACTGTGTTTTTTGCAATTTTCACCCCGAGTCAGCTGGGTATGCTCAGACGTGAGTCCCAGGCTCTCCACACCACTGGAGTCAAGCTATCCAGGCTGAATGAAGGCTGATAGCCAGAAACCGGTCCTTGGATGCTTGATTCCAGTCTGGGAAAGACATGGCTTGGTAGTTCGGACTGGACTGTTCCCATTAGGCACAGGGTCAGAGCTGATTTGCATATAGCCAGTGTCTAACCCAGGGTGGTGTGAAGTGAAAAAAAACGATGGATTTAGGCCCAGATCCTTGTACTGGGGTGAATGTATGACATTGTTCTACATTCTGTCCATCAACTGTGTTCTTTGCAATTTTCACCCCGAGTGGGCTGGGTATGCTCAGACGTGAGTCCCAGGCTCTCCACCCCACTGGAGTCAAGCTATCCAGGCTGAATGAAGGCTGATAGCCAGAAACCGGTCCTTGGATGCTTGATTCTGGTCTGGGAAAGACATGGCTTGGTAGTTCGGACTGGACTGTTCCCATGAGGCACAGGGTCAGAGCTGATTTACATATAGCCAGTGTCTAACCCAGGGTGGTGTGGAGTGCAAAAAAACGATGGATTTTAGGCCCAGATCCTTGTACTGGGGTGAATGTATGACATTGTTGTACATTCTGTCCATCAACTGTGTTTTTTGCAATTTTCACCCCGAGTGGGCTGGGTATGCTCAGACGTGAGTCCCAGGCTCTCCACACCACTGGAGTCAAGCTATCCAGGCTGAATGAAGGCTGATTGCCAGAAATCGGTCCTTGGATGCTTGATTCTGGTCTGGGAAAGACATGGCTTGGTAGTTCGGACTGGACTGTTCCCATGAGGCACAGGGTCAGAGCTGATTTGCATATAGCCAGGGTCTAACCCAGGGTGGTGTGGAGTGCAAAAAAACTATGGATTTAGGCCCAGATCCTTGTACTGGGGTGAATGTATGACATTGTTCTACATTCTGTCCATCAACTGTGTTTTATGCAATTTTCACCCCGAGTAGGCTGGGTATGCTCAGACGTGAGTCCCAGGCTCTCCACACCACTGGAGTCAAGCTATCCAGGCTGAATGAAGGCTGATAGCCAGAAACCGGTCCTTGGATGCTTGATTCCGGTCTGGGAAAGACATGGCTTGGTAGTTCGGACTGGACTGTTCCCATGAGGCACAGGGTCGGAGCTGATTTGCATATAGCCAGTGTCTAACCCAGGGTGGTGTGGAGTGCAAAAAACGATGGATTTAGGCCCAGATCCTTGTACTGGGGTGAATGTATGACATTGTTCTACATTCTGTCCATCAACTGTGTTTTTTGCAATTTTCACCCAGAGTGGGCTGGGTATGCTCAGACGTGAGTCCCAGGCTCTCCACACCACTGGAGTCAAGCTATCCAGGCTGAATGAAGGCTGATAGCCAGAAACCGGTCCTTGGATGCTTGATTCCGGTCTGGGAAAGACATGGCTTGGTAGTTCGGACTGGACTGTTCCCATGAGGCACAGGGTCAGAGCTGATTTGCATATAGCCAGGGTCTAACCCAGGGTGGTGTGGAGTGCAAAGAAAACGATGGATTTAGGCCCAGATCCTTGTACTGGGGGTGAATGTATGACATTGTTCTACATTCTGTCCATCAACTGTGTTTTTTGCAATTTTCACCCCGAGTGGGCTGGGTATGCTCAGACGTTAGTCCCAGGCTCTCCACACCACTGGAGTCAGGCTATCCAGGCTGAATGAAGGCTGATAGCCAGAAACCGGTCCTTGGATGCTTGATTCCGGTCTGGGAAAGACATGGCTTGGTAGTTCGGACTGGACTGTTCCCATGAGGCACAGGGTCAGAGCTGATTTGCATATAGCCAGTGTCTAACCCAGGGTGGTGTGGAGTGCAAAGAAACGATGGATTTAGGCCCAGATCCTTGTACTGGGGTGAATGTAAGACATTAATCTACATTCTGTCCATCAACTGTGTTTTTTGCAATTTTCACCCCGAGTGGGCTGTGTATGCTCAGACGTGAGTCCCAGGCTCTCCACACCACTGGAGTCAAGCTATCCAGGCTGAATGAATGCTGATAGCCAGAAACCGGTCCTTGGATGCTTGATTCCGGTCTGGGAAAGACATGGCTTGGTAGTTCGGACTGGACTGTTCCCATGAGGCACAGGGTCAGAGCTGATTTGCATATAGCCAGTGTCTAACCCAGGGTGGTGTGGAGTGCAAAAAAACGATGGATTTTGGCCCATATCCTTGTACTGGGGTGAATGTATGACATTGTTCTACATTCTGTCCATCAACTGTGTTTTTTGCAATTTTCACCCCGAGTGGGCTGGGTATGCTCAGACGTGAGTCCCAGGCTCTCCACACCACTGGAGTCAAGCTATCCAGGCTGAATGAAGGCTGATAGCCAGAAACCGGTCCTTGGATGCTTGATTCCGGTCTGGGAAAGACATGGCTTGGTAGTTCGGACTGGACTGTTCCCATGAGGCACAGGGTCAGAGCTGATTTTCATATAGCCAGTGTCTAACCCAGGGTGGTGTGGAGTGCAAAGAAACGATGGATTTAGGCCCAGATCCTTGTACTGGGGTGAATGTAAGACATTGTTCTACATTCTGTCCATCAACTGTGGTTTTTTGCAATTTTCACCGCGAGTGGGCTGGGTATGCTCAGACGTGAGTCCCAGGCTCTCCACACCACTGGAGTCAAACTATCCAGGCTGAATGAAGGCTGATAGCCAGAAACCGGTCCTTGGATGCTTGATTCCGGTCTGGGAAAGACATGGCTTGGTAGTTCGGACTGGACTGTTCCCATGAGGCACAGGGTCAGAGCTGATTTGCATATAGCCAGGGTCTAACCCAGGGTGGTGTGGAGTGCAAAGAAAACGATGGATTTAGGCCCAGATCCTTGTACTGGGGGTGAATGTATGACATTGTTCTACATTCTGTCCATCAACTGTGTTTTTTGCAATTTTCACCCCGAGTGGGCTGGGTATGCTCAGACGTTAGTCCCAGGCTCTCCACACCACTGGAGTCAGGCTATCCAGGCTGAATGAAGGCTGATAGCCAGAAACCGGTCCTTGGATGCTTGATTCCGGTCTGGGAAAGACATGGCTTGGTAGTTCGGACTGGACTGTTCCCATGAGGCACAGGGTCAGAGCTGATTTGCATATAGCCAGTGTCTAACCCAGGGTGGTGTGGAGTGCAAAAAAACGATGGATTTAGGCCCAGATCTTTGTACTGGGGTGAATGTAAGACATTGTTCTACATTCTGTCCATCAACTGTGTTTTTTGCAATTTTCACCCCGAGTGGGCTGTGTATGCTCAGACGTGAGTCCCAGGCTCTCCACACCACTGGAGTCAAGCTATCCAGGCTGCATGAATGCTGATAGCCAGAAACCGGTCCTTGGATGCTTGATTCCGGTCTGGGAAAGACATGGCTTGGTAGTTCGGACTGGACTGTTCGCATGAGGCACAGGGTCAGAGCTGATTTGCATATAGCCAGTGTCTAACCCAGGGTGGTGTGGAGTGCAAAAAACGATGGATTTTGGCCCATATCCTTGTACTGGGGTGAATGTATGACATTGTTCTACATTCTGTCCATCAACTGTGTTTTTTGCAATTTTCACCCCGAGTGGGCTGGGTATGCTCAGACGTGAGTCCCAGGCTCTCCACACCACTGGAGTCAAGCTATCCAGGCTGAATGAAGGCTCCATATCCTTGTACTGGGGTAAATGTATGACATTGTTCTACATTCTGTCCATCAACTGTGTTTTTTGCAATTGTCACCCCGAGTAGGCTGGGTATGCTCAGACGTGAGTCCCAGTCTCTCCACACCACTGAAGTCAAGCTATCCAGGCTGAATGAAGGCTGATAACCAGAAACCGGTCCTTGGATGCTTGATTCCGGTCTGGGAAAGACATGGCTTGGTAGTTCGGACTGGACTGTTCCCATGAGGCACAGGGTCAGAGCTGATTTTCATATAGCCAGTGTCTAACCCAGGGTGGTGTGGAGTGCAAAGAAACGATGGATTTAGGCCCAAATCCTTGTACTGGGGTGAATGTAAGACATTGTTCTACATTCTGTCCATCAACTGTGGTTTTTTGCAATTTTCACCGCGAGTGGGCTGGGTATGCTCAGACGTGAGTCCCAGGCTCTCCACACCACTGGAGTCAAACTATCCAGGCTGAATGAAGGCTGATAGCCAGAAACCGGTCCTTGGATGCTTGATTCCGGTCTGGGAAAGACATGGCTTGGTAGTTCGGACTGGACTGTTCCCATGAGGCACAGGGTCAGAGCTGATTTGCATATAGCCAGTGTCTAACCCAGGGTGGTGTGGAGTGCAAAAAAACGATGGATTTAGGCCCAGATCCTTGTACTGGGGTGAATGTATGACATTCTTCTACATTCTGTCCATCAACTGTGTTTTTTGCAATTTTCACCCCGAGCGGGATGGGTATGCTCAGACGTGAGTCCCAGGCTCTCCACACCACTGGAGTCAAGCTATCCAGGCTGAATGAAGGCTGATAGCCAGAAACCGGCCCTTGGATGCTTGATGCCGGTCTGGGAAAGACCTGGCTTGGCAGTTCGGACTGGACTGTTCCCATGAGGCACAGGGTCAGAGCTCATTTGCATATAGCCAGTGTCTAACCCAGGGTGGTGTGGAGTGCAAACAAACGATGGATTTAGGCCCAGATCCTTGTACTGGGGTGAATGTAGGACATTGTTCTACATTCTGTCCATCAACTGTGTTTTTTGCAATTTTCACCCCGAGTCAGCTGGGTATGCTCAGACGTGAGTCCCAGGCTCTCCACACCACTGGAGTCAAGCTATCCAGGCTGAATGAAGGCTGATAGCCAGAAACCGGTCCTTGGATGCTTGATTCCAGTCTGGGAAAGACATGGCTTGGTAGTTCGGACTGGACTGTTCCCATGAGGCACAGGGTCAGAGCTGATTTGCATATAGCCAGGGTCTAACCCAGGGTGGTGTGGAGTGCAAAGAAAACGATGGATTTAGGCCCAGATCCTTGTACTGGGGGTGAATGTATGACATTGTTCTACATTCTGTCCATCAACTGTGTTTTTTGCAATTTTCACCCCGAGTGGGCTGGGTATGCTCAGACGTTAGTCCCAGGCTCTCCACACCACTGGAGTCAGGCTATCCAGGCTGAATGAAGGCTGATAGCCAGAAACCGGTCCTTGGATGCTTGATTCCGGTCTGGGAAAGACATGGCTTGGTAGTTCGGACTGGACTGTTCCCATGAGGCACAGGGTCAGAGCTGATTTGCATATAGCCAGTGTCTAACCCAGGGTGGTGTGGAGTGCAAAAAAACGATGGATTTAGGCCCAGATCCTTGTACTGGGGTGGATGTAAGACATTGTTCTACATTCTGTCCATCAACTGTGTTTTTTGCAATTTTCACCCCGAGTGGGCTGTGTATGCTCAGACGTGAGTCCCAGGCTCTCCACACCACTGGAGTCAAGCTATCCAGGCTGAATGAAGGCTGATAGCCAGAAACCAGTCCTTGGATGCTTGATTCCGGTCTGGGAAAGACATGGCTTGGTAGTTCGGACTGGACTGTTCCCATGAGGCACAGGGTCAGAGCTGATTTGCATATAGCCAGTGTCTAACCCAGGGTGGTGTGGAGTGCAAAAAAATGGTGGATTTAGGCCCAGATCCTTGTACTGGGGTGAATGTATGACATTGTTCTACATTCTGTCCATCAACTGTGTTTTTTGCAATTTTCACCCCGAGTGGGCTGGGTATGCTCAGACGTGAGTCCCAGGCTCTCCACACCACTGGAGTCAAGCTATCCAGGCTGAATGAAGGCTGATAGCCAGAAACCGGTCCTTGGATGCTTGATTCCGGTCTGGGAAAGACATTGCTTGGTAGTTCAGACTGGACTGTTCCCATGAGGCACAGGGTCAGAGCTGATTTGCATATAGCCAGTGTCTAACCCAGGGTGGTGTGGAGTGCAAAAAACGATGGATTTAGGCCCAGATCCTTGTACTGGGGTGAATGTATGACATTGTTCTACATTCTGTCCATCAACTGTGTTTTTTGCAATTTTCACCCCGAGTGGGCTGGGTATGTTCTGACGTGAGTCCCAGGCTCTCCACACCACTGGAGTCAAGCTATCCAGGCTGAATGAAGGCTGATAGCCAGAAACCGGTCCTTGGATGCTTGATTCCGGTCTGGGAAAGACATGGCTTGGTAGTTCGGACTGGACTGTTCCCATGAGGCACAGGGTCAGAGCTGATTTGCATATAGCCAGTGTCTAACCCAGGGTGGTGAGGAGTGCAAAAAAACGATGGATTTAGGCCCAGATCCTTGTACTGGGTTGAATGTAACACATTGTTCTACATTCTGTCCATCAACTGTATTTTTTGCAAGTTTCACCCCGAGTGGGCTGGGTATGCTCAGACGTGAGTCCCAGGCTCTCCACACCACTGGAGTCAAGCTATCCAGGCTGAATGAAGGATGATAGCCAGAAACCGGTGCTTGGATGCTTGATTCCGGTCTGGGAAAGACATGGCTTGGTAGTTCGGACTGGACTGTTCCCATGAGGCACAGGGTCAGAGCTGATTTGCATATAGCCAGTGTCTAACCCAGGGTGGTGTGGAGTGCAAAAAAATGATGGATTTAGGCCCAGATCCTTATGCTGGGGTGAATGTATGACATTGTTCTACATTCTGTCCATCAACTGTGTTTTTTGCAATTTTCACCCGAGTGGGCTGGGTATGCTCAGACGTGAGTCCCAGTCTCTCCACGCCACTAGAGTCAAGCTATCCAGGCTGAATGAAGGCTGATAGCCAGAAACCGGTCCTTGGATGCTTGATTCCGGTCTGGGAAAGACATAGCTTGGTAGTTCGGACTGGACTATTCCCATGAGGCACAGGGTCAGAGCTGATTTTCATATAGCCAGTGTCTAACCCAGGGTGGTGTGGAGTGCAAAAAAACGATGGATTTAGGCTCAGATCCTTGTACTGGGGTGAATGTATGACATTGCTCTACATTCTGTCCATCAACTGTGTTTTTTGCAATTTTCACCCCGAGTGGGCTGGGTATGCTCAGACGTGAGTCCCAGGCTCTCCACACCACTGGAGTCAAGCTATCCAGGCTGAATGAATGCTGATAGCCAGAAACCGGTCCTTGGATGCTTGATTCCGGTCTGGGAAAGACATGGCTTGGTAGTTCGGACTGGACTGTTCCCATGAGGCACAGGGTCAGAGCTGATTTGCATATAGCCAGTGTCTAACCCAGGGTGGTGTGGAGTGCAAAAAAAGATGGATTTTGGTCCATATCCTTGTACTGGGTATGTATGACATTGTTCTACATTCTGTCCATCAACTGTGTTTTTTGCAATTTTCACCCCGAGTGGGCTGGGTATGCTCAGACGTGAGTCCCAGGCTCTCCACACCACTGGAGTCAAGCTATCCAGGCTGAATGAAGGCTGATAGCCAGAAACCGGTCCTTGGATGCTTGATTCCGGTCTGGGAAAGACATGGCTTGGTAGTTCGGACTGGACTGTTCCCATGAGGCACAGGGTCAGAGCTGATTTGCATATAGCCAGTGTCTAACCCAGGGTGGTGTGGAGTGCAAAAAAATGATGGATTTAGGCCCAGATCCTTGTACTGGGGAGAATGTATGACAAATGATGGATTTAGGCCCAGATCTTGTACTGGGGTGAATGTATGACATTGTTCTACATTCTGTCCATCAACTGTGTTTTTTGCAATTTTCACCCCGAGTGGGCTGGGTATGCTCAGACGTGAGTCCCAGGCTCTCCACACCACTGGAGTCAAGCTATCCAGGCTGAATGAAGGCTGATAGCCAGAAACCGGTCCTTGGATGCTTGATTCCGGTCTGGGAAAGACATGGCTTGGTAGTTCGGACTGGACTGTTCCCATGAGGCACAGGGTCAGAGCTGATTTTCATATAGCCAGTGTCTAACCCAGGGTGGTGTGGAGTGCAAAAAAACGATGGATTTAGGCCCAGATCCTTGTACTGGGGTGAATGTAAGACATTGTTCTACATTCTGTCCATCAACTGTGGTTTTTTGCAATTTTCACCGCGATTGGGCTGGGTATGCTCAGACGTGAGTCCCAGGCTCTCCACACCACTGGAGTCAAACTATCCAGGCTGAATGAAGGCTGATAGCCAGAAACCGGTCCTTGGATGCTTGATTCCGGTCTGGGAAAGACATGGCTTGGTAGTTCGGACTGGACTGTTCCCATGAGGCACAGGGTCAGAGCTGATTTGCATATAGCCAGTGTCTAACCCAGGGTGGTGTGGAGTGCAAAAAAACGATGGATTTAGGCCCAGATCCTTGTACTGGGGTGAATGTATGACATTCTTCTACATTCTGTCCATCAACTGTGTTTTTTGCAATTTTCACCCCGAGCGGGCTGGGTATGCTCAGACGTGAGTCCCAGGCTCTCCACACCACTGGAGTCAAGCTATCCAGGCTGAATGAAGGCTGATAGCCAGAAACCGGCCCTTGGATGCTTGATGCCGGTCTGGGAAAGACCTGGCTTGGCAGTTCGGACTGGACTGTTCCCATGAGGCACAGGGTCAGAGCTGATTTGCATATAGCCAGTGTCTAACCCAGGGTGGTGTGGAGTGCAAAAAAACAATGGATTTAGGCCCAGATCCTTGTACTGGGGTGAATGTAGGACATTGTTCTACATTCTGTCCATCAACTGTGTTTTTTGCAATTTTCACCTCGAGTGGGCTGGGTATGCTCAGACGTGAGTCCCAGGTTCTCCACACCACTGGAGTCAATCTATCCAGGCTGAATGAAGGCTGATAGCCAGAAACCGGTCCTTAGATGCTTGATTCCGGTCTGGGAAAGGCATGGCTTGGTAGTTCGGACTGGACTGTTCCCATGAGGCACAGGGTCAGAGCTGATTTTCATATAGCCAGTGTCTAACCCAGGGTGGTGTGGAGTGCAAAAAAACGATGGATTTAGGCCCAGATCCTTGTACTGGGGTGAATGTAAGACATTGTTCTACATTCTGTCCATCAACTGTGTTTTTTGCAATTTTCACCCCGAGTGGGCTGTGTATGCTCAGACGTGAGTCCCAGGCTCTCCACACCACTGGAGTCAAGCTATCCAGGCTGAATGAAGGCTGATAGCCAGAAACCGGTCCTTGGATGCTTGATTCTGGTCTGGGAAAGACATGGCTTGGTAGTTCGGACTGGACTGTTCCCATGAGGCACAGGGTCAGAGCTGATTTGCATATAGCCAGTGTCTAACCCAGGGTGGTGTGGAGTGCAAAAAAACGATGGATTTAGGCCCAGATCCTTGTACTGGGGTGAATGTAAGACATTGTTCTACATTCTGTCCATCAACTGTGTTTTTTGCAATTTTCAACCCGAGTGGGCTGTGTATGCTCAGACGTGAGTCCCAGGCTCTCCACACCACTGGAGTCAAGCTATCCAGGCTGAATGAATGCTGATAGCCAGAAACCGGTCCTTGGATGCTTGATTCCGGTCTGGGAAAGACATGGCTTGGTAGTTCGGACTGGACTGTTCCCATGAGGCACAGGGTCAGAGCTGATTTGCATATAGCCAGTGTCTAACCCAGGGTGGTGTGGAGTGCAAAAAAACGATGGATTTTGGCCCATATCCTTGTACTGGGGTGAATGTATGACATTGTTCTACATTCTGTCCATCAACTGTGTTTTTTGCAATTTTCACCCCGAGTGGGCTGGGTATGCTCAGACGTGAGTCCCAGGCTCTCCACACCACTGGAGTCAAGCTATCCAGGCTGAATGAAGGCTGATAGCCAGAAACCGGTCCTTGGATGCTTGATTCCGGTCTGGGAAAGACATGGCTTGGTAGTTCGGACTGGACTGTTCCCATGAGGCACAGGGTCAGAGCTGATTTTCATATAGCCAGTGTCTAACCCAGGGTGGTGTGGAGTGCAAAAAAACGATGGATTTAGGCCCAGATCCTTGTACTGGGGTGAATGTAAGACATTGTTCTACATTCTGTCCATCAACTGTGGTTTTTTGCAATTTTCACCGCGAGTGGGCTGGGTATGCTCAGACGTGAGTCCCAGGCTCTCCACACCACTGGAGTCAAACTATCCAGGCTGAATGAAGGCTGATAGCCAGAAACCGGTCCTTGGATGCTTGATTCCGGTCTGAGAAAGACATGGATTGGTAGTTCGGACTGGACTGTTCCCATGAGGCACAGGGTCAGAGCTGATTTGCATATAGCCAGTGTCTAACCCAGGGTGGTGTGGAGTGCAAAAAAACGATGGATTTAGGCCCAGATCCTTGTACTGGGGTGAATGTATGACATTCTTCTACATTCTGTCCATCAACTGTGTTTTTTGCAATTTTCACCCCGAGCGGGCTGGGTATGCTCAGACGTGAGTCCCAGGCTCTCCACACCACTGGAGTCAAGCTATCCAGGCTGAATGAACGCTGATAGCCAGAAACCGGCCCTTGGATGCTTGATGCCGGTCTGGGAAAGACCTGGCTTGGCAGTTCGGACTGGACTGTTCCCATGAGGCACAGGGTCAGAGCTGATTTGCATATAGCCAGTGTCTAACCCAGGGTGGTGTGGAGTGCAAAAAAACAATGGATTTAGGCCCAGATGCTTGTACTGGGGTGAATGTAGGACATTGTTCTACATTCTGTCCATCAACTGTGTTTTTTGCAATTTTCACCCCGAGTGGGCTGTGTATGCTCAGACGTGAGTCCCAGGCTCTCCACACCACTGGAGTCAAGCTATCCAGGCTGAATGAATGCTGATAGCCAGAAACCGGTCCTTGGATGCTTGATTCCGGTCTGGGAAAGACATGGCTTGGTAGTTCGGACTGGACTGTTCCCATGAGGCACAGGGTCAGAGCTGATTTGCATATAGCCAGTGTCTAACCCAGGGTGGTGTGGAGTGCAAAAAAACGATGGATTTTGGCCCATATCCTTGTACTGGGGTGAATGTATGACATTGTTCTACATTCTGTCCATCAACTGTGTTTTTTGCAATTTTCACCCCGAGTGGGCTGGGTATGCTCAGACGTGAGTCCCAGGCTCTCCACACCACTGGAGTCAAACTATCCAGGCTGAATGAAGGCTGATAGCCAGAAACCGGTCCTTGGATGCTTGATTCCGGTCTGAGAAAGACATGGATTGGTAGTTCGGACTGGACTGTTCCCATGAGGCACAGGGTCAGAGCTGATTTGCATATAGCCAGTGTCTAACCCAGGGTGGTGTGGAGTGCAAAAAAACGATGGATTTAGGCCCAGATCCTTGTACTGGGGTGAATGTATGACATTCTTCTACATTCTGTCCATCAACTGTGTTTTTTGCAATTTTCACCCCGAGCGGGCTGGGTATGCTCAGACGTGAGTCCCAGGCTCTCCACACCACTAGAGTCAAGCTATCCAGGCTGAATGAACGCTGATAGCCAGAAACCGGCCCTTGGATGCTTGATGCCGGTCTGGGAAAGACCTGGCTTGGCAGTTCGGACTGGACTTTTCCCATGAGGCACAGGGTCAGAGCTGATTTGCATATAGCCAGTGTCTAACCCAGGGTGGTGTGGAGTGCAAAAAAACAATGGATTTAGGCCCAGATCCTTGTACTGGGGTGAATGTAGGACATTGTTCTACATTCTGTCCATCAACTGTGTTTTTTGCAATTTTCACCTCGAGTGGGCTGGGTATGCTCAGACGTGAGTCCCAGGCTCTCCACACCACTGGAGTCAAGCTATCCAGGCTGAATGAACGCTGATAGCCAGAAACCGGCCCTTGGATGCTTGATGCCGGTCTGGGAAAGACCTGGCTTGGCAGTTCGGACTGGACTGTTCCCATGAGGCACAGGGTCAGAGCTGATTTGCATATAGCCAGTGTCTAACCCAGGGTGGTGTGGAGTGCAAAAAAACAATGGATTTAGGCCCAGATGCTTGTACTGGGGTGAATGTAGGACATTGTTCTACATTCTGTCCATCAACTGTGTTTTTTGCAATTTTCACCCCGAGTGGGCTGTGTATGCTCAGACGTGAGTCCCAGGCTCTCCACACCACTGGAGTCAAGCTATCCAGGCTGAATGAATGCTGATAGCCAGAAACCGGTCCTTGGATGCTTGATTCCGGTCTGGGAAAGACATGGCTTGGTAGTTCGGACTGGACTGTTCCCATGAGGCACAGGGTCAGAGCTGATTTGCATATAGCCAGTGTCTAACCCAGGGTGGTGTGGAGTGCAAAAAAACGATGGATTTTGGCCCATATCCTTGTACTGGGGTGAATGTATGACATTGTTCTACATTCTGTCCATCAACTGTGTTTTTTGCAATTTTCACCCCGAGTGGGCTGGGTATGCTCAGACGTGAGTCCCAGGCTCTCCACACCACTGGAGTCAAGCTATCCAGGCTGAATGAAGGCTGATAGCCAGAAACCAGTCCTTGGATGCTTGATTCCGGTCTGGGAAAGACATGGCTTGGTAGTTCGGACTGGACTGTTCCCATGAGGCACAGGGTCAGAGCTGATTTGCATATAGCCAGTGTCTAACCCAGGGTGGTGTGGAGTGCAAAAAAATGGTGGATTTAGGCCCAGATCCTTGTACTGGGGTGAATGTATGACATTGTTCTACATTCTGTCCATCAACTGTGTTTTTTGCAATTTTCACCCCGAGTGGGCTGGGTATGCTCAGACGTGAGTCCCAGGCTCTCCACACCACTGGAGTCAAGCTATCCAGGCTGAATGAAGGCTGATAGCCAGAAACCGGTCCTTGGATGCTTGATTCCGGTCTGGGAAAGACATTGCTTGGTAGTTCAGACTGGACTGTTCCCATGAGGCACAGGGTCAGAGCTGATTTGCATATAGCCAGTGTCTAACCCAGGGTGGTGTGGAGTGCAAAAAACGATGGATTTAGGCCCAGATCCTTGTACTGGGGTGAATGTATGACATTGTTCTACATTCTGTCCATCAACTGTGTTTTTTGCAATTTTCACCCCGAGTGGGCTGGGTATGTTCTGACGTGAGTCCCAGGCTCTCCACACCACTGGAGTCAAGCTATCCAGGCTGAATGAAGGCTGATAGCCAGAAACCGGTCCTTGGATGCTTGATTCCGGTCTGGGAAAGACATGGCTTGGTAGTTCGGACTGGACTGTTCCCATGAGGCACAGGGTCAGAGCTGATTTGCATATAGCCAGTGTCTAACCCAGGGTGGTGAGGAGTGCAAAAAAACGATGGATTTAGGCCCAGATCCTTGTACTGGGTTGAATGTAACACATTGTTCTACATTCTGTCCATCAACTGTATTTTTTGCAAGTTTCACCCCGAGTGGGCTGGGTATGCTCAGACGTGAGTCCCAGGCTCTCCACACCACTGGAGTCAAGCTATCCAGGCTGAATGAAGGATGATAGCCAGAAACCGGTGCTTGGATGCTTGATTCCGGTCTGGGAAAGACATGGCTTGGTAGTTCGGACTGGACTGTTCCCATGAGGCACAGGGTCAGAGCTGATTTGCATATAGCCAGTGTCTAACCCAGGGTGGTGTGGAGTGCAAAAAAATGATGGATTTAGGCCCAGATCCTTATGCTGGGGTGAATGTATGACATTGTTCTACATTCTGTCCATCAACTGTGTTTTTTGCAATTTTCACCCGAGTGGGCTGGGTATGCTCAGACGTGAGTCCCAGTCTCTCCACGCCACTAGAGTCAAGCTATCCAGGCTGAATGAAGGCTGATAGCCAGAAACCGGTCCTTGGATGCTTGATTCCGGTCTGGGAAAGACATAGCTTGGTAGTTCGGACTGGACTATTCCCATGAGGCACAGGGTCAGAGCTGATTTTCATATAGCCAGTGTCTAACCCAGGGTGGTGTGGAGTGCAAAAAAACTATGGATTTAGGCTCAGATCCTTGTACTGGGGTGAATGTATGACATTGCTCTACATTCTGTCCATCAACTGTGTTTTTTGCAATTTTCACCCCGAGTGGGCTGGGTATGCTCAGACGTGAGTCCCAGGCTCTCCACACCACTGGAGTCAAGCTATCCAGGCTGAATGAATGCTGATAGCCAGAAACCGGTCCTTGGATGCTTGATTCCGGTCTGGGAAAGACATGGCTTGGTAGTTCGGACTGGACTGTTCCCATGAGGCACAGGGTCAGAGCTGATTTGCATATAGCCAGTGTCTAACCCAGGGTGGTGTGGAGTGCAAAAAAAGATGGATTTTGGTCCATATCCTTGTACTGGGTATGTATGACATTGTTCTACATTCTGTCCATCAACTGTGTTTTTTGCAATTTTCACCCCGAGTGGGCTGGGTATGCTCAGACGTGAGTCCCAGGCTCTCCACACCACTGGAGTCAAGCTATCCAGGCTGAATGAAGGCTGATAGCCAGAAACCGGTCCTTGGATGCTTGATTCCGGTCTGGGAAAGACATGGCTTGGTAGTTCGGACTGGACTGTTCCCATGAGGCACAGGGTCAGAGCTGATTTGCATATAGCCAGTGTCTAACCCAGGGTGGTGTGGAGTGCAAAAAAATGATGGATTTAGGCCCAGATCCTTGTACTGGGGAGAATGTATGACAAATGATGGATTTAGGCCCAGATCTTGTACTGGGGTGAATGTATGACATTGTTCTACATTCTGTCCATCAACTGTGTTTTTTGCAATTTTCACCCCGAGTGGGCTGGGTATGCTCAGACGTGAGTCCCAGGCTCTCCACACCACTGGAGTCAAGCTATCCAGGCTGAATGAAGGCTGATAGCCAGAAACCGGTCCTTGGATGCTTGATTCCGGTCTGGGAAAGACATGGCTTGGTAGTTCGGACTGGACTGTTCCCATGAGGCACAGGGTCAGAGCTGATTTTCATATAGCCAGTGTCTAACCCAGGGTGGTGTGGAGTGCAAAAAAACGATGGATTTAGGCCCAGATCCTTGTACTGGGGTGAATGTAAGACATTGTTCTACATTCTGTCCATCAACTGTGGTTTTTTGCAATTTTCACCGCGATTGGGCTGGGTATGCTCAGACGTGAGTCCCAGGCTCTCCACACCACTGGAGTCAAACTATCCAGGCTGAATGAAGGCTGATAGCCAGAAACCGGTCCTTGGATGCTTGATTCCGGTCTGGGAAAGACATGGCTTGGTAGTTCGGACTGGACTGTTCCCATGAGGCACAGGGTCAGAGCTGATTTGCATATAGCCAGTGTCTAACCCAGGGTGGTGTGGAGTGCAAAAAAACGATGGATTTAGGCCCAGATCCTTGTACTGGGGTGAATGTATGACATTCTTCTACATTCTGTCCATCAACTGTGTTTTTTGCAATTTTCACCCCGAGCGGGCTGGGTATGCTCAGACGTGAGTCCCAGGCTCTCCACACCACTGGAGTCAAGCTATCCAGGCTGAATGAAGGCTGATAGCCAGAAACCGGCCCTTGGATGCTTGATGCCGGTCTGGGAAAGACCTGGCTTGGCAGTTCGGACTGGACTGTTCCCATGAGGCACAGGGTCAGAGCTGATTTGCATATAGCCAGTGTCTAACCCAGGGTGGTGTGGAGTGCAAAAAAACAATGGATTTAGGCCCAGATCCTTGTACTGGGGTGAATGTAGGACATTGTTCTACATTCTGTCCATCAACTGTGTTTTTTGCAATTTTCACCTCGAGTGGGCTGGGTATGCTCAGACGTGAGTCCCAGGTTCTCCACACCACTGGAGTCAATCTATCCAGGCTGAATGAAGGCTGATAGCCAGAAACCGGTCCTTAGATGCTTGATTCCGGTCTGGGAAAGGCATGGCTTGGTAGTTCGGACTGGACTGTTCCCATGAGGCACAGGGTCAGAGCTGATTTTCATATAGCCAGTGTCTAACCCAGGGTGGTGTGGAGTGCAAAAAAACGATGGATTTAGGCCCAGATCCTTGTACTGGGGTGAATGTAAGACATTGTTCTACATTCTGTCCATCAACTGTGTTTTTTGCAATTTTCACCCCGAGTGGGCTGTGTATGCTCAGACGTGAGTCCCAGGCTCTCCACACCACTGGAGTCAAGCTATCCAGGCTGAATGAAGGCTGATAGCCAGAAACCGGTCCTTGGATGCTTGATTCTGGTCTGGGAAAGACATGGCTTGGTAGTTCGGACTGGACTGTTCCCATGAGGCACAGGGTCAGAGCTGATTTGCATATAGCCAGTGTCTAACCCAGGGTGGTGTGGAGTGCAAAAAAACGATGGATTTAGGCCCAGATCCTTGTACTGGGGTGAATGTAAGACATTGTTCTACATTCTGTCCATCAACTGTGTTTTTTGCAATTTTCACCCCGAGTGGGCTGTGTATGCTCAGACGTGAGTCCCAGGCTCTCCACACCACTGGAGTCAAGCTATCCAGGCTGAATGAATGCTGATAGCCAGAAACCGGTCCTTGGATGCTTGATTCCGGTCTGGGAAAGACATGGCTTGGTAGTTCGGACTGGACTGTTCCCATGAGGCACAGGGTCAGAGCTGATTTGCATATAGCCAGTGTCTAACCCAGGGTGGTGTGGAGTGCAAAAAAACGATGGATTTTGGCCCATATCCTTGTACTGGGGTGAATGTATGACATTGTTCTACATTCTGTCCATCAACTGTGTTTTTTGCAATTTTCACCCCGAGTGGGCTGGGTATGCTCAGACGTGAGTCCCAGGCTCTCCACACCACTGGAGTCAAGCTATCCAGGCTGAATGAAGGCTGATAGCCAGAAACCGGTCCTTGGATGCTTGATTCCGGTCTGGGAAAGACATGGCTTGGTAGTTCGGACTGGACTGTTCCCATGAGGCACAGGGTCAGAGCTGATTTTCATATAGCCAGTGTCTAACCCAGGGTGGTGTGGAGTGCAAAAAAACGATGGATTTAGGCCCAGATCCTTGTACTGGGGTGAATGTAAGACATTGTTCTACATTCTGTCCATCAACTGTGGTTTTTTGCAATTTTCACCGCGAGTGGGCTGGGTATGCTCAGACGTGAGTCCCAGGCTCTCCACACCACTGGAGTCAAACTATCCAGGCTGAATGAAGGCTGATAGCCAGAAACCGGTCCTTGGATGCTTGATTCCGGTCTGAGAAAGACATGGATTGGTAGTTCGGACTGGACTGTTCCCATGAGGCACAGGGTCAGAGCTGATTTGCATATAGCCAGTGTCTAACCCAGGGTGGTGTGGAGTGCAAAAAAACGATGGATTTAGGCCCAGATCCTTGTACTGGGGTGAATGTATGACATTCTTCTACATTCTGTCCATCAACTGTGTTTTTTGCAATTTTCACCCCGAGCGGGCTGGGTATGCTCAGACGTGAGTCCCAGGCTCTCCACACCACTGGAGTCAAGCTATCCAGGCTGAATGAACGCTGATAGCCAGAAACCGGCCCTTGGATGCTTGATGCCGGTCTGGGAAAGACCTGGCTTGGCAGTTCGGACTGGACTGTTCCCATGAGGCACAGGGTCAGAGCTGATTTGCATATAGCCAGTGTCTAACCCAGGGTGGTGTGGAGTGCAAAAAAACAATGGATTTAGGCCCAGATGCTTGTACTGGGGTGAATGTAGGACATTGTTCTACATTCTGTCCATCAACTGTGTTTTTTGCAATTTTCACCCCGAGTGGGCTGTGTATGCTCAGACGTGAGTCCCAGGCTCTCCACACCACTGGAGTCAAGCTATCCAGGCTGAATGAATGCTGATAGCCAGAAACCGGTCCTTGGATGCTTGATTCCGGTCTGGGAAAGACATGGCTTGGTAGTTCGGACTGGACTGTTCCCATGAGGCACAGGGTCAGAGCTGATTTGCATATAGCCAGTGTCTAACCCAGGGTGGTGTGGAGTGCAAAAAAACGATGGATTTTGGCCCATATCCTTGTACTGGGGTGAATGTATGACATTGTTCTACATTCTGTCCATCAACTGTGTTTTTTGCAATTTTCACCCCGAGTGGGCTGGGTATGCTCAGACGTGAGTCCCAGGCTCTCCACACCACTGGAGTCAAGCTATCCAGGCTGAATGAAGGCTGATAGCCAGAAACCGGTCCTTGGATGCTTGATTCCGGTCTGGGAAAGACATGGCTTGGTAGTTCGGACTGGACTGTTCCCATGAGGCACAGGGTCAGAGCTGATTTTCATATAGCCAGTGTCTAACCCAGGGTGGTGTGGAGTGCAAAAAAACGATGGATTTAGGCCCAGATCCTTGTACTGGGGTGAATGTAAGACATTGTTCTACATTCTGTCCATCAACTGTGGTTTTTTTCAATTTTCACCGCGAGTGGGCTGGGTATGCTCAGACGTGAGTCCCAGGCTCTCCACACCACTGGAGTCAAACTATCCAGGCTGAATGAAGGCTGATAGCCAGAAACCGGTCCTTGGATGCTTGATTCCGGTCTGAGAAAGACATGGATTGGTAGTTCGGACTGGACTGTTCCCATGAGGCACAGGGTCAGAGCTGATTTGCATATAGCCAGTGTCTAACCCAGGGTGGTGTGGAGTGCAAAAAAACGATGGATTTAGGCCCAGATCCTTGTACTGGGGTGAATGTATGACATTCTTCTACATTCTGTCCATCAACTGTGTTTTTTGCAATTTTCACCCCGAGCGGGCTGGGTATGCTCAGACGTGAGTCCCAGGCTCTCCACACCACTGGAGTCAAGCTATCCAGGCTGAATGAACGCTGATAGCCAGAAACCGGCCCTTGGATGCTTGATGCCGGTCTGGGAAAGACCTGGCTTGGCAGTTCGGACTGGACTTTTCCCATGAGGCACAGGGTCAGAGCTGATTTGCATATAGCCAGTGTCTAACCCAGGGTGGTGTGGAGTGCAAAAAAACAATGGATTTAGGCCCAGATCCTTGTACTGGGGTGAATGTAGGACATTGTTCTACATTCTGTCCATCAACTGTGTTTTTTGCAATTTTCACCTCGAGTGGGCTGGGTATGCTCAGACGTGAGTCCCAGGCTCTCCACACCACTGGAGTCAAGCTATCCAGGCTGAATGAACGCTGATAGCCAGAAACCGGCCCTTGGATGCTTGATGCCGGTCTGGGAAAGACCTGGCTTGGCAGTTCGGACTGGACTGTTCCCATGAGGCACAGGGTCAGAGCTGATTTGCATATAGCCAGTGTCTAGCCCAGGGTGGTGTGGAGTGCAAAAAAACAATGGATTTAGGCCCAGATGCTTGTACTGGGGTGAATGTAGGACATTGTTCTACATTCTGTCCATCAACTGTGTTTTTTGCAATTTTCACCCCGAGTGGGCTGTGTATGCTCAGACGTGAGTCCCAGGCTCTCCACACCACTGGAGTCAAGCTATCCAGGCTGAATGAATGCTGATAGCCAGAAACCGGTCCTTGGATGCTTGATTCCGGTCTGGGAAAGACATGGCTTGGTAGTTCGGACTGGACTGTTCCCATGAGGCACAGGGTCAGAGCTGATTTGCATATAGCCAGTGTCTAACCCAGGGTGGTGTGGAGTGCAAAAAAACGATGGATTTTGGCCCATATCCTTGTACTGGGGTGAATGTATGACATTGTTCTACATTCTGTCCATCAACTGTGTTTTTTGCAATTTTCACCCCGAGTGGGCTGGGTATGCTCAGACGTGAGTCCCAGGCTCTCCACACCACTGGAGTCAAGCTATCCAGGCTGAATGAAGGCTGATAGCCAGAAACCGGTCCTTGGATGCTTGATTCCGGTCTGGGAAAGACATGGCTTTGTTAAAAGTTAGGCTGAAAACCGTCAACATTATCGGCGCCCTCTTGCTCTCCTTAAACCTTTTGTGCGCGTAAAACAGCCGCCATTTTGGACACCATGGCTTCCCTGCTCTCGCCGAGAGCCAGCGCGTCTCTCTCTCTCTCTCCTAACTTCGCTGGCAACCCCCCCCCCCTGCCTGCACCTGCCTTGAGTCATAAACCCCTCTTCGGCGCTGCTCTGCCCCAGGCCCTCATCCTGTTCCCAGCGCGACATCTCCCTGCTTCCCCGTCATGACCTCCGGCCCTTTTTGATGCAAACCCCTTTTCCCCGTGTGCCCGTCTGTCTTCCCCGTTCCCAGGCCGACACCTAGCTCTGCCGATACCAATCTCTTGCCCCTCCCCATACAATAGGAAGCTTCCCTCCTCAAAGGACCCCCGAGATGATCAGAGCCCCCCCCCCATCCCACGAGATCCGATCGAAACCCGCACACTCCGTGAATCGGCGGAATACCCAGCTGCGCAATGATCATCACCTGTTGTGAACGGGGCGGGGACTTCCACTGTAGCCTTGCATGGGAACGGGCTGGGAAGGGGGGATTCTGAGGATGTCTTTCCGTACATCAAAGTATCAACGAGAATGTGTTACATGTAATAAAGAGATAAACTCGTGTATAAGAGGCCAGGCCTCCGGGATGCAGTTAGAGCACCTCAGAACGATACCTTCTGTCCGTTTTCGTTGTGTTCTCCTCCGGAGCGAATAAAAACCTCGTTTCCTGCCTTCCAGTCTCCAGCGCCTGCCTCTTCGATAGTTTAACTTCTTTGTGGGTTCAAGAGGCGACATCGCCGGGCAATAATTAAGGATCTTATATTCTGGTTGGTAGTGCCCCCCCAGTTTGTATTTTTCGACAATTGGCGTCCCAAGCGTGGGGCCCATCAGCGACCCATGGATCCAGTGGGAGAGGTCCTGACGACAAAGTGAACGACTGCAACGATCGGGAACGCGTCTGTCCGATAGACCCTCGTCTGACAGCCGATCATCCGAACTTCACTGGTTCCGAACAGACCTCTCTCGAGTGATCTACGGTCCTGACTGGGAACCATCAGGAGTGCCGCGAGGATAACGAAGAAGAGAGGACGATCGGGCGCTGGATTCGGAAGTCAGGAAACTGTCCATGCGGTCCGGGTAAGGTCGTGTTACCACGACAAATTGCGAAAAAAAATTGCTTGATTGTTAAATACTAGTATTGCTCTTTTTGTTTATTTGGAGATTCACTGTCTGCAAACGGAGAAACAACAGGCTCTCTCTTTGCAAGCAGTGGAGGATAGGTAGGGCAGACAACCGTGCTTATTTTTCTCCCCCACTCAATAGTCACCTGAAACTGAGCTGTTGTTCACAAACTATTGTTTCCTGGAGATTCCCTGTCTGCAAACAGGGAAGAGACCACCCTTTTTGCAGATAGTGAAAAAGGTAGGTAACGCAAATCTTTGCGGACCTACTCACTCTCCCCATTGCTATTTGTCGGTCTTTTGTTATCTTGATCCATGAGGGATTCACTGTCTGCAAACGGAGAAACAAAGGTCTCTCTCTTTGCAAGCAGTGGAGGATAGGTAGGGTAGCAGCCGTGCTTATTTTTTCTCCCTCACCCTATAATTGCTTGAAACTGAACTGTTGTTCGCAAAATTATTGTTTCCTGGAGATTCCCTGTCTGCAAACAGGGAAGAGACCACCCTTTTTGCAGATAGTGAAAAAGGTAGGTAACGCAGATCTTTGCGGACCTACTCATTCTCCCCATTGTTATTTGTTGGTCTTTGGTTATTGTGATCCATGAGGTATTCACTGCCTGCAAACAACGTAGAATAGAAATATTCTGTCTAGTCTTTGCACCTAGTGATAAGATAGGCAGTGCTGACTTTTTAGTCCCTCGTTACGAGCCGTCATGTCTGTCTTCTCCCCACTGATTGGTAGCCTGTTTAGCCCGGACCGCTTATTAGAGATGGACCATCCAGCCCCACTGGAAGGCACCCCTAATAAGGACATGTTCATGAAGCATGGATTGACCGCTATTGCCTATAGTAAACTATGGCATAAATATACAAAACAGGGTCAAGAAAGTCAATGGCCCCTGACAGGATCCTTCGATGATGATAAAATAAAAATGCTAGAAACTGCCCTAGGTAAAAACAAGACAACACCCACTATGCTTGATAGCTTCGGCATGTGGCGAAAAGAAACTGAACAGCGTAAAAAGAAAACTGAGAGTAGGTTGGAAAAAGAGCTGCAAAAAGCAGCCCACCTAGCTGCTCAGAAACTAAAAAGGGAGATAGAGGAAAGAGAGAAAGCTAAACAGAAACTAGAAAGGGAAACGCCAAGCCAGTGTCCGGTTAGAACCCCCTCCATGCTCTACCCTGATTTACCCTCGAAACGACAAGCCAATGAGGACCTGCTGTTAGGTCCTCCTATCATCTACATGCCCCCTCCATACGCCCCTTCTCGGCCCTTGGCGCAGCACGCGCCACCCCCAGGTACAAACGAAGGTACCGCCGCAGCGTCGGCCCCAATGGCCTCTGTGCCAGCCGAACCCCTTGTATTAAAACCCGCATCAACGACAACGTTAGACGAGCATGAGACTCGAGGGGCTGGCCTTGCAAGAACAAACAGGCTAGACAAAGATGAGCGAGCGGGGATCGACAAAATAGCAAGGACACTGGTAGAAAGGAAGGATGATGAAGAGTACATCACAGATATGTTCAGCTCGTATACAGGGAGTCACAGACGACATTTTACCGTACGACTGTGTTATCATGTCTTGAATGCATACGAGGACCGATATCGAGACAAAGGTCCCGAGAGCCTAAGGACTCTGTACCGGAAGGTCGATATCGGGGATGAGGGCGAGTGTGATGTGTCGGACCTCCTTACGCGTACGCTTGAGGTTTTCCGCCACCTCACTGAACGAAAGCCGGGAGCTAAATCCGCGGCCCCCGTAGTGACCGAACCACCAACCGAGCAATCCAACACCATGATGCCGATACGTGAGGCTGCCCCTTACTGGGTTCCTCCTCGGGGTACAGGGACTCACGATGATGCAAACAACCAAGATGCGAAGGGAAGGGTAGTATACAACTGGGTCTACCAGCCATGGGACCGGCAAGAGATACTGACATTCCGGAAATCTCTACCCGACCTACGTAAAAACCCCACTGCCTTCTATACTGAATTGGGTACAGCCCTGGGTTCAACTATCATGACCCTGGCTGACATCGACTTGTTCTTCGGGTTATGTCTACCAGCTGATGTGTGGAAGCAAATCCGGAAAGTCGACCACCTTGAGCTGTTCGGACATACCTGGCCACAACTCGATGACTTGGACAAACAACGGGGACCAGGACAAAAGCCATTGAAATCCATTCTAGACCTCCCAGATAAAATTGTAGAGAAATTAAAAACCCTGATCCCAGAAAAGAAAGTGGACTGGTCGATAGTAACAGCCTGTCGCCAAAAACCCCAGGAGGATGTATCGGAATACTTCTCCCGGTTTGAAACGGTGTTCTCCGATTACAGCGGCCAGGACATGACCACTGCAACCGGACACCATCTGTTTGTCCAGAATTATGTTAAGGGCCTATCATTGGACATCTCCCAGAAACTACAGGCCAGCGAGAGTAGTTGGGCAGCCTCCAAACCTACAGCGATTCTTCAAATGGCCCAATATTATGAGCATCAGAAAAATGAAAACGATAGGGCGACAGAGAAAAAGAAGAAAGACTTAAAAGAGAGGGTGATGATTGCCAAACTGCAAGGGGTGACTATAGGACGAGACCAATACCGGGGAAACTACCAGACAAACGCCCCTAAGACTGCATTTCCCCAGGACCGCACTCTGACTCCCTACAGTGGACGCACAGACCTTAGAGATGACCAGTGCGCTTTCTGCAAAGGGACTGGCCATTGGAAATCCCAGTGCCCAGTTCTCCTGGAAATGATCAGGAACAGAGACCCCAGGGATGTAGCAAACGGACCGAGACCTAAGGGAACACAACGAGGGCCCCCAAATGACGCGACTAATGACAGATCAAGCAGACCGAATACGTTCGATCGACCCAGACAGAACCAATATCAACAATCTGACTATGACGACACTCACACCTTTGCATAGGACAGCCAAGGGCGAGGGAGGGATCCAGTCGAGCTCTATGTTGACCAGCAGGGCCCTTATGTCACTGCTAAGGTCCTGGGTACCAAGTCTCCATTTCTGGTAGACACTGGCGCAACACGTAGTGCGTTATCTAAACGACTGATTCCAAGGGCACCCTTGTCTGGCTCACTCATAACATCGACAGGTTTCGATGGAACGCCCTCCACCAACCCTTTGTCTGCCCCGATTCTCTTTGACGTAGAAAACAACACCACCGACACCACGTTCTTGCTTTCCTCCAATAGCCCTGACGCCATTATGGGACTTGACTTACTGAAACACTTCCGAGCGACGATTAGGTGTTCTCAAGATGGAGTTCGAGTGTTTCTTTACGACAACCCCGTTCTGCTTAAACATTGTTCCCCCCGACACATGTTTTCCATCACCGACGTCGACGCGTCCCTGCTTGACACCCTGCCTCCGTATCTGTGGGCCAAAGCGGATTCGGACGTAGGGCGTATGTTAATTGACCCAGTGCACATTACTGTCCGACCAGACGCAACACTCCCAAAACTCCCACAATATCGGATATCGCCAGAGGGCGAGAAGGCATTGGTAATGATTATCCAGTCACTGATAGACGCAGGAGTGGTAGAGGAAGTGGTTAGCAACGTTTGCAACAGCCCTATCTTGCCCATTATCAAGAAGCAGGGAGAGGGAGATGAGAAAGCATACCGTTTCATCATCGACCTCCGAGAGATCAACAAAGTGGTGGTACCCCAGTACCCTGTGGTCTCAGACATCACCACCATCCTGACCTTGATTCCATCCACTGCCACCACCTTTTCCGTCATCGACCTCAAGAACGCTTTCTTCTCCATCCCCATCCACCCAGACAGCCGATATCTCTTCGGCTTTACCCTAAAATCCCGCTCATATAGGTTTTGCCGAGCCCCTCAAGGCTACACGGAGAGCCCTAGCATCTACAGCCAGGCCCTCAAAAGGCAACTAGACCAAGTCCGGTTACCCGACGGGGTGGTGTTGGTACAATATGTCGATGACATCCTTTTGGCAGCCGACACCACCCCTCTAGCGGTTACCGCCACCATTCAACTCTTGCACTTCCTTGCGGAAAATGGCCACAAGGTCTCCAAGAAGAAGTTGCAATTCTGCCTACCCCAGGTCACTTACCTAGGCCACCTTCTGTCCAAAGATGGAAGGAAACTCACCCCTGATCGAATCCAGACCATTCTAGACACCCCTGTCCCTAAAACCCAGAAGCAGGTTCGCTCCCTATTAGGCCTCACCTCCTTCTGCCGACAATGGTTGCCAAACTTCAGCCTCGTTGTAAAACCACTGCTCTCTCTCCTAAACAAAGACGTCCCTTTCCCACTCCCTTGGACTCCTGAGTGTCAAACCTCCTTCACAGAACTACGAGATGCCCTTTGCTCAGCCCCTGTCCTGGGTACCCCTGATTACAGAAAGCCCTTCTCCCTTTACACTCACGAAAGGGAGGGGTGCGCTTTATCTGTCCTGACCCAGGCCATCGGTCCTAAGCAACGACCGTGCGCTTACTTCTCTGCCACTCTTGACCCTGTCGCCAGAGCCTTGCCTGCCTGCCTTCGAGCTGTAGCTGCTGCTGCAGTCTCTATCCGACAGAGTGAGGGGATTGTACTCTCGAATTCCCTCACGGTACTGGTACCCCATGCAGTCGACACCCTCCTGAACCAAACCAAGACGCAACATCTGACGAGTGCACGACTGACTGGATACGAACTAACCTTGCTTGCCCCCCATATCACCCTGAAAAGATGCACCACACTGAACCCAGCAACTCTGTTACCCTTGCCAGAGAACGACCCCAATGTGCACCCCGTACATGACTGCGTGACTCTTACGGACGAACAGACCAGGAGTAGGGTCGATCTCAGAGACACAGCTTTCCCTGACCCCGACGGGGAGTTGTGGGTGGACGGTTCTTGCATCAAACTCTCCGATGGTACCACTTCCGCTGCCTATGCAGTCACCACGGCTCGAACTGTAGTAGAAACAGCCCGCATCACCCAGCGATCTGCCCAGGCAGCGGAACTGATTGCTTTGACGAGAGCCTGCATCCTGGCAACAGGAACCACGGCGAACATTTACACCGACAGCCAGTATGCCTTCGGGGTGGTTCACCATTTTGGGCTCCTCTGGAGGGAGAGAGGATACTTGACCTCACACGGCACACCCATCCTGCACGGGGATTTAGTCTCCGCCTTAATCGAAGCTGTCCTCCTCCCCAACAAACTTGCCGTTATCAAATGCCAGGCACACAAGAAGGTGACAGACATTATTGGACAGGGAAATGCACTAGCCGACATCACCGCCCGAACGACAGCTGAAAATAGAACGACAACACGTATGTACGTGACCAGGTCACAAGCAGAAAACTGGACTGACGCCAAGGACACAATTAGAGACATACAAATGGCTAGCACACAACACGAATTGACTGAATGGGCACGGGTGGGATTGAAAGACGATGAAGGCTGCTGGCGGACAAAAGACACGAACAGATGGTTGCTACCTGATTCATACTTGATTCCCATATTATCCATGGCACACTCCCCAGCCCACATAGGATCAGCCCCCATGATCGAACTTGTCTCCAGGGTTTGGCACAATGACAAGATCCCAGATTCCGCCAAACGCCTGGTCCAACAATGCTTAATATGCCTGCAACACAACCCCGGGAAGGGAACTGTAGTACCCCGGGGGGGATTTGGGGTCCCAAACCACCCATTTGAAGTCCTGCAGATGGACTACATCCAGCTAGACAGATGCCAAGGCCTGAAATATGTACTTGTCGTGGTGTGCGCATTTAGCAAATGGGTGGAAGCATATCCGACCCGTGACAACACCGCTATGGCCACTGCAAAGGTCCTGTTAAAAGAGTTTTTCCCCCGTTATGGCCTCTGTCGTGTTTTATGGAGTGATAATGGCCCCCACTTTGTAACCAACGTTATCCAGCTCATCCTAAATGGGCTGGGTATCAAACAGAAATTCCACGCAGTCTTCCACCCTCAATCTGCTGGGCTGGTCGAACGACACAACGCCACACTAAAGCTTAAACTGGCCAAAATAGTGGCTACGACGGGCCTGAAATGGCCAGACGCCCTCCCATTGGCATTGCTATCGATGCGCTCTACCCCCACCCGACATCACTTAACCCCTTATGAAGTTGTCTTCGGTCGACCCATGAGCGTCTGGTCTGCCCCGAAACCAACGTCCATTCATGACGTTCCGGATGTCCTAATGTCTGATTATCTGTACAAATTGACTGAAACTTTGTCTGTCCTTCATCAGCAGGTGCGGCAGGCCATCCCCGATGCTTCCAGGGGTCCGGGTCACGCCATCCAGCCGGGGGACTTCGTGCTGATCCGAAACTTTCAGCGATCAAAGAGTTTGGAACCCCGGTGGACGGGCCCCTGGCAAGTGCTGATCACCACTCGGACCGCACTTCGAGTGGAGGGGAAGAAACACTGGCTGCACGCTCATCACTGCAAAAAGGTCTCTCCAGCCCTGGCCACGACAGACACCGTCAACACCCAAGAAGAGCTCCTGAACCGGGACCGACCATCGTTGAACTGCTACCCTGATACAGAGACACTTGAACTTTCAAAACATCCTGACCCCACTGTGCCATCTCGAGAAGGGTATTTCCTGCGTCGAAAGGAGGGAGCTTCGGCTAAGTAGGCCACGGACTAGGTTAAAGAATCTCAGAACGGTGACCCAAACTACCAAGGGTTACCTGGAGAGAAGCTAAAACTGAGTCTGTGGTCCTGCCCACTACCGAGCACCTTGAAGACGAAGATGATGGAAGCGCCAGATAAGAAGATGATGGAAGCGCCAAACAAGAAGCCGACTGAGACAACAGGAAATACCCACTACAGAAATCCGAGAACAGACAGACTCCATAGCTCAAAGACAATTGCACTCTTCATCGTAATCCTCCTCTGTTTTCTCCTCATGACTACGCTCTGGATTATGGAAGAACACGCACCTGCTCACGAAACATTCCTAACCACTGCTCAGCCTACCACCATGAAGGAACATTATCTAATTTCGCTCTCTCCTCAACTAAGAGAGAGGCGAAAGGAGTTTTGGAACAACTCTTTCGTGCAGCTACTTCACCAGCACAATCTTGCCACCAACGCCACCAACTGCTGGATCTGTGGGTTGCTACCCCATGCCACTGGACATTCAATACCATTCATCCCTTCACCCTTCTCCGTCCACGGCTCCTGCCTTGCCTGGCTGATCCTCCTGCAAGAGAGCTATACGGAAAATGCCACCTCCAGCAGAGCTGCAGCACATTCTTCTCATGGGGCCGGGCGAAACAAGACAAAGACACACTTCTGCCCGCTGACCCCCAGCGACTCAATCCAAATGGACATTCCGGCCAAAGAACGAATCGAAATGCAGGTGTTCAACAATCCAACCAGACCCACCTTCTCCTATCTGCGGAAACGAACGGCTGCCACTCTGACTGTAGCCCTGACGGTCATCAACGTCACAGGCCACATGTGTGTAGAAGGACTTGGGACACAGCTGGTGGGTCACAGCGCTTGCCGCTTTACCAGAACTTTGGACTCCACGGATCCACCTTCCTTTGTGTCATCCCCAAACATGTATTTCATCTGTGGCACGAAGGCCTACACCTGGCTCCCCAAAGGCTGGGGGGGCACTTGCTACATCTCCTTCGTCCTTCCTCCAACTTATGTGGCCCCAGCGAATCACCACAGGCAAAAACGAGCAAAAGACGTTGAGCAAGCCGACTCAACAGGAGCACAGTTCCTCGATGCTATGAAAGGACTCGTCCCCCTCTGGGGCCCGATGGCAAACAGCCGTGCCATCCGACATTTGACTCAGGCAGTCGAGACAACCATGAACATCACAGCGGGCATCTTTGCCAACAACACTGCCGAGCTCCAAGCGGTCCGTTTGGTGGCTCTTCAGAACCGCCTCGTTCTAGATGTAGTTCTGGCGGACCGTGGAGGAGCATGCCGCATTATTGGGGCCAGCTGTTGTACATACATACCGGACAACTCACCCTCAGTGTACAAAGCCATCGAACATCTTCACAGACTCTCTTCGGAAGTCCACCAAGAGCAAGAAGAATGGTCGCTTGGTGGTTGGTTCTGGGACACCGTCAAAAGCTGGGGCTGGAGACTGCTCACCATTATCCTGATTCCCGTAGTTGTAATATGTGGCCTATGCTTAGGAATTCAATGTTTGCCACCTATGTGTTCTTTATGTGCGAGTTGTATTTTTCCCAAAACTGTGGACATTGGAAGCGAACATATGAGGGCATTATATGATACCGAAGTTAGGAATTTGATGAAAATTGACATTGAGTAAGCAAGTTGGCTAGATATGTTGAAAAGGGAGGACTGTTAAAAGTTAGGCTGAAAACCGTCAACATTATCGGCGCCCTCTTGCTCTCCTTAAACCTTTTGTGCGCGTAAAACAGCCGCCATTTTGGACACCATGGCTTCCCTGCTCTCGCCGAGAGCCAGCGCGTCTCTCTCTCTCTCTCCTAACTTCGCTGGCAACCCCCCCCCCCCTGCCTGCACCTGCCTTGAGTCATAAACCCCTCTTCGGCGCTGCTCTGCCCCAGGCCCTCATCCTGTTCCCAGCGCGACATCTCCCTGCTTCCCCGTCATGACCTCCGGCCCTTTTTGATGCAAACCCCTTTTCCCCGTGTGCCCGTCTGTCTTCCCCGTTCCCAGGCCGACACCTAGCTCTGCCGATACCAATCTCTTGCCCCTCCCCATACAATAGGAAGCTTCCCTCCTCAAAGGACCCCCGAGATGATCAGAGCCCCCCCCCCATCCCACGAGATCCGATCGAAACCCGCACACTCCGTGAATCGGCGGAATACCCAGCTGCGCAATGATCATCACCTGTTGTGAACGGGGCGGGGACTTCCACTGTAGCCTTGCATGGGAACGGGCTGGGAAGGGGGGATTCTGAGGATGTCTTTCCGTACATCAAAGTATCAACGAGAATGTGTTACATGTAATAAAGAGATAAACTCGTGTATAAGAGGCCAGGCCTCCGGGATGCAGTTAGAGCACCTCAGAACGATACCTTCTGTCCGTTTTCGTTGTGTTCTCCTCCGGAGCGAATAAAAACCTCGTTTCCTGCCTTCCAGTCTCCAGCGCCTGCCTCTTCGATAGTTTAACTTCTTTGTGGGTTCAAGAGGCGACATCGCCGGGCAATAATTAAGGATCTTATATTCTGGTTGGTAGTGCCCCCCCAGTTTGTATTTTTCGACAGCTTGGTAGTTCGGACTGGACTGTTCCCATGAGGCACAGGGTCAGAGCTGATTTTCATATAGCCAGTGTCTAACCCAGGGTGGTGTGGAGTGCAAAAAAACGATGGATTTAGGCCCAGATCCTTGTACTGGGGTGAATGTAAGACATTGTTCTACATTCTGTCCATCAACTGTGGTTTTTTGCAATTTTCACCGCGAGTGGGCTGGGTATGCTCAGACGTGAGTCCCAGGCTCTCCACACCACTGGAGTCAAACTATCCAGGCTGAATGAAGGCTGATAGCCAGAAACCGGTCCTTGGATGCTTGATTCCGGTCTGAGAAAGACATGGATTGGTAGTTCGGACTGGACTGTTCCCATGAGGCACAGGGTCAGAGCTGATTTGCATATAGCCAGTGTCTAACCCAGGGTGGTGTGGAGTGCAAAAAAACGATGGATTTAGGCCCAGATCCTTGTACTGGGGTGAATGTATGACATTCTTCTACATTCTGTCCATCAACTGTGTTTTTTGCAATTTTCACCCCGAGCGGGCTGGGTATGCTCAGACGTGAGTCCCAGGCTCTCCACACCACTGGAGTCAAGCTATCCAGGCTGAATGAACGCTGATAGCCAGAAACCGGCCCTTGGATGCTTGATGCCGGTCTGGGAAAGACCTGGCTTGGCAGTTCGGACTGGACTTTTCCCATGAGGCACAGGGTCAGAGCTGATTTGCATATAGCCAGTGTCTAACCCAGGGTGGTGTGGAGTGCAAAAAAACAATGGATTTAGGCCCAGATCCTTGTACTGGGGTGAATGTAGGACATTGTTCTACATTCTGTCCATCAACTGTGTTTTTTGCAATTTTCACCTCGAGTGGGCTGGGTATGCTCAGACGTGAGTCCCAGGCTCTCCACACCACTGGAGTCAAGCTATCCAGGCTGAATGAACGCTGATAGCCAGAAACCGGCCCTTGGATGCTTGATGCCGGTCTGGGAAAGACCTGGCTTGGCAGTTCGGACTGGACTGTTCCCATGAGGCACAGGGTCAGAGCTGATTTGCATATAGCCAGTGTCTAACCCAGGGTGGTGTGGAGTGCAAAAAAACAATGGATTTAGGCCCAGATCCTTGTACTGGGGTGAATGTAGGACATTGTTCTACATTCTGTCCATCAACTGTGTTTTTTGCAATTTTCACCCCGAGTGGGCTGTGTATGCTCAGACGTGAGTCCCAGGCTCTCCACACCACTGGAGTCAAGCTATCCAGGCTGAATGAATGCTGATAGCCAGAAACCGGTCCTTGGATGCTTGATTCCGGTCTGGGAAAGACATGGCTTGGTAGTTCGGACTGGACTGTTCCCATGAGGCACAGGGTCAGAGCTGATTTGCATATAGCCAGTGTCTAACCCAGGGTGGTGTGGAGTGCAAAAAAACGATGGATTTTGGCCCATATCCTTGTACTGGGGTGAATGTATGACATTGTTCTACATTCTGTCCATCAACTGTGTTTTTTGCAATTTTCACCCCGAGTGGGCTGGGTATGCTCAGACGTGAGTCCCAGGCTCTCCACACCACTGGAGTCAAGCTATCCAGGCTGAATGAAGGCTGATAGCCAGAAACCGGTCCTTGGATGCTTGATTCCGGTCTGGGAAAGACATGGCTTGGTAGTTCGGACTGGACTGTTCCCATGAGGCACAGGGTCAGAGCTGATTTTCATATAGCCAGTGTCTAACCCAGGGTGGTGTGGAGTGCAAAAAAACGATGGATTTAGGCCCAGATCCTTGTACTGGGGTGAATGTAAGACATTGTTCTACATTCTGTCCATCAACTGTGGTTTTTTGCAATTTTCACCGCGAGTGGGCTGGGTATGCTCAGACGTGAGTCCCAGGCTCTCCACACCACTGGAGTCAAACTATCCAGGCTGAATGAAGGCTGATAGCCAGAAACCGGTCCTTGGATGCTTGATTCCGGTCTGAGAAAGACATGGATTGGTAGTTCGGACTGGACTGTTCCCATGAGGCACAGGGTCAGAGCTGATTTGCATATAGCCAGTGTCTAACCCAGGGTGGTGTGGAGTGCAAAAAAAAGATGGATTTAGGCCCAGATCCTTGTACTGGGGTGAATGTATGACATTCTTCTACATTCTGTCCATCAACTGTGTTTTTTGCAATTTTCACCCCGAGCGGGCTGGGTATGCTCAGACGTGAGTCCCAGGCTCTCCACACCACTGGAGTCAAGCTATCCAGGCTGAATGAACGCTGATAGCCAGAAACCGGCCCTTGGATGCTTGATGCCGGTCTGGGAAAGACCTGGCTTGGCAGTTCGGACTGGACTGTTCCCATGAGGCACAGGGTCAGAGCTGATTTGCATATAGCCAGTGTCTAACCCAGGGTGGTGTGGAGTGCAAAAAAACAATGGATTTAGGCCCAGATCCTTGTACTGGGGTGAATGTAGGACATTGTTCTACATTCTGTCCATCAACTGTGTTTTTTGCAATTTTCACCTCGAGATGGCTGGGTATGCTCAGACGTGAGTCCCAGGCTCTCCACACCACTGGAGTCAATCTATCCACGCTGAATGAAGGCTGATAGCCAGAAACCGGTCCTTAGATGCTTGATTCCGGTCTGGGAAAGGCATGGCTTGGTAGTTCGGACTGGACTGTTCCCATGAGGCACAGGGTCAGAGCTGATTTTCATATAGCCAGTGTCTAACCCAGGGTGGTGTGGAGTGCAAAAAAACGATGGATTTAGGCCCAGATCCTTGTACTGGGGTGAATGTGTGACATTGTTCTACATTCTGTCCATCAACTGTCTTTTTTGCAATTTTCACCCCGAGTCAGCTGGGTATGCTCAGACGTGAGTCCCAGGCTCTCCACACCACTGGAGTCAAGCTATCCAGGCTGAATGAAGGCTGATAGCCAGAAACCGGTCCTTGGATGCTTGATTCCAGTCTGGGAAAGACATGGCTTGGTAGTTCGGACTGGACTGTTCCCATGAGGCACAGGGTCAGAGCTGATTTGCATATAGCCAGTGTCTAACCCAGGGTGGTGTGGAGTGCAAAAACAAACCAATGGATTTAGGCCCAGATCCTTGTACTGGGGTGAATGTATGACATTGTTCTACATTCTGTCCATCAACTGTGTTTTTTGCAATTTTCACCCCGAGTGGGCTGGGTATGCTCAGACGTGAGTCCCAGGCTCTCCACACCACTGGAGTCAAGCTATCCAGGCTAAATGAAGGCTGATAGCCAGAAACCGGTCCTTGGATGCTTGATTCCGGTCTGGGAAAGACATGGCTTGGTAGTTCGGACTGGACTGTTCCCATGAGGCACAGGGTCAGAGCTGATTTGCATATAGCCAGTGTCTAACCCATGGTGGTGTGGAGTGCAAAAAAACGATGGATTTAGGCCCAGATCCTTGTACTGGGGTGAATGTATGACATTGTTCTACATTCTGTCCATCAACTGTGTTTTTTGCAATTTTCACCCCGAGTGGGCTGGGTATGCTCAGACGTGAGTCCCAGGCTCTCCACACCACTGTAGTCAAGCTATCCAGGCTGAATGAAGGCTGATAGCCAGAAACCGGTCCTTGGATGCTTGATTCCGGTCTGGGAAAGACATGGCTTGGTAGTTTGGACTGGACTGTTCCCATGAGGCACAGGCTCAGAGCTGATTTGCATATAGCCAGGGTCTAACCCAGGGTGGTGTGGAGTGCAAAAAAACTATGGATTTAGGCCCAGATCCTTGTACTGGGGTGAATGTATGACATTGTTCTACATTCTGTCCATCAACTGTGTTTTTTGCAATTTTCACCCCGAGTAGGCTGGGTATGCTCAGACGTGAGTCCCAGGCTCTCCACACCACTGGAGTCAAGCTATCCAGGCTGAATGAAGGCTGATAGCCAGAAACCGGTCCTTGGATGCTTGATTCCGGTCTGGGAAAGACATGGCTTGGTAGTTCGGACTGGACTGTTCCCATGAGGCACAGGGTCGGAGCTGATTTGCATATGGCCAGTGTCTAACCCAGGGTGGTGTGGAGTGCAAAAAAACGATGGATTTAGGCCCAGATCCTTGTACTGGGGTGAATGTATGACATTTTTCTACAGTCTGTCCATCAACTGTGTTTTTTGCAATTTTCACCCCGAGTGGGCTGGGTATGCTCAGACGTGAGTCCCAGGCTCTCCACACCACTGGAGTCAAGCTATCCAGGCTGAATGAAGGCTGATAACCAGAAACCGGTCCTTGGATGCTTGATTCCAGTCTGGGAAAGACATGGCTTGGTAGTTCGGACTGGACTGTTCCCATTAGGCACAGGGTCAGAGCTGATTTGCATATAGCCAGTGTCTAACCCAGGGTGGTGTGAAGTGAAAAAAAACGATGGATTTAGGCCCAGATCCTTGTACTGGGGTGAATGTATGACATTGTTCTACATTCTGTCCATCAACTGTGTTTTTTGCAATTTTCACCCCGAGTGGGCAGTGTATGCTCAGACGTGAGTCCCAGGCTCTCCACCCCATTGGAGTCAAGCTATCCAGGCTGAATGAAGGCTGATAGCCAGAAACCGGTCCTTGGATGCTTGATTCCGGTCTGGGAAAGACATGGCTTAGTAGTTCGGACTGGACTGTTCCCATGAGGCACAGGGTCAGAGCTGATTTGCATATAGCCAGTGTCTAACCCAGGGTGGTGTAGAGTGCAAAAAAACTATGGATTTAGGCCCAGATCCTTGTACAGGGGTGAATGTATGACATTGTTCTAAATTCTGTCCATCAACTGTGTTTTTTGCAATTTTCACCCCGAGTCGGCAGGGTATGCTCAGACGTGAGTCCCAGGCTCTCCACACCACTGGAGTCAAGCTATCCAGGCTGAATGAAGGCTGATAGCCAGAAACCGGTCCTTGGATGCTTGATTCCGGTCTGGGAAAGACATGGCTTGGTAGTTCGGACTGGACTGTTCCCATGAAGCACAGGGTCAGAGCTGATTTGCATATAGCCAGTGTCTAACCCAGGGTGGTGTGGAGTGCAAAAAAAACGATGGATTTAAGCCCAGATCCTTGTACTGGGGTGAATGTATGACATTGTTCTACATTCTGTCCATCAACTGTATTTTTTGCAATTTTCACCCGAGTAGTCTGGGTATGCTCAGACGTGAGTCCCAGGCTCTCCACACCACTGGAGTCAAGCTATCCAGGCTGAATGAAGGCTGATAGCCAGAAACCGGTCCTTGGATGCTTGATTCCGGTCTGGGAAAGACATGGCTTGGTAGTTCGGACTGGACTGTTCCCATGAGGCACAGGGTCAGAGCTGATTTGCATATAGCCAGTGTCTAACCCAGGGTGGTGTGGAGTGCAAAAAAACAATGGATTTAGGCCCAGATCCTTGTACTGGGGTGAATGTAGGACATTGTTCTACATTCTGTCCATCAACTGTGTTTTTTGCAATTTTCACCCCGAGTGGGCTGGGTATGCTCAGACGTGAGTCCCAGGCTCTCCACACCACTGGAGTCAAGCTATCCAGGCTGAATGAAGGCTGATAGCCAGAAACCGGTCCTTGGATGCTTGATTCCGGTCTTGGAACGACATGGCTTGGTAATTCGGACTGGACTGTTCCCATGAGGCACAGGGTCAGAGCTGATTTGCATATAGCCAGTGTCTAACCCATGGTGGTGTGGAGTGGGAAAAAAACGATGGATTTAGGCCCAGATCCTTGTACTGGGGTGAATGTATGACATTGTTGTACATTCTGCCATCAACTGTGTTTTTTGCAATTTTCACCCCGAGTGGGCTGGGTATGCTCAGACGTGAATCCCAGGCTCTCCACACCACTGGAGTCAAGCTATCCAGGCTGAATGAAGGCTGATAGCCAGAACCCGGTCCTTGGATGCTTGATTCCGGTCTGGGAAAGACATGGCTTGGTAGTTCGGACTGGACTGTTCCCATGAGGCACAGGGTCAGAGCTGATTTGCATATAGCCAGTGTCTAACCCAGGGTGGTGTGGAGTGCAAAAAAATGATGGATTTAGGCCCAGATCCTTGTACTGGGGTGAATGTATGACATTGTTCTACATTCTGTCCATCAACTGTGTTTTTTGCAATTTTCACCCCGAGTGGGCTGGGTATGCTCAGACGTGAGTCCCAGGCTCTCCACACCACTGGAGTCAAGCTATCCAGGCTAAATGAAGGCTGATAGCCAGAAACCGGTCCTTGGATGCTTGATTCCGGTCTGGGAAAGACATGGCTTGGTAGTTCGGACTGGACTGTTCCCATGAGGCACAGGGTCAGAGCTGATTTGCATATAGCCAGTGTCTAATCCATGGTGGTGTGGAGTGCAAAAAAACGATGGATTTAGGCCCAGATCCTTGTACTGGGGTGAATGTATGACATTGTTCTACATTCTGTCCATCAACTGTGTTTTTTGCAATTTTCACCCAGAGTGGGCTGGGTATGCTCAGACGTGAGTCCCAGGCTCTCCACACCACTGTAGTCAAGCTATCCAGGCTGAATGAAGGCTGATAGCCAGAAACCGGTCCTTGGATGCTTGATTCCGGTCTGGGAAAGACATGGCTTGGTAGTTCGGACTGGACTGTTCCCATGAGGCACAGGCTCAGAGCTGATTTGCATATAGCCAGGGTCTAACCCAGGGTGGTGTGGAGTGCACAAAAACTATGGATTTAGGCCCAGATCCTTGTACTGGGGTGAATGTATGACATTGTTCGACATTCTGTCCATCAACTGTGTTTTTTGCAATTTTCACCCCGAGTAGGCTGGGTATGCTCAGACGTGAGTCCCAGGCTCTCCACACCACTGGAGTCAAGCTATCCAGGCTGAATGAAGGCTGATAGCCAGAAACCGGTCCTTGGATGCTTGATTCCGGTCTGGGAAAGACATGGCTTGGTAGTTCGGACTGGACTGTTCCCATGAGGCACAGGGTCGGAGCTGATTTGCATATGGCCAGTGTCTAACCCAGGGTGGTGTGGAGTGCAAAAAAACGATGGATTTAGGCCCAGATCCTTGTACTGGGGTGAATGTATGACATTGTTCTACATTCTGTCCATCAACTGTGTTTTTTGCAATTTTCACCCCGAGTGGGCTGGGTATGCTCAGACGTGAGTCCCAGGCTCTCCACACCACTGGAGTCAAGCTATCCAGGCTGAATGAAGGCTGATAACCAGAAACCGGTCCTTGGATGCTTGATTCCAGTCTGGGAAAGACATGGCTTGGTAGTTCGGACTGGACTGTTCCCATTAGGCACAGGGTCAGAGCTGATTTGCATATAGCCAGTGTCTAACCCAGGGTGGTGTGAAGTGAAAAAAAACGATGGATTTAGGCCCAGATCCTTGTACTGGGGTGAATGTATGACATTGTTTTAAATTCTGCCATCAACTGTGTTTTTTGCAATTTTCACCCCGAGTGGGCTGGGTATGCTCAGACGTGAATCCCAGGCTCTCCACACCACTGGAGTCAAGCTATCCAGGCTGAATGAAGGCTGATAGCCAAAACCCGGTCCTTGGATGCTTGATTCCGGTCTGGGAAAGACATGGCTTGGTAGTTCGGACTGGACTGTTCCCATGAGGCACAGGGTCAGAGCTGATTTGCATATAGCCAGTGTCTAACCCAGGGTGGTGTGGAGTGCAAAAAATGATGGATTTAGGCCCAGATCCTTGTACTGGGGTGAATGTATGACATTGTTCTACATTCTGTCCATCAACTGCGTTTTTTGCAATTTTCACCCCGAGTGGGCTGGGTATGCTCAGACGTGAGTCCCAGGCTCTCCACACCACTGGAGTCAAGCTATCCAGGCTAAATGAAGGCTGATAGCCAGAAACCGGTCCTTGGATGCTTGATTCCGGTCTGGGAAAGACATGGCTTGGTAGTTCGGACTGGACTGTTCCCATGAGGCACAGGGTCAGAGCTGATTTGCATATAGCCAGTGTCTAACCCATGGTGGTGTGGAGTGCAAAAAAACGATGGATTTAGGCCCAGATCCTTGTACTGGGGTGAATGTATGACATTGTTCTACATTCTGTCCATCAACTGTGTTTTTTGCAATTTTCACCCCGAGTGGGCTGGGTATGCTCAGACGTGAGTCCCAGGCTCTCCACACCACTGTAGTCAAGCTATCCAGGCTGAATGAAGGCTGATAGCCAGAAACCGGTCCTTGGATGCTTGATTCCGGTCTGGGAAAGACATGGCTTGGTAGTTCGGACTGGACTGTTCCCATGAGGCACAGGCTCAGAGCTGATTTGCATATAGCCAGGGTCTAACCCAGGGTGGTGTGGAGTGCAAAAAAACTATGGATTTAGGCCCAGATCCTTGTACTGGGGTGAATGTATGACATTGTTCGACATTCTGTCCATCAACTGTGTTTTTTGCAATTTTCACCCAGAGTAGGCTGGGTATGCTCAGACGTGAGTCCCAGGCTCTCCACACCACTAGAGTCAAGCTATCCAGGCTGAATGAAGGCTGATAGCCAGAAACCGGTCCTTGGATGCTTGATTCCGGTCTGGGAAAGACATGGCTTGGTAGTTCGGACTGGACTGTTCCCATGAGGCACAGGGTCGGAGCTGATTTGCATATGGCCAGTATCTAACCCAGGGTGGTGTGGAGTGCAAAAAAACGATGGATTTAGGCCCAGATCCTTGTACTGGGGTGAATGTATGACATTGTTCTACATTCTGTCCATCAACTGGGTTTTTTGCAATTTTCACCCTGAGTGGGCTGGGTATGCTCAGACGTGAGTCCCAGGCTCTCCACACCACTGGAGTCAAGCTATCCAGGCTGAATGAAGGCTGATAACCAGAAACCGGTCCTTGGATGCTTGATTCCAGTCTGGGAAAGACATGGCTTGGTAGTTCGGACTGGACTGTTCCCATTAGGCACAGGGTCAGAGCTGATTTGCATAGAGCCAGTGTCTAACCCAGGGTGGTGTGAAGTGAAAAAAAACGATGGATTTAGGCCCAGATCCTTGTACTGGGGTGAATGTATGACATTGTTCTACATTCTGTCCATCAACTGTGTTTTTTGCAATTTTCACCCCGAGTGGGCTGGGTATGCTCAGACGTGAGTCCCAGGCTCTCCACACCACTGGAGTCAAGCTATCCAGGCTAAATGAAGGCTGATAGCCAGAAACCGGTCCTTGGATGCTTGATTCCGGTCTGGGAAAGACATGGCTTGGTAGTTCGGACTGGACTGTTCCCATGAGGCACAGGGTCAGAGCTGATTTGCATATAGCCAGTGTCTAATCCATGGTGGTGTGGAGTGCAAAAAAACGATGGATTTAGGCCCAGATCCTTGTACTGGGGTGAATGTATGACATTGTTCTACATTCTGTCCATCAACTGTGTTTTTTGCAATTTTCACCCCAAGTGGGCTGGGTATGCTCAGACGTGAGTCCCAGGCTCTCCACACCACTGTAGTCAAGCTATCCAGGCTGAATGAAGGCTGATAGCCAGAAACCGGTCCTTGGATGCTTGATTCCGGTCTGGGAAAGACATGGCTTGGTAGTTCGGACTGGACTGTTCCCATGAGGCACAGGCTCAGAGCTGATTTGCATATAGCCAGGGTCTAACCCAGGGTGGTGTGGAGTGCACAAAAACTATGGATTTAGGCCCAGATCCTTGTACTGGGGTGAATGTATGACATTGTTCGACATTCTGTCCATCAACTGTGTTTTTTGCGGATGTACGACGTTACGACGCATTCCATTACAATGCGTGCTTTCACAACGCGTCCCTTACAACGCAAGTCGTTACCACGACTTGCGTTGGGGGCGCGGATTGAGAATAGTATAATTTACTATTCTAACACCAGTCCCCGTGGACACTAGAGAAGGTGTTGGAATAGTAAATATACTATTCTTAATCCTCTAGCGCCCTCCAGCGCAAGTCGTGGTTACGACTTGCGTTGTAACGGACGCGATGTGAAAGCCTTGCGGAGTAAAATCCGCGTTGTAAAGGATGTTCCCCGTTTTTTGCAATTTTCACCCCGAGTAGGCTGGGTATGCTCAGACGTGAGTCCCAGGCTCTCCACACCACTGGAGTCAAGCTATCCAGGCTGAATGAAGGCTGATAGCCAGAAACCGGTCCTTGGATGCTTGATTCCGGTCTGGGAAAGACATGGCTTGGTAGTTCGGACTGGACTGTTCCCATGAGGCACAGGGTCGGAGCTGATTTGCATATGGCCAGTGTCTAACCCAGGGTGGTGTGGAGTGCAAAAAAACGATGGATTTAGGCCCAGATCCTTGTACTGGGGTGAATGTATGACATTGTTCTACATTCTGTCCATCAACTGTGTTTTTTGCAATTTTCACCCCGAGTGGGCTGGGTATGCTCAGACGTGAGTCCCAGGCTCTCCACACCACTGGAGTCAAGCTATCCAGGCTGAATGAAGGCTGATAACCAGAAACCGGTCCTTGGATGCTTGATTCCAGTCTGGGAAAGACATGGCTTGGTAGTTCGGACTGGACTGTTCCCATTAGGCACAGGGTCAGAGCTGATTTGCATATAGCCAGTGTCTAACCCAGGGTGGTGTGAAGTGAAAAAAAACGATGGATTTAGGCCCAGATCCTTGTACTGGGGTGAATGTATGACATTGTTCTACATTCTGTCCATCAACTGTGTTTTTTGCAATTTTCACCCCGAGTGGGCTGGGTATGCTCAGACGTGAGTCCCAGGCTCTCCACACCACTGGAGTCAAGCTATCCAGGCTAAATGAAGGCTGATAGCCAGAAACCGGTCCTTGGATGCTTGATTCCGGTCTGGGAAAGACATGGCTTGGTAGTTCGGACTGGACTGTTCCCATGAGGCACAGGGTCAGAGCTGATTTGCATATAGCCAGTGTCTAACCCATGGTGGTGTGGAGTGCAAAAAAACGATGGATTTAGGCCCAGATCCTTGTACTGGGGTGAATGTATGACATTGTTCTACATTCTGTCCATCAACTGTGTTTTTTGCAATTTTCACCCCGAGTGGGCTGGGTATGCTCAGACGTGAGTCCCAGGCTCTCCACACCACTGTAGTCAAGCTATCCAGGCTGAATGAAGGCTGATAGCCAGAAACCGGTCCTTGGATGCTTGATTCCGGTCTGGGAAAGACATGGCTTGGTAGTTCGGACTGGACTGTTCCCATGAGGCACAGGCTCAGAGCTGATTTGCATATAGCCAGGGTCTAACCCAGGGTGGTGTGGAGTGCAAAAAAACTATGGATTTAGGCCCATATCCTTGTACTGGGGTGAATGTATGACATTGTTCGACATTCTGTCCATCAACTGTGTTTTTTGCAATTTTCACCCCGAGTAGGCTGGGTATGCTCAGACGTGAGTCCCAGGCTCTCCACACCACTGGAGTCAAGCTATCCAGGCTGAATGAAGGCTGATAGCCAGAAACCGGTCCTTGGATGCTTGATTCCGGTCTGGGAAAGACATGGCTTGGTAGTTCGGACTGGACTGTTCCCATGAGGCACAGGGTCAGAGCTGATTTGCATATAGCCAGTGTCTAACCCAGGGTGGTGTGGAGTGCAAAAAAACTATGGATTTAGGCCCAGATCCTTGTACAGGGGTGAATGTATGACATTGTTCTAAATTCTGTCCATCAACTGTGTTTTTTGCAATTTTCACCCCGAGTGGGCAGGGTATGCTCAGACGTGAGTCCCAGACTCTCCACACCACTGGAGTCAAGCTATCCAGGCTGAATGAAGGCTGATAGCCAGAAACCGGTCCTTGGATGCTTGATTCCGGTCTGGGAAAGACATGGCTTGGTAGTTCGGACTGGACTGTTCCCATGAAGCACAGGGTCAGAGCTGATTTGCATATAGCCAGTGTCTAACCCAGGGTGGTGTGGAGTGCAAAAAAAACGATGGATTTAAGCCCAGATCCTTGTACTGGGGTGAATGTATGACATTGTTCTACATTCTGTCCATCAACTGTATTTTTTGCAATTTTCACCCGAGTAGTCTGGGTATGCTCAGACGTGAGTCCCAGGCTCTCCACACCACTGGAGTCAAGCTATCCAGGCTGAATGAAGGCTGATAGCCAGAAACCGGTCCTTGGATGCTTGATTCCGGTCTGGGAAAGACATGGCTTGGTAGTTCGGACTGGACTGTTCCCATGAGGCACAGGGTCAGAGCTGATTTGCATATAGCCAGTGTCTAACCCAGGGTGGTGTGGAGTGCAAAAAAACAATGGATTTAGGCCCAGATCCTTGTACTGGGGTGAATGTAGGACATTGTTCTACATTCTGTCCATCAACTGTGTTTTTTGCAATTTTCACCCCGAGTGGGCTGCGTATGCTCAGACGTGAGTCCCAGGCTCTCCACACCACTGGAGTCAAGCTATCCAGGCTGAATGAAGGCTGATAGCCAGAAACCGGTCCTTGGATGCTTGATTCTGGTCTGGGAAAGACATGGCTTGGTAGTTCGGACTGGACTGTTCCCATGAGGCACAGCGTCAGAGCTGATTTGCATATAGCCAGTGTCTAACCCAGGGTGGTGTGGAGTGCAAAAAAATGATGGCTTTAGGCCCAGATCCTTGTATTGGGGTGAATGTAAGACATTGTTCTACATTCTGTCCATCAACTGTGTTTTTTGCAATTTTCACCCCGAGTGGGCTGGGTATGCTCAGACGTGAGTCCCAGGCTCTCCACACCACTGGAGTCAAGCTATCCAGGCTGAATGAAGGCTGATAGCCAGAAACCGGTCCTTGGATGCTTGATTCCGGTCTTGGAACGACATGGCTTGGTAATTCGGACTGGACTGTTCCCATGAGGCACAGGGTCAGAGCTGATTTGCATATAGCCAGTGTCTAACCCATGGTGGTGTGGAGTGGGAAAAAAATGATGGATTTAGGCCCAGATCCTTGTACTGGGGTGATTGTATGACATTGTTGTACATTCTGCCATCAACTGTGTTTTTTGCAATTTTCACCCCGAGTGGGCTGGGTATGCTCAGACGTGAATCCCAGGCTCTCCACACCACTGGAGTCAAGCTATCCAGGCTGAATGAAGGCTGATAGCCAGAAACCGGTCCTTGGATGCTTGATTCCGGTCTGGGAAAGACATGGCTTGGTAGTTCGGACTGGACTGTTCCCATGAGGCACAGGGTCAGAGCTGATTTGCATATAGCCAGTGTCTAACCCAGGGTGGTGTGGAGTGCAAAAAAATGATGGATTTAGACCCAGATCCTTGTACTGGGGTGAATGTATGACATTGTTCTACATTCTGTCCATCAACTGTGTTTTTTGCAATTTTCACCCCGAGTGGGCTGGGTATGCTCAGACGTGAGTCCCAGGCTCTCCACACCACTGGAGTCAAGCTATCCAGGCTGAATGAAGGCTGATAGCCAGAAACCGGTCCTTGGATGCTTGATTCCGGTCTGGGAAAGACATGGCTTGGTAGTTCGGGCTGGACTGTTCCCATGAGGCACAGGGTCAGAGCTGATTTGCATATAGCCAGTGTCTAACCCAGGGTGGTGTGGAATGCAAAAAAACGATGGATTTAGGCCCAGATCCTTGTACTGGGGTGAATGTATGACATTGTTCTACATTCTGTCCATCAACTGTGTTTTTTGCAATTTTCACCCCGAGTGGGCTGGGTATGCTCAGACGTGAGTCCCAGGCTCTCCACACCACTGGAGTCAAGCTATCCAGGCTGAATGAAGGCTGATAGCCAGAAACCGGTCCTTGGATGCTTGATTCCGGTCTGGGAAAGACATGGCTTGGTAGTTCGGACTGGACTGTTCCCATGAGGCACAGGGTCAGAGCTGATTTGCATATAGCCAGGGTCTAACCCAGGGTGGTGTGGAGTGCAAAAAAACGATGGATTTAGGCCCAGATCCTTGTACTGGGGTGAATGTATGACATTGTTCTACATTCTGTCCATCAACTGTGTTTTTTGCAATTTTCACCCCGAGTAGGCTGGGTATGCTCAGACGTGAGTCCCAGGCTCTCCACACCACTGGAGTCAAGCTATCCAGGCTGAATGAAGGCTGATAGCCAGAAACCGGTCCTTGGATGCTTGATTCCGGTCTGGGAAAGACATGGCTTGGTAGTTCGGACTGGACTGTTCCCATGAGGCACAGGGTCAGAGCTGATTTGCATATAGCCAGTGTCTAACCCATGGTGGTGTGGAGTGGGAAAAAAACAATGGATTTAGGCCCAGATCCTTGTACTGGGGTGAATGTATGACATTGTTGTACATTCTGCCATCAACTGTGTTTTTTGCAATTTTCACCCCGAGTGGGCTGGGTATGCTCAGACGTGAATCCCAGGCTCTCCACACCACTGGAGTCAAGCTTTGCAGGCTGAATGAAGGCTGATAGCCAGAAACCGGTCCTTGGATGCTTGATTCCGGTCTGGGAAAGACATGGCTTGGTAGTCCGGACTGGTTTGTTCCCATGAGGCACAGGGTCAGAGCTGATTTGCATATAGCCAGTGTCTAACCCAGGGTGGTGTGGAGTGCAAAAAAACGATGGATTTAGGCCCAGATCCTTGTACTGGGGTGAATGTATGACATTGTTCTACATTCTGTCCATCAACTGTGTTTTTTGCAATTTTCACCCCGAGTGGGCTGGGTATGCTCAGACGTGAGTCCCAGGCTCTCCACACCACTGGAGTCAAGCTATCCAGGCTGAATGAAGGCTGATAGCTAGAAACCGGTCCTTGGATGCTTGATTCCGGCCCGGGAAAGACATGGCTTGGTAGTTCGGACTGGACTGTTCCCATGAGGCACAGGGTCAGAGCTGATTTGCATATAGCCAGTGTCTAACCCAGGGTGGTGTGGAGTGCAAAAAAACGATGGATTTAGGCCCAGATCCTTGTACTGGGGTGAATGTATGACATTGTTCTACATTCTGTCCATCAACTGTGTTTTTTTCAATTTTCACCCCGAGTGGGCTGGGTATGCTCAGACGTGAGTCCCAGGCTCTCCACACCACTGGAGTCAAGCTATCCAGGCTGAATGAAGGCTGATTGCCAGAAATCGGTCCTTGGATGCTTGATTCTGGTCTGGGAAAGACATGGCTTGGTAGTTCGGACTGGACTGTTCCCATGAGGCACAGGGTCAGAGCTGATTTGCATATAGCCAGGGTCTAACCCAGGGTGGTGTGGAGTGCAAAAAAACTATGGATTTAGGCCCAGATCCTTGTACTGGGGTGAATGTATGACATTGTTCTACATTCTGTCCATCAACTGTGTTTTATGCAATTTTCACCCCGAGTAGGCTGGGTATGCTCAGACGTGAGTCCCAGGCTCTCCACACCACTGGAGTCAAGCTATCCAGGCTGAATGAAGGCTGATAGCCAGAAACCGGTCCTTGGATGCTTGATTCCGGTCTGGGAAAGACATGGCTTGGTAGTTCGGACTGGACTGTACCCATGAGGCACAGGGTCAGAGCTGATTTGCATATAGCCAGTGTCTAACCCACGGTGGTGTGGAGTGCAAAAAAACGATGGATTTAGGCCCAGATCCTTGTACTGGGGTGAATGTATGACATTGTTCTACATTCTGTCCATCAACTGTGTTTTTTGCAATTTTCACCCCGAGTCAGCTGGGTATGCTCAGACGTGAGTCCCAGGCTCTCCACACCACTGGAGTCAAGCTATCCAGGCTGAATGAAGGCTGATAGCCAGAAACCGGTCCTTGGATGCTTGATTCCAGTCTGGGAAAGACATGGCTTGGTAGTTCGGACTGGACTGTTCCCATGAGGCACAGGGTCAGAGCTGATTTGCATATAGCCAGTGTCTAACCCAGGGTGGTGTGGAGTGCAAAAAAACCAATGGATTTAGGCCCAGATCCTTGTACTGGGGTGAATGTATGACATTGTTCTACATTCTGTCCATCAACTGTGTTTTTTGCAATTTTCACCCCGAGTGGGCTGGGTATGCTCAGACGTGAGTCCCAGGCTCTCCACACCACTGGAGTCAAGCTATCCAGGCTGAATGAAGGCTGATAGCCAGAAACCGGTCCTTGGATGCTTGATTCCGGTCTGGGAAAGACATGGCTTGGTAGTTCGGACTGGACTGTTCCCATGAGGCACAGGGTCAGAGCTGATTTGCATATAGCCAGTGTCTAACCCATGGTGGTGTGGAGTGCAAAAAAACGATGGATTTAGGCCCAGATCCTTGTACTGGGGTGAATGTATGACATTGTTCTACATTCTGTCCATCAACTGTGTTTTTTGCAATTTTCACCCCGAGTGGGCTGGGTATACTCAGACGTGAGTCCCAGGCTCTCCACACCACTGGAGTCAAGCTATCCAGGCTGAATGAAGGCTGATAGCCAGAAACCGGTCCTTGGATGCTTGATTCCGGTCTGGGAAAGACATGGCTTGGTAGTTCGGACTGGACTGTTCCCATGAGGCACAGGCTCAGAGCTGATTTGCATATAGCCAGGGTCTAACCCAGGGTGGTGTGGAGTGCAAAAAAGACTATGGATTTAGGCCCAGATCCTTGTACTGGGGTGAATGTATGTCATTGTTCGACATTCTGTCCATCAACTGTGTTTTTTGCAATTTTCACCCGAGTAGGCTGGGTATGCTCAGACGTGAGTCCCAGGCTCTCCACACCACTGGAGTCAAGCTATCCAGGCTGAATGAAGGCTGATAGCCAGAAACCGGTCCTTGGATGCTTGATTCCGGTCTGGGAAAGACATGGCTTGGTAGTTCGGACTGGACTGTTCCCATGAGGCACAGGGTCGGAGCTGATTTGCATATGGCCAGTGTCTAACCCAGGGTGGTGTGGAGTCCAAAAAAACGATGGATTTAGGCCCAGATCCTTGTACTGGGGTGAATGTATGACATTGTTCTACATTCTGTCCATCAACTGTGTTTTTTGCAATTTTCACGCCGAGTGGGCTGGGTATGCTCAGACGTGAGTCCCAGGCTCTCCACACCACTGGAGTCAAGCTATCCAGGCTGAATGAAGGCTGATAACCAGAAACCGGTCCTTGGATGCTTGATTCCGGTCTGGGAAAGACATGGCTTGGTAGTTCGGACTGGACTGTTCCCATTAGGCACAGGGTCAGAGCTGATTTGCATATAGCCAGTGTCTAACCCAGGGTGGTGTGAAGTGAAGAAACCGATGGATTTAGGCCCAGATCCTTGTACTGGGGTGAATGTATGACATTGTTCTACATTCTGTCCATCAACTGTGTTCTTTGCAATTTTCACCCCGAGTGGGCTGGGTATGCTCAGACGTGAGTCCCAGGCTCTCCACACCACTGGAGTCAAGCTATCCAGGCTGAATGAAGGCTGATTGCCAGAAATCGGTCCTTGGATGCTTGATTCCGGTCTGGGAAAGACATGGCTTGGTAGTTCGGACTGGACTGTTCCCATGAGGCACAGGGTCAGAGCTGATTTGCATATAGCCAGGGTCTAACCCAGGGTGGTGTGGAGTGCAAAAAAACTATGGATTTAGGCCCAGATCCTTGTACTGGGGTGAATGTATGACATTGTTCTACATTCTGTCCATCAACTGTGTTTTATGCAATTTTCACCCCGAGTAGGCTGGGTATGCTCAGACGTGAGTCCCAGGCTCTCCACACCACTGGAGTCAAGCTATCCAGGCTGAATGAATGCTGATAGCCAGAAACCGGTCCTTGGATGCTTGATTCCGGTCTGGGAAAGACATGGCTTGGTAGTTCGGACTGGACTGTTCCCATGAGGCACAGGGTCAGAGCTGATTTGCATATAGCCAGTGTCTAACCCAGGGTGGTGTGGAGTGCAAAAAAACGATGGATTTTGGCCCATATCCTTGTACTGGGGTGAATGTATGACATTGTTCTACATTCTGTCCATCAACTGTGTTTTTTGCAATTTTCACCCCGAGTGGGCTGGGTATGCTCAGACGTGAGTCCCAGGCTCTCCACACCACTGGAGTCAAGCTATCCAGGCTGAATGAAGGCTGATAGCCCGAAACCGTTCCTTGGATGCTTGATTCCGGTCTGGGAAAGACATGGCTTGGTAGTTCGGACTGGACTGTTCCCATGAGGCACAGGGTCAGAGCTGATTTTCATATAGCCAGTGTCTAACCCAGGGTGGTGTGGAGTGCAAAGAAACGATGGATTTAGGCCCAGATCCTTGTACTGGGGTGAATGTAAGACATTGTTCTACATTCTGTCCATCAACTGTGGTTTTTTGCAATTTTCACCGCGAGTGGGCTGGGTATGCTCAGACGTGAGTCCCAGGCTCTCCACACCACTGGAGTCAAACTATCCAGGCTGAATGAAGGCTGATAGCCAGAAACCGGTCCTTGGATGCTTGATTCCGGTCTGGGAAAGACATGGCTTGGTAGTTCGGACTGGACTGTTCCCATGAGGCACAGGGTCAGAGCTGATTTGCATATAGCCAGGGTCTAACCCAGGGTGGTGTGGAGTGCAAAGAAAACGATGGATTTAGGCCCAGATCCTTGTACTGGGGGTGAATGTATGACATTGTTCTACATTCTGTCCATCAACTGTGTTTTTTGCAATTTTCACCCCGAGTGGGCTGGGTATGCTCAGACGTTAGTCCCAGGCTCTCCACACCACTGGAGTCAAGCTATCCAGGCTGAATGAATGCTGATAGCCAGAAACCGGTCCTTGGATGCTTGATTCCGGTCTGGGAAAGACATGGCTTGGTAGTTCGGACTGGACTGTTCCCATGAGGCACAGGGTCAGAGCTGATTTGCATATAGCCAGTGTCTAACCCAGGGTGGTGTGGAGTGCAAAAAAACGATGGATTTTGGCCCATATCCTTGTACTGGGGTGAATGTATAACATTGTTCTACATTCTGTCCATCAACTGTGTTTTTTGCAATTTTCCCCCCGAGTGGGCTGGGTATGCTCAGACGTGAGTCCCAGGCTCTCCACACCACTGGAGTCAAGCTATCCAGGCTGAATGAAGGCTGATAGCCAGAAACCGGTCCTTGGATGCTTGATTCCGGTCTGGGAAAGACATGGCTTGGTAGTTCGGACTGGACTGTTCCCATGAGGCACAGGGTCAGAGCTGATTTTCATATAGCCAGTGTCTAACCCAGGGTGGTGTGGAGTGCAAAGAAACGATGGATTTAGGCCCAGATCCTTGTACTGGGGTGAATGTAAGACATTGTTCTACATTCTGTCCATCAACTGTGGTTTTTTGCAATTTTCACCGCGAGTGGGCTGGGTATGCTCAGACGTGAGTCCCAGGCTCTCCACACCACTGGAGTCAAACTATCCAGGCTGAATGAAGGCTGATAGCCAGAAACCGGTCCTTGGATGCTTGATTCCGGTCTGGGAAAGACATGGCTTGGTAGTTCGGACTGGACTGTTCCCATGAGGCACAGGGTCAGAGCTGATTTGCATATAGCCAGTGTCTAACCCAGGGTGGTGTGGAGTGCAAAAAAACGATGGATTTAGGCCCAGATCCTTGTACTGGGGTGAATGTATGACATTCTTCTACATTCTGTCCATCAACTGTGTTTTTTGCAATTTTCACCCCGAGCGGGCTGGGTATGCTCAGACGTGAGTCCTAGGCTCTCCACACCACTGGAGTCAAGCTATCCAGGCTGAATGAAGGCTGATAGCCAGAAACCGGCCCTTGGATGCTTGATGCCGGTCTGGGAAAGACCTGGCTTGGCAGTTCGGACTGGACTGTTCCCATGAGGCACAGGGTCAGAGCTGATTTGCATATAGCCAGTGTCTAACCCAGGGTGGTGTGGAGTGCAAAAAAACGATGGATTTAGGCCCAGATCCTTGTACTGGGGTGAATGTAGGACATTGTTCTACATTCTGTCCATCAACTGTGTTTTTTGCAATTTTCACCCCGAGTCAGCTGGGTATGCTCAGACGTGAGTCCCAGGCTCTCCACACCACTGGAGTCAAGCTATCCAGGCTGAATGAAGGCTGATAGCCAGAAACCGGTCCTTGGATGCTTGATTCCAGTCTGGGAAAGACATGGCTTGGTAGTTCGGACTGGACTGTTCCCATTAGGCACAGGGTCAGAGCTGATTTGCATATAGCCAGTGTCTAACCCAGGGTGGTGTGAAGTGAAAAAAAACGATGGATTTAGGCCCAGATCCTTGTACTGGGGTGAATGTATGACATTGTTCTACATTCTGTCCATCAACTGTGTTCTTTGCAATTTTCACCCCGAGTGGGCTGGGTATGCTCAGACGTGAGTCCCAGGCTCTCCACCCCACTGGAGTCAAGCTATCCAGGCTGAATGAAGGCTGATAGCCAGAAACCGGTCCTTGGATGCTTGATTCTGGTCTGGGAAAGACATGGCTTGGTAGTTCGGACTGGACTGTTCCCATGAGGCACAGGGTCAGAGCTGATTTACATATAGCCAGTGTCTAACCCAGGGTGGTGTGGAGTGCAAAAAAACTATGGATTTAGGCCCAGATCCTTGTACTGGGGTGAATGTATGACATTGTTCTACATTCTGTCCATCAACTGTGTTTTATGCAATTTTCACCCCGAGTAGGCTGGGTATGCTCAGACGTGAGTCCCAGGCTCTCCACACCACTGGAGTCAAGCTATCCAGGCTGAATGAAGGCTGATAGCCAGAAACCGGTCCTTGGATGCTTGATTCCGGTCTGGGAAAGACATGGCTTGGTAGTTTGGACTGGACTGTTCCCATGAGGCACAGGGTCGGAGCTGATTTGCATATAGCCAGTGTCTAACCCAGGGTGGTGTGGAGTGCAAAAAACGATGGATTTAGGCCCAGATCCTTGTACTGGGGTGAATGTATGACATTGTTCTACATTCTGTCCATCAACTGTGTTTTTTGCAATTTTCACCCAGAGTGGGCTGGGTATGCTCAGACGTGAGTCCCAGGCTCTCCACACCACTGGAGTCAAGCTATCCAGGCTGAATGAAGGCTGATAGCCAGAAACCGGTCCTTGGATGCTTGATTCCGGTCTGGGAAAGACATGGCTTGGTAGTTCGGACTGGACTGTTCCCATGAGGCACAGGGTCAGAGCTGATTTGCATATAGCCAGGGTCTAACCCAGGGTGGTGTGGAGTGCAAAGAAAACAATGGATTTAGGCCCAGATCCTTGTACTGGGGGTGAATGTATGACATTGTTCTACATTCTGTCCATCAACTGTGTTTTTTGCAATTTTCACCCCGAGTGGGCTGGGTATGCTCAGACGTTAGTCCCAGGCTCTCCACACCACTGGGGTCAGGCTATCCAGGCTGAATGAAGGCTGATAGCCAGAAACCGGTCCTTGGATGCTTGATTCCGGTCTGGGAAAGACATGGCTTGGTAGTTCGGACTGGACTGTTCCCATGAGGCACAGGGTCAGAGCTGATTTGCATATAGCCAGTGTCTAACCCATGGTGGTGTGGAGTGGGAAAAAAACAATGGATTTAGGCCCAGATCCTTGTACTGGGGTGAATGTATGACATTGTTGTACATTCTGCCATCAACTGTGTTTTTTGCAATTTTCACCCCGAGTGGGCTGGGTATGCTCAGACGTGAATCCCAGGCTCTCCACACCACTGGAGTCAAGCTTTGCAGGCTGAATGAAGGCTGATAGCCAGAAACCGGTCCTTGGATGCTTGATTCCGGTCTGGGAAAGACATGGCTTGGTAGTCCGGACTGGACTGTTCCCATGAGGCACAGGGTCAGAGCTGATTTGCATATAGCCAGTGTCTAACCCAGGGTGGTGTGGAGTGCAAAAAAACGATGGATTTAGGCCCAGATCCTTGTACTGGGGTGAATGTATGACATTGTTCTACATTCTGTCCATCAACTGTGTTTTTTGCAATTTTCACCCCGAGTGGGCTGGGTATGCTCAGACGTGAGTCCCAGGCTCTCCACACCACTGGAGTCAAGCTATCCAGGCTGAATGAAGGCTGATAGCTAGAAACCGGTCCTTGGATGCTTGATTCCGGTCTGGGAAAGACATGGCTTGGTAGTTCGGACTGGACTGTTCCCATGAGGCACAGGGTCAGAGCTGATTTGCATATAGCCAGTGTCTAACCCAGGGTGGTGTGGAGTGCAAAAAACACGACGGATTTAGGCCCAGATCCTTGTACTGGGGTGAATGTATGACATTGTTCTACATTCTGTCCATCAACTGTGTTTTTTGCAATTTTCACCCCGAGTGGGCTGGGTATGCTCAGACGTGAGTCCCAGGCTCTCCACACCACTGGAGTCAAGCTATCCAGGCTGAATGAAGGCTGATTGCCAGAAATCGGTCCTTGGATGCTTGATTCTGGTCTGGGAAAGACATGGCTTGGTAGTTCGGACTGGACTGTTCCCATGAGGCACAGGGTCAGAGCTGATTTGCATATAGCCAGGGTCTAACCCAGGGTGGTGTGGAGTGCAAAAAAACTATGGATTTAGGCCCAGATCCTTGTACTGGGGTGAATGTATGACATTGTTCTACATTCTGTCCATCAACTGTGTTTTATGCAATTTTCACCCCGAGTAGGCTGGGTATGCTCAGACGTGAGTCCCAGGCTCTCCACACCACTGGAGTCAAGCTATCCAGGCTGAATGAAGGCTGATAGCCAGAAACCGGTCCTTGGATGCTTGATTCCGGTCTGGGAAAGACATGGCTTGGTAGTTCGGACTGGACTGTTCCCATGAGGCACAGGGTCAGAGCTGATTTGCATATAGCCAGTGTCTAACCCAGGGTGGTGTGGAGTGCAAAAAAACGATGGATTTAGGCCCAGATCCTTGTACTGGGGTGAATGTATGACATTGTTCTACATTCTGTCCATCAACTGTGTTTTTTGCAATTTTCACCCCGAGTCAGCTGGGTATGCTCAGAAGTGAGTCCCAGGCTCTCCACACCACTGGAGTCAAGCTATCCAGGCTGAATGAAGGCTGATAGCCAGAAACCGGTCCTTGGATGCTTGATTCCAGTCTGGGAAAGACATGGCTTGGTAGTTCGGACTGGACTGTTCCCATGAGGCACAGGGTCAGAGCTGATTTGCATATAGCCAGTGTCTAACCCAGGGTGGTGTGGAGTGCAAAAAAACCAATGGATTTAGGCCCAGATCCTTGTACTGGGGTGAATGTATGACATTGTTCTACATTCTGTCCATCAACTGTGTTTTTTGCAATTTTCACCCCGAGTGGGCTGGGTATGCTCAGACGTGAGTCCCAGGCTCTCCACACCACTGGAGTCAAGCTATCCAGGCTGAATGAAGGCTGATAGCCAGAAACCGGTCCTTGGATGCTTGATTCCGGTCTGGGAAAGACATGGCTTGGTAGTTCGGACTGGACTGTTCCCATGAGGCACAGGGTCAGAGCTGATTTGCATATAGCCAGTGTCTAACCCATGGTGGTGTGGAGTGCAAAAAAACGATGGATTTAGGCCCAGATCCTTGTACTGGGGTGAATGTATGACATTGTTCTACATTCTGTCCATCAACTGTGTTTTTTGCAATTTTCACCCCGAGTGGGCTGGGTATACTCAGACGTGAGTCCCAGGCTCTCCACACCACTGGAGTCAAGCTATCCAGGCTGAATGAAGGCTGATAGCCAGAAACCGGTCCTTGGATGCTTGATTCCGGTCTGGGAAAGACATGGCTTGGTAGTTCGGACTGGACTGTTCCCATGAGGCACAGGGTCGGAGCTGATTTGCATATGGCCAGTGTCTAACCCAGGGTGGTGTGGAGTCCAAAAAAACGATGGATTTAGGCCCAGATCCTTGTACTGGGGTGAATGTATGACATTGTTCTACATTCTGTCCATCAACTGTGTTTTTTGCAATTTTCACGCCGAGTGGGCTGGGTATGCTCAGACGTGAGTCCCAGGCTCTCCACACCACTGGAGTCAAGCTATCCAGGCTGAATGAAGGCTGATAACCAGAAACCGGTCCTTGGATGCTTGATTCCGGTCTGGGAAAGACATGGCTTGGTAGTTCGGACTGGACTGTTCCCATTAGGCACAGGGTCAGAGCTGATTTGCATATAGCCAGTGTCTAACCCAGGGTGGTGTGAAGTGAAGAAACCAATGGATTTAGGCCCAGATCCTTGTACTGGGGTGAATGTATGACATTGTTCTACATTCTGTCCATCAACTGTGTTCTTTGCAATTTTCACCCCGAGTGGGCTGGGTATGCTCAGACGTGAGTCCCAGGCTCTCCACACCACTGGAGTCAAGCTATCCAGGCTGAATGAAGGCTGATTGCCAGAAATCAGTCCTTGGATGCTTGATTCCGGTCTGGGAAAGACATGGCTTGGTAGTTCGGACTGGACTGTTCCCATGAGGCACAGGGTCAGAGCTGATTTGCATATAGCCAGGGTCTAACCCAGGGTGGTGTGGAGTGCAAAAAAACTATGGATTTAGGCCCAGATCCTTGTACTGGGGTGAATGTATGACATTGTTCTACATTCTGTCCATCAACTGTGTTTTATGCAATTTTCACCCCGAGTAGGCTGGGTATGCTCAGACGTGAGTCCCAGGCTCTCCACACCACTGGAGTCAAGCTATCCAGGCTGAATGGATGCTGATAGCCAGAAACCGGTCCTTGGATGCTTGATTCCGGTCTGGGAAAGACATGGCTTGGTAGTTCGGACTGGACTGTTCCCAAGAGGCACAGGGTCAGAGCTGATTTGCATATAGCCAGTGTCTAACCCAGGGTGGTGTGGAGTGCAAAAAAACGATGGATTTTGGCCCATATCATTGTACTGGGGTGAATGTATGACATTGTTCTACATTCTGTCCATCAACTGTGTTTTTTGCAATTTTCACCCCGAGTGGGCTGGGTATGCTCAGACGTGAGTCCCAGGCTCTCCACACCACTGAAGTCAAGCTATCCAGGCTGAATGAAGGCTGATAGCCAGAAACCGTTCCTTGGATGCTTGATTCCGGTCTGGGAAAGACATGGCTTGGTAGTTCGGACTGGACTGTTCCCATGAGGCACAGGGTCAGAGCTGATTTTCATATAGCCAGTGTCTAACCCAGGGTGGTGTGGAGTGCAAAGAAACGATGGATTTAGGCCCAGATCCTTGTACTGGGGTGAATGTAAGACATTGTTCTACATTCTGTCCATCAACTGTGGTTTTTTGCAATTTTCACCGCGAGTGGGCTGGGTATGCTCAGACGTGAGTCCCAGGCTCTCCACACCACTGGAGTCAAACTATCCAGGCTGAATGAAGGCTGATAGCCAGAAACCGGTCCTTGGATGCTTGATTCCGGTCTGGGAAAGACATGGCTTGGTAGTTCGGACTGGACTGTTCCCATGAGGCACAGGGTCAGAGCTGATTTGCATATAGCCAGGGTCTAACCCAGGGTGGTGTGGAGTGCAAAGAAAACGATGGATTTAGGCCCAGATCCTTGTACTGGGGGTGAATGTATGACATTGTTCTACATTCTGTCCATCAACTGTGTTTTTTGCAATTTTCACCCCGAGTGGGCTGGGTATGCTCAGACGTTAGTCCCAGGCTCTCCACACCACTGGAGTCAAGCTATCCAGGCTGAATGAATGCTGATAGCCAGAAACCGGTCCTTGGATGCTTGATTCCGGTCTGGGAAAGACATGGCTTGGTAGTTCGGACTGGACTGTTCCCATGAGGCACAGGGTCAGAGCTGATTTGCATATAGCCAGTGTCTAACCCAGGGTGGTGTGGAGTGCAAAAAAATGATGGATTTTGGCCCATATCCTTGTACTGGGGTGAATGTATGACATTGTTCTACATTCTGTCCATCAACTGTGTTTTTTGCAATTTTCACCCCGAGTGGGCTGGGTATGCTCAGACGTGAGTCCCAGGCTCTCCACACCACTGGAGTCAAGCTATCCAGGCTGAATGAAGGCTGATAGCCAGAAACCGGTCCTTGGATGCTTGATTCCGGTCTGGGAAAGACATGGCTTGGTAGTTCGGACTGGACTGTTCCCATGAGGCACAGGGTCAGAGCTGATTTTCATATAGCCAGTGTCTAACCCAGGGTGGTGTGGAGTGCAAAGAAACGATGGATTTAGGCCCAGATCCTTGTACTGGGGTGAATGTAAGACATTGTTCTACATTCTGTCCATCAACTGTGGTTTTTTGCAATTTTCACCGCGAGTGGGCTGGGTATGCTCAGACGTGAGTCCCAGGCTCTCCACACCACTGGAGTCAAACTATCCAGGCTGAATGAAGGCTGATAGCCAGAAACCGGTCCTTGGATGCTTGATTCCGGTCTGGGAAAGACATGGCTTGGTAGTTCGGACTGGACTGTTCCCATGAGGCACAGGGTCAGAGCTGATTTGCATATAGCCAGTGTCTAACCCAGGGTGGTGTGGAGTGCAAAAAACGATGGATTTAGGCCCAGATCCTTGTACTGGGGTGAATGTATGACATTCTTCTACATTCTGTCCATCAACTGTGTTTTTTGCAATTTTCACCCCGAGCGGGCTGGGTATGCTCAGACGTGAGTCCCAGGCTCTCCACACCACTGGAGTCAAGCTATCCAGGCTGAATGAAGGCTGATAGCCAGAAACCGGCCCTTGGATGCTTGATGCCGGTCTGGGAAAGACCTGGCTTGGCAGTTCGGACTGGACTGTTCCCATGAGGCACAGGGTCAGAGCTGATTTGCATATAGCCAGTGTCTAACCCAGGGTGGTGTGGAGTGCAAAAAAACGATGGATTTAGGCCCAGATCCTTGTACTGGGGTGAATGTAGGACATTGTTCTACATTCTGTCCATCAACTGTGTTTTTTGCAATTTTCACCCCGAGTCAGCTGGGTATGCTCAGACGTGAGTCCCAGGCTCTCCACACCACTGGAGTCAAGCTATCCAGGCTGAATGAAGGCTGATAGCCAGAAACCGGTCCTTGGATGCTTGATTCCGGTATGGGAAAGACATGGCTTGGTAGTTCGGACTGGACTGTTCCCATGAGGCACAGGCTCAGAGCTGATTTGCATATAGCCAGGGTCTAACCCAGGGTGGTGTGGAGTGCAAAAAAACAATGGATTTAGGCCCAGATCCTTGTACTGGGGTGAATGTAGGACATTGTTCTACATTCTGTCCATCAACTGTGTTTTTTGCAATTTTCACCCCGAGTGGGCTGGGTATGCTCAGACGTGAGTCCCAGGCTCTCCACACCACTGGAGTCAAGCTATCCAGGCTGAATGAAGGCTGATAGCCAGAAACCGGTCCTTGGATGCTTGATTCTGGTCTGGGAAAGACATGGCTTGGTAGTTCGGACTGGACTGTTCCCATGAGGCACAGGGTCAGAGCTGATTTGCATATAGCCAGGGTCTAACCCAGGGTGGTGTGGAGTGCAAAAAAATGATGGATTTAGGCCCAGATCCTTGTATTGGGGTGAATGTAAGACATTGTTCTACATTCTGTCCATCAACTGTGTTTTTTGCAATTTTCACCCCGAGTGGGCTGGGTATGCTCAGACGTGAGTCCAAGGCTCTCCACACCACTGGAGTCAAGCTATCCAGGCTGAATGAAGGCTGATAGCCAGAAACCGGTCCTTGGATGCTTGATTCCGGTCTTGGAACGACATGGCTTGGTAATTCGGACTGGACTGTTCCCTTGAGGCACAGGGTCAGAGCTGATTTGCATATAGCCAGTGTCTAACCCATGGTGGTGTGGAGTGGGAAAAAAACGATGGATTTAGGCCCAGATCCTTGTACTGGGGTGAATGTATGACATTGTTGTACATTCTGCCATCAACTGTGTTTTTTGCAATTTTCACCCCGAGTGGGCTGGGTATGCTCAGACGTGAATCCCAGGCTCTCCACACCACTGGAGTCAAGCTATCCAGGCTGAATGAAGGCTGATAGCCAGAAACCGGTCCTTGGATGCTTGATTCCGGTCTGGGAAAGACATGGCTTGGTAGTTCGGACTGGACTGTTCCCATGAGGCACAGGGTCAGAGCTGATTTGCATATAGCCAGTGTCTAACCCAGGGTGGTGTGGAGTGCAAAAAAATGATGGATTTAGACCCAGATCCTTGTACTGGGGTGAATGTATGACATTGTTCTACATTCTGTCCATCAACTGTGTTTTTTGCAATTTTCACCCCGAGTGGGCTGGGTATGCTCAGACGTGAGTCCCAGGCTCTCCACACCACTGGAGTCAAGCTATCCAGGCTGAATGAAGGCTGATAGCCAGAAACCGGTCCTTGGATGCTTGATTCCGGTCTGGGAAAGACATGGCTTGGTAGTTCGGGCTGGACTGTTCCCATGAGGCACAAGGTCAGAGCTGATTTGCATATAGCCAGTGTCTAACCCAGGGTGGTGTGGAATGCAAAAAAACGATGGATTTAGGCCCAGATCCTTGTACTGGGGTGAATGTATGACATTGTTCTACATTCTGTCCATCAACTGTGTTTTTTGCAATTTTCACCCCGAGTGGGCTGGGTATGCTCAGACGTGAGTCCCAGGCTCTCCACACCACTGGAGTCAAGCTATCCAGGCTGAATGAAGGCTGATAGCCAGAAACCGGCCCTTGGATGCTTGATTCCGGTCTGGGAAAGACATGGCTTGGTAGTTCGGACTGGACTGTTCCCATGAGGCACAGGGTCAGAGCTGATTTGCATATAGCCAGGGTCTAACCCAGGGTGGTGTGGAGTGCAAAAAAACGATGGATTTAGGCCCAGACTCTTGTACTGGGGTGAATGTATGACATTGTTCTACATTCTGTCCATCAACTGTGTTTTTTGCAATTTTCACCCCGAGTAGGCTGGGTATGCTCAGACGTGAGTCCCAGGCTCTCCACACCACTGGAGTCAAGCTATCCAGGCTGAATGAAGGCTGATAGCCAGAAACCGGTCCTTGGATGCTTGATTCCGGTCTGGGAAAGACATGGCTTGGTAGTTCGGACTGGACTGTTCCCATGAGGCACAGGGTCAGAGCTGATTTGCATATAGCCAGTGTCTAACCCATGGTGGTGTGGAGTGGGAAAAAGACGATGGATTTAGGCCCAGATCCTTGTACTGGGTTGAATGTATGACATTGTTGTACATTCTGCCATCAACTGTGTTTTTTGCAATTTTCACCCGGAGTGGGCTGGGTATGCTCAGACGTGAATCCCAGGCTCTCCACACCACTGGAGTCAAGCTTTGCAGGCTGAATGAAGGCTGATAGCCAGAAACCGGTCCTTGGATGCTTGATTCCGGTCTGGGAAAGACATGGCTTGGTAGTCCGGACTGGACTGTTCCCATGAGGCACAGGGTCAGAGCTGATTTGCATATAGCCAGTGTCTAACCCAGGGTGGTGTGGAGTGCAAAAAAACGATGGATTTAGGCCCAGATCCTTGTACTGGGGTGAATGTATGACATTGTTCTACATTCTGTCCATCAACTGTGTTTTTTGCAATTTTCACCCCGAGTGGGCTGGGTATGCTCAGACGTGAGTCCCAGGCTCTCCACACCACTGGAGTCAAGCTATCCAGGCTGAATGAAGGCTGATAGCCAGAAACCGGTCCTTGGATGCTTGATTCCGGTCTGGGAAAGACATGGCTTGGTAGTTCGGACTGGACTGTTCCCATGAGGCACAGGGTCAGAGCTGATTTGCATATAGCCAGTGTCTAACCCAGGGTGGTGTGGAGTGCAAAAAAACGATGGATTTAGGCCCAGATCCTTGTACTGGGGTGAATGTATGACATTGTTCTACATTCTGTCCATCAACTGTGTTTTTTGCAATTTTCACCCCGAGTGGGCTGGGTATGCTCAGACGTGAGTCCCAGGCTCTCCACACCACTGCAGTCAAGCTATCCAGGCTGAATGAAGGCTGATTGCCAGAAATCGGTCCTTGGATGCTTGATTCCGGTCTGGGAAAGACATGGCTTGGTAGTTTGGACTGGACTGTTCCCATGAGGCACAGGGTCAGAGCTGATTTGCATATAGCCAGGGTCTAACCCAGGGTGGTGTGGAGTGCAAAAAAACTATGGATTTAGGCCCAGATCCTTGTACTGGGGTGAATGTATGACATTGTTCTACATTCTGTCCATCAACTGTGTTTTTTGCAATTTTCACCCCGAGTGGGCTGGGTATGCTCAGACGTGAGTCCCAGGCTCTCCACACCACTGGAGTCAAGCTATCCAGGCTGAATGAAGGCTGATAGCCAGAAACCGGTCCTTGGATGCTTGATTCCGGTCTGGGAAAGACATGGCTTGGTAGTTCGGACTGGACTGTTCCCATGAGGCACAGGGTCAGAGCTGATTTGCATATAGCCAGTGTCTAACCCATGGTGGTGTGGAGTGCAAAAAAACGATGGATTTAGGCCCAGATCCTTGTACTGGGGTGAATGTATGACATTGTTCTACATTCTGTCCATCAACTGTGTTTTTTGCAATTTTCACCCCGAGTGGGCTGGGTATGCTCAGACGTGAGTCCCAGGCTCTCCACACCACTGGAGTCAAGCTATCCAGGCTGAATGAAGGCTGATAGCCAGAAACCGGTCCTTGGATGCTTGATTCCGGTCTGGGAAAGACATGGCTTGGTAGTTCGGACTGGACTGTTCCCATGAGGCACAGGCTCAGAGCTTATTTGCATATAGCCAGGGTCTAACCCAGGGTGGTGTGGAGTGCAAAAAAACTATGGATTTAGGCCCAGATCCTTGTACTGGGGTGAATGTATGTCATTGTTCGACATTCTGTCCATCAACTGTGTTTTTTGCAATTTTCACGCCGAGTAGGCTGGGTATGCTCAGACGTGAGTCCCAGGCTCTCCACACCACTGGAGTCAAGCTATCCAGGCTGAATGAAGGCTGATTGCCAGAAATCGGTCCTTGGATGCTTGATTCCGGTCTGGGAAAGACATGGCTTGGTAGTTCGGACTGGACTGTTCCCATGAGGCACAGGGTCAGAGCTGATTTGCATATAGCCAGGGTCTAACCCAGGGTGGTGTGGAGTGCAAAAAAACTATGGATTTAGGCCCAGATCCTTGTACTGGGGTGAATGTATGACATTGTTCTACATTCTGTCCATCAACTGTGTTTTATGCAATTTTCACCCCGAGTAGGCTGGGTATGCTCAGACGTGAGTCCCAGGCTCTCCACACCACTGGAGTCAAGCTATCCAGGCTGAATGAAGGCTGATAGCCAGAAACCGGTCCTTGGATGCTTGAGTCCAGTCTGGGAAAGACATGGCTTGGTAGTTCGGACTGGACTGTTCCCATGAGGCACAGGGTCAGAGCTGATTTGCATATAGCCAGTGTCTAACCCAGGGTGGTGTGGAGTGCAAAAAAACGATGGATTTAGGCCCAGATCCTTGTACTGGGGTGAATGTATGACATTGTTCTACATTCTGTCCATCAACTGTGTTTTTTGCAATTTTCACCCCGAGTCAGCTGGGTATGCTCAGACGTGAGTCCCAGGCTCTCCACACCACTGGAGTCAAGCTATCCAGGCTGAATGAAGGCTGATAGCCAGAAACCGGCCCTTGGATGCTTGATGCCGGTCTGGGAAAGACCTGGCTTGGCAGTTCGGACTGGACTGTTCCCATGAGGCACAGGGTCAGAGCTGATTTGCATATAGCCAGTGTCTAACCCAGGGTGGTGTGGAGTGCAAAAAAATAATGGATTTAGGCCCAGATCCTTGTACTGGGGTGAATGTATGACATTGTTCTACATTCTGTCCATCAACTGTGTTTTTTGCAATTTTCACCCCGAGTGGGCTGGGTATGCTCAGACGTGAGTCCCAGGCTCTCCACACCACTGGAGTCAAGCTATCCAGGCTGAATGAAGGCTGATAGCCAGAAACCGGTCCTTGGATGCTAGATTCCGGTCTGGGAAAGACATGGCTTGGTCGTTCGGACTGGACTGTTCCCATGAGGCACAGGGTCAGAGCTGATTTGCATATAGCCAGTGTCTAACCCAGGGTGGTGTGGAGTGCAAAAAAACGATGGATTTAGGCCCAGATCCTTGTACTGGGGTGAATGTATGACATTGTTCTACATTCTGTCCATCAACTGTGTTTTTTGCAATTTTCACCCCGAGTGGGCTGGGTATGCTCAGACGTGAGTCCCAGGCTCTCCACACCACTGGAGTCAAGCTATCCAGGCTGAATGAAGGCTGATTGCCAGAAATCGGTCCTTGGATGCTTGATTCCGGTCTGGGAAAGACATGGCTTGGTAGTTCGGACTGGACTGTTCCCATGAGGCACAGGGTCGGAGCTGATTTGCATATGGCCAGTGTCGAACCCAGGGTGGTGTGGAGTGCAAAAAAACGATGGATTTAGGCCCAGATCCTTGTACTGGGGTGAATGTATGACATTGTTCTACATTCTGTCCATCAACTGTGTTTTTTGCAATTTTCACCCCGAGTGGGCTGGGTATGCTCAGACGTGAGTCCCAGGCTCTCCACACCACTGGAGTCAAGCTATCCAGGCTGAATGAAGGCTGATAACCAGAAACCGGTCCTTGGATGCTTGATTCCAGTCTGGGAAAGACATGGCTTGGTAGTTCGGACTGGACTGTTCCCATTAGGCACAGGGTCAGAGCTGATTTGCATATAGCCAGTGTCAGACCCAGGGTGGTGTCAAGTGAAAGAAAACGATGGATTTAGGCCCAGATCCTTGTACTGGGGTGAATGTATGACATTGTTCTACATTCTGTCCATCAACTGTGTTTTTTGCAATTTTCACCCCGAGTGGGCAGTGTATGCTCAGACGTGAGTCCCAGGCTCTCCACCCCACTGGAGTCAAGCTATCCAGGCTGAATGAAGGCTGATAGCCAGAAACCGGTCCTTGGATGCTTGATTCCGGTCCGGGAAAGACATGGCTTGGTAGTTCGGACTGGACTGTTCCCATGAGGCACAGGGTCAGAGCTGATTTGCATATAGCCAGTGTCTAACCCAGGGTGGTGTGGAGTGCAAAAAAAACGATGGATTTAAGCCCAGATCCTTGTACTGGGGTGAATGTATGACATTGTTCTACATTCTGTCCATCAACTGTATTTTTTGCAATTTTCACCCGAGTAGTCTGGGTATGCTCAGACGTGAGTCCCAGGCTCTCCACACCACTGGAGTCAAGCTATCCAGGCTGAATGAAAGCTGATAGCCAGAAACCGGTCCTTGGATGCTTGATTCCGGTCTGGGAAAGACATGGCTTGGTAGTTCGGACTGGACTGTTCCCATGAGGCACAGGGTCAGAGCTGATTTGCATATAGCCAGTGTCTAACCCAGGGTGGTGTGGAGTGCAAAAAAACAATGGATTTAGGCCCAGATCCTTGTACTGGGGTGAATGTAGGACATTGTTCTACATTCTGTCCATCAACTGTGTTTTTTGCAATTTTCACCCCGAGTGGGCTGGGTATGCTCAGACGTGAGTCCCAGGCTCTCCACACCACTGGAGTCAAGCTATCCAGGCTGAATGAAGGCTGATAGCCAGAAACCGGTCCTTGGATGCTTGATTCTGGTCTGGGAAAGACATGGCTTGGTAGTTCGGACTGGACTGTTCCCATGAGGCACAGGGTCAGAGCTGATTTGCATATAGCCAGGGTCTAACCCAGGGTGGTGTGGAGTGCAAAAAAATGATGGATTTAGGCCCAGATCCTTGTATTGGGGTGAATGTAAGACATTGTTCTACATTCTGTCCATCAACTGTGTTTTTTGCAATTTTCACCCCGAGTGGGCTGGGTATGCTCAGACGTGAGTCCAAGGCTCTCCACACCACTGGAGTCAAGCTATCCAGGCTGAATGAAGGCTGATAGCCAGAAACCGGTCCTTGGATGCTTGATTCCGGTCTTGGAACGACATGGCTTGGTAATTCGGACTGGACTGTTCCCTTGAGGCACAGGGTCAGAGCTGATTTGCATATAGCCAGTGTCTAACCCATGGTGGTGTGGAGTGGGAAAAAAACGATGGATTTAGGCCCAGATCCTTGTACTGGGGTGAATGTATGACATTGTTGTACATTCTGCCATCAACTGTGTTTTTTGCAATTTTCACCCCGAGTGGGCTGGGTATGCTCAGACGTGAATCCCAGGCTCTCCACACCACTGGAGTCAAGCTATCCAGGCTGAATGAAGGCTGATAGCCAGAAACCGGTCCTTGGATGCTTGATTCCGGTCTGGGAAAGACATGGCTTGGTAGTTCGGACTGGACTGTTCCCATGAGGCACAGGGTCAGAGCTGATTTGCATATAGCCAGTGTCTAACCCAGGGTGGTGTGGAGTGCAAAAAAATGATGGATTTAGACCCAGATCCTTGTACTGGGGTGAATGTATGACATTGTTCTACATTCTGTCCATCAACTGTGTTTTTTGCAATTTTCACCCCGAGTGGGCTGGGTATGCTCAGACGTGAGTCCCAGGCTCTCCACACCACTGGAGTCAAGCTATCCAGGCTGAATGAAGGCTGATAGCCAGAAACCGGTCCTTGGATGCTTGATTCCGGTCTGGGAAAGACATGGCTTGGTAGTTCGGGCTGGACTGTTCCCATGAGGCACAGGGTCAGAGCTGATTTGCATATAGCCAGTGTCTAACCCAGGGTGGTGTGGAATGCAAAAAAACGATGGATTTAGGCCCAGATCCTTGTACTGGGGTGAATGTATGACATTGTTCTACATTCTGTCCATCAACTGTGTTTTTTGCAATTTTCACCCCGAGTGGGCTGGGTATGCTCAGACGTGAGTCCCAGGCTCTCCACACCACTGGAGTCAAGCTATCCAGGCTGAATGAAGGCTGATAGCCAGAAACCGGCCCTTGGATGCTTGATTCCGGTCTGGGAAAGACATGGCTTGGTAGTTCGGACTGGACTGTTCCCATGAGGCACAGGGTCAGAGCTGATTTGCATATAGCCAGGGTCTAACCCAGGGTGGTGTGGAGTGCAAAAAACCGATGGATTTAGGCCCAGATCCTTGTACTGGGGTGAATGTATGACATTGTTCTACATTCTGTCCATCAACTGTGTTTTTTGCAATTTTCACCCCGAGTAGGCTGGGTATGCTCAGACGTGAGTCCCAGGCTCTCCACACCACTGGAGTCAAGCTATCCAGGCTGAATGAAGGCTGATAGCCAGAAACCGGTCCTTGGATGCTTGATTCCGGTCTGGGAAAGACATGGCTTGGTAGTTCGGACTGGACTGTTCCCATGAGGCACAGGGTCAGAGCTGATTTGCATATAGCCAGTGTCTAACCCATGGTGGTGTGGAGTGGGAAAAAGACGATGGATTTAGGCCCAGATCCTTGTACTGGGTTGAATGTATGACATTGTTGTACATTCTGCCATCAACTGTGTTTTTTGCAATTTTCACCCCGAGTGGGCTGGGTATGCTCAGACGTGAATCCCAGGCTCTCCACACCACTGGAGTCAAGCTTTGCAGGCTGAATGAAGGCTGATAGCCAGAAACCGGTCCTTGGATGCTTGATTCCGGTCTGGGAAAGACATGGCTTGGTAGTCCGGACTGGATTGTTCCCATGAGGCACAGGGTCAGAGCTGATTTGCATATAGCCAGTGTCTAACCCAGGGTGGTGTGGAGTGCAAAAAAACGATGGATTTAGGCCCAGATCCTTGTACTGGGGTGAATGTATGACATTGTTCTACATTCTGTCCATCAACTGTGTTTTTTGCAATTTTCACCCCGAGTGGGCTGGGTATGCTCAGACGTGAGTCCCAGGCTCTCCACACCACTGGAGTCAAGCTATCCAGGCTGAATGAAGGCTGATAGCCAGAAACCGGTCCTTGGATGCTTGATTCCGGTCTGGGAAAGACATGGCTTGGTAGTTCGGACTGGACTGTTCCCATGAGGCACAGGGTCAAAGCTGATTTGCATATAGCCAGTGTCTAACCCAGGGTGGTGTGGAGTGCAAAAAAACGATGGATTTAGGCCCAGATCCTTGTACTGGGGTGAATGTATGACATTGTTCTACATTCTGTCCATCAACTGTGTTTTTTGCAATTTTCACCCCGAGTGGGCTGGGTATGCTCAGACGTGAGTCCCAGGCTCTCCACACCACTGGAGTCAAGCTATCCAGGCTGAATGAAGGCTGATTGCCAGAAATCGGTCCTTGGATGCTTGATTCCGGTCTGGGAAAGACATGGCTTGGTAGTTCGGACTGGACTGTTCCCATGAGGCACAGGGTCAGAGCTGATTTGCATATAGCCAGGGTCTAACCCAGGGTGGTGTGGAGTGCAAAAAAACTATGGATTTAGGCCCAGATCCTTGTACTGGGGTGAATGTATGACATTGTTCTACATTCTGTCCATCAACTGTGTTTTTTGCAATTTTCACCCCGAGTGGGCTGGGTATGCTCAGACGTGAGTCCCAGGCTCTCCACACCACTGGAGTCAAGCTATCCAGGCTGAATGAAGGCTGATAGCCAGAAACCGGTCCTTGGATGCTTGATTCCGGTCTGGGAAAGACATGGCTTGGTAGTTCGGACTGGACTGTTCCCATGAGGCACAGGGTCAGAGCTGATTTGCATATAGCCAGTGTCTAACCCATGGTGGTGTGGAGTGCAAAAAAACGATGGATTTAGGCCCAGATCCTTGTACTGGGGTGAATGTATGACATTGTTCTACATTCTGTCCATCAACTGTGTTTTTTGCAATTTTCACCCCGAGTGGGCTGGGTATGCTCAGACGTGAGTCCCAGGCTCTCCACACCACTGGAGTCAAGCTATCCAGGCTGAATGAAGGCTGATAGCCAGAAACCGGTCCTTGGATGCTTGATTCCGGTCTGGGAAAGACATGGCTTGGTAGTTCGGACTGGACTGTTCCCATGAGGCACAGGCTCAGAGCTTATTTGCATATAGCCAGGGTCTAACCCAGGGTGGTGTGGAGTGCAAAAAAACTATGGATTTAGGCCCAGATCCTTGTACTGGGGTGAATGTATGTCATTGTTCGACATTCTGTCCATCAACTGTGTTTTTTGCAATTTTCACCCCGAGTAGGCTGGGTATGCTCAGACGTGAGTCCCAGGCTCTCCACACCACTGGAGTCAAGCTATCCAGGCTGAATGAAGGCTGATTGCCAGAAATCGGTCCTTGGATGCTTGATTCCGGTCTGGGAAAGACATGGCTTGGTAGTTCGGACTGGACTGTTCCCATGAGGCACAGGGTCAGAGCTGATTTGCATATAGCCAGGGTCTAACCCAGGGTGGTGTGGAGTGCAAAAAAACTATGGATTTAGGCCCAGATCCTTGTACTGGGGTGAATGTATGACATTGTTCTACATTCTGTCCATCAACTGTGTTTTATGCAATTTTCACCCCGAGTAGGCTGGGTATGCTCAGACGTGAGTCCCAGGCTCTCCACACCACTGGAGTCAAGCTATCCAGGCTGAATGAAGGCTGATAGCCAGAAACCGGTCCTTGGATGCTTGATTCCGGTCTGGGAAAGACATGGCCTGGTAGTTCGGACTGGACTGTTCCCATGAGGCACAGGGTCAGAGCTGATTTGCATATAGCCAGTGTCTAACCCAGGGTGGTGTGGAGTGCAAAAAAACGATGGATTTAGGCCCAGATCCTTGTACTGGGGTGAATGTATGACATTGTTCTACATTCTGTCCATCAACTGTGTTTTTTGCAATTTTCACCCCGAGTCAGCTGGGTATGCTCAGACGTGAGTCCCAGGCTCTCCACACCACTGGAGTCAAGCTATCCAGGCTGATAGCCAGAAACCGGTCCTTGGATGCTTGATTCCAGTCTGGGAAAGACATGGCTTGGTAGTTCGGACTGGACTGTTCCCATGAGGCACAGGGTCAGAGCTGATTTGCATATAGCCAGTGTCAAACCCAGGGTGGTGTGGAGTGCAAAAAAAACCAATGGATTTAGGCCCAGATCCTTGTACTGGGGTGAATGTATGACATTGTTCTACATTCTGTCCATCAACTGTGTTTTTTGCAATTTTCACCCCGAGTGGGCTGGGTATGCTCAGACGTGAGTCCCAGGCTCTCCACACCACTGGAGTCAAGCTATCCAGGCTGAATGAAGGCTGATAGCCAGAAACCGGCCCTTGGATGCTTGATGCCGGTCTGGGAAAGACCTGGCTTGGCAGTTCGGACTGGACTGTTCCCATGAGGCACAGGGTCAGAGCTGATTTGCATATAGCCAGTGTCTAACCCAGGGTGGTGTGGAGTGCAAAAAAACGATGGATTTAGGCCCAGATCCTTGTACTGGGGTGAATGTATGACATTGTTCTACATTCTGTCCATCAACTGTGTTTTTTGCAATTTTCACCCCGAGTGGGCTGGGTATGCTCAGACGTGAGTCCCAGGCTCTCCACACCACTGGAGTCAAGCTATCCAGGCTGAATGAAGGCTGATTGCCAGAAATCGGTCCTTGGATGCTTGATTCCGGTCTGGGAAAGACATGGCTTGGTAGTTCGGACTGGACTGTTCCCATGAGGCACAGGGTCAGAGCTGATTTGCATATAGCCAGGGTCTAACCCAGGGTGGTGTGGAGTGCAAAAAAACTATGGATTTAGGCCCAGATCCTTGTACTGGGGTGAATGTATGACATTGTTCTACATTCTGTCCATCAACTGTGTTTTTTGCAATTTTCACCCCGAGTGGGCTGGGTATGCTCAGACGTGAGTCCCAGGCTCTCCACACCACTGGAGTCAAGCTATCCAGGCTGAATGAAGGCTGATAGCCAGAAACCGGTCCTTGGATGCTTGATTCCGGTCTGGGAAAGACATGGCTTGGTAGTTCGGACTGGACTGTTCCCATGAGGCACAGGGTCAGAGCTGATTTGCATATAGCCAGTGTCTAACCCATGGTGGTGTGGAGTGCAAAAAAACGATGGATTTAGGCCCAGATCCTTGTACTGGGGTGAATGTATGACATTGTTCTACATTCTGTCCATCAACTGTGTTTTTTGCAATTTTCACCCCGAGTGGGCTGGGTATGCTCAGACGTGAGTCCCAGGCTCTCCACACCACTGGAGTCAAGCTATCCAGGCTGAATGAAGGCTGATAGCCAGAAACCGGTCCTTGGATGCTTGATTCCGGTCTGGGAAAGACATGGCTTGGTAGTTCGGACTGGACTGTTCCCATGAGGCACAGGCTCAGAGCTTATTTGCATATAGCCAGGGTCTAACCCAGGGTGGTGTGGAGTGCAAAAAAACTATGGATTTAGGCCCAGATCCTTGTACTGGGGTGAATGTATGTCATTGTTCGACATTCTGTCCATCAACTGTGTTTTTTGCAATTTTCACCCCGAGTAGGCTGGGTATGCTCAGACGTGAGTCCCAGGCTCTCCACACCACTGGAGTCAAGCTATCCAGGCTGAATGAAGGCTGATTGCCAGAAATCGGTCCTTGGATGCTTGATTCCGGTCTGGGAAAGACATGGCTTGGTAGTTCGGACTGGACTGTTCCCATGAGGCACAGGGTCAGAGCTGATTTGCATATAGCCAGGGTCTAACCCAGGGTGGTGTGGAGTGCAAAAAAACTATGGATTTAGGCCCAGATCCTTGTACTGGGGTGAATGTATGACATTGTTCTACATTCTGTCCATCAACTGTGTTTTATGCAATTTTCACCCCGAGTAGGCTGGGTATGCTCAGACGTGAGTCCCAGGCTCTCCACACCACTGGAGTCAAGCTATCCAGGCTGAATGAAGGCTGATAGCCAGAAACCGGTCCTTGGATGCTTGATTCCGGTCTGGGAAAGACATGGCCTGGTAGTTCGGACTGGACTGTTCCCATGAGGCACAGGGTCAGAGCTGATTTGCATATAGCCAGTGTCTAACCCAGGGTGGTGTGGAGTGCAAAAAAACGATGGATTTAGGCCCAGATCCTTGTACTGGGGTGAATGTATGACATTGTTCTACATTCTGTCCATCAACTGTGTTTTTTGCAATTTTCACCCCGAGTCAGCTGGGTATGCTCAGACGTGAGTCCCAGGCTCTCCACACCACTGGAGTCAAGCTATCCAGGCTGATAGCCAGAAACCGGTCCTTGGATGCTTGATTCCAGTCTGGGAAAGACATGGCTTGGTAGTTCGGACTGGACTGTTCCCATGAGGCACAGGGTCAGAGCTGATTTGCATATAGCCAGTGTCAAACCCAGGGTGGTGTGGAGTGCAAAAAAAACCAATGGATTTAGGCCCAGATCCTTGTACTGGGGTGAATGTATGACATTGTTCTACATTCTGTCCATCAACTGTGTTTTTTGCAATTTTCACCCCGAGTGGGCTGGGTATGCTCAGACGTGAGTCCCAGGCTCTCCACACCACTGGAGTCAAGCTATCCAGGCTGAATGAAGGCTGATAGCCAGAAACCGGCCCTTGGATGCTTGATGCCGGTCTGGGAAAGACCTGGCTTGGCAGTTCGGACTGGACTGTTCCCATGAGGCACAGGGTCAGAGCTGATTTGCATATAGCCAGTGTCTAACCCAGGGTGGTGTGGAGTGCAAAAAAACAATGGATTTAGGCCCAGATCCTTGTACTGGGGTGAATGTATGACATTGTTCTACATTCTGTCCATCAACTGTGTTTTTTGCAATTTTCACCCCGAGTGGGCTGGGTATGCTCAGACGTGAGTCCCAGGCTCTCCACACCACTGGAGTCAAGCTATCCAGGCTGAATGAAGGCTGATAGCCAGAAACCGGTCCTTGGATGCTAGATTCCGGTCTGGGAAAGACATGGCTTGGTAGTTCGGACTGGACTGTTCCCATGAGGCACAGGGTCAGAGCTGATTTGCATATAGCCAGTGTCTAACCCAGGGTGGTGTGGAGTGCAAAAAAACGATGGATTTAGGCCCAGATCCTTGTACTGGGGTGAATGTATGACATTGTTCTACATTCTGTCCATCAACTGTGTTTTTTGCAATTTTCACCCCGAGTGGGCTGGGTATGCTCAGACGTGAGTCCCAGGCTCTCCACACCACTGGAGTCAAGCTATCCAGGCTGAATGAAGGCTGATTGCCAGAAATCGGTCCTTGGATGCTTGATTCCGGTCTGGGAAAGACATGGCTTGGTAGTTCGGACTGGACTGTTCCCATGAGGCACAGGGTCAGAGCTGATTTGCATATAGCCAGGGTCTAACCCAGGGTGGTGTGGAGTGCAAAAAAACTATGGATTTAGGCCCAGATCCTTGTACTGGGGTGAATGTATGACATTGTTCTACATTCTGTCCATCAACTGTGTTTTTTGCAATTTTCACCCCGAGTGGGCTGGGTATGCTCAGACGTGAGTCCCAGGCTCTCCACACCACTGGAGTCAAGCTATCCAGGCTGAATGAAGGCTGATAGCCAGAAACCGGTCCTTGGATGCTTGATTCCGGTCTGGGAAAGACATGGCTTGGTAGTTCGGACTGGACTGTTCCCATGAGGCACAGGGTCAGAGCTGATTTGCATATAGCCAGGGTCTAACCCAGGGTGGTGTGGAGTGCAAAAAAACTATGGATTTAGGCCCAGATCCTTGTACTGCGGTGAATGTATGACATTGTTCTACATTCTGTCCATCAACTGTGTTTTTTGCAATTTTCACCCCGAGTAGGCTGGGTATGCGCAGACGTGAGTCCCAGGCTCTCCACACCACTGGAGTCAAGCTATCCAGGCTGAATGAAGGCTGATTGCCAGAAATCAGTCCTTGGATGCTTGATTCCGGTCTGGGAAAGACATGGCTTGGTAGTTCGGACTGGACTGTTCCAATGAGGCACAGGGTCAGAGCTGATTTGCATATAGCCAGTGTCTAACCCAGGGTGGTGTGGAGTGCAAAAAAAAAATGGATTTAGGCCCAGATCCTTGTACTGGGGTGAATGTAGGACAGTGTACTACATTCTGTCCATCAACTGTGTTTTTTGCAATTTTCACCTCGAGTGGGCTGGGTATGCTCAGACGTGAGTCCCAGGCTCTCCACACCACTGGAGTCAATCTATCCAGGCTGAATGAAGGCTGATAGCCAGAAACCGGTCCTTAGATGCTTGATTCCGGTCTGGGAAAGACATTGCTTGGTAGTTCGGACTGGACTGTTCCCATGAGGCACAGGGTCAGAGCTGATTTTCATATAGCCAGTGTCTAACCCAGGGTGGTGTGGAGTGCAAAAAAACGATGGATTTAGGCCCAGATCCTTGTACTGGGGTGAATGTATGACATTGTTCTACATTCTGTCCATCAACTGTGTTTTTTGCAATTTTCACCCCGAGTCAGCTGGGTATGCTCAGACGTGAGTCCCAGGCTCTCCACACCACTGGAGTCAAGCTATCCAGGCTGAATGAAGGCTGATAGCCAGAAACCGGTCCTTGGATGCTTGATTCCAGTCTGGGAAAGACATGGCTTGGTAGTTCGGACTGGACTGTTCCCATGAGGCACAGGGTCAGAGCTGATTTGCATATAGCCAGTGTCTAACCCAGGGTGGTGTGGAGTGCAAAAAAAAAACAATGGATTTAGGCCCAGATCCTTGTACTGGGGTGAATGTATGACATTGTTCTACATTCTGTCCATCAACTGTGTTTTTTGCAATTTTCACCCCGAGTGGGCTGGGTATGCTCAGACGTGAGTCCCAGGCTCTCCACACCACTGGAGTCAAGCTATCCAGGCTGAATGAAGGCTGATAGCCAGAAACCGGTCCTTGGATGCTTGATTCCGGTCTGGGAAAGACATGGCTTGGTAGTTCGGACTGGACTGTTCCCATGAGGCACAGGGTCAGAGCTGATTTGCATATAGCCAGTGTCTAACCCATGGTGGTGTGGAGTGCAAAAAAACGATGGATTTAGGCCCAGATCCTTGTACTGGGGTGAATGTATGACATTGTTCTACATTCTGTCCATCAACTGTGTTTTTAGCAATTTTCACCCCGAGTGGGCTGGGTATGCTCAGACGTGAGTCCCAGGCTCTCCACACCACTGTAGTCAAGCTATCCAGGCTGAATGAAGGCTGATAGCCAGAAACCGGTCCTTGGATGCTTGATTCCGGTCTGGAAAAGACATGGCTTGGTAGTTCGGACTGGACTGTTCCCATGAGGCACAGGCTCAGAGCTGATTTGCATATAGCCAGGGTCTAACCCAGGGTGGTGTGGAGTGCAAAAAAACTATGGATTTAGGCCCAGATCCTTGTACTGGGGTGAATGTATGACATTGTTCGACATTCTGTCCATCAACTGTGTTTTTTGCAATTTTCACCCCGAGTAGGCTGGGTATGCTCAGACGTGAGTCCCAGGCTCTCCACACCACTGGAGTCAAGCTATCCAGGCTGAATGAAGGCTGATAGCCAGAAACCGGTCCTTGGATGCTTGATTCCGGTCTGGGAAAGACATGGCTTGGTAGTTCGGACTGGACTGTTCCCATGAGGCACAGGGTCGGAGCTGATTTGCATATGGCCAGTGTCTAACCCAGGGTGGTGTGGAGTGCAAAAAAACGATGGATTTAGGCCCAGATCCTTGTACTGGGGTGAATGTATGACATTGTTCTACATTCTGTCCATCAACTGTGTTTTTTGCAATTTTCACCCCGAGTGGGCTGGGTATGCTCAGACGTGAGTCCCAGGCTCTCCACACCACTGGAGTCAAGCTATCCAGGCTGAATGAAGGCTGATAACCAGAAACCGGTCCTTGGATGCTTGATTCCAGTCTGGGAAAGACATGGCTTGGTAGTTCGGACTGGACTGTTCCCATTAGGCACAGGGTCAGAGCTGATTTGCATATAGCCAGTGTCTAACCCAGGGTGGTGTGAAGTGAAAAAAAACGATGGATTTAGGCCCAGATCCTTGTACTGGGGTGAATGTATGACATTGTTCTACATTCTGTCCATCAACTGTGTTTTTTGCAATTTTCACCCCGAGTGGGCAGTGTATGCTCAGACGTGAGTCCCAGGCTCTCCACCCCACTGGAGTCAAGCTATCCAGGCTGAATGAAGGCTGATAGCCAGAAACCGGTCCTTGGATGCTTGATTCCGGTCCGGGAAAGACATGGCTTGGTAGTTCGGACTGGACTGTTCCCATGAGGCACAGGGTCAGAGCTGATTTGCATATAGCCAGTGTCTAACCCAGGGTGGTGTGGAGTGCAAAAAAACCGATGGATTTAAGCCGAGATCCTTGTACTGGGGTGAATGTATGACATTGTTCTACATTCTGTCCATCAACTGTATTTTTTGCAATTTTCACCCGAGTAGTCTGGGTATGCTCAGACGTGAGTCCCAGGCTCTCCACACCACTGGAGTCAAGCTATCCAGGCTGAATGAAGGCTGATAGCCAGAAACCGGTCCTTGGATGCTTGATTCCGGTCTGGGAAAGACATGGCTTGGTAGTTCGGACTGGACTGTTCCCATGAGGCACAGGGTCAGAGCTGATTTGCATATAGCCAGTGTCTAACCCAGGGTGGTGTGGAGTGCAAAAAAATGATGGATTTAGACCCAGATCCTTGTACTGGGGTGAATGTATGACATTGTTCTACATTCTGTCCATCAACTGTGTTTTTTGCAATTTTCACCCCGAGTGGGCTGGGTATGCTCAGACGTGAGTCCCAGGCTCTCCACACCACTGGAGTCAAGCTATCCAGGCTGAATGAAGGCTGATAGCCAGAAACCGGTCCTTGGATGCTTGATTCCGGTCTGGGAAAGACATGGCTTGGTAGTTCGGGCTGGACTGTTCCCATGAGGCACAGGGTCAGAGCTGATTTGCATATAGCCAGTGTCTAACCCAGGGTGGTGTGGAAGGAAAAAAACGATGGATTTAGGCCCAGATCCTTGTACTGGGGTGAATGTATGACATTGTTCTACATTCTGTCCATCAACTGTGTTTTTTGCAATTTTCACCCCGAGTGGGCTGGGTATGCTCAGACGTGAGTCCCAGGCTCTCCACACCACTGGAGTCAAGCTATCCAGGCTGAATGAAGGCTGATAGCCAGAAACCGGTCCTTGGATGCTTGATTCCGGTCTGGGAAAGACATGGCTTGGTAGTTCGGACTGGACTGTTCCCATGAGGCACAGGGTCAGAGCTGATTTGCATATAGCCAGGGTCTAACCCAGGGTGGTGTGGAGTGCAAAAAAACGATGGATTTAGGCCCAGATCCTTGTACTGGGGTGAATGTATGACATTGTTCTACATTCTGTCCATCAACTGTGTTTTTTGCAATTTTCACCCCGAGTAGGCTGGGTATGCGCAGACGTGAGTCCCAGGCTCTCCACACCACTGGAGTCAAGCTATCCAGGCTGAATGAAGGCTGATAGCCAGAAACCGGTCCTTGGATGCTTGATTCCGGTCTGGGAAAGACATGGCTTGGTAGTTCGGACTGGACTGTTTCCATGAGGCACAGGGTCAGAGCTGATTTGCATATAGCCAGTGTCTAACCCATGGTGGTGTGGAGTGGGAAAAAAACGATGGATTTAGGCCCAGATCCTTGTACTGGGGTGAATGTATGACATTGTTGTACATTCTGCCATCAACTGTGTTTTTTGCAATTTTCACCCCGAGTGGGTTGGGTATGCTCAGACGTGAATCCCAGGCTCTCCACACCACTGGAGTCAAGCTATGCAGGCTGAATGAAGGCTGATAGCCAGAAACCGGTCCTTGGATGCTTGATTCCGGTCTGGGAAAGACATGGCTTGGTAGTCCGGACTGGACTGTTCCCATGAGGCACAGGGTCAGAGCTGATTTGCATATAGCCAGTGTCTAACCCAGGGTGGTGTGGAGTGCAAAAAAACGATGGATTTAGGCCCAGATCCTTGTACTGGGGTGAATGTATGACATTGTTCTACATTCTGTCCATCAACTGTGTTTTTTGCAATTTTCACCCCGAGTGGGCTGGGTCTGCTCAGACGTGAGTCCCAGGCTCTCCACACCACTGGAGTCAAGCTATCCAGGCTGAATGAAGGCTGATAGCCAGAAACCGGTCCTTGGATGCTTGATTCCGGTCTGGGAAAGACATGGCTTGGTAGTTCGGACTGGACTGTTCCCATGAGGCACAGGGTCAGAGCTGATTTGCATATAGCCAGTGTCTAACCCAGGGTGGTGTGGAGTGCAAAAAAACGATGGATTTAGGCCCAGATCCTTGTACTGGGGTGAATGTATGACATTGTTCTACATTCTGTCCATCAACTGTGTTTTTTGCAATTTTCACCCCGAGTGGGCTGGGTATGCTCAGACGTGAGTCCCAGGCTCTCCACACCACTGGAGTCAAGCTATCCAGGATGAATGAAGGCTGATTGCCAGAAATTGGTCCTTGGATGCTTGATTCCGGTCTGGGAAAGACATGGCTTGGTAGTTCGGACTGGACTGTTCCCATGAGGCACAGGGTCAGAGCTGATTTGCATATAGCCAGGGTCTAACCCAGGGTGGTGTGGAGTGCAAAAAAACTATGGATTTAGGCCCAGATCCTTGTACTGGGGTGAATGTATGACATTGTTCTACAAACTGTCCATCAACTGTGTTTTTTGCAATTTTCACCCCGAGTGGGCTGGGTATGCTCAGACGTGAGTCCCAGGCTCTCCACACCACTGGAGTCAAGCTATCCAGGCTGAATGAAGGCTGATAGCCAGAAACCGGTCCTTGGATGCTTGATTCCGGTCTGGGAAAGACATGGCTTGGTAGTTCGGACTGGACTGTTCCCATGAGGCACAGGGTCAGAGCTGATTTGCATATAGCCAGTGTCTAACCCAGGGTGGTGTGGAGTGCAAAAAAATGATGGATTTAGACCCAGATCCTTGTACTGGGGTGAATGTATGACATTGTTCTACATTCTGTCCATCAACTGTGTTTTTTGCAATTTTCACCCCGAGTGGGCTGGGTATGCTCAGACGTGAGTCCCAGGCTCTCCACACCACTGGAGTCAAGCTATCCAGGCTGAATGAAGGCTGATAGCCAGAAACCGGTCCTTGGATGCTTGATTCCGGTCTGGGAAAGACATGGCTTGGTAGTTCGGGCTGGACTGTTCCCATGAGGCACAGGGTCAGAGCTGATTTGCATATAGCCAGTGTCTAACCCAGGGTGGTGTGGAAGGAAAAAAACGATGGATTTAGGCCCAGATCCTTGTACTGGGGTGAATGTATGACATTGTTCTACATTCTGTCCATCAACTGTGTTTTTTGCAATTTTCACCCCGAGTGGGCTGGGTATGCTCAGACGTGAGTCCCAGGCTCTCCACACCACTGGAGTCAAGCTATCCAGGCTGAATGAAGGCTGATAGCCAGAAACCGGTCCTTGGATGCTTGATTCCGGTCTGGGAAAGACATGGCTTGGTAGTTCGGACTGGACTGTTCCCATGAGGCACAGGGTCAGAGCTGATTTGCATATAGCCAGGGTCTAACCCAGGGTGGTGTGGAGTGCAAAAAAACGATGGATTTAGGCCCAGATCCTTGTACTGGGGTGAATGTATGACATTGTTCTACATTCTGTCCATCAACTGTGTTTTTTGCAATTTTCACCCCGAGTAGGCTGGGTATGCGCAGACGTGAGTCCCAGGCTCTCCACACCACTGGAGTCAAGCTATCCAGGCTGAATGAAGGCTGATAGCCAGAAACCGGTCCTTGGATGCTTGATTCCGGTCTGGGAAAGACATGGCTTGGTAGTTCGGACTGGACTGTTCCCATGAGGCACAGGGTCAGAGCTGATTTGCATATAGCCAGTGTCTAACCCATGGTGGTGTGGAGTGGGAAAAAAACGATGGATTTAGGCCCAGATCCTTGTACTGGGGTGAATGTATGACATTGTTGTACATTCTGCCATCAACTGTGTTTTTTGCAATTTTCACCCCGAGTGGGTTGGGTATGCTCAGACGTGAATCCCAGGCTCTCCACACCACTGGAGTCAAGCTATGCAGGCTGAATGAAGGCTGATAGCCAGAAACCGGTCCTTGGATGCTTGATTCCGGTCTGGGAAAGACATGGCTTGGTAGTCCGGACTGGACTGTTCCCATGAGGCACAGGGTCAGAGCTGATTTGCATATAGCCAGTGTCTAACCCAGGGTGGTGTGGAGTGCAAAAAAACGATGGATTTAGGCCCAGATCCTTGTACTGGGGTGAATGTATGACATTGTTCTACATTCTGTCCATCAACTGTGTTTTTTGCAATTTTCACCCCGAGTGGGCTGGGTCTGCTCAGACGTGAGTCCCAGGCTCTCCACATCACTGGAGTCAAGCTATCCAGGCTGAATGAAGGCTGATAGCCAGAAACCGGTCCTTGGATGCTTGATTCCGGTCTGGGAAAGACATGGCTTGGTAGTTCGGACTGGACTGTTCCCATGAGGCACAGGGTCAGAGCTGATTTGCATATAGCCAGTGTCTAACCCAGGGTGGTGTGGAGTGCAAAAAAACGATGGATTTAGGCCCAGATCCTTGTACTGGGGTGAATGTATGACATTGTTCTACATTCTGTCCATCAACTGTGTTTTTTGCAATTTTCACCCCGAGTGGGCTGGGTATGCTCAGACGTGAGTCCCAGGCTCTCCACACCACTGGAGTCAAGCTATCCAGGATGAATGAAGGCTGATTGCCAGAAATCGGTCCTTGGATGCTTGATTCCGGTCTGGGAAAGACATGGCTTGGTAGTTCGGACTGGACTGTTCCCATGAGGCACAGGGTCAGAGCTGATTTGCATATAGCCAGGGTCTAACCCAGGGTGGTGTGGAGTGCAAAAAAACTATGGATTTAGGCCCAGATCCTTGTACTGGGGTGAATGTATGACATTGTTCTACATTCTGTCCATCAACTGTGTTTTATGCAATTTTCACCCCGAGTAGGCTGGGTATGCTCAGACGTGAGTCCCAGGCTCTCCACACCACTGGAGTCAAGCTATCCAGGCTGAATGAAGGCTGATAGCCAGAAACAGGTCCTTGGATGCTTGATTCTGGTCTGGGAAAGACATGGCTTGGTAGTTCGGACTGGACTGTTCCCATGAGGCACAGGGTCAGAGCTGATTTGTATATAGCCAGGGTCTAACCCAGGGTGGTGTGGAGTGCAAAAAAATGATGGATTTAGGCCCAGATCCTTGTATTGGGGTGAATGTAAGACATTGTTCTACATTCTGTCCATCAACTGTGTTTTTTGCAATTTTCACCCCGAGTGGGCTGGGTATGCTCAGACGTGAGTCCCAGGCTCTCCACACCACTGGAGTCAAGCTATCCAGGCTGAATGAAGGCTGATAGCAAGAAACCGGTCCTTGGATGCTTGATTCCGGTCTGGGAAAGACATGGCTTGGTAGTTCGGACTGGACTGTTCCCATGAGGCACAGGGTCAGAGCTGATTTGCATATAGCCAGTGTCTAACCCAGGGTGGTGTGGAGTGCAAAAAAATGATGGATTTAGACCCAGATCCTTGTACTGGGGTGAATGTATGACATTGTTCTACATTCTGTCCATCAACTGTGTTTTTTGCAATTTTCACCCCGAGTGGGCTGGGTATGCTCAGACGTGAATCCCAGGCTCTCCACACCACTGGAGTCAAGCTATCCAGGCTGAATGAAGGCTGATAGCCAGAAACCGGTCCTTGGATGCTTGATTCCGGTCTGGGAAAGACATGGCTTGGTAGTTCGGACTGGACTGTTCCCATGAGGCACAGGGTCAGAGCTGATTTGCATATAGCCAGTGTCTAACCCAGGGTGGTGTGGAGTGCAAACAAATGATGGATTTAGACCCAGATCCTTGTACTGGGGTGAATGTATGACATTGTTCTACATTCTGTCCATCAACTGTGTTTTTTGCAATTTTCACCCCGAGTGGGCTGGGTATGCTCAGACGTGAGTCCCAGGCTCTCCACACCACTGGAGTCAAGCTATCCAGGCTGAATGAAGGCTGATAGCCAGAAACCGGTCCTTGGATGCTTGATTCCGGTCTGGGAAAGACATGGCTTGGTAGTTCGGGCTGGCCTGTTCCCATGAGGCACAGGGTCAGAGCTGATTTGCATATAGCCAGTGTCTAACCCAGGGTGGTGTGGAATGCAAAAAAAAGATGGATTTAGGCCCAGATCCTTGTACTGGGGTGAATGTATGACATTGTTCTACATTCTGTCCATCAACTGTGTTTTTTGCAATTTTCACCCCGAGTGGGCTGGGTATGCTCAGACGTGAGTCCCAGGCTCTCCACACCACTGGAGTCAAGCTATCCAGGCTGAATGAAGGCTGATAGCCAGAAACCGGTCCTTGGATGCTTGATTCCGGTCTGGGAAAGACATGGCTTGGTAGTTCGGACTGGACTGTTCCCATGAGGCACAGGGTCAGAGCTGATTTGCATATAGCCAGGGTCTAACCCAGGGTGGTGTGGAGTGCAAAAAAACGATGGATTTAGGCCCAGATCCTTGTACTGGGGTGAATGTATGACATTGTTCTACATTCTGTCCATCAACTGTGTTTTTTGCAATTTTCACCCCGAGTAGGCTGGGTATGCTCAGACGTGAGTCCCAGGCTCTCCACACCACTGGAGTCAAGCTATCCAGGCTGAATGAAGGCTGATAGCCAGAAACCGGTCCTTGGATGCTTGATTCCGGTCTGGGAAAGACATGGCTTGGTAGTTCGGACTGGACTGTTCCCATGAGGCACAGGGTCAGAGCTGATTTGCAAATAGCCAGTGTCTAACCCATGGTGGTGTGGAGTGGGAAAAAAACGATGGATTTAGGCCCAGATCCTTGTACTGGGGTGAATGTATGACATTGTTGTACATTCTGCCATCAACTGTGTTTTTTGCAATTTTCACCCCGAGTGGGCTGGGTATGCTCAGACGTGAATCCCAGGCTCTCCACACCACTGGAGTCAAGCTATGCAGGCTGAATGAAGGCTGATAGCCGGAAACCGGTCCTTGGATGCTTGATTCCGGTCTGGGAAAGACATGGCTTGGTAGTTCGGACTGGACTGTTCCCATGAGGCACAGGGTCAGAGCTGATTTGCATATAGCCAGTGTCTAACCCAGGGTGGTGTGGAGTGCAAAAAAACGATGGATTTAGGCCCAGATCCTTGTACTGGGGTGAATGTATGACATTGTTCTACATTCTGTCCATCAACTGTGTTTTTTGCAATTTTCACCCCGAGTGGGCTGGGTATGCTCAGACGTGAGTCCCAGGCTCTCCACACCACTGGAGTCAAGCTATCCAGGCTGAATGAAGGCTGATAGCCAGAAACCGGTCCTTGGATGCTTGATTCCGGTCTGGGAAAGACATGGCTTGGTAGTTCGGACTGGACTGTTCCCATGAGGCACAGGGTCAGAGCTGATTTGCATATAGCCAGTGTCTAACCCAGGGTGGTGTGGAGTGCAAAAAAACGATGGATTTAGGCCCAGATCCTTGTACTGGGGTGAATGTATGACATTGTTCTACATTCTGTCCATCAACTGTGTTTTTTGCAATTTTCACCCCGAGTGGGCTGGGTATGCTCAGACGTGAGTCCCAGGCTCTCCACACCACTGGAGTCAAGCTATCCAGGCTGAATGAAGGCTGATAGCCAGAAACCGGTCCTTGGATGCTTGATTCCGGTCTGGGAAAGACATGGCTTGGTAGTTCGGACTGGACTGTTCCCATGAGGCACAGGCTCAGAGCTGATTTGCATATAGCCAGGGTCTAACCCAGGGTGGTGTGGAGTGCAAAAAAACTATGGATTTAGGCCCAGATCCTTGTACTGGGGTGAATGTATGTCATTGTTCGACATTCTGTCCATCAACTGTGTTTTTTGCAATTTTCACCCCGAGTAGGCTGGGTATGCTCAGACGTGAGTCCCAGGCTCTCCACACCACTGGAGTCAAGCTATCCAGGCTGAATGAAGGCTGATTGCCAGAAATCGGTCCTTGGATGCTTGATTCCGGTCTGGGAAAGACATGGCTTGGTAGTTCGGACTGGACTGTTCCCATGAGGCACAGGGTCAGAGCTGATTTGCATATAGCCAGGGTCTAACCCAGGGTGGTGTGGAGTGCAAAAAAACTATGGATTTAGGCCCAGATTCTTGTACTGGGGTGAATGTATGACATTGTTCTACATTCTGTCCATCAACTGTGTTTTTTGCAATTTTCACCCCGAGTCAGCTGGGTATGCTCAGACGCGAGTCCCAGGCTCTCCACACCACTGGAGTCAAGCTATCCAGGCTGAATGAAGGCTGATTGCCAGAAATCGGTCCTTGGATGCTTGATTCCGGTCTGGGAAAGACATGGCTTGGTAGTTCGGACTGGACTGTTCCCATGAGGCACAGGGTCAGAGCTGATTTGCATATAGCCAGTGTCTAACCCAGGGTGGTGTGGAGTGCAAAAAAAACCAATGGATTTAGGCCCAGATCCTTGTACTGGGGTGAATGTATGACATTGTTCTACATTCTGTCCATCAACTGTGTTTTTTGCAATTTTCACCCCGAGTGGGCTGGGTATGCTCAGACGTGAGTCCCAGGCTCTCCACACCACTGGAGTCAAGCTATCCAGGCTGAATGAAGGCTGATAGCCAGAAACCGGCCCTTGGATGCTTGATGCCGGTCTGGGAAAGACCTGGCTTGGCAGTTCGGACTGGACTGTTCCCATGAGGCACAGGGTCAGAGCTGATTTGCATATAGCCAGTGTCTAACCCAGGGTGGTGTGGAGTGCAAAAAAACAATGGATTTAGGCCCAGATCCTTGTACTGGGGTGAATGTAGGACATTGTACTACATTCTGTCCATCAACTGTGTTTTTTGCAATTTTCACCTCGAGTGGGCTGGGTATGCTCAGACGTGAGTCCCAGGCTCTCCACACCACTGGAGTCAATCTATCCAGGCTGAATGAAGGCTGATAGCCAGAAACCGGTCCTTAGATGCTTGATTCCGGTCTGGGAAAGACATTGCTTGGTAGTTCGGACTGGACTGTTCCCATGAGGCACAGGGTCAGAGCTGATTTTCATATAGCCAGTGTCTAACCCAGGGTGGTGTGGAGTGCAAAAAAACGATGGATTTAGGCCCAGATCCTTGTACTGGGGTGAATGTATGACATTGTTCTACATTCTGTCCATCAACTGTGTTTTTTGCAATTTTCACCCCGAGTCAGCTGGGTATGCTCAGACGTGAGTCCCAGGCTCTCCACACCACTGGAGTCAAGCTATCCAGGCTGAATGAAGGCTGATAGCCAGAAACCGGTCCTTGGATGCTTGATTCCAGTCTGGGAAAGACATGGCTTGGTAGTTCGGACTGGTCTGTTCCCATGAGGCACAGGGTCAGAGCTGATTTGCATATAGCCAGTGTCTAACCCATGGTGGTGTGGAGTGCAAAAAAACGATGGATTTAGGCCCAGATCCTTGTACTGGGGTGAATGTATGACATTGTTCTACATTCTGTCCATCAACTGTGTTTTTTGCAATTTTCACCCCGAGTGGGCTGGGTATGCTCAGACGTGAGTCCCAGGCTCTCCACACCACTGTAGTCAAGCTATCCAGGCTGAATGAAGGCTGATAGCCAGAAACCGGTCCTTGGATGCTTGATTCCGGTCTGGGAAAGACATGGCTTGGTAGTTCGGACTGGACTGTTCCCATGAGGCACAGGCTCAGAGCTGATTTGCATATAGCCAGGGTCTAACCCAGGGTGGTGTGGAGTGCAAAAAAACTATGGATTTAGGCCCAGATCCTTGTACTGGGGTGAATGTATGACACTGTTCGACATTCTGTCCATCAACTGTGTTTTTTGCAATTTTCACCCCGAGTAGGCTGGGTATGCTCAGACGTGAGTCCCAGGCTCTCCACACCACTGGAGTCAAGCTATCCAGGCTGAATGAAGGCTGATAGCCAGAAACCGGTCCTTGGATGCTTGATTCCGGTCTGGGAAAGATATGGCTTGGTAGTTCGGACTGGACTGTTCCCATGAGGCACAGGGTCGGAGCTGATTTGCATATGGCCAGTGTCTAACCCAGGGTGGTGTGGAGTGCAAAAAACGATGGATTTAGGCCCAGATCCTTGTACTGGGGTGAATGTATGACATTGTTCTACATTCTGTCCATCAACTGTGTTTTTTGCAATTTTCACCCCGAGTGGGCTGGGTATGCTCAGACGTGAGTCCCAGGCTCTCCACACCACTGGAGTCAAGCTATCCAGGCTGAATGAAGGCTGATAACCAGAAACCGGTCCTTGGATGCTTGATTCCAGTCTGGGAAAGACATGGCTTGGTAGTTCGGACTGGACTGTTCCCATGAGGCACAGGGTCGGAGCTGATTTGCATATGGCCAGTGTCTAACCCAGGGTGGTGTGGAGTGCAAAAAACGATGGATTTAGGCCCAGATCCTTGTACTGGGGTGAATGTATGACATTGTTCTACATTCTGTCCATCAACTGTGTTTTTTGCAATTTTCACCCCGAGTGGGCTGGGTATGCTCAGACGTGAGTCCCAGGCTCTCCACACCACTGGAGTCAAGCTATCCAGGCTGAATGAAGGCTGATAGCCAGAAACCGGTCCTTGGATGCTTGATTCCGGTCCGGGAAAGACATGGCTTGGTAGTTCGGACTGGACTGTTCCCATGAGGCACAGGGTCAGAGCTGATTTGCATATAGCCAGTGTCTAACTCAGGGTGGTGTGGAGTGCAAAAAAAACGATGGATTTAAGCCCAGATCCTTGTACTGGGGTGAATGTATGACATTGTTCTACATTCTGTCCATCAACTGTATTTTTTGCAATTTTCACCCGAGTAGTCGGGGTATGCTCAGACGTGAGTCCCAGGCTCTCCACACCACTGGAGTCAAGCTATCCAGGCTGAATGAAGGCTGATAGCCAGAAACCGGTCCTTGGATGCTTGATTCCGGTCTGGGAAAGACATGGCTTGGTAGTTCGGACTGGACTGTTCCCATGAGGCACAGGGTCAGAGCTGATTTGCATATAGCCAGTGTCTAACCCAGGGTGGTGTGGAGTGCAAAAAAACAATGGATTTAGGCCCAGATCCTTGTACTGGGGTGAATGTAGGACATTGTTCTACATTCTGTCCATCAACTGTGTTTTTTGCAATTTTCACCCCGAGTGGGCTGGGTATGCTCAGACGTGAGTCCCAGGCTCTCCACACCACTGGAGTCAAGCTATCCAGGCTGAATGAAGGCTGATAGCCAGAAACCGGTCCTTGGATGCTTGATTCTGGTCTGGGAAAGACATGGCTTGGTAGTTCGGACTGGACTGTTCCCATGAGGCACAGGGTCAGAGCTGATTTGCATATAGCCAGTGTCTAACCCAGGGTGGTGTGGAGTGCAAAAAAATGATGGATTTAGGCCCAGATCCTTGTATTGGGGTGAATGTAAGACATTGTACTACATTCTGTCCATCAACTGTGTTTTTTGCAATTTTCACCCCGAGTGGGCTGGGTATGCTCAGACGTGAGTCCCAGGCTCTCCACACCACTGGAGTCAAGCTATCCAGGCTGAATGAAGGCTGATAGCCAGAAACCGGTCCTTGGATGCTTGATTCCGGTCTTGGAACGACATGGCTTGGTAATTCGGACTGGACTGTTCCCATGAGGCACAGGGTCAGAGCTGATTTGCATATAGCCAGTGTCTAACCCATGGTGGTGTGGAGTGGGAAAAAAACAATGGATTTAGGCCCAGATCCTTGTACTGGGGTGAATGTATGACATTGTTGTACATTCTGCCATCAACTGTGTTTTTTGCAATTTTCACCCCGATTGGGCTGGGTATGCTCAGACGTGAATCCCAGGCTCTCCACACCACTGGAGTCAAGCTATCCAGGCTGAATGAAGGCTGATAGCCAGAAACCGGTCCTTGGATGCTTGATTCCGGTCTGGGAAAGACATGGCTTGGTAGTTCGGACTGGACTGTTCCCATGAGGCACAGGGTCAGAGCTGATTTCCATATAGCCAGTGTCTAACCCAGGGTGGTGTGGAGTGCAAAAAAATGATGGATTTAGACCCAGATCCTTGTACTGGGGTGAATGTATGACATTGTTCTACATTCTGTCCATCAACTGTGTTTTTTGCAATTTTCACCCCGAGTGGGCTGGGTATGCTCAGACGTGAGTCCCAGGCTCTCCACACCACTGGAGTCAAGCTATCCAGGCTGAATGAAGGCTGATAGCCAGAAACCGGTCCTTGGATGCTTGATTCCGGTCTGGGAAAGACATGGCTTGGTAGTTCGGGCTGGACTGTTCCCATGAGGCACAGGGTCAGAGCTGATTTGCATATAGCCAGTGTCTAACCCAGGGTGGTGTGGAATGCAAAAAAACGATGGATTTAGGCCCAGATCCTTGTACTGGGGTGAATGTATGACATTGTTCTACATTCTGTCCATCAACTGTGTTTTTTGCAATTTTCACCCCGAGTGGGCTGGGTATGCTCAGACGTGAGTCCCAGGCTCTCCACACCACTGGAGTCAAGCTATCCAGGCTGAATGAAGGCTGATAGCCAGAAACCGGTCCTTGGATGCTTGATTCCGGTCTGGGAAAGACATGGCTTGGTAGTTCGGACTGGACTGTTCCCATGAGGCACAGGGTCAGAGCTGATTTGCATATAGCCAGGGTCTAACCCAGGGTGGTGTGGAGTGCAAAAAAACGATGGATTTAGCCCAGATCCTTGTACTGGGGTGAATGTATGACATTGTTCTACATTCTGTCCATCAACTGTGTTTTTTGCAATTTTCACCCCGAGTAGGCTGGGTATGCGCAGACGTGAGTCCCAGGCTCTCCACACCACTGGAGTCAAGCTATCCAGGCTGAATGAAGGCTGATAGCCAGAAACCGGTCCTTGGATGCTTGATTCCGGTCTGGGAAAGACATGGCTTGGTAGTTCGGACTGGACTGTTCCCATGAGGCACAGGGTCAGAGCTGATTTGCATATAGCCAGTGTCTAACCCATGGTGGTGTGGAGTGGGAAAAAAACGATGGATTTAGGCCCAGATCCTTGTACTGGGGTGAATGTATGACATTGTTGTACATTCTGCCATCAACTGTGTTTTTTGCAATTTTCACCCCGAGTGGGCTGGGTATGCTCAGACGTGAATCCCAGGCTCTCCACACCACTGGAGTCAAGCTATGCAGGCTGAATGAAGGCTGATAGCCAGAAACCGGTCCTTGGATGCTTGATTCCGGTCTGGGAAAGACATGGCTTGGTAGTCCGGACTGGACTGTTCCCATGAGGCACAGGGTCAGAGCTGATTTGCATATAGCCAGTGTCTAACCCAGGGTGGTGTGGAGTGCAAAAAAACGATGGATTTAGGCCCAGATCCTTGTACTGGGGTGAATGTATGACATTGTTCTACATTCTGTCCATCAACTGTGTTTTTTGCAATTTTCACCCCGAGTGGGCTGGGTCTGCTCAGACGTGAGTCCTAGGCTCTCCACACCACTGGAGTCAAGCTATCCAGGCTGAATGAAGGCTGATAGCCAGAAACCGGTCCTTGGATGCTTGATTCCGGTCTGGGAAAGACATGGCTTGGTAGTTCGGACTGGACTGTTCCCATGAGGCACAGGGTCAGAGCTGATTTGCATATAGCCAGTGTCTAACCCAGGGTGGTGTGGAGTGCAAAAAAACGATGGATTTAGGCCCAGATCCTTGTACTGGGGTGAATGTATGACATTGTTCTACATTCTGTCTATCAACTGTGTTTTTTGCAATTTTCACCCCGAGTGGGCTGGGTATGCTCAGACGTGAGTCCCAGGCTCTCCACACCACTGGAGTCAAGCTATCCAGGCTGAATGAAGGCTGATTGCCAGAAATCGGTCCTTGGATGCTTGATTCCGGTCTGGGAAAGACATGGCTTGGTAGTTCGGACTGGACTGTTCCCATGAGGCACAGGGTCAGAGCTGATTTGCATATAGCCAGGGTCTAACCCAGGGTGGTGTGGACTGCAAAAAAACTATGGATTTAGGCCCAGATCCTTGTACTGGGGTGAATGTATGACATTGTTCTACATTCTGTCCATCAACTGTGTTTTATGCAATTTTCACCCCGAGTAGGCTGGGTATGCTCAGACGTGAGTCCCAGGCTCTCCACACCACTGGAGTCAAGCTATCCAGGCTGAATGAAGGCTGATAGCCAGAAACCGGTCCTTGGATGCTTGATTCCGGTCTGGGAAAGACATGGCTTGGTAGTTCGGACTGGACTGTTCCCATGAGGCACAGGGTCAGAGCTGATTTGCATATAGCCAGTGTCTAACCCAGGGTGGTGTGGAGTGCAAAAAAACGATGGATTTAGGCCCAGATCCTTGTACTGGGGTGAATGTATGACATTGTTCTACGTTCTGTCCATCAACTGTATTTTTTGCAATTTTCACCCCGAGTCAGCTGGGTAATGCTCAGACGTGAGTCCCAGGCTCTCCACACCACTGGAGTCAAGCTATCCAGGCTGAATGAAGGCTGATAGCCAGAAACCGGTCCTTGGATGCTTGATTCCAGTCTGGGAAAGACATGGCTTGGTAGTTCGGACTGGACTGTTCCCATGAGGCACAGGGTCAGAGCTGATTTGCATATAGCCAGTGTCTAACCCAGGGTGGTGTGGAGTGCAAAAAAAACAATGGATTTAGGCCCAGATCCTTGTACTGGGGTGAATGTATGACATTGTTCTACATTCTGTCCTTCAACTGTGTTTTTTGCAATTTTCACCCCGAGTGGGCTGGGTATGCTCAGACGTGAGTCCCAGGCTCTCCACACCACTGGAGTCAAGCTATCCAGGCTGAATGAAGGCTGATAGCCAGAAACCGGTCCTTGGATGCTTGATTCCGGTCTGGGAAAGACATGGCTTGGTAGTTCGGACTGGACTGTTCCCATGAGGCACAGGGTGAGAGCTGATTTGCATATAGCCAGTGTCTAACCCATGGTGGTGTGGAGTGCAAAAAAACGATGGATTTAGGCCCAGATCCTTGTACTGGGGTGAATGTATGACATTGTTCTACATTCTGTCCATCAACTGTGTTTTTTGCAATTTTCACCCCGAGTGGGCTGGGTATGCTCAGACGTGAGTCCCAGGCTCTCCACACCACTGTAGTCAAGCTATCCAGGCTGAATGAAGGCTGATAGCCAGAAACCGGTCCTTGGATGCTTGATTCCGGTCTGGGAAAGACATGGCTTGGTAGTTCGGACTGGACTGTTCCCATGAGGCACAGGCTCAGAGCTGATTTGCATATAGCCAGGGTCTAACCCAGGGTGGTGTGGAGTGCAAAAAAACTATGGATTTAGGCCCAGATCCTTGTACTGGGGTGAATGTATGACATTGTTCGACATTTTGTCCATCAACTGTGTTTTTTGCAATTTTCACCCCGAGTAGGCTGGGTATGATCAGACGTGAGTCCCAGGCTCTCCACACCACTGGAGTCAAGCTATCCAGGCTGAATGAAGGCTGATAGCCAGAAACCGGTCCTTGGATGCTTGATTCCGGTCTGGGAAAGACATGGCTTGGTAGTTCGGACTGGACTGTTCCCATGAGGCACAGGGTCGGAGCTGATTTGCATATGGCCAGTGTCTAACCCAGGGTGGTGTGGAGTGCAAAAAAACGATGGATTTAGGCCCAGATCCTTGTACTGGGGTGAATGTATGACATTGTTCTACATTCTGTCCATCAACTGTGTTTTTTGCAATTTTCACCCCGAGTGGGCTGGGTATGCTCAGACGTGAGTCCCAGGCTCTCCACACCACTGGAGTCAAGCTATCCAGGCTGAATGAAGGCTGATAACCAGAAACCGGTCCTTGGATGCTTGATTCCAGTCTGGGAAAGACATGGCTTGGTAGTTCGGACTGGACTGTTCCCATTAGGCACAGGGTCAGAGCTGATTTGCATATAGCCAGTGTCTAACCCAGGGTGGTGTGGAGTGCAAAAAAAAACCAATGGATTTAGGCCCAGATCCTTGTACTGGGGTGAATGTATGACATTGTTCTACATTCTGTCCATCAACTGTGTTTTATGCAATTTTCACCCCGAGTAGGCTGGGTATGCTCAGACGTGAGTCCCAGGCTCTCCACACCACTGGAGTCAAGCTATCCAGGCTGAATGAAGGCTGATAGCCAGAAACAGGTCCTTGGATGCTTGATTCTGGTCTGGGAAAGACATGGCTTGGTAGTTCGGACTGGACTGTTCCCATGAGGCACAGGGTCAGAGCTGATTTGTATATAGCCAGGGTCTAACCCAGGGTGGTGTGGAGTGCAAAAAAATGATGGATTTAGGCCCAGATCCTTGTATTGGGGTGAATGTAAGACATTGTTCTACATTCTGTCCATCAACTGTGTTTTTTGCAATTTTCACCCCGAGTGGGCTGGGTATGCTCAGACGTGAGTCCCAGGCTCTCCACACCACTGGAGTCAAGCTATCCAGGCTGAATGAAGGCTGATAGCAAGAAACCGGTCCTTGGATGCTTGATTCCGGTCTGGGAAAGACATGGCTTGGTAGTTCGGACTGGACTGTTCCCATGAGGCACAGGGTCAGAGCTGATTTGCATATAGCCAGTGTCTAACCCAGGGTGGTGTGGAGTGCAAAAAAATGATGGATTTAGACCCAGATCCTTGTACTGGGGTGAATGTATGACATTGTTCTACATTCTGTCCATCAACTGTGTTTTTTGCAATTTTCACCCCGAGTGGGCTGGGTATGCTCAGACGTGAATCCCAGGCTCTCCACACCACTGGAGTCAAGCTATCCAGGCTGAATGAAGGCTGATAGCCAGAAACCGGTCCTTGGATGCTTGATTCCGGTCTGGGAAAGACATGGCTTGGTAGTTCGGACTGGACTGTTCCCATGAGGCACAGGGTCAGAGCTGATTTGCATATAGCCAGTGTCTAACCCAGGGTGGTGTGGAGTGCAAACAAATGATGGATTTAGACCCAGATCCTTGTACTGGGGTGAATGTATGACATTGTTCTACATTCTGTCCATCAACTGTGTTTTTTGCAATTTTCACCCCGAGTGGGCTGGGTATGCTCAGACGTGAGTCCCAGGCTCTCCACACCACTGGAGTCAAGCTATCCATGCTGAATGAAGGCTGATAGCCAGAAACCGGTCCTTGGATGCTTGATTCCGGTCTGGGAAAGACATGGCTTGGTAGTTCGGGCTGGACTGTTCCCATGAGGCACAGGGTCAGAGCTGATTTGCATATAGCCAGTGTCTAACCCAGGGTGGTGTGGAATGCAAAAAAAAGATGGATTTAGGCCCAGATCCTTGTACTGGGGTGAATGTATGACATTGTTCTACATTCTGTCCATCAACTGTGTTTTTTGCAATTTTCACCCCGAGTGGGCTGGGTATGCTCAGACGTGAGTCCCAGGCTCTCCACACCACTGGAGTCAAGCTATCCAGGCTGAATGAAGGCTGATAGCCAGAAACCGGTCCTTGGATGCTTGATTCCGGTCTGGGAAAGACATGGCTTGGTAGTTCGGACTGGACTGTTCCCATGAGGCACAGGGTCAGAGCTGATTTGCATATAGCCAGGGTCTAACCCAGGGTGGTGTGGAGTGCAAAAAAACGATGGATTTAGGCCCAGATCCTTGTACTGGGGTGAATGTATGACATTGTTCTACATTCTGTCCATCAACTGTGTTTTTTGCAATTTTCACCCCGAGTAGGCTGGGTATGCTCAGACGTGAGTCCCAGGCTCTCCACACCACTGGAGTCAAGCTATCCAGGCTGAATGAAGGCTGATAGCCAGAAACCGGTCCTTGGATGCTTGATTCCGGTCTGGGAAAGACATGGCTTGGTAGTTCGGACTGGACTGTTCCCATGAGGCACAGGGTCAGAGCTGATTTGCAAATAGCCAGTGTCTAACCCATGGTGGTGTGGAGTGGGAAAAAAACGATGGATTTAGGCCCAGATCCTTGTACTGGGGTGAATGTATGACATTGTTGTACATTCTGCCATCAACTGTGTTTTTTGCAATTTTCACCCCGAGTGGGCTGGGTATGCTCAGACGTGAATCCCAGGCTCTCCACACCACTGGAGTCAAGCTATGCAGGCTGAATGAAGGCTGATAGCCGGAAACCGGTCCTTGGATGCTTGATTCCGGTCTGGGAAAGACATGGCTTGGTAGTCCGGACTGGACTGTTCCCATGAGGCACAGGGTCAGAGCTGATTTGCATATAGCCAGTGTCTAACCCAGGGTGGTGTGGAGTGCAAAAAAACGATGGATTTAGGCCCAGATCCTTGTACTGGGGTGAATGTATGACATTGTTCTACATTCTGTCCATCAACTGTGTTTTTTGCAATTTTCACCCCGAGTGGGCTGGGTATGCTCAGACGTGAGTCCCAGGCTCTCCACACCACTGGAGTCAAGCTATCCAGGCTGAATGAAGGCTGATAGCCAGAAACCGGTCCTTGGATGCTTGATTCCGGTCTGGGAAAGACATGGCTTGGTAGTTCGGACTGGACTGTTCCCATGAGGCACAGGGTCAGAGCTGATTTGCATATAGCCAGTGTCTAACCCAGGGTGGTGTGGAGTGCAAAAAAACGATGGATTTAGGCCCAGATCCTTGTACTGGGGTGAATGTATGACATTGTTCTACATTCTGTCCATCAACTGTGTTTTTTGCAATTTTCACCCCGAGTGGGCTGGGTATGCTCAGACGTGAGTCCCAGGCTCTCCACACCACTGGAGTCAAGCTATCCAGGCTGAATGAAGGCTGATAGCCAGAAACCGGTCCTTGGATGCTTGATTCCGGTCTGGGAAAGACATGGCTTGGTAGTTCGGACTGGACTGTTCCCATGAGGCACAGGCTCAGAGCTGATTTGCATATAGCCAGGGTCTAACCCAGGGTGGTGTGGAGTGCAAAAAAACTATGGATTTAGGCCCAGATCCTTGTACTGGGGTGAATGTATGTCATTGTTCGACATTCTGTCCATCAACTGTGTTTTTTGCAATTTTCACCCCGAGTAGGCTGGGTATGCTCAGACGTGAGTCCCAGGCTCTCCACACCACTGGAGTCAAGCTATCCAGGCTGAATGAAGGCTGATTGCCAGAAATCGGTCCTTGGATGCTTGATTCCGGTCTGGGAAAGACATGGCTTGGTAGTTCGGACTGGACTGTTCCCATGAGGCACAGGGTCAGAGCTGATTTGCATATAGCCAGGGTCTAACCCAGGGTGGTGTGGAGTGCAAAAAAACTATGGATTTAGGCCCAGATCCTTGTACTGGGGTGAATGTATGACATTGTTCTACATTCTGTCCATCAACTGTGTTTTATGCAATTTTCACCCCGAGTAGGCAGGGTATGCTCAGACGTGAGTCCCAGGCTCTCCACACCACTGGAGTCAAGCTATCCAGGCTGAATGAAGGCTGATAGCCAGAAACCGGTCCTTGGATGCTTGATTCCGGTCTGGGAAAGACATGGCTTGGTAGTTCGGACTGGACTGTTCCCATGAGGCACAGGGTCAGAGCTGATTTGCATATAGCCAGTGTCTAACCCAGGGTGGTGTGGAGTGCAAAAAAACGATGGATTTAGGCCCAGATTCTTGTACTGGGGTGAATGTATGACATTGTTCTACATTCTGTCCATCAACTGTGTTTTTTGCAATTTTCACCCCGAGTCAGCTGGGTATGCTCAGACGCGAGTCCCAGGCTCTCCACACCACTGGAGTCAAGCTATCCAGGCTGAATGAAGGCTGATTGCCAGAAATCGGTCCTTGGATGCTTGATTCCGGTCTGGGAAAGACATGGCTTGGTAGTTCGGACTGGACTGTTCCCATGAGGCACAGGGTCAGAGCTGATTTGCATATAGCCAGTGTCTAACCCAGGGTGGTGTGGAGTGCAAAAAAAACCAATGGATTTAGGCCCAGATCCTTGTACTGGGGTGAATGTATGACATTGTTCTACATTCTGTCCATCAACTGTGTTTTTTGCAATTTTCACCCCGAGTGGGCTGGGTATGCTCAGACGTGAGTCCCAGGCTCTCCACACCACTGGAGTCAAGCTATCCAGGCTGAATGAAGGCTGATAGCCAGAAACCGGCCCTTGGATGCTTGATGCCGGTCTGGGAAAGACCTGGCTTGGCAGTTCGGACTGGACTGTTCCCATGAGGCACAGGGTCAGAGCTGATTTGCATATAGCCAGTGTCTAACCCAGGGTGGTGTGGAGTGCAAAAAAAACAATGGATTTAGGCCCAGATCCTTGTACTGGGGTGAATGTAGGACATTGTACTACATTCTGTCCATCAACTGTGTTTTTTGCAATTTTCACCTCGAGTGGGCTGGGTATGCTCAGACGTGAGTCCCAGGCTCTCCACACCACTGGAGTCAATCTATCCAGGCTGAATGAAGGCTGATAGCCAGAAACCGGTCCTTAGATGCTTGATTCCGGTCTGGGAAAGACATTGCTTGGTAGTTCGGACTGGACTGTTCCCATGAGGCACAGGGTCAGAGCTGATTTTCATATAGCCAGTGTCTAACCCAGGGTGGTGTGGAGTGCAAAAAAACGATGGATTTAGGCCCAGATCCTTGTACTGGGGTGAATGTATGACATTGTTCTACATTCTGTCCATCAACTGTGTTTTTTGCAATTTTCACCCCGAGTCAGCTGGGTATGCTCAGACGTGAGTCCCAGGCTCTCCACACCACTGGAGTCAAGCTATCCAGGCTGAATGAAGGCTGATAGCCAGAAACCGGTCCTTGGATGCTTGATTCCAGTCTGGGAAAGACATGGCTTGGTAGTTCGGACTGGTCTGTTCCCATGAGGCACAGGGTCAGAGCTGATTTGCATATAGCCAGTGTCTAACCCAGGGTGGTGTGGAGTGCAAAAAAAAACCAATGGATTTAGGCCCAGATCCTTGTACTGGGGTGAATGTATGACATTGTTCTACATTCTGTCCATCAACTGTGTTTTTTGCAATGTTCACCCCGAGTGGGCTGGGTATGCTCAGACGTGAGTCCCAGGCTCTCCACACCACTGGAGTCAAGCTATCCAGGCTGAATGAAGGCTGATAGCCAGAAACCGGTCCTTGGATGCTTGATTCCGGTCTGGGAAAGACATGGCTTGGTAGTTCGGACTGGACTGTTCCCATGAGGCACAGGGTCAGAGCTGATTTGCATATAGCCAGTGTCTAACCCATGGTGGTGTGGAGTGCAAAAAAACGATGGATTTAGGCCCAGATCCTTGTACTGGGGTGAATGTATGACATTGTTCTACATTCTGTCCATCAACTGTGTTTTTTGCAATTTTCACCCCGAGTGGGCTGGGTATGCTCAGACGTGAGTCCCAGGCTCTCCACACCACTGTAGTCAAGCTATCCAGGCTGAATGAAGGCTGATAGCCAGAAACCGGTCCTTGGATGCTTGATTCCGGTCTGGGAAAGACATGGCTTGGTAGTTCGGACTGGACTGTTCCCATGAGGCACAGGCTCAGAGCTGATTTGCATATAGCCAGGGTCTAACCCAGGGTGGTGTGGAGTGCAAAAAAACTATGGATTTAGGCCCAGATCCTTGTACTGGGGTGAATGTATGACACTGTTCGACATTCTGTCCATCAACTGTGTTTTTTGCAATTTTCACCCCGAGTAGGCTGGGTATGCTCAGACGTGAGTCCCAGGCTCTCCACACCACTGGAGTCAAGCTATCCAGGCTGAATGAAGGCTGATAGCCAGAAACCGGTCCTTGGATGCTTGATTCCGGTCTGGGAAAGATATGGCTTGGTAGTTCGGACTGGACTGTTCCCATGAGGCACAGGGTCGGAGCTGATTTGCATATGGCCAGTGTCTAACCCAGGGTGGTGTGGAGTGCAAAAAACGATGGATTTAGGCCCAGATCCTTGTACTGGGGTGAATCTATGACATTGTTCTACATTCTGTCCATCAACTGTGTTTTTTGCAATTTTCACCCCGAGTGGGCTGGGTATGCTCAGACGTGAGTCCCAGGCTCTCCACACCACTGGAGTCAAGCTATCCAGGCTGAATGAAGGCTGATAACCAGAAACCGGTCCTTGGATGCTTGATTCCAGTCTGGGAAAGACATGGCTTGGTAGTTCGGACTGGACTGTTCCCATGAGGCACAGGGTCGGAGCTGATTTGCATATGGCCAGTGTCTAACCCAGGGTGGTGTGGAGTGCAAAAAACGATGGATTTAGGCCCAGATCCTTGTACTGGGGTGAATGTATGACATTGTTCTACATTCTGTCCATCAACTGTGTTTTTTGCAATTTTCACCCCGAGTGGGCTGGGTATGCTCAGACGTGAGTCCCAGGCTCTCCACACCACTGGAGTCAAGCTATCCAGGCTGAATAAAGGCTGATAGCCAGAAACCGGTCCTTGGATGCTTGATTCCGGTCCGGGAAAGACATGGCTTGGTAGTTCGGACTGGACTGTTCCCATGAGGCACAGGGTCAGAGCTGATTTGCATATAGCCAGTGTCTAACTCAGGGTGGTGTGGAGTGCAAAAAAATACGATGGATTTAAGCCCAGATCCTTGTACTGGGGTGAATGTATGACATTGTTCTACATTCTGTCCATCAACTGTATTTTTTGCAATTTTCACCCGAGTAGTCGGGGTATGCTCAGACGTGAGTCCCAGGCTCTCCACACCACTGGAGTCAAGCTATCCAGGCTGAATGAAGGCTGATAGCCAGAAACCGGTCCTTGGATGCTTGATTCCGGTCTGGGAAAGACATGGCTTGGTAGTTCGGACTGGACTGTTCCCATGAGGCACAGGGTCAGAGCTGATTTGCATATAGCCAGTGTCTAACCCAGGGTGGTGTGGAGTGCAAAAAAACAATGGATTTAGGCCCAGATCCTTGTACTGGGGTGAATGTAGGACATTGTTCTACATTCTGTCCATCAACTGTGTTTTTTGCAATTTTCACCCCGAGTGGGCTGGGTATGCTCAGACGTGAGTCCCAGGCTCTCCACACCACTGGAGTCAAGCTATCCAGGCTGAATGAAGGCTGATAGCCAGAAACCGGTCCTTGGATGCTTGATTCTGGTCTGGGAAAGACATGGCTTGGTAGTTCGGACTGGACTGTTCCCATGAGGCACAGGGTCAGAGCTGATTTGCATATAGCCAGTGTCTAACCCAGGGTGGTGTGGAGTGCAAAAAAATGATGGATTTAGGCCCAGATCCTTGTATTGGGGTGAATGTAAGACATTGTACTACATTCTGTCCATCAACTGTGTTTTTTGCAATTTTCACCCCGAGTGGGCTGGGTATGCTCAGACGTGAGTCCCAGGCTCTCCACACCACTGGAGTCAAGCTATCCAGGCTGAATGAAGGCTGATAGCCAGAAACCGGTCCTTGGATGCTTGATTCTGGTCTTGGAACGACATGGCTTGGTAATTCGGACTGGACTGTTCCCATGAGGCACAGGGTCAGAGCTGATTTGCATATAGCCAGTGTCTAACCCATGGTGGTGTGGAGTGGGAAAAAAACAATGGATTTAGGCCCAGATCCTTGTACTGGGGTGAATGTATGACATTGTTGTACATTCTGCCATCAACTGTGTTTTTTGCAATTTTCACCCCGATTGGGCTGGGTATGCTCAGACGTGAATCCCAGGCTCTCCACACCACTGGAGTCAAGCTATCCAGGCTGAATGAAGGCTGATAGCCAGAAACCGGTCCTTGGATGCTTGATTCCGGTCTGGGAAAGACATGGCTTGGTAGTTCGGACTGGACTGTTCCCATGAGGCACAGGGTCAGAGCTGATTTCCATATAGCCAGTGTCTAACCCAGGGTGGTGTGGAGTGCAAAAAAATGATGGATTTAGACCCAGATCCTTGTACTGGGGTGAATGTATGACATTGTTCTACATTCTGTCCATCAACTGTGTTTTTTGCAATTTTCACCCCGAGTGGGCTGGGTATGCTCAGACGTGAGTCCCAGGCTCTCCACACCACTGGAGTCAAGCTATCCAGGCTGAATGAAGGCTGATAGCCAGAAACCGGTCCTTGGATGCTTGATTCCGGTCTGGGAAAGACATGGCTTGGTAGTTCGGGCTGGACTGTTCCCATGAGGCACAGGGTCAGAGCTGATTTGCATATAGCCAGTGTCTAACCCAGGGTGGTGTGGAATGCAAAAAAACGATGGATTTAGGCCCAGATCCTTGTACTGGGGTGAATGTATGACATTGTTCTACATTCTGTCCATCAACTGTGTTTTTTGCAATTTTCACCCCGAGTGGGCTGGGTATGCTCAGACGTGAGTCCCAGGCTCTCCACACCACTGGAGTCAAGCTATCCAGGCTGAATGAAGGCTGATAGCCAGAAACCGGTCCTTGGATGCTTGATTCCGGTCTGGGAAAGACATGGCTTGGTAGTTCGGACTGGACTGTTCCCATGAGGCACAGGGTCAGAGCTGATTTGCATATAGCCAGGGTCTAACCCAGGGTGGTGTGGAGTGCAAAAAAACGATGGATTTAGCCCAGATCCTTGTACTGGGGTGAATGTATGACATTGTTCTACATTCTGTCCATCAACTGTGTTTTTTGCAATTTTCACCCCGAGTAGGCTGGGTATGCGCAGACGTGAGTCCCAGGCTCTCCACACCACTGGAGTCAAGCTATCCAGGCTGAATGAAGGCTGATAGCCAGAAACCGGTCCTTGGATGCTTGATTCCGGTCTGGGAAAGACATGGCTTGGTAGTTCGGACTGGACTGTTCCCATGAGGCACAGGGTCAGAGCTGATTTGCATATAGCCAGTGTCTAACCCATGGTGGTGTGGAGTGGGAAAAAAACGATGGATTTAGGCCCAGATCCTTGTACTGGGGTGAATGTATGACATTGTTGTACATTCTGCCATCAACTGTGTTTTTTGCAATTTTCACCCCGAGTGGGCTGGGTATGCTCAGACGTGAATCCCAGGCTCTCCACACCACTGGAGTCAAGCTATGCAGGCTGAATGAAGGCTGATAGCCAGAAACCGGTCCTTGGATGCTTGATTCCGGTCTGGGAAAGACATGGCTTGGTAGTCCGGACTGGACTGTTCCCATGAGGCACAGGGTCAGAGCTGATTTGCATATAGCCAGTGTCTAACCCAGGGTGGTGTGGAGTGCAAAAAAACGATGGATTTAGGCCCAGATCCTTGTACTGGGGTGAATGTATGACATTGTTCTACATTCTGTCCATCAACTGTGTTTTTTGCAATTTTCACCCCGAGTGGGCTGGGTCTGCTCAGACGTGAGTCCCAGGCTCTCCACACCACTGGAGTCAAGCTATCCAGGCTGAATGAAGGCTGATAGCCAGAAACCGGTCCTTGGATGCTTGATTCCGGTCTGGGAAAGACATGGCATGGTAGTTCGGACTGGACTGTTCCCATGAGGCACAGGGTCAGAGCTGATTTGCATATAGCCAGTGTCTAACCCAGGGTGGTGTGGAGTGCAAAAAAACGATGGATTTAGGCCCAGATCCTTGTACTGGGGTGAATGTATGACATTGTTCTACATTCTGTCTATCAACTGTGTTTTTTGCAATTTTCACCACGAGTGGGCTGGGTATGCTCAGACGTGAGTCCCAGGCTCTCCACACCACTGGAGTCAAGCTATCCAGGCTGAATGAAGGCTGATTGCCAGAAATCGGTCCTTGGATGCTTGATTCCGGTCTGGGAAAGACATGGCTTGGTAGTTCGGACTGGACTGTTCCCATGAGGCACAGGGTCAGAGCTGATTTGCATATAGCCAGGGTCTAACCCAGGGTGGTGTGGACTGCAAAAAAACTATGGATTTAGGCCCAGATCCTTGTACTGGGGTGAATGTATGACATTGTTCTACATTCTGTCCATCAACTGTGTTTTATGCAATTTTCACCCCGAGTAGGCTGGGTATGCTCAGACGTGAGTCCCAGGCTCTCCACACCACTGGAGTCAAGCTATCCAGGCTGAATGAAGGCTGATAGCCAGAAACCGGTCCTTGGATGCTTGATTCCGGTCTGGGAAAGACATGGCTTGGTAGTTCGGACTGGACTGTTCCCATGAGGCACAGGGTCAGAGCTGATTTGCATATAGCCAGTGTCTAACCCAGGGTGGTGTGGAGTGCAAAAAAACGATGGATTTAGGCCCAGATCCTTGTACTGGGGTGAATGTATGACATTGTTCTACGTTCTGTCCATCAACTGTATTTTTTGCAATTTTCACCCCGAGTCAGCTGGGTAATGCTCAGACGTGAGTCCCAGGCTCTCCACACCACTGGAGTCAAGCTATCCAGGCTGAATGAAGGCTGATAGCCAGAAACCGGTCCTTGGATGCTTGATTCCAGTCTGGGAAAGACATGGCTTGGTAGTTCGGACTGGACTGTTCCCATGAGGCACAGGGTCAGAGCTGATTTGCATATAGCCAGTGTCTAACCCAGGGTGGTGTGGAGTGCAAAAAAACCAATGGATTTAGGCCCAGATCCTTGTACTGGGGTGAATGTATGACATTGTTCTACATTCTGTCCTTCAACTGTGTTTTTTGCAATTTTCACCCCGAGTGGGCTGGGTATGCTCAGACGTGAGTCCCAGGCTCTCCACACCACTGGAGTCAAGCTATCCAGGCTGAATGAAGGCTGATAGCCAGAAACCGGTCCTTGGATGCTTGATTCCGGTCTGGGAAAGACATGGCTTGGTAGTTCGGACTGGACTGTTCCCATGAGGCACAGGGTGAGAGCTGATTTGCATATAGCCAGTGTCTAACCCATGGTGGTGTGGAGTGCAAAAAAACGATGGATTTAGGCCCAGATCCTTGTACTGGGGTGAATGTATGACATTGTTCTACATTCTGTCCATCAACTGTGTTTTTTGCAATTTTCACCCCGAGTGGGCTGGGTATGCTCAGACGTGAGTCCCAGGCTCTCCACACCACTGTAGTCAAGCTATCCAGGCTGAATGAAGGCTGATAGCCAGAAACCGGTCCTTGGATGCTTGATTCCGGTCTGGGAAAGACATGGCTTGGTAGTTCGGACTGGACTGTTCCCATGAGGCACAGGCTCAGAGCTGATTTGCATATAGCCAGGGTCTAACCCAGGGTGGTGTGGAGTGCAAAAAAACTATGGATTTAGGCCCAGATCCTTGTACTGGGGTGAATGTATGACATTGTTCGACATTCTGTCCATCAACTGTGTTTTTGCAATTTTCACCCCGAGTAGGCTGGGTATGATCAGACGTGAGTCCCAGGCTCTCCACACCACTGGAGTCAAGCTATCCAGGCTGAATGAAGGCTGATAGCCAGAAACCGGTCCTTGGATGCTTGATTCCGGTCTGGGAAAGACATGGCTTGGTAGTTCGGACTGGACTGTTCCCATGAGGCACAGGGTCGGAGCTGATTTGCATATGGCCAGTGTCTAACCCAGGGTGGTGTGGAGTGCAAAAAAACGATGGATTTAGGCCCAGATCCTTGTACTGGGGTGAATGTATGACATTGTTCTACATTCTGTCCATCAACTGTGTTTTTTGCAATTTTCACCCCGAGTGGGCTGGGTATGCTCAGACGTGAGTCCCAGGCTCTCCACACCACTGGAGTCAAGCTATCCAGGCTGAATGAAGGCTGATAACCAGAAACCGGTCCTTGGATGCTTGATTCCAGTCTGGGAAAGACATGGCTTGGTAGTTCGGACTGGACTGTTCCCATTAGGCACAGGGTCAGAGCTGATTTGCATATAGCCAGTGTCTAACCCAGGGTGGTGTGGAGTGCAAAAAAAAACCAATGGATTTAGGCCCAGATCCTTGTACTGGGGTGAATGTATGACATTGTTCTACATTCTGTCCATCAACTGTGTTTTTTGCAATTTTCACCCCGAGTGGGCTGGGTATGCTCAGACGTGAGTCCCAGGCTCTCCACCCCACTGGAGTCAAGCTATCCAGGCTGAATGAAGGCTGATAGCCAGAAACCGGTCCTTGGATGCTTGATTCCGGTCCGGGAAAGACATGGCTTGGTAGTTCGGACTGGACTGTTCCCATGAGGCACAGGGTCAGAGCTGATTTGCATATAGCCAGTGTCTAACCCAGGGTGGTGTGGAGTGCAAAAAAAACAATGGATTTAAGCCCAGATCCTTGTACTGGGGTGAATGTATGACATTGTTCTACATTCTGTCCATCAACTGTATTTTTTGCAATTTTCACCCGAGTAGTCTGGGTATGCTCAGACGTGAGTCCCAGGCTCTCCACACCACTGGAGTCAAGCTATCCAGGCTGAATGAAGGCTGATAGCCAGAAACCGGTCCTTGGATGCTTGATTCCGGTCTGGGAAAGACATGGCTTGGTAGTTCGGACTGGACTGTTCCCATGAGGCACAGGGTCAGAGCTGATTTGCATATAGCCAGTGTCTAACCCAGGGTGGTGTGGAGTGCAAAAAAACAATGGATTTAGGCCCAGATCCTTGTACTGGGGTGAATGTAGGACATTGTTCTACATTCTGTCCATCAACTGTGTTTTTTGCAATTTTCACCCCGAGTGGGCTGGGTATGCTCAGACGTGAGTCCCAGGCTCTCCACACCACTGGAGTCAAGCTATCCAGGCTGAATGAAGGCTGATAGCCAGAAACCGGTCCTTGGATGCTTGATTCTGGTCTGGGAAAGACATGGCTTGGTAGTTCGGACTGGACTGTTCCCATGAGGCACAGGGTCAGAGCTGATTTGCATATAGCCAGTGTCTAACCCAGGGTGGTGTGGAGTGCAAAAAAATGATGGATTTAGGCCCAGATCCTTGTATTGGGGTGAATGTAAGACATTGTTCTACATTCTGTCCATCAACTGTGTTTTTTGCAATTTTCACCCCGAGTGGGCTGGGTATGCTCAGACGTGAGTCCCAGGCTCTCCACACCACTGGAGTCAAGCTATCCAGGCTGAATGAAGGCTGACAGCCAGAAACCGGTCCTTGGATGCTTGATTCCGGTCTTGGAACGACATGGCTTGGTAATTCGGACTGGACTGTTCCCATGAGGCACAGGGTCAGAGCTGATTTGCATATAGCCAGTGTCTAGCCCATGGTGGTGTGGAGTGGGAAAAAAACGATGGATTTAGGCCCAGATCCTTGTACTGGGGTGAATGTATGACATTGTTGTACATTCTGCCATCAACTGTATTTTTTGCAATTTTCACCCCGAGTGGGCTGGGTATGCTCAGACGTGAATCCCAGGCTCTCCACACCACTGGAGTCAAGCTGTCCAGGCTGAATGAAGGCTGATAGCCAGAAACCGGTCCTTGGATGCTTGATTCCGGTCTGGGAAAGACATGGCTTGGTAGTTCGGACTGGACTGTTCCCATGAGGCACAGGGTCAGAGCTGATTTGCATATAGCCAGTGTCTAACCCAGGGTGGTGTGGAGTGCAAAAAAATGATGGATTTAGACCCAGATCCTTGTACTGGGGTGAATGTATGACATTGTTCTACATTCTGTCCATCAACTGTGTTTTTTGCAATTTTCACCCCAAGTGGGCAGTGTATGCTCAGACGTGAGTCCCAGGCTCTCCACCCCACTGGAGTCAAGCTATCCAGGCTGAATGAAGGCTGATAGCCAGAAACCGGTCCTTGGATGCTTGATTCCGGTCCGGGAAAGACATGGCTTGGTAGTTCGGACTGGACTGTTCCCATGAGGCACAGGGTCAGAGCTGATTTGCATATAGCCAGTGTCTAACCCAGGGTGGTGTGGAGTGCAAAAAAAACGATGGATTTAAGCCCAGATCCTTGTACTGGGGTGAATGTATGACATTGTTCTACATTCTGTCCATCAACTGTATTTTTTGCAATTTTCACCCGAGTAGTCTGGGTATGCTCAGACGTGAGTCCCAGGCTCTCCACACCACTGGAGTCAAGCTATCCAGGCTGAATGAAGGCTGATAGCCAGAAACCGGTCCTTGGATGCTTGATTCCGGTCTGGGAAAGACATGGCTTGGTAGTTCGGACTGGACTGTTCCCATGAGGCACAGGGTCAGAGCTGATTTGCATATAGCCAGTGTCTAACCCAGGGTGGTGTGGAGTGCAAAAAAACAATGGATTTAGGCCCAGATCCTTGTACTGGGGTGAATGTAGGACATTGTTCTACATTCTGTCCATCAACTGTGTTTTTTGCAATTTTCACCCCGAGTGGGCTGGGTATGCTCAGACGTGAGTCCCAGGCTCTCCACACCACTGGAGTCAAGCTATCCAGGCTGAATGAAGGCTGATAGCCAGAAACCGGTCCTTGGATGCTTGATTCTGGTCTGGGAAAGACATGGCTTGGTAGTTCGGACTGGACTGTTCCCATGAGGCACAGGGTCAGAGCTGATTTGCATATAGCCAGTGTCTAACCCAGGGTGGTGTGGAGTGCAAAAAAATGATGGATTTAGGCCCAGATCCTTGTATTGGGGTGAATGTAAGACATTGTTCTACATTCTGTCCATCAACTGTGTTTTTTGCAATTTTCACCCCGAGTGGGCTGGGTATGCTCAGACGTGAGTCCCAGGCTCTCCACACCACTGGAGTCAAGCTATCCAGGCTGAATGAAGGCTGACAGCCAGAAACCGGTCCTTGGATGCTTGATTCCGGTCTTGGAACGACATGGCTTGGTAATTCGGACTGGACTGTTCCCATGAGGCACAGGGTCAGAGCTGATTTGCATATAGCCAGTGTCTAACCCATGGTGGTGTGGAATGGGAAAAAAACGATGGATTTAGGCCCAGATCCTTGTACTGGGGTGAATGTATGACATTGTTGTACATTCTGCCATCAACTGTATTTTTTGCAATTTTCACCCCGAGTGGGCTGGGTATGCTCAGACGTGAATCCCCGGCTCTCCACACCACTGGAGTCAAGCTGTCCAGGCTGAATGAAGGCTGATAGCCAGAAACCGGTCCTTGGATGCTTGATTCCGGTCTGGGAAAGACATGGCTTGGTAGTTCGGACTGGACTGTTCCCATGAGGCACAGGGTCAGAGCTGATTTGCATATAGCCAGTGTCTAACCCAGGGTGGTGTGGAGTGCAAAAAAATGATGGATTTAGACCCAGATCCTTGTACTGGGGTGAATGTATGACATTGTTCTACATTCTGTCCATCAACTGTGTTTTTTGCAATTTTCACCCCGAGTGGGCTGGGTATGCTCAGACGTGAGTCCCAGGCTCTCCACACCACTGGAGTCAAGCTATCCAGGCTGAATGAAGGCTGATAGCCAGAAACCGGTCCTTGGATGCTTGATTCCGGTCTGGGAAAGACATGGCTTGGTAGTTCGGGCTGGACTGTTCCCATGAGGCACAGGGTCAGAGCTGATTTGCATATAGCCAGTGTCTAACCCAGGGTGGTGTGGAATGCAAAAAAACGATGGATTTAGGCCCAGATCCTTGTACTGGGGTGAATGTATGACATTGTTCTACATTCTGTCCATCAACTGTGTTTTTTGCAATTTTCACCCCGAGTGGGCTGGGTATGCTCAGACGTGAGTCCCAGGCTCTCCACACCACTGGAGTCAAGCTATCCAGGCTGAATGAAGGCTGATAGCCAGAAACCGGTCCTTGGATGCTTGATTCCGGTCTGGGAAAGACATGGCTTGGTAGTTCGGACTGGACTGTTCCCATGAGGCACAGGGTCAGAGCTGATTTGCATATAGCCAGGGTCTAACCCAGGGTGGTGTGGAGTGCAAAAAAACGATGGATTTAGGCCCAGATCCTTGTACTGGGGTGAATGTATGACATTGTTCTACATTCTGTCCATCAACTGTGTTTTTTGCAATTTTCACCCCGAGTAGGCTGGGTATGCGCAGACGTGAGTCCCAGGCTCTCCACACCACTGGAGTCAAGCTATCCAGGCTGAATGAAGGCTGATAGCCAGAAACCGGTCCTTGGATGCTTGATTCCGGTCTGGGAAAGACATGGCTTGGTAGTTCGGACTGGACTGTTCCCATGAGGCACAGGGTCAGAGCTGATTTGCATATAGCCAGTGTCTAACCCATGGTGGTGTGGAGTGGGAAAAAAACGATGGATTTAGGCCCAGATCCTTGTACTGGGGTGAATGTATGACATTGTTGTACATTCTGCCATCAACTGTGTTTTTTGCAATTTTCACCCCGAGTGGGCTGGGTATGCTCAGACGTGAATCCCAGGCTCTCCACACCACTGGAGTCAAGCTATCCAGGCTGAATGAAGGCTGACAGCCAGAAACCGGTCCTTGGATGCTTGATTCCGGTCTTGGAACGACATGGCTTGGTAATTCGGACTGGACTGTTCCCATGAGGCACAGGGTCAGAGCTGATTTGCATATAGCCAGTGTCTAACCCATGGTGGTGTGGAGTGGGAAAAAAACGATGGATTTAGGCCCAGATCCTTGTACTGGGGTGAATGTATGACATTGTTGTACATTCTGCCATCAACTGTATTTTTTGCAATTTTCACCCCGAGTGGGCTGGGTATGCTCAGACGTGAATCCCAGGCTCTCCACACCACTGGAGTCAAGCTGTCCAGGCTGAATGAAGGCTGATAGCCAGAAACCGGTCCTTGGATGCTTGATTCCGGTCTGGGAAAGACATGGCTTGGTAGTTCGGACTGGACTGTTCCCATGAGGCACAGGGTCAGAGCTGATTTGCATATAGCCAGTGTCTAACCCAGGGTGGTGTGGAGTGCAAAAAAATGATGGATTTAGACCTAGATCCTTGTACTGGGGTGAATGTATGACATTGTTCTACATTCTGTCCATCAACTGTGTTTTTTGCAATTTTCACCCCGAGTGGGCTGGGTATGCTCAGACGTGAGTCCCAGGCTCTCCACACCACTGGAGTCAAGCTATCCAGGCTGAATGAAGGCTGATAGCCAGAAACCGGTCCTTGGATGCTTGATTCCGGTCTGGGAAAGACATGGCTTGGTAGTTCGGGCTGGACTGTTCCCATGAGGCACAGGGTCAGAGCTGATTTGCATATAGCCAGTGTCTAACCCAGGGTGGTGTGGAATGCAAAAAAACGATGGATTTAGGCCCAGATCCTTGTACTGGGGTGAATGTATGACATTGTTCTACATTCTGTCCATCAACTGTGTTTTTTGCAATTTTCACCCCGAGTGGGCTGGGTATGCTCAGACGTGAGTCCCAGGCTCTCCACACCACTGGAGTCAAGCTATCCAGGCTGAATGAAGGCTGATAGCCAGAAACCGGTCCTTGGATGCTTGATTCCGGTCTGGGAAAGACATGGCTTGGTAGTTCGGATTGGACTGTTCCCATGAGGCACAGGGTCAGAGCTGATTTGCATATAGCCAGGGTCTAACCCAGGGTGGTGTGGAGTGCAAAAAAACGATGGATTTAGGCCCAGATCCTTGTACTGGGGTGAATGTATGACATTGTTCTACATTCTGTCCATCAACTGTGTTTTTTGCAATTTTCACCCCGAGTAGGCTGGGTATGCGCAGACGTGAGTCCCAGGCTCTCCACACCACTGGAGTCAAGCTATCCAGGCTGAATGAAGGCTGATAGCCAGAAACCGGTCCTTGGATGCTTGATTCCGGTCTGGGAAAGACATGGCTTGGTAGTTCGGACTGGGCTGTTCCCATGAGGCACAGGGTCAGAGCTGATTTGCATATAGCCAGTGTCTAACCCATGGTGGTGTGGAGTGGGAAACAAACGATGGATTTAGGCCCAGATCCTTGTACTGGGGTGAATGTATGACATTGTTGTACATTCTGCCATCAACTGTGTTTTTTGCAATTTTCACCCCGAGTGGGCTGGGTATGCTCAGACGTGAATCCCAGGCTCTCCACACCACTGGAGTCAAGCTATGCAGGCTGAATGAAGGCTGATAGCCAGAAACCGGTCCTTGGATGCTTGATTCCGGTCTGGGAAAGACATGGCTTGGTAGTCCGGACTGGACTGTTCCCATGAGGCACAGGGTCAGAGCTGATTTGCATATAGCCAGTGTCTAACCCAGGGTGGTGTGGAGTGCAAAAAAACGATGGATTTAGGCCCAGATCCTTGTACTGGGGTGAATGTATGACATTGTTCTACATTCTGTCCATCAACTGTGTTTTTTGCAATTTTCACCCCGAGTGGGCTGGGTATGCTCAGACGTGAGTCCCAGGCTCTCCACACCACTGGAGTCAAGCTATCCAGGCTGAATGAAGGCTGATAGCCAGAAACCGGTCCTTGGATGCTTGATTCCAGTCTGGGAAAGACATGGCTTGGTAGTTCGGACTGGACTGTTCCCATGAGGCACAGGGTCAGAGCTGATTTGCATATAGCCAGTGTCTAACCCAGGGTGGTGTGGAGTGCAAAAAAACCAATGGATTTAGGCCCAGATCCTTGTACTGGGGTGAATGTATGACATTGTTCTACATTCTGTCCATCAACTGTGTTTTTTGCAATTTTCACCCCGAGTGGGCTGGGTATGCTCAGACGTGAGTCCCAGGCTCTCCACACCACTGGAGTCAAGCTATCCAGGCTGAATGAAGGCTGATAGCCAGAAACCGGTCCTTGGATGCTTGATTCCGGTCTGGGAAAGACATGGCTTGGTAGTTCGGACTGGACTGTTCCCATGAGGCACAGGCTCAGAGCTGATTTGCATATAGCCAGGGTCTAACTCAGGGTGGTGTGGAGTGCAAAAAAACTATGGATTTAGGCCCAGATCCTTGTACTGGGGTGAATGTATGACATTGTTCGACATTCTGTCCATCAACTGTGTTTTTTGCAATTTTCACCCCGAGTAGGCTGGGTATGCTCAGACGTGAGTCCCAGGCTCTCCACACCACTGGAGTCAAGCTATCCAGGCTGAATGAAGGCTGATAGCCAGAAACCGGTCCTTGGATGCTTGATTCCGGTCTGGGAAAGACATGGCTTGGTAGTTCGGACTGGACTGTTCCCATGAGGCACAGGGTCGGAGCTGATTTGCATATGGCCAGTGTCTAACCCAGGGTGGTGTGGAGTGCAAAAAAACGATGGATTTAGGCCCAGATCCTTGTACTGGGGTGAATGTATGACATTGTTCTACATTCTGTCCATCAACTGTGTTTTTTGCAATTTTCACCCCGAGTGGGCTGGGTACGCTCAGACGTGAGTCCCAGGCTCTCCACACCACTGGAGTCAAGCTATCCAGGCTGAATGAAGGCTGATAACCAGAAACCGGTCCTTGGATGCTTGATTCCAGTCTGGGAAAGACATGGCTTGGTAGTTCGGACTGGACTGTTCCCATTAGGCACAGGGTCAGAGCTGATTTGCATATAGCCAGTGTCTAACCCATGGTGGTGTGGAGTGGGAAACAAACGATGGATTTAGGCCCAGATCCTTGTACGGGGGTGAATGTATGACATTGTTGTACATTCTGCCATCAACTGTGTTTTTTGCAATTTTCACCCCGAGTGGGCTGGGTATGCTCAGACGTGAATCCCAGGCTCTCCACACCACTGGAGTCAAGCTATGCAGACTGAATGAAGGCTGATAGCCAGAAACCGGTCCTTGGATGCTTGATTCCGGTCTGGGAAAGACATGGCTTGGTAGTCCGGACTGGACGGTTCCCATGAGGCACAGGGTCAGAGCTGATTTGCATATAGCCAGTGTCTAACCCAGGGTGGTGTGGAGTGCAAAAAAACGATGGATTTAGGCCCAGATCCTTGTACTGGGGTGAATGTATGACATTGTTCTACATTCTGTCCATCAACTGTGTTTTTTGCAATTTTCACCCCGAGTGGGCTGGGTATGCTCAGACGTGAGTCCCAGGCTCTCCACACCACTGGAGTCAAGCTATCCAGGCTGAATGAAGGCTGATAGCCAGAAACCGGTCCTTGGATGCTTGATTCCAGTCTGGGAAAGACATGGCTTGGTAGTTCGGACTGGACTGTTCCCATGAGGCACAGGGTCAGAGCTGATTTGCATATAGCCAGTGTCTAACCCAGGGTGGTGTGGAGTGCAAAAAAACCAATGGATTTAGGCCCAGATCCTTGTACTGGGGTGAATGTATGACATTGTTCTACATTCTGTCCATCAACTGTGTTTTTTGCAATTTTCACCCCGAGTGGGCTGGGTATGCTCAGACGTGAGTCCCAGGCTCTCCACACCACTGGAGTCAAGCTATCCAGGCTGAATGAAGGCTGATAGCCAGAAACCGGTCCTTGGATGCTTGATTCCGGTCTGGGAAAGACATGGCTTGGTAGTTCGGACTGGACTGTTCCCATGAGGCACAGGCTCAGAGCTGATTTGCATATAGCCAGGGTCTAACTCAGGGTGGTGTGGAGTGCAAAAAAACTATGGATTTAGGCCCAGATCCTTGTACTGGGGTGAATGTATGACATTGTTCGACATTCTGTCCATCAACTGTGTTTTTTGCAATTTTCACCCCGAGTAGGCTGGGTATGCTCAGACGTGAGTCCCAGGCTCTCCACACCACTGGAGTCAAGCTATCCAGGCTGAATGAAGGCTGATAGCCAGAAACCGGTCCTTGGATGCTTGATTCCGGTCTGGGAAAGACATGGCTTGGTAGTTCGGACTGGACTGTTCCCATGAGGCACAGGGTCGGAGCTGATTTGCATATGGCCAGTGTCTAACCCAGGGTGGTGTGGAGTGCAAAAAAACGATGGATTTAGGCCCAGATCCTTGTACTGGGGTGAATGTATGACATTGTTCTACATTCTGTCCATCAACTGTGTTTTTTGCAATTTTCACCCCGAGTGGGCTGGGTACGCTCAGACGTGAGTCCCAGGCTCTCCACACCACTGGAGTCAAGCTATCCAGGCTGAATGAAGGCTGATAACCAGAAACCGGTCCTTGGATGCTTGATTCCAGTCTGGGAAAGACATGGCTTGGTAGTTCGGACTGGACTGTTCCCATTAGGCACAGGGTCAGAGCTGATTTGCATATAGCCAGTGTCTAACCCAGGGTGGTGTGGAGTGCAAAAAAACAATGGATTTAGGCCCAGATCCTTGTACTGGGGTGAATGTAGGACATTGTTCTACATTCTGTCCATCAACTGTGTTTTTTGCAATTTTCACCCCGAGTGGGCTGGGTATGCTCAGACGTGAGTCCCAGGCTCTCCACACCACTGGAGTCAAGCTATCCAGGCTGAATGAAGGCTGATAGCCAGAAACTGGTCCTTGGATGCTTGATTCTGGTCTGGGAAAGACATGGCTTGGTAGTTCGGATTGGACTGTTCCCATGAGGCACAGGGTCAGAGCTGATTTGCATATAGCCAGTGTCTAACCCAGGGTGGTGTGGAGTGCAAAAAAATGATGGATTTAGGCCCAGATCCTTGTATTGGGGTGAATGTAAGACATTGTTCTACATTCTGTCCATCAACTGTGTTTTTTGCAATTTTCACCCCGAGTGGGCTGGGTATGCTCAGACGTGAGTCCCAGGCTCTCCACACCACTGGAGTCAAGCTATCCAGGCTGAATGAAGGCTGACAGCCAGAAACCGGTCCTTGGATGCTTGATTCCGGTCTTGGAACGACATGGCTTGGTAATTCGGACTGGACTGTTCCCATGAGGCACAGGGTCAGAGCTGATTTGCATATAGCCAGTGTCTAGCCCATGGTGGTGTGGAGTGGGAAAAAAACGATGGATTTAGGCCCAGATCCTTGTACTGGGGTGAATGTATGACATTGTTGTACATTCTGCCATCAACTGTATTTTTTGCAATTTTCACCCCGAGTGGGCTGGGTATGCTCAGACGTGAATCCCAGGCTCTCCACACCACTGGAGTCAAGCTGTCCAGGCTGAATGAAGGCTGATAGCCAGAAACCGGTCCTTGGATGCTTGATTCCGGTCTGGGAAAGACATGGCTTGGTAGTTCGGACTGGACTGTTCCCATGAGGCACAGGGTCAGAGCTGATTTGCATATAGCCAGTGTCTAACCCAGGGTGGTGTGGAGTGCAAAAAAATGATGGATTTAGACCCAGATCCTTGTACTGGGGTGAATGTATGACATTGTTCTACATTCTGTCCATCAACTGTGTTTTTTGCAATTTTCACCCCGAGTGGGCAGTGTATGCTCAGACGTGAGTCCCAGGCTCTCCACCCCACTGGAGTCAAGCTATCCAGGCTGAATGAAGGCTGATAGCCAGAAACCGGTCCTTGGATGCTTGATTCCGGTCCGGGAAAGACATGGCTTGGTAGTTCGGACTGGACTGTTCCCATGAGGCACAGGGTCAGAGCTGATTTGCATATAGCCAGTGTCTAACCCAGGGTGGTGTGGAGTGCAAAAAAAACGATGGATTTAAGCCCAGATCCTTGTACTGGGGTGAATGTATGACATTGTTCTACATTCTGTCCATCAACTGTATTTTTTGCAATTTTCACCCGAGTAGTCTGGGTATGCTCAGACGTGAGTCCCAGGCTCTCCACACCACTGGAGTCAAGCTATCCAGGCTGAATGAAGGCTGATAGCCAGAAACCGGTCCTTGGATGCTTGATTCCGGTCTGGGAAAGACATGGCTTGGTAGTTCGGACTGGACTGTTCCCATGAGGCACAGGGTCAGAGCTGATTTGCATATAGCCAGTGTCTAACCCAGGGTGGTGTGGAGTGCAAAAAAACAATGGATTTAGGCCCAGATCCTTGTACTGGGGTGAATGTAGGACATTGTTCTACATTCTGTCCATCAACTGTGTTTTTTGCAATTTTCACCCCGAGTGGGCTGGGTATGCTCAGACGTGAGTCCCAGGCTCTCCACACCACTGGAGTCAAGCTATCCAGGCTGAATGAAGGCTGATAGCCAGAAACCGGTCCTTGGATGCTTGATTCTGGTCTGGGAAAGACATGGCTTGGTAGTTCGGACTGGACTGTTCCCATGAGGCACAGGGTCAGAGCTGATTTGCATATAGCCAGTGTCTAACCCAGGGTGGTGTGGAGTGCAAAAAAATGATGGATTTAGGCCCAGATCCTTGTATTGGGGTGAATGTAAGACATTGTTCTACATTCTGTCCATCAACTGTGTTTTTTGCAATTTTCACCCCGAGTGGGCTGGGTATGCTCAGACGTGAGTCCCAGGCTCTCCACACCACTGGAGTCAAGCTATCCAGGCTGAATGAAGGCTGACAGCCAGAAACCGGTCCTTGGATGCTTGATTCCGGTCTTGGAACGACATGGCTTGGTAATTCGGACTGGACTGTTCCCATGAGGCACAGGGTCAGAGCTGATTTGCATATAGCCAGTGTCTAACCCATGGTGGTGTGGAGTGGGAAAAAAACGATGGATTTAGGCCCAGATCCTTGTACTGGGGTGAATGTATGACATTGTTGTACATTCTGCCATCAACTGTATTTTTTGCAATTTTCACCCCGAGTGGGCTGGGTATGCTCAGACGTGAATCCCCGGCTCTCCACACCACTGGAGTCAAGCTGTCCAGGCTGAATGAAGGCTGATAGCCAGAAACCGGTCCTTGGATGCTTGATTCCGGTCTGGGAAAGACATGGCTTGGTAGTTCGGGCTGGACTGTTCCCATGAGGCACAGGGTCAGAGCTGATTTGCATATAGCCAGTGTCTAACCCAGGGTGGTGTGGAATGCAAAAAAACGATGGATTTAGGCCCAGATCCTTGTACTGGGGTGAATGTATGACATTGTTCTACATTCTGTCCATCAACTGTGTTTTTTGCAATTTTCACCCCGAGTGGGCTGGGTATGCTCAGACGTGAGTCCCAGGCTCTCCACACCACTGGAGTCAAGCTATCCAGGCTGAATGAAGGCTGATAGCCAGAAACCGGTCCTTGGATGCTTGATTCCGGTCTGGGAAAGACATGGCTTGGTAGTTCGGACTGGACTGTTCCCATGAGGCACAGGGTCAGAGCTGATTTGCATATAGCCAGGGTCTAACCCAGGGTGGTGTGGAGTGCAAAAAAACGATGGATTTAGGCCCAGATCCTTGTACTGGGGTGAATGTATGACATTGTTCTACATTCTGTCCATCAACTGTGTTTTTTGCAATTTTCACCCCGAGTAGGCTGGGTATGCGCAGACGTGAGTGCCAGGCTCTCCACACCACTGGAGTCAAGCTATCCAGGCTGAATGAAGGCTGATAGCCAGAAACCGGTCCTTGGATGCTTGATTCCGGTCTGGGAAAGACATGGCTTGGTAGTTCGGGCTGGACTGTTCCCATGAGGCACAGGGTCAGAGCTGATTTGCATATAGCCAGTGTCTAACCCAGGGTGGTGTGGAATGCAAAAAAACGATGGATTTAGGCCCAGATCCTTGTACTGGGGTGAATGTATGACATTGTTCTACATTCTGTCCATCAACTGTGTTTTTTGCAATTTTCACCCCGAGTGGGCTGGGTATGCTCAGACGTGAGTCCCAGGCTCTCCACACCACTGGAGTCAAGCTATCCAGGCTGAATGAAGGCTGATAGCCAGAAACCGGTCCTTGGATGCTTGATTCCGGTCTGGGAAAGACATGGCTTGGTAGTTCGGACTGGACTGTTCCCATGAGGCACAGGGTCAGAGCTGATTTGCATATAGCCAGGGTCTAACCCAGGGTGGTGTGGAGTGCAAAAAAACGATGGATTTAGGCCCAGATCCTTGTACTGGGGTGAATGTATGACATTGTTCTACATTCTGTCCATCAACTGTGTTTTTTGCAATTTTCACCCCGAGTAGGCTGGGTATGCGCAGACGTGAGTGCCAGGCTCTCCACACCACTGGAGTCAAGCTATCCAGGCTGAATGAAGGCTGATAGCCAGAAACCGGTCCTTGGATGCTTGATTCCGGTCTGGGAAAGACATGGCTTGGTAGTTCGGACTGGACTGTTCCCATGAGGCACAGGGTCAGAGCTGATTTGCATATAGCCAGTGTCTAACCCATGGTGGTGTGGAGTGGGAAAAAAACGATGGATTTAGGCCCAGATCCTTGTACTGGGGTGAATGTATGACATTGTTGTACATTCTGCCATCAACTGTGTTTTTTGCAATTTTCACCCCGAGTGGGCTGGGTATGCTCAGACGTGAATCCCAGGCTCTCCACACCACTGGAGTCAAGCTATCCAGGCTGAATGAAGGCTGACAGCCAGAAACCGGTCCTTGGATGCTTGATTCCGGTCTTGGAACGACATGGCTTGGTAATTCGGACTGGACTGTTCCCATGAGGCACAGGGTCAGAGCTGATTTGCATATAGCCAGTGTCTAACCCATGGTGGTGTGGAGTGGGAAAAAAACGATGGATTTAGGCCCAGATCCTTGTACTGGGGTGAATGTATGACATTGTTGTACATTCTGCCATCAACTGTATTTTTTGCAATTTTCCCCCCGAGTGGGCTGGGTATGCTCAGACGTGAATCCCAGGCTCTCCACACCACTGGAGTCAAGCTGTCCAGGCTGATAGCCAGAAACCGGTCCTTGGATGCTTGATTCCGGTCTGGGAAAGACATGGCTTGGTAGTTCGGACTGGACTGTTCCCATGAGGCACAGGGTCAGAGCTGATTTGCATATAGCCAGTGTCTAACCCAGGGTGGTGTGGAGTGCAAAAAAATGATGGATTTAGACCCAGATCCTTGTACTGGGGTGAATGTATGACATTGTTCTACATTCTGTCCATCAACTGTGTTTTTTGCAATTTTCACCCCGAGTGGGCTGGGTATGCTCAGACGTGAGTCCCAGGCTCTCCACACCACTGGAGTCAAGCTATCCAGGCTGAATGAAGGCTGATAGCCAGAAACCGGTCCTTGGATGCTTGATTCCGGTCTGGGAAAGACATGGCTTGGTAGTTCGGGCTGGACTGTTCCCATGAGGCACAGGGTCAGAGCTGATTTGCATATAGCCAGTGTCTAACCCAGGGTGGTGTGGAATGCAAAAAAACGATGGATTTAGGCCCAGATCATTGTACTGGGGTGAATGTATGACATTGTTCTACATTCTGTCCATCAACTGTGTTTTTTGCAATTTTCACCCCGAGTGGGCTGGGTATGCTCAGACGTGAGTCCCAGGCTCTCCACACCACTGGAGTCAAGCTATCCAGGCTGAATGAAGGCTGATAGCCAGAAACCGGTCCTTGGATGCTTGATTCCGGTCTGGGAAAGACATGGCTTGGTAGTTCGGATTGGACTGTTCCCATGAGGCACAGGGTCAGAGCTGATTTGCATATAGCCAGGGTCTAACCCAGGGTGGTGTGGAGTGCAAAAAAACGATGGATTTAGGCCCAGATCCTTGTACTGGGGTGAATGTATGACATTGTTCTACATTCTGTCCATCAACTGTGTTTTTTGCAATTTTCACCCCGAGTGGGCTGGGTATGCTCAGACGTGAGTCCCAGGCTCTCCACACCACTGGAGTCAAGCTATCCAGGCTGAATGAAGGCTGATAGCCAGAAACCGGTCCTTGGATGCTTGATTCCGGTCTGGGAAAGACATGGCTTGGTAGTTCGGGCTGGACTGTTCCCATGAGGCACAGGGTCAGAGCTGATTTGCATATAGCCAGTGTCTAACCCAGGGTGGTGTGGAATGCAAAAAAACGATGGATTTAGGCCCAGATCCTTGTACTGGGGTGAATGTATGACATTGTTCTACATTCTGTCCATCAACTGTGTTTTTTGCAATTTTCACCCCGAGTGGGCTGGGTATGCTCAGACGTGAGTCCCAGGCTCTCCACACCACTGGAGTCAAGCTATCCAGGCTGAATGAAGGCTGATAGCCAGAAACCGGTCCTTGGATGCTTGATTCCGGTCTGGGAAAGACATGGCTTGGTAGTTCGGATTGGACTGTTCCCATGAGGCACAGGGTCAGAGCTGATTTGCATATAGCCAGGGTCTAACCCAGGGTGGTGTGGAGTGCAAAAAAACGATGGATTTAGGCCCAGATCCTTGTACTGGGGTGAATGTATGACATTGTTCGACATTCTGTCCATCAACTGTGTTTTTTGCAATTTTCACCCCGAGTAGGCTGGGTATGCGCAGACGTGAGTCCCAGGCTCTCCACACCACTGGAGTCAAGCTATCCAGGCTGAATGAAGGCTGATAGCCAGAAACCGGTCCTTGGATGCTTGATTCCGGTCTGGGAAAGACATGGCTTGGTAGTTCGGACTGGGCTGTTCCCATGAGGCACAGGGTCAGAGCTGATTTGCATATAGCCAGTGTCTAACCCATGGTGGTGTGGAGTGGGAAAAAAACGATGGATTTAGGCCCAGATCCTTGTACTGGGGTGAATGTATGACATTGTTGTACATTCTGCCATCAACTGTGTTTTTTGCAATTTTCACCCCGCGTGGGCTGGGTATGCTCAGACGTGAATCCCAGGCTCTCCACACCACTGGAGTCAAGCTATGCAGGCTGAATGAAGGCTGATAGCCAGAAACCGGTCCTTGGATGCTTGATTCCGGTCTGGGAAAGACATGGCTTGGTAGTCCGGACTGGACTGTTCCCATGAGGCACAGGGTCAGAGCTGATTTGCATATAGCCAGTGTCTAACCCAGGGTGGTGTGGAGTGCAAAAAACGATGGATTTAGGCCCAGATCCTTGTACTGGGGTGAATGTATGACATTGTTCTACATTCTGTCCATCAACTGTGTTTTTTGCAATTTTCACCCCGAGTGGGCTGGGTATGCTCAGACGTGAGTCCCAGGCTCTCCACACCACTGGAGTCAAGCTATCCAGGCTGAATGAAGGCTGATAGCCAGAAACCGGTCCTTGGATGCTTGATTCCAGTCTGGGAAAGACATGGCTTGGTAGTTCGGACTGGACTGTTCCCATGAGGCACAGGGTCAGAGCTGATTTGCATATAGCCAGTGTCTAACCCAGGGTGGTGTGGAGTGCAAAAAAACCAATGGATTTAGGCCCAGATCCTTGTACTGGGGTGAATGTATGACATTGTTCTACATTCTGTCCATCAACTGTGTTTTTTGCAATTTTCACCCCGAGTGGGCTGGGTATGCTCAGACGTGAGTCCCAGGCTCTCCACACCACTGGAGTCAAGCTATCCAGGCTGAATGAAGGCTGATAGCCAGAAACCGGTCCTTGGATGCTTGATTCCGGTCTGGGAAAGACATGGCTTGGTAGTTCGGACTGGACTGTTCCCATGAGGCACAGGGTGAGAGCTGATTTGCATATAGCCAGTGTCTAACCCATGGTGGTGTGGAGTGCAAAAAAACTATGGATTTAGGCCCAGATCCTTGTACTGGGGTGAATGTATGACATTGTTCGACATTCTGTCCATCAACTGTGTTTTTTGCAATTTTCACCCCGAGTAGGCTGGGTATGCTCAGACGTGAGTCCCAGGCTCTCCACACCACTGGAGTCAAGCTATCCAGGCTGAATGAAGGCTGATAGCCAGAAACCGGTCCTTGGATGCTTGATTCCGGTCTGGGAAAGACATGGCTTGGTAGTTCGGACTGGACTGTTCCCATGAGGCACAGGGTCGGAGCTGATTTGCATATGGCCAGTGTCTAACCCAGGGTGGTGTGGAGTGCAAAAAAACGATGGATTTAGGCCCAGATCCTTGTACTGGGGTGAATGTATGACATTGTTCTACATTCTGTCCATCAACTGTGTTTTTTGCAATTTTCACCCCGAGTGGGCTGGGTACGCTCAGACGTGAGTCCCAGGCTCTCCACACCACTGGAATCAAGCTATCCAGGCTGAATGAAGGCTGATAACCAGAAACCGGTCCTTGGATGCTTGATTCCAGTCTGGGAAAGACATGGCTTGGTAGTTCGGACTGGACTGTTCCCATTAGGCACAGGGTCAGAGCTGATTTGCATATAGCCAGTGTCTAACCCAGGGTGGTGTGAAGTGAAAAAAAACGATGGATTTAGGCCCAGATCCTTGTACTGGGGTAAATGTATGACATTGTTCTACATTCTGTCCATCAACTGTGTTTTTTGCAATTTTCACCCCGAGTGGGCAGTGTATGCTCAGACGTGAGTCCCAGGCTCTCCACCCCACTGGAGTCAAGCTATCCAGGCTGAATGAAGGCTGATAGCCAGAAACCGGTCCTTGGATGCTTGATTCCGGTCCGGGAAAGACATGGCTTGGTAGTTCGGACTGGACTGTTCCCATGAGGCACAGGGTCAGAGCTGATTTGCATATAGCCAGTGTCTAACCCAGGGTGGTGTGGAGTGCAAAAAAAACGATGGATTTAAGCCCAGATCCTTGTACTGGGGTGAATGTATGACATTGTTCTACATTCTGTCCATCAACTGTATTTTTTGCAATTTTCACCCGAGTAGTCTGGGTATGCTCAGACGTGAGTCCCAGGCTCTCCACACCACTGGAGTCAAGCTATCCAGGCTGAATGAAGGCTGACAGCCAGAAACCGGTCCTTGGATGCTTGATTCCGGTCTTGGAACGACATGGCTTGGTAATTCGGACTGGACTGTTCCCATGAGGCACAGGGTCAGAGCTGATTTGCATATAGCCAGTGTCTAACCCATGGTGGTGTGGAGTGGGAAAAAAACGATGGATTTAGGCCCAGATCCTTGTACTGGGGTGAATGTATGACATTGTTGTACATTCTGCCATCAACTGTATTTTTTGCAATTTTCACCCCGAGTGGGCTGGGTATGCTCAGACGTGAATCCCAGGCTCTCCACACCACTGGAGTCAAGCTGTCCAGGCTCAATGAAGGCTGATAGCCAGAAACCGGTCCTTGGATGCTTGATTCCGGTCTGGGAAAGACATGGCTTGGTAGTTCGGACTGGACTGTTCCCATGAGGCACAGGGTCAGAGCTGATTTGCATATAGCCAGTGTCTAACCCAGGGTGGTGTGGAGTGCAAAAAAATGATGGATTTAGACCCAGATCCTTGTACTGGGGTGAATGTATGACTTTGTTCTACATTCTGTCCATCAACTGTGTTTTTTGCAATTTTCATCCCGAGTGGGCTGGGTATGCTCAGACGTGAGTCCCAGGCTCTCCACACCACTGGAGTCAAGCTATCCAGGCTGAATGAAGGCTGATAGCCAGAAACCGGTCCTTGGATGCTTGATTCCGGTCTGGGAAAGACATGGCTTGGTAGTTCGGGCTGGACTGTTCCCATGAGGCACAGGGTCAGAACTGATTTGCATATAGCCAGTGTCTAACCCAGGGTGGTGTGGAATGCAAAAAAACGATGGATTTAGGCCCAGATCCTTGTACTGGGGTGAATGTATGACATTGTTCTACATTCTGTCAATCAACTGTGTTTTTTGCAATTTTCACCCCGAGTGGGCTGGGTATGCTCAGACGTGAGTCCCAGGCTCTCCACACCACTGGAGTCAAGCTATCCAGGCTGAATGAAGGCTGATAGCCAGAAACCGGTCCTTGGATGCTTGATTCCGGTCTGGGAAAGACATGGCTTGGTAGTTCGGACTGGACTGTTCCCATGAGGCACAGGGTCAGAGCTGATTTGCATATAGCCAGGGTCTAACCCAGGGTGGTGTGGAGTGCAAAAAAACGATGGATTTAGGCCCAGATCCTTGTACTGGGGTGAATGTATGACATTGTTCTACATTCTGTCCATCAACTGTGTTTTTTGCAATTTTCACCCCGAGTAGGCTGGGTATGCGCAGACATGAGTCCCAGGCTCTCCACACCACTGGAGTCAAGCTATCCAGGCTGAATGAAGGCTGATAGCCAGAAACCGGTCCTTGGATGCTTGATTCCGGTCTGGGAAAGACATGGCTTGGTAGTTCGGACTGGACTGTTCCCATGAGGCACAGGGTCAGAGCTGATTTGCATATAGCCAGTGTCTAACCCATGGTGGTGTGGAGTGGGAAAAAAACGATGGATTTAGGCCCAGATCCTTGTACTGGGGTGAATGTATGACATTGTTGTACATTCTTCCATCAACTGTGTTTTTTGCAATTTTCACCCCGAGTGGGCTGGGTATGCTCAGACGTGAATCCCAGGCTCTTCACACCACTGGAGTCAAGCTGTCCAGGCTGAATGAAGGCTGATAGCCAGAAACCGGTCCTTGGATGCTTGATTCCGGTCTGGGAAAGACATGGCTTGGTAGTTCGGACTGGACTGTTCCCATGAGGCACAGGGTCAGAGCTGATTTGCATATAGCCAGTGTCTAACCCAGGGTGGTGTGGAGTGCAAAAAAATGATGGATTTAGACCCAGATCCTTGTACTGGGGTGAATGTATGACATTGTTCTACATTCTGTCCATCAACTGTGTTTTTTGCAATTTTCACCCCGAGTGGGCTGGGTATGCTCAGACGTGAGTCCCAGGCTCTCCACACCACTGGAGTCAAGCTATCCAGGCTGAATGAAGGCTGATAGCCAGAAACCGGTCCTTGGATGCTTGATTCCGGTCTGGGAAAGACATGGCTTGGTAGTTCGGGCTGGACTGTTCCCATGAGGCACAGGGTCAGAGCTGATTTGCATATAGCCAGTGTCTAACCCAGGGTGGTGTGGAATGCAAAAAAACGATGGATTTAGGCCCAGATCCTTGTACTGGGGTGAATGTATGACATTGTTCTACATTCTGTCCATCAACTGTGTTTTTTGCAATTTTCACCCCGAGTGGGCTGGGTATGCTCAGACGTGAGTCCCAGGCTCTCCACACCACTGGAGTCAAGCTATCCAGGCTGAATGAAGGCTGATAGCCAGAAACCGGTCCTTGGATGCTTGATTCCGGTCTGGGAAAGACATGGCTTGGTAGTTCGGACTGGACTGTTCCCATGAGGCACAGGGTCAGAGCTGATTTGCATATAGCCAGGGTCTAACCCAGGGTGGTGTGGAGTGCAAAAAAACGATGGATTTAGGCCCAGATCCTTGTACTGGGGTGAATGTATGACATTGTTCTACATTCTGTCCATCAACTGTGTTTTTTGCAATTTTCACCCCGAGTAGGCTGGGTATGCGCAGACGTGAGTCCCAGGCTCTCCACACCACTGGAGTCAAGCTATCCAGGCTGAATGAAGGCTGATAGCCAGAAACCGGTCCTTGGATGCTTGATTCCGGTCTGGGAAAGACATGGCTTGGTAGTTCGGACTGGACTGTTCCCATGAGGCACAGGGTCAGAGCTGATTTGCATATAGCCAGTGTCTAACCCATGGTGGTGTGGAGTGGGAAAAAAACGATGGATTTAGGCCCAGATCCTTGTACTGGGGTGAATGTATGACATTGTTGTACATTCTGCCATCAACTGTGTTTTTTGCAATTTTCACCCCGAGTGGGCTGGGTATGCTCAGACGTGAATCCCAGGCTCTCCACACCACTGGAGTCAAGCTATCCAGGCTGAATGAAGGCTGACAGCCAGAAACCGGTCCTTGGATGCTTGATTCCGGTCTTGGAACGACATGGCTTGGTAATTCGGACTGGACTGTTCCCATGAGGCACAGGGTCAGAGCTGATTTGCATATAGCCAGTGTCTAACCCATGGTGGTGTGGAGTGGGAAAAAAACGATGGATTTAGGCCCAGATCCTTGTACTGGGGTGAATGTATGACATTGTTGTACATTCTGCCATCAACTGTATTTTTTGCAATTTTCACCCCGAGTGGGCTGGGTATGCTCAGACGTGAATCCCAGGCTCTCCACACCACTGGAGTCAAGCTGTCCAGGCTGAATGAAGGCTGATAGCCAGAAACCGGTCCTTGGATGCTTGATTCCGGTCTGGGAAAGACATGGCTTGGTAGTTCGGACTGGACTGTTCCCATGAGGCACAGGGTCAGAGCTGATTTGCATATAGCCAGTGTCTAACCCAGGGTGGTGTGGAGTGCAAAAAAATGATGGATTTAGACCCAGATCCTTGTACTGGGGTGAATGTATGACATTGTTCTACATTCTGTCCATCAACTGTGTTTTTTGCAATTTTCACCCCGAGTGGGCTGGGTATGCTCAGACGTGAGTCCCAGGCTCTCCACACCGCTGGACTCAAGCTATCCAGGCTGAATGAAGGCTGATAGCCAGAAACCGGTCCTTGGATGCTTGATTCCGGTCTGGGAAAGACATGGCTTGGTAGTTCGGGCTGGACTGTTCCCATGAGGCACAGGGTCAGAGCTGATTTGCATATAGCCAGTGTCTAACCCAGGGTGGTGTGGAATGCAAAAAAACGATGGATTTAGGCCCAGATCCTTGTACTGGGGTGAATGTATGACATTGTTCTACATTCTGTCCATCAACTGTTTTTTGCAATTTTCACCCCGAGTGGGCTGGGTATGCTCAGACGTGAGTCCCAGGCTCTCCACACCACTGGAGTCAAGCTATCCAGGCTGAATGAAGGCTGATAGCCAGAAACCGGTCCTTGGATGCTTGATTCCGGTCTGGGAAAGACATGGCTTGGTAGTTCGGATTGGACTGTTCCCATGAGGCACAGGGTCAGAGCTGATTTGCATATAGCCAGGGTCTAACCCAGGGTGGTGTGGAGTGCAAAAAAACGATGGATTTAGGCCCAGATCCTTGTACTGGGGTGAATGTATGACATTGTTCTACATTCTGTCCATCAACTGTGTTTTTTGCAATTTTCACCCCGAGTGGGCTGGGTATGCTCAGACGTGAGTCCCAGGCTCTCCACACCACTGGAGTCAAGCTATCCAGGCTGAATGAAGGCTGATAGCCAGAAACCGGTCCTTGGATGCTTGATTCCGGTCTGGGAGAGACATGGCTTGGTAGTTCGGGCTGGACTGTTCCCATGAGGCACAGGGTCAGAGCTGATTTGCATATAGCCAGTGTCTAACCCAGGGTGGTGTGGAATGCAAAAAAACGATGGATTTAGGCCCAGATCCTTGTACTGGGGTGAATGTATGACATTGTTCTACATTCTGTCCATCAACTGTGTTTTTTGCAATTTTCACCCCGAGTGGGCTGGGTATGCTCAGACGTGAGTCCCAGGCTCTCCACACCACTGGAGTCAAGCTATCCAGGCTGAATGAAGGCTGATAGCCAGAAACCGGTCCTTGGATGCTAGATTCCGGTCTGGGAAAGACATGGCTTGGTAGTTCGGATTGGACTGTTCCCATGAGGCACAGGGTCAGAGCTGATTTGCATATAGCCAGGGTCTAACCCAGGGTGGTGTGGAGTGCAAAAAAACGATGGATTTAGGCCCAGATCCTTGTACTGGGGTGAATGTATGACATTGTTCTACATTCTGTCCATCAACTGTGTTTTTTGCAATTTTCACCCCGAGTAGGCTGGGTATGCGCAGACGTGAGTCCCAGGCTCTCCACACCACTGGAGTCAAGCTATCCAGGCTGAATGAAGGCTGATAGCCAGAAACCGGTCCTTGGATGCTTGATTCCGGTCTGGGAAAGACATGGCTTGGTAGTTCGGACTGGGCTGTTCCCATGAGGCACAGGGTCAGAGCTGATTTGCATATAGCCAGTGTCTAACCCATGGTGGTGTGGAGTGGGAAAAAAACGATGGATTTAGGCCCAGATCCTTGTACTGGGGTGAATGTATGACATTGTTGTACATTCTGCCATCAACTGTGTTTTTTGCAATTTTCACCCCGCGTGGGTTGGGTATGCTCAGACGTGAATCCCAGGCTCTCCACACCACTGGAGTCAAGCTATGCAGGCTGAATGAAGGCTGATAGCCAGAAACCGGTCCTTGGATGCTTGATTCCGGTCTGGGAAAGACATGGCTTGGTAGTCCGGACTGGACTGTTCCCATGAGGCACAGGGTCAGAGCTGATTTGCATATAGCCAGTGTCTAACCCAGGGTGGTGTGGAGTGCAAAAAAACGATGGATTTAGGCCCAGATCCTTGTACTGGGGTGAATGTATGACATTGTTCTACATTCTGTCCATCAACTGTGTTTTTTGCAATTTTCACCCCGAGTGGGCTGGGTATGCTCAGACGTGAGTCCCAGGCTCTCCACACCACTGGAGTCAAGCTATCCAGGCTGAATGAAGGCTGATAGCCAGAAACCGGTCCTTGGATGCTTGATTCCAGTCTGGGAAAGACATGGCTTGGTAGTTCGGACTGGACTGTTCCCATGAGGCACAGGGTCAGAGCTGATTTGCATATAGCCAGTGTCTAACCCAGGGTGGTGTGGAGTGCAAAAAAACCAATGGATTTAGGCCCAGATCCTTGTACTGGGGTGAATGTATGACATTGTTCTACATTCTGTCCATCAACTGTGTTTTTTGCAATTTTCACCCCGAGTGGGCTGGGTATGCTCAGACGTGAGTCCCAGGCTCTCCACACCACTGGAGTCAAGCTATCCAGGCTGAATGAAGGCTGATAGCCAGAAACCGGTCCTTGGATGCTTGATTCCGGTCTGGGAAAGACATGGCTTGGTAGTTCGGACTGGACTGTTCCCATGAGGCACAGGGTGAGAGCTGATTTGCATATAGCCAGTGTCTAACCCATGGTGGTGTGGAGTGCAAAAAAACGATGGATTTAGGCCCAGATCCTTGTACTGGGGTGAATGTATGACATTGTTCTACATTCTGTCCATCAACTGTGTTTTTTGCAATTTTCACCCCGAATGGGCTGGGTATGCTCAGACGTGAGTCCCAGGCTCTCCACACCACTGTAGTCAAGCTATCCAGGCTGAATGAAGGCTGATAGCCAGAAACCGGTCCTTGGATGCTTGATTCCGGTCTGGGAAAGACATGGCTTGGTAGTTCGGACTGGACTGTTCCCATGAGGCACAGGCTCAGAGCTGATTTGCATATAGCCAGGGTCTAACCCAGGGTGGTGTGGAGTGCAAAAAAACTATGGATTTAGGCCCAGATCCTTGTACTGGGGTGAATGTATGACATTGTTCGACATTCTGTCCATCAACTGTGTTTTTTGCAATTTTCACCCCGAGTAGGCTGGGTATGCTCAGACGTGAGTCCCAGGCTCTCCACACCACTGGAGTCAAGCTATCCAGGCTGAATGAAGGCTGATAGCCAGAAACCGGTCCTTGGATGCTTGATTCCGGTCTGGGAAAGACATGGCTTGGTAGTTCGGACTGGACTGTTCCCATGAGGCACAGGGTCGGAGCTGATTTGCATATGGCCAGTGTCTAACCCAGGGTGGTGTGGAGTGCAAAAAAACGATGGATTTAGGCCCAGATCCTTGTACTGGGGTGAATGTATGACATTGTTCTACATTCTGTCCATCAACTGTGTTTTTTGCAATTTTCACCCCGAGTGGGCTGGGTACGCTCAGACGTGAGTCCCAGGCTCTCCACACCACTGGAGTCAAGCTATCCAGGCTGAATGAAGGCTGATAACCAGAAACCGGTCCTTGGATGCTTGATTCCAGTCTGGGAAAGACATGGCTTGGTAGTTCGGACTGGACTGTTCCCATTAGGCACAGGGTCAGAGCTGATTTGCATATAGCCAGTGTCTAACCCAGGGTGGTGTGAAGTGAAAAAAAACGATGGATTTAGGCCCAGATCCTTGTACTGAGGTAAATGTATGACATTGTTCTACATTCTGTCCATCAACTGTGTTTTTTGCAATTTTCACCCCGAGTGGGCAGTGTATGCTCAGACGTGAGTCCCAGGCTCTCCACCCCACTGGAGTCAAGCTATCCAGGCTGAATGAAGGCTGATAGCCAGAAACCGGTCCTTGGATGCTTGATTCCGGTCCGGGAAAGACATGGCTTGGTAGTTCGGACTGGACTGTTCCCATGAGGCACAGGGTCAGAGCTGATTTGCATATAGCCAGTGTCTAACCCAGGGTGGTGTGGAGTGCAAAAAAAACGATGGATTTAAGCCCAGATCCTTGTACTGGGGTGAATGTATGACATTGTTCTACATTCTGTCCATCAACTGTATTTTTTGCAATTTTCACCCGAGTAGTCTGGGTATGCTCAGACGTGAGTCCCAGGCTCTCCACACCACTGGAGTCAAGCTATCCAGGCTGAATGAAGGCTGATAGCCAGAAACCGGTCCTTGGATGCTTGATTCCGGTCTGGGAAAGACATGGCTTGGTAGTTCGGACTGGACTGTTCCCATGAGGCACAGGGTCAGAGCTGATTTGCATATAGCCAGTGTCTAACCCAGGGTGGTGTGGAGTGCAAAAAAACAATGGATTTAGGCCCAGATCCTTGTACTGGGGTGAATGTAGGACATTGTTCTACATTCTGTCCATCAACTGTGTTTTTTGCAATTTTCACCCCGAGTGGGCTGGGTATGCTCAGACGTGAGTCCCAGGCTCTCCACACCACTGGAGTCAAGCTATCCAGGCTGAATGAAGGCTGATAGCCAGAAACCGGTCCTTGGATGCTTGATTCTGGTCTGGGAAAGACATGGCTTGGTAGTTCGGACTGGACTGTTCCCATGAGGCACAGGGTCAGAGCTGATTTGCATATAGCCAGTGTCTAACCCAGGGTGGTGTGGAGTGCAAAAAAATGATGGATTTAGGCCCAGATCCTTGTATTGGGGTGAATGTAAGACATTGTTCTACATTCTGTCCATCAACTGTGTTTTTTGCAATTTTCACCCCGAGTGGGCTGGGTATGCTCAGACGTGAGTCCCAGGCTCTCCACACCACTGGAGTCAAGCTATCCAGGCTGAATGAAGGCTGACAGCCAGAAACCGGTCCTTGGATGCTTGATTCCGGTCTTGGAACGACATGGCTTGGTAATTCGGACTGGACTGTTCCCATGAGGCACAGGGTCAGAGCTGATTTGCATATAGCCAGTGTCTAACCCATGGTGGTGTGGAGTGGGAAAAAACAATGGATTTAGGCCCAGATCCTTGTACTGGGGTGAATGTATGACATTGTTGTACATTCTGCCATCAACTGTATTTTTTGCAATTTTCACCCCGAGTGGGCTGGGTATGCTCAGACGTGAATCCCAGGCTCTCCACACCACTGGAGTCAAGCTGTCCAGGCTCAATGAAGGCTGATAGCCAGAAACCGGTCCTTGGATGCTTGATTCCGGTCTGGGAAAGACATGGCTTGGTAGTTCGGACTGGACTGTTCCCATGAGGCACAGGGTCAGAGCTGATTTGCATATAGCCAGTGTCTAACCCAGGGTGGTGTGGAGTGCAAAAAAATGATGGATTTAGACCCAGATCCTTGTACTGGGGTGAATGTATGACTTTGTTCTACATTCTGTCCATCAACTGTGTTTTTTGCAATTTTCATCCCGAGTGGGCTGGGTATGCTCAGACGTGAGTCCCAGGCTCTCCACACCACTGGAGTCAAGCTATCCAGGCTGAATGAAGGCTGATAGCCAGAAACCGGTCCTTGGATGCTTGATTCCGGTCTGGGAAAGACATGGCTTGGTAGTTCGGGCTGGACTGTTCCCATGAGGCACAGGGTCAGAACTGATTTGCATATAGCCAGTGTCTAACCCAGGGTGGTGTGGAATGCAAAAAAACGATGGATTTAGGCCCAGATCCTTGTACTGGGGTGAATGTATGACATTGTTCTACATTCTGTCAATCAACTGTGTTTTTTGCAATTTTCACCCCGAGTGGGCTGGGTATGCTCAGACGTGAGTCCCAGGCTCTCCACACCACTGGAGTCAAGCTATCCAGGCTGAATGAAGGCTGATAGCCAGAAACCGGTCCTTGGATGCTTGATTCCGGTCTGGGAAAGACATGGCTTGGTAGTTCGGACTGGACTGTTCCCATGAGGCACAGGGTCAGAGCTGATTTGCATATAGCCAGGGTCTAACCCAGGGTGGTGTGGAGTGAAAAAAAACGATGGATTTAGGCCCAGATCCTTGTACTGGGGTGAATGTATGACATTGTTCTACATTCTGTCCATCAACTGTGTTTTTTGCAATTTTCACCCCGAGTAGGCTGGGTATGCGCAGACATGAGTCCCAGGCTCTCCACACCACTGGAGTCAAGCTATCCAGGCTGAATGAAGGCTGATAGCCAGAAACCGGTCCTTGGATGCTTGATTCCGGTCTGGGAAAGACATGGCTTGGTAGTTCGGACTGGACTGTTCCCATGAGGCACAGGGTCAGAGCTGATTTGCATATAGCCAGTGTCTAACCCATGGTGGTGTGGAGTGGGGAAAAAACGATGGATTTAGGCCCAGATCCTTGTACTGGGGTGAATGTATGACATTGTTGTACATTCTTCCATCAACTGTGTTTTTTGCAATTTTCACCCCGAGTGGGCTGGGTATGCTCAGACGTGAATCCCAGGCTCTCCACACCACTGGAGTCAAGCTGTCCAGGCTGAATGAAGGCTGATAGCCAGAAACCGGTCCTTGGATGCTTGATTCCGGTCTGGGAAAGACATGGCTTGGTAGTTCGGACTGGACTGTTCCCATGAGGCACAGGGTCAGAGCTGATTTGCATATAGCCAGTGTCTAACCCAGGGTGGTGTGGAGTGCAAAAAAATGATGGATTTAGACCCAGATCCTTGTACTGGGGTGAATGTATGACATTGTTCTACATTCTGTCCATCAACTGTGTTTTTTGCAATTTTCACCCCGAGTGGGCAGTGTATGCTCAGACGTGAGTCCCAGGCTCTCCACCCCACTGGAGTCAAGCTATCCAGGCTGAATGAAGGCTGATAGCCAGAAACCGGTCCTTGGATGCTTGATTCCGGTCCGGGAAAGACATGGCTTGGTAGTTCGGACTGGACTGTTCCCATGAGGCACAGGGTCAGAGCTGATTTGCATATGGCCAGTGTCTAACCCAGGGTGGTGTGGAGTGCAAAAAAAACGATGGATTTAAGCCCAGATCCTTGTACTGGGGTGAATGTATGACATTGTTCTACATTCTGTCCATCAACTGTATTTTTTGCAATTTTCACCCGAGTAGTCTGGGTATGCTCAGACGTGAGTCCCAGGCTCTCCACACCACTGGAGTCAAGCTATCCAGGCTGAATGAAGGCTGATAGCCAGAAACCGGTCCTTGGATGCTTGATTCCGGTCTGGGAAAGACATGGCTTGGTAGTTCGGACTGGACTGTTCCCATGAGGCACAGGGTCAGAGCTGATTTGCATATAGCCAGTGTCTAACCCAGGGTGGTGTGGAGTGCAAAAAAACAATGGATTTAGGCCCAGATCCTTGTACTGGGGTGAATGTAGGACATTGTTCTACATTCTGTCCATCAACTGTGTTTTTTGCAATTTTCACCCCGAGTGGGCTGGGTATGCTCAGACGTGAGTCCCAGGCTCTCCACACCACTGGAGTCAAGCTATCCAGGCTGAATGAAGGCTGATAGCCAGAAACCGGTCCTTGGATGCTTGATTCTGGTCTGGGAAAGACATGGCTTGGTAGTTCGGACTGGACTGTTCCCATGAGGCACAGGGTCAGAGCTGATTTGCATATAGCCAGTGTCTAACCCAGGGTGGTGTGGAGTGCAAAAAAATGATGGATTTAGGCCCAGATCCTTGTATTGGGGTGAATGTAAGACATTGTTCTACATTCTGTCCATCAACTGTGTTTTTTGCAATTTTCACCCCGAGTGGGCTGGGTATGCTCAGACGTGAGTCCCAGGCTCTCCACACCACTGGAGTCAAGCTATCCAGGCTGAATGAAGGCTGACAGCCAGAAACCGGTCCTTGGATGCTTGATTCCGGTCTTGGAACGACATGGCTTGGTAATTCGGACTGGACTGTTCCCATGAGGCACAGGGTCAGAGCTGATTTGCATATAGCCAGTGTCTAACCCATGGTGGTGTGGAGTGGGAAAAAAACGATGGATTTAGGCCCAGATCCTTGTACTGGGGTGAATGTATGACATTGTTGTACATTCTGCCATCAACTGTATTTTTTGCAATTTTCACCCCGAGTGGGCTGGGTATGCTCAGACGTGAATCCCCGGCTCTCCACACCACTGGAGTCAAGCTGTCCAGGCTGAATGAAGGCTGATAGCCAGAAACCGGTCCTTGGATGCTTGATTCCGGTCTGGGAAAGACATGGCTTGGTAGTTCGGACTGGACTGTTCCCATGAGGCACAGGGTCCGAGCTGATTTGCATATAGCCAGTGTCTAACCCAGGGTGGTGTGGAGTGCAAAAAAATGATGGATTTAGACCCAGATCCTTGTACTGGGGTGAATGTATGACATTGTTCTACATTCTGTCCATCAACTGTGTTTTTTGCAATTTTCACCCCGAGTGGGCTGGGTATGCTCAGACATGAGTCCCAGGCTCTCCACACCACTGGAGTCAAGCTATCCAGGCTGAATGAAGGCTGATAGCCAGAAACCGGTCCTTGGATGCTTGATTCCGGTCTGGGAAAGACATGGCTTGGTAGTTCGGGCTGGACTGTTCCCATGAGGCACAGGGTCAGAACTGATTTGCATATAGCCAGTGTCTAACCCAGGGTGGTGTGGAATGCAAAAAAACGATGGATTTAGGCCCAGATCCTTGTACTGGGGTGAATGTATGACATTGTTCTACATTCTGTCAATCAACTGTGTTTTTTGCAATTTTCACCCCGAGTGGGCTGGGTATGCTCAGACGTGAGTCCCAGGCTCTCCACACCACTGGAGTCAAGCTATCCAGGCTGAATGAAGGCTGATAGCCAGAAACCGGTCCTTGGATGCTTGATTCCGGTCTGGGAAAGACATGGCTTGGTAGTTCGGACTGGACTGTTCCCATGAGGCACAGGGTCAGAGCTGATTTGCATATAGCCAGGGTCTAACCCAGGGTGGTGTGGAGTGAAAAAAAACGATGGATTTAGGCCCAGATCCTTGTACTGGGGTGAATGTATGACATTGTTCTACATTCTGTCCATCAACTGTGTTTTTTGCAATTTTCACCCCGAGTAGGCTGGGTATGCGCAGACATGAGTCCCAGGCTCTCCACACCACTGGAGTCAAGCTATCCAGGCTGAATGAAGGCTGATAGCCAGAAACCGGTCCTTGGATGCTTGATTCCGGTCTGGGAAAGACATGGCTTGGTAGTTCGGACTGGACTGTTCCCATGAGGCACAGGGTCAGAGCTGATTTGCATATAGCCAGTGTCTAACCCATGGTGGTGTGGAGTGGGAAAAAAACGATGGATTTAGGCCCAGATCCTTGTACTGGGGTGAATGTATGACATTGTTGTACATTCTTCCATCAACTGTGTTTTTTGCAATTTTCACCCCGAGTGGGCTGGGTATGCTCAGACGTGAATCCCAGGCTCTCCACACCACTGGAGTCAAGCTGTCCAGGCTGAATGAAGGCTGATAGCCAGAAACCGGTCCTTGGATGCTTGATTCCGGTCTGGGAAAGACATGGCTTGGTAGTTCGGACTGGACTGTTCCCATGAGGCACAGGGTCAGAGCTGATTTGCATATAGCCAGTGTCTAACCCAGGGTGGTGTGGAGTGCAAAAAAATGATGGATTTAGACCCAGATCCTTGTACTGGGGTGAATGTATGACATTGTTCTACATTCTGTCCATCAACTGTGTTTTTTGCAATTTTCACCCCGAGTGGGCAGTGTATGCTCAGACGTGAGTCCCAGGCTCTCCACCCCACTGGAGTCAAGCTATCCAGGCTGAATGAAGGCTGATAGCCAGAAACCGGTCCTTGGATGCTTGATTCCGGTCCGGGAAAGACATGGCTTGGTAGTTCGGACTGGACTGTTCCCATGAGGCACAGGGTCAGAGCTGATTTGCATATAGCCAGTGTCTAACCCAGGGTGGTGTGGAGTGCAAAAAAAACGATGGATTTAAGCCCAGATCCTTGTACTGGGGTGAATGTATGACATTGTTCTACATTCTGTCCATCAACTGTATTTTTTGCAATTTTCACCCGAGTAGTCTGGGTATGCTCAGACGTGAGTCCCAGGCTCTCCACACCACTGGAGTCAAGCTATCCAGGCTGAATGAAGGCTGATAGCCAGAAACCGGTCCTTGGATGCTTGATTCCGGTCTGGGAAAGACATGGCTTGGTAGTTCGGACTGGACTGTTCCCATGAGGCACAGGGTCAGAGCTGATTTGCATATAGCCAGTGTCTAACCCAGGGTGGTGTGGAGTGCAAAAAAACAATGGATTTAGGCCCAGATCCTTGTACTGGGGTGAATGTAGGACATTGTTCTACATTCTGTCCATCAACTGTGTTTTTTGCAATTTTCACCCCGAGTGGGCTGGGTATGCTCAGACGTGAGTCCCAGGCTCTCCACGCCACTGGAGTCAAGCTATCCAGGCTGAATGAAGGCTGATAGCCAGAAACCGGTCCTTGGATGCTTGATTCTGGTCTGGGAAAGACATGGCTTGGTAGTTCGGACTGGACTGTTCCCATGAGGCACAGGGTCAGAGCTGATTTGCATATAGCCAGTGTCTAACCCAGGGTGGTGTGGAGTGCAAAAAAATGATGGATTTAGGCCCAGATCCTTGTATTGGGGTGAATGTAAGACATTGTTCTACATTCTGTCCATCAACTGTGTTTTTTGCAATTTTCACCCCGAGTGGGCTGGGTATGCTCAGACGTGAGTCCCAGGCTCTCCACACCACTGGAGTCAAGCTATCCAGGCTGAATGAAGGCTGACAGCCAGAAACCGGTCCTTGGATGCTTGATTCCGGTCTTGGAACGACATGGCTTGGTAATTCGGACTGGACTGTTCCCATGAGGCACAGGGTCAGAGCTGATTTGCATATAGCCAGTGTCTAACCCATGGTGGTGTGGAGTGGGAAAAAAACAATGGATTTAGGCCCAGATCCTTGTACTGGGGTGAATGTATGACATTGTTGTACATTCTGCCATCAACTGTATTTTTTGCAATTTTCACCCCGAGTGGGCTGGGTATGCTCAGACGTGAATCCCCGGCTCTCCACACCACTGGAGTCAAGCTGTCCAGGCTGAATGAAGGCTGATAGCCAGAAACCGGTCCTTGGATGCTTGATTCCGGTCTGGGAAAGACATGGCTTGGTAGTTTGGACTGGACTGTTCCCATGAGGCACAGGGTCAGAGCTGATTTGCATATAGCCAGTGTCTAACCCATGGTGGTGTGGAGTGGGAAAAAACAATGGATTTAGGCCCAGATCCTTGTACTGGGGTGAATGTATGACATTGTTGTACATTCTGCCATCAACTGTATTTTTTGCAATTTTCACCCCGAGTGGGCTGGGTATGCTCAGACGTGAATCCCAGGCTCTCCACACCACTGGAGTCAAGCTGTCCAGGCTCAATGAAGGCTGATAGCCAGAAACCGGTCCTTGGATGCTTGATTCCGGTCTGGGAAAGACATGGCTTGGTAGTTCGGACTGGACTGTTCCCATGAGGCACAGGGTCAGAGCTGATTTGCATATAGCCAGTGTCTAACCCAGGGTGGTGTGGAGTGCAAAAAAATGATGGATTTAGACCCAGATCCTTGTACTGGGTTGAATGTATGACTTTGTTCTACATTCTGTCCATCAACTGTGTTTTTTGCAATTTTCATCCCGAGTGGGCTGGGTATGCTCAGACGTGAGTCCCAGGCTCTCCACACCACTGGAGTCAAGCTATCCAGGCTGAATGAAGGCTGATAGCCAGAAACCGGTCCTTGGATGCTTGATTCCGGTCTGGGAAAGACATGGCTTGGTAGTTCGGGCTGGACTGTTCCCATGAGGCACAGGGTCAGAACTGATTTGCATATAGCCAGTGTCTAACCCAGGGTGGTGTGGAATGCAAAAAAACGATGGATTTAGGCCCAGATCCTTGTACTGGGGTGAATGTATGACATTGTTCTACATTCTGTCAATCAACTGTGTTTTTTGCAATTTTCACCCCGAGTGGGCTGGGTATGCTCAGACGTGAGTCCCAGGCTCTCCACACCACTGGAGTCAAGCTATCCAGGCTGAATGAAGGCTGATAGCCAGAAACCGGTCCTTGGATGCTTGATTCCGGTCTGGGAAAGACATGGCTTGGTAGTTCGGACTGGACTGTTCCCATGAGGCACAGGGTCAGAGCTGATTTGCATATAGCCAGGGTCTAACCCAGGGTGGTGTGGAGTGAAAAAAAACGATGGATTTAGGCCCAGATCCTTGTACTGGGGTGAATGTATGACATTGTTCTACATTCTGTCCATCAACTGTGTTTTTTGCAATTTTCACCCCGAGTAGGCTGGGTATGCGCAGACATGAGTCCCAGGCTCTCCACACCACTGGAGTCAAGCTATCCAGGCTGAATGAAGGCTGATAGCCAGAAACCGGTCCTTGGATGCTTGATTCCGGTCTGGGAAAGACATGGCTTGGTAGTTCGGACTGGACTGTTCCCATGAGGCACAGGGTCAGAGCTGATTTGCATATAGCCAGTGTCTAACCCATGGTGGTGTGGAGTGGGGAAAAAACGATGGATTTAGGCCCAGATCCTTGTACTGGGGTGAATGTATGACATTGTTGTACATTCTTCCATCAACTGTGTTTTTTGCAATTTTCACCCCGAGTGGGCTGGGTATGCTCAGACGTGAATCCCAGGCTCTCCACACCACTGGAGTCAAGCTGTCCAGGCTGAATGAAGGCTGATAGCCAGAAACCGGTCCTTGGATGCTTGATTCCGGTCTGGGAAAGACATGGCTTGGTAGTTCGGACTGGACTGTTCCCATGAGGCACAGGGTCAGAGCTGATTTGCATATAGCCAGTGTCTAACCCAGGGTGGTGTGGAGTGCAAAAAAATGATGGATTTAGACCCAGATCCTTGTACTGGGGTGAATGTATGACATTGTTCTACATTCTGTCCATCAACTGTGTTTTTTGCAATTTTCACCCCGAGTGGGCAGTGTATGCTCAGACGTGAGTCCCAGGCTCTCCACCCCACTGGAGTCAAGCTATCCAGGCTGAATGAAGGCTGATAGCCAGAAACCGGTCCTTGGATGCTTGATTCCGGTCCGGGAAAGACATGGCTTGGTAGTTCGGACTGGACTGTTCCCATGAGGCACAGGGTCAGAGCTGATTTGCATATGGCCAGTGTCTAACCCAGGGTGGTGTGGAGTGCAAAAAAAACGATGGATTTAAGCCCAGATCCTTGTACTGGGGTGAATGTATGACATTGTTCTACATTCTGTCCATCAACTGTATTTTTTGCAATTTTCACCCGAGTAGTCTGGGTATGCTCAGACGTGAGTCCCAGGCTCTCCACACCACTGGAGTCAAGCTATCCAGGCTGAATGAAGGCTGATAGCCAGAAACCGGTCCTTGGATGCTTGATTCCGGTCTGGGAAAGACATGGCTTGGTAGTTCGGACTGGACTGTTCCCATGAGGCACAGGGTCAGAGCTGATTTGCATATAGCCAGTGTCTAACCCAGGGTGGTGTGGAGTGCAAAAAAACAATGGATTTAGGCCCAGATCCTTGTACTGGGGTGAATGTAGGACATTGTTCTACATTCTGTCCATCAACTGTGTTTTTTGCAATTTTCACCCCGAGTGGGCTGGGTATGCTCAGACGTGAGTCCCAGGCTCTCCACACCACTGGAGTCAAGCTATCCAGGCTGAATGAAGGCTGATAGCCAGAAACCGGTCCTTGGATGCTTGATTCTGGTCTGGGAAAGACATGGCTTGGTAGTTCGGACTGGACTGTTCCCATGAGGCACAGGGTCAGAGCTGATTTGCATATAGCCAGTGTCTAACCCAGGGTGGTGTGGAGTGCAAAAAAATGATGGATTTAGGCCCAGATCCTTGTATTGGGGTGAATGTAAGACATTGTTCTACATTCTGTCCATCAACTGTGTTTTTTGCAATTTTCACCCCGAGTGGGCTGGGTATGCTCAGACGTGAGTCCCAGGCTCTCCACACCACTGGAGTCAAGCTATCCAGGCTGAATGAAGGCTGACAGCCAGAAACCGGTCCTTGGATGCTTGATTCCGGTCTTGGAACGACATGGCTTGGTAATTCGGACTGGACTGTTCCCATGAGGCACAGGGTCAGAGCTGATTTGCATATAGCCAGTGTCTAACCCATGGTGGTGTGGAGTGGGAAAAAAACGATGGATTTAGGCCCAGATCCTTGTACTGGGGTGAATGTATGACATTGTTGTACATTCTGCCATCAACTGTATTTTTTGCAATTTTCACCCCGAGTGGGCTGGGTATGCTCAGACGTGAATCCCCGGCTCTCCACACCACTGGAGTCAAGCTGTCCAGGCTGAATGAAGGCTGATAGCCAGAAACCGGTCCTTGGATGCTTGATTCCGGTCTGGGAAAGACATGGCTTGGTAGTTCGGACTGGACTGTTCCCATGAGGCACAGGGTCAGAGCTGATTTGCATATAGCCAGTGTCTAACCCAGGGTGGTGTGGAGTGCAAAAAAATGATGGATTTAGACCCAGATCCTTGTACTGGGGTGAATGTATGACATTGTTCTACATTCTGTCCATCAACTGTGTTTTTTGCAATTTTCACCCCGAGTGGGCAGTGTATGCTCAGACGTGAGTCCCAGGCTCTCCACCCCACTGGAGTCAAGCTATCCAGGCTGAATGAAGGCTGATAGCCAGAAACCGGTCCTTGGATGCTTGATTCCGGTCCGGGAAAGACATGGCTTGGTAGTTCGGACTGGACTGTTCCCATGAGGCACAGGGTCAGAGCTGATTTGCATATAGCCAGTGTCTAACCCAGGGTGGTGTGGAGTGCAAAAAAAACGATGGATTTAAGCCCAGATCCTTGTACTGGGGTGAATGTATGACATTGTTCTACATTCTGTCCATCAACTGTATTTTTTGCAATTTTCACCCGAGTAGTCTGGGTATGCTCAGACGTGAGTCCCAGGCTCTCCACACCACTGGAGTCAAGCTATCCAGGCTGAATGAAGGCTGATAGCCAGAAACCGGTCCTTGGATGCTTGATTCCGGTCTGGGAAAGACATGGCTTGGTAGTTCGGACTGGACTGTTCCCATGAGGCACAGGGTCAGAGCTGATTTGCATATAGCCAGTGTCTAACCCAGGGTGGTGTGGAGTGCAAAAAAACAATGGATTTAGGCCCAGATCCTTGTACTGGGGTGAATGTAGGACATTGTTCTACATTCTGTCCATCAACTGTGTTTTTTGCAATTTTCACCCCGAGTGGGCTGGGTATGCTCAGACGTGAGTCCCAGGCTCTCCACACCACTGGAGTCAAGCTATCCAGGCTGAATGAAGGCTGATAGCCAGAAACCGGTCCTTGGATGCTTGATTCTGGTCTGGGAAAGACATGGCTTGGTAGTTCGGACTGGACTGTTCCCATGAGGCACAGGGTCAGAGCTGATTTGCATATAGCCAGTGTCTAACCCAGGGTGGTGTGGAGTGCAAAAAAATGATGGATTTAGGCCCAGATCCTTGTATTGGGGTGAATGTAAGACATTGTTCTACATTCTGTCCATCAACTGTGTTTTTTGCAATTTTCACCCCGAGTGGGCTGGGTATGCTCAGACGTGAGTCCCAGGCTCTCCACACCACTGGAGTCAAGCTATCCAGGCTGAATGAAGGCTGACAGCCAGAAACCGGTCCTTGGATGCTTGATTCCGGTCTTGGAACGACATGGCTTGGTAATTCGGACTGGACTGTTCCCATGAGGCACAGGGTCAGAGCTGATTTGCATATAGCCAGTGTCTAACCCATGGTGGTGTGGAGTGGGAAAAAAACAATGGATTTAGGCCCAGATCCTTGTACTGGGGTGAATGTATGACATTGTTGTACATTCTGCCATCAACTGTATTTTTTGCAATTTTCACCCCGAGTGGGCTGGGTATGCTCAGACGTGAATCCCCGGCTCTCCACACCACTGGAGTCAAGCTGTCCAGGCTGAATGAAGGCTGATAGCCAGAAACCGGTCCTTGGATGCTTGATTCCGGTCTGGGAAAGACATGGCTTGGTAGTTTGGACTGGACTGTTCCCATGAGGCACAGGGTCAGAGCTGATTTGCATATAGCCAGTGTCTAACCCATGGTGGTGTGGAGTGGGAAAAAACAATGGATTTAGGCCCAGATCCTTGTACTGGGGTGAATGTATGACATTGTTGTACATTCTGCCATCAACTGTATTTTTTGCAATTTTCACCCCGAGTGGGCTGGGTATGCTCAGACGTGAATCCCAGGCTCTCCACACCACTGGAGTCAAGCTGTCCAGGCTCAATGAAGGCTGATAGCCAGAAACCGGTCCTTGGATGCTTGATTCCGGTCTGGGAAAGACATGGCTTGGTAGTTCGGACTGGACTGTTCCCATGAGGCACAGGGTCAGAGCTGATTTGCATATAGCCAGTGTCTAACCCAGGGTGGTGTGGAGTGCAAAAAAATGATGGATTTAGACCCAGATCCTTGTACTGGGGTGAATGTATGACTTTGTTCTACATTCTGTCCATCAACTGTGTTTTTTGCAATTTTCATCCCGAGTGGGCTGGGTATGCTCAGACGTGAGTCCCAGGCTCTCCACACCACTGGAGTCAAGCTATCCAGGCTGAATGAAGGCTGATAGCCAGAAACCGGTCCTTGGATGCTTGATTCCGGTCTGGGAAAGACATGGCTTGGTAGTTCGGGCTGGACTGTTCCCATGAGGCACAGGGTCAGAACTGATTTGCATATAGCCAGTGTCTAACCCAGGGTGGTGTGGAATGCAAAAAAACGATGGATTTAGGCCCAGATCCTTGTACTGGGGTGAATGTATGACATTGTTCTACATTCTGTCAATCAACTGTGTTTTTTGCAATTTTCACCCCGAGTGGGCTGGGTATGCTCAGACGTGAGTCCCAGGCTCTCCACACCACTGGAGTCAAGCTATCCAGGCTGAATGAAGGCTGATAGCCAGAAACCGGTCCTTGGATGCTTGATTCCGGTCTGGGAAAGACATGGCTTGGTAGTTCGGACTGGACTGTTCCCATGAGGCACAGGGTCAGAGCTGATTTGCATATAGCCAGGGTCTAACCCAGGGTGGTGTGGAGTGAAAAAAAACGATGGATTTAGGCCCAGATCCTTGTACTGGGGTGAATGTATGACATTGTTCTACATTCTGTCCATCAACTGTGTTTTTTGCAATTTTCACCCCGAGTAGGCTGGGTATGCGCAGACATGAGTCCCAGGCTCTCCACACCACTGGAGTCAAGCTATCCAGGCTGAATGAAGGCTGATAGCCAGAAACCGGTCCTTGGATGCTTGATTCCGGTCTGGGAAAGACATGGCTTGGTAGTTCGGACTGGACTGTTCCCATGAGGCACAGGGTCAGAGCTGATTTGCATATAGCCAGTGTCTAACCCATGGTGGTGTGGAGTGGGGAAAAAACGATGGATTTAGGCCCAGATCCTTGTACTGGGGTGAATGTATGACATTGTTGTACATTCTTCCATCAACTGTGTTTTTTGCAATTTTCACCCCGAGTGGGCTGGGTATGCTCAGACGTGAATCCCAGGCTCTCCACACCACTGGAGTCAAGCTGTCCAGGCTGAATGAAGGCTGATAGCCAGAAACCGGTCCTTGGATGCTTGATTCCGGTCTGGGAAAGACATGGCTTGGTAGTTCGGACTGGACTGTTCCCATGAGGCACAGGGTCAGAGCTGATTTGCATATAGCCAGTGTCTAACCCAGGGTGGTGTGGAGTGCAAAAAAATGATGGATTTAGACCCAGATCCTTGTACTGGGGTGAATGTATGACATTGTTCTACATTCTGTCCATCAACTGTGTTTTTTGCAATTTTCACCCCGAGTGGGCAGTGTATGCTCAGACGTGAGTCCCAGGCTCTCCACCCCACTGGAGTCAAGCTATCCAGGCTGAATGAAGGCTGATAGCCAGAAACCGGTCCTTGGATGCTTGATTCCGGTCCGGGAAAGACATGGCTTGGTAGTTCGGACTGGACTGTTCCCATGAGGCACAGGGTCAGAGCTGATTTGCATATGGCCAGTGTCTAACCCAGGGTGGTGTGGAGTGCAAAAAAAACGATGGATTTAAGCCCAGATCCTTGTACTGGGGTGAATGTATGACATTGTTCTACATTCTGTCCATCAACTGTATTTTTTGCAATTTTCACCCGAGTAGTCTGGGTATGCTCAGACGTGAGTCCCAGGCTCTCCACACCACTGGAGTCAAGCTATCCAGGCTGAATGAAGGCTGATAGCCAGAAACCGGTCCTTGGATGCTTGATTCCGGTCTGGGAAAGACATGGCTTGGTAGTTCGGACTGGACTGTTCCCATGAGGCACAGGGTCAGAGCTGATTTGCATATAGCCAGTGTCTAACCCAGGGTGGTGTGGAGTGCAAAAAAACAATGGATTTAGGCCCAGATCCTTGTACTGGGGTGAATGTAGGACATTGTTCTACATTCTGTCCATCAACTGTGTTTTTTGCAATTTTCACCCCGAGTGGGCTGGGTATGCTCAGACGTGAGTCCCAGGCTCTCCACACCACTGGAGTCAAGCTATCCAGGCTGAATGAAGGCTGATAGCCAGAAACCGGTCCTTGGATGCTTGATTCTGGTCTGGGAAAGACATGGCTTGGTAGTTCGGACTGGACTGTTCCCATGAGGCACAGGGTCAGAGCTGATTTGCATATAGCCAGTGTCTAACCCAGGGTGGTGTGGAGTGCAAAAAAATGATGGATTTAGGCCCAGATCCTTGTATTGGGGTGAATGTAAGACATTGTTCTACATTCTGTCCATCAACTGTGTTTTTTGCAATTTTCACCCCGAGTGGGCTGGGTATGCTCAGACGTGAGTCCCAGGCTCTCCACACCACTGGAGTCAAGCTATCCAGGCTGAATGAAGGCTGACAGCCAGAAACCGGTCCTTGGATGCTTGATTCCGGTCTTGGAACGACATGGCTTGGTAATTCGGACTGGACTGTTCCCATGAGGCACAGGGTCAGAGCTGATTTGCATATAGCCAGTGTCTAACCCATGGTGGTGTGGAGTGGGAAAAAAACGATGGATTTAGGCCCAGATCCTTGTACTGGGGTGAATGTATGACATTGTTGTACATTCTGCCATCAACTGTATTTTTTGCAATTTTCACCCCGAGTGGGCTGGGTATGCTCAGACGTGAATCCCCGGCTCTCCACACCACTGGAGTCAAGCTGTCCAGGCTGAATGAAGGCTGATAGCCAGAAACCGGTCCTTGGATGCTTGATTCCGGTCTGGGAAAGACATGGCTTGGTAGTTCGGACTGGACTGTTCCCATGAGGCACAGGGTCAGAGCTGATTTGCATATAGCCAGTGTCTAACCCAGGGTGGTGTGGAGTGCAAAAAAATGATGGATTTAGACCCAGATCCTTGTACTGGGGTGAATGTATGACATTGTTCTACATTCTGTCCATCAACTGTGTTTTTTGCAATTTTCACCCCGAGTGGGCTGGGTATGCTCAGACATGAGTCCCAGGCTCTCCACACCACTGGAGTCAAGCTATCCAGGCTGAATGAAGGCTGATAGCCAGAAACCGGTCCTTGGATGCTTGATTCCGGTCTGGGAAAGACATGGCTTGGTAGTTCGGGCTGGACTGTTCCCATGAGGCACAGGGTCAGAACTGATTTGCATATAGCCAGTGTCTAACCCAGGGTGGTGTGGAATGCAAAAAAACGATGGATTTAGGCCCAGATCCTTGTACTGGGGTGAATGTATGACATTGTTCTACATTCTGTCAATCAACTGTGTTTTTTGCAATTTTCACCCCGAGTGGGCTGGGTATGCTCAGACGTGAGTCCCAGGCTCTCCACACCACTGGAGTCAAGCTATCCAGGCTGAATGAAGGCTGATAGCCAGAAACCGGTCCTTGGATGCTTGATTCCGGTCTGGGAAAGACATGGCTTGGTGGTTCGGACTGGACTGTTCCCATGAGGCACAGGGTCAGAGCTGATTTGCATATAGCCAGGGTCTAACCCAGGGTGGTGTGGAGTGAAAAAAAACGATGGATTTAGGCCCAGATCCTTGTACTGGGGTGAATGTATGACATTGTTCTACATTCTGTCCATCAACTGTGTTTTTTGCAATTTTCACCCCGAGTGGGCTGGGTATGCTCAGACATGAGTCCCAGGCTCTCCACACCACTGGAGTCAAGCTATCCAGGCTGAATGAAGGCTGATAGCCAGAAACCGGTCCTTGGATGCTTGATTCCGGTCTGGGAAAGACATGGCTTGGTAGTTCGGGCTGGACTGTTCCCATGAGGCACAGGGTCAGAACTGATTTGCATATAGCCAGTGTCTAACCCAGGGTGGTGTGGAATGCAAAAAAACGATGGATTTAGGCCCAGATCCTTGTACTGGGGTGAATGTATGACATTGTTCTACATTCTGTCAATCAACTGTGTTTTTTGCAATTTTCACCCCGAGTGGGCTGGGTATGCTCAGACGTGAGTCCCAGGCTCTCCACACCACTGGAGTCAAGCTATCCAGGCTGAATGAAGGCTGATAGCCAGAAACCGGTCCTTGGATGCTTGATTCCGGTCTGGGAAAGACATGGCTTGGTAGTTCGGACTGGACTGTTCCCATGAGGCACAGGGTCAGAGCTGATTTGCATATAGCCAGGGTCTAACCCAGGGTGGTGTGGAGTGAAAAAAAACGATGGATTTAGGCCCAGATCCTTGTACTGGGGTGAATGTATGACATTGTTCTACATTCTGTCCATCAACTGTGTTTTTTGCAATTTTCACCCCGAGTAGGCTGGGTATGCGCAGACATGAGTCCCAGGCTCTCCACACCACTGGAGTCAAGCTATCCAGGCTGAATGAAGGCTGATAGCCAGAAACCGGTCCTTGGATGCTTGATTCCGGTCTGGGAAAGACATGGCTTGGTAGTTCGGACTGGACTGTTCCCATGAGGCACAGGGTCAGAGCTGATTTGCATATAGCCAGTGTCTAACCCATGGTGGTGTGGAGTGGGAAAAAAACGATGGATTTAGGCCCAGATCCTTGTACTGGGGTGAATGTATGACATTGTTGTACATTCTTCCATCAACTGTGTTTTTTGCAATTTTCACCCCGAGTGGGCTGGGTATGCTCAGACGTGAATCCCAGGCTCTCCACACCACTGGAGTCAAGCTGTCCAGGCTGAATGAAGGCTGATAGCCAGAAACCGGTCCTTGGATGCTTGATTCCGGTCTGGGAAAGACATGGCTTGGTAGTTCGGACTGGACTGTTCCCATGAGGCACAGGGTCAGAGCTGATTTGCATATAGCCAGTGTCTAACCCAGGGTGGTGTGGAGTGCAAAAAAATGATGGATTTAGACCCAGATCCTTGTACTGGGGTGAATGTATGACATTGTTCTACATTCTGTCCATCAACTGTGTTTTTTGCAATTTTCACCCCGAGTGGGCAGTGTATGCTCAGACGTGAGTCCCAGGCTCTCCACCCCACTGGAGTCAAGCTATCCAGGCTGAATGAAGGCTGATAGCCAGAAACCGGTCCTTGGATGCTTGATTCCGGTCCGGGAAAGACATGGCTTGGTAGTTCGGACTGGACTGTTCCCATGAGGCACAGGGTCAGAGCTGATTTGCATATAGCCAGTGTCTAACCCAGGGTGGTGTGGAGTGCAAAAAAAACGATGGATTTAAGCCCAGATCCTTGTACTGGGGTGAATGTATGACATTGTTCTACATTCTGTCCATCAACTGTATTTTTTGCAATTTTCACCCGAGTAGTCTGGGTATGCTCAGACGTGAGTCCCAGGCTCTCCACACCACTGGAGTCAAGCTATCCAGGCTGAATGAAGGCTGATAGCCAGAAACCGGTCCTTGGATGCTTGATTCCGGTCTGGGAAAGACATGGCTTGGTAGTTCGGACTGGACTGTTCCCATGAGGCACAGGGTCAGAGCTGATTTGCATATAGCCAGTGTCTAACCCAGGGTGGTGTGGAGTGCAAAAAAACAATGGATTTAGGCCCAGATCCTTGTACTGGGGTGAATGTAGGACATTGTTCTACATTCTGTCCATCAACTGTGTTTTTTGCAATTTTCACCCCGAGTGGGCTGGGTATGCTCAGACGTGAGTCCCAGGCTCTCCACACCACTGGAGTCAAGCTATCCAGGCTGAATGAAGGCTGATAGCCAGAAACCGGTCCTTGGATGCTTGATTCTGGTCTGGGAAAGACATGGCTTGGTAGTTCGGACTGGACTGTTCCCATGAGGCACAGGGTCAGAGCTGATTTGCATATAGCCAGTGTCTAACCCAGGGTGGTGTGGAGTGCAAAAAAATGATGGATTTAGGCCCAGATCCTTGTATTGGGGTGAATGTAAGACATTGTTCTACATTCTGTCCATCAACTGTGTTTTTTGCAATTTTCACCCCGAGTGGGCTGGGTATGCTCAGACGTGAGTCCCAGGCTCTCCACACCACTGGAGTCAAGCTATCCAGGCTGAATGAAGGCTGACAGCCAGAAACCGGTCCTTGGATGCTTGATTCCGGTCTTGGAACGACATGGCTTGGTAATTCGGACTGGACTGTTCCCATGAGGCACAGGGTCAGAGCTGATTTGCATATAGCCAGTGTCTAACCCATGGTGGTGTGGAGTGGGAAAAAAACAATGGATTTAGGCCCAGATCCTTGTACTGGGGTGAATGTATGACATTGTTGTACATTCTGCCATCAACTGTATTTTTTGCAATTTTCACCCCGAGTGGGCTGGGTATGCTCAGACGTGAATCCCCGGCTCTCCACACCACTGGAGTCAAGCTGTCCAGGCTGAATGAAGGCTGATAGCCAGAAACCGGTCCTTGGATGCTTGATTCCGGTCTGGGAAAGACATGGCTTGGTAGTTTGGACTGGACTGTTCCCATGAGGCACAGGGTCAGAGCTGATTTGCATATAGCCAGTGTCTAACCCAGGGTGGTGTGGAGTGCAAAAAAATGATGGATTTAGACCCAGATCCTTGTACTGGGTTGAATGTATGACATTGTTCTACATTCTGTCCATCAACTGTGTTTTTTGCAATTTTCACCCCGAGTGGGCTGGGTATGCTCAGACATGAGTCCCAGGCTCTCCACACCACTGGAGTCAAGCTATCCAGGCTGAATGAAGGCTGATAGCCAGAAACCGGTCCTTGGATGCTTGATTCCGGTCTGGGAAAGACATGGCTTGGTAGTTCGGGCTGGACTGTTCCCATGAGGCACAGGGTCAGAGCTGATTTGCATATAGCCAGTGTCTAACCCAGGGTGGTGTGGAATGCAAAAAAACGATGGATTTAGGCCCAGATCCTTGTACTGGGGTGAATGTATGACATTGTTCTACATTCTGTCCATCAACTGTGTTTTTTGCAATTTTCACCCCGAGTGGGCTGGGTATGCTCAGACGTGAGTCCCAGGCTCTCCACACCACTGGAGTCAAGCTATCCAGGCTGAATGAAGGCTGATAGCCAGAAACCGGTCCTTGGATGCTTGATTCCGGTCTGGGAAAGACATGGCTTGGTAGTTCGGACTGGACTGTTCCCATGAGGCACAGGGTCAGAGCTGATTTGCATATAGCCAGGGTCTAACCCAGGGTGGTGTGGAGTGCAAAAAAACGATGGATTTAGGCCCAGATCCTTGTACTGGGGTGAATGTATGACATTGTTCTACATTCTGTCCATCAACTGTGTTTTTTGCAATTTTCACCCCGAGTAGGCTGGGTATGCGCAGACGTGAGTCCCAGGCTCTCCACACCACTGGAGTCAAGCTATCCAGGCTGAATGAAGGCTGATAGCCAGAAACCGGTCCTTGGATGCTTGATTCCGGTCTGGGAAAGACATGGCTTGGTAGTTCGGACTGGACTGTTCCCATGAGGCACAGGGTCAGAGCTGATTTGCATATAGCCAGTGTCTAACCCATGGTGGTGTGGAGTGGGAAAAAAACGATGGATTTAGGCCCAGATCCTTGTACTGGGGTGAATGTATGACATTGTTGTACATTCTGCCATCAACTGTGTTTTTTGCAATTTTCACCCCGAGTGGGCTGGGTATGCTCAGACGTGAATCCCAGGCTCTCCACACCACTGGAGTCAAGCTATCCAGGCTGAATGAAGGCTGACAGCCAGAAACCGGTCCTTGGATGCTTGATTCCGGTCTTGGAACGACATGGCTTGGTAATTCGGACTGGACTGTTCCCATGAGGCACAGGGTCAGAGCTGATTTGCATATAGCCAGTGTCTAACCCATGGTGGTGTGGAGTGGGAAAAAAACGATGGATTTAGGCCCAGATCCTTGTACTGGGGTGAATGTATGACATTGTTGTACATTCTGCCATCAACTGTATTTTTTGCAATTTTCACCCCGAGTGGGCTGGGTATGCTCAGACGTGAATCCCAGGCTCTCCACACCACTGGAGTCAAGCTGTCCAGGCTGAATGAAGGCTGATAGCCAGAAACCGGTCCTTGGATGCTTGATTCCGGTCTGGGAAAGACATGGCTTGGTAGTTCGGACTGGACTGTTCCCATGAGGCACAGGGTCAGAGCTGATTTGCATATAGCCAGTGTCTAACCCAGGGTGGTGTGGAGTGCAAAAAAATGATGGATTTAGACCCAGATCCTTGTACTGGGGTGAATGTATGACATTGTTCTACATTCTGTCCATCAACTGTGTTTTTTGCAATTTTCACCCCGAGTGGGCTGGGTATGCTCAGACGTGAGTCCCAGGCTCTCCACACCACTGGAGTCAAGCTATCCAGGCTGAATGAAGGCTGATAGCCAGAAACCGGTCCTTGGATGCTTGATTCCGGTCTGGGAAAGACATGGCTTGGTAGTTCGGGCTGGACTGTTCCCATGAGGCACAGGGTCAGAGCTGATTTGCATATAGCCAGTGTCTAACCCAGGGTGGTGTGGAATGCAAAAAAACGATGGATTTAGGCCCAGATCCTTGTACTGGGGTGAATGTATGACATTGTTCTACATTCTGTCCATCAACTGTGTTTTTTGCAATTTTCACCCCGAGTGGGCTGGGTATGCTCAGACGTGAGTCCCAGGCTCTCCACACCACTGGAGTCAAGCTATCCAGGCTGAATGAAGGCTGATAGCCAGAAACCGGTCCTTGGATGCTTGATTCCGGTCTGGGAAAGACATGGCTTGGTAGTTCGGATTGGACTGTTCCCATGAGGCACAGGGTCAGAGCTGATTTGCATATAGCCAGGGTCTAACCCAGGGTGGTGTGGAGTGCAAAAAAACGATGGATTTAGGCCCAGATCCTTGTACTGGGGTGAATGTATGACATTGTTCTACATTCTGTCCATCAACTGTGTTTTTTGCAATTTTCACCCCGAGTAGGCTGGATATGCGCAGACGTGAGTCCCAGGCTCTCCACACCACTGGAGTCAAGCTATCCAGGCTGAATGAAGGCTGATAGCCAGAAACCGGTCCTTGGATGCTTGATTCCGGTCTGGGAAAGACATGGCTTGGTAGTTCGGACTGGGCTGTTCCCATGAGGCACAGGGTCAGAGCTGATTTGCATATAGCCAGTGTCTAACCCATGGTGGTGTGGAGTGGGAAAAAAACGATGGATTTAGGCCCAGATACTTGTACTGGGGTGAATGTATGACATTGTTGTACATTCTGCCATCAACTGTGTTTTTTGCAATTTTCACCCCGAGTGGGCTGGGTATGCTCAGACATGAGTCCCAGGCTCTCCACACCACTGGAGTCAAGCTATCCAGGCTGAATGAAGGCTGATAGCCAGAAACCGGTCCTTGGATGCTTGATTCCGGTCTGGGAAAGACATGGCTTGGTAGTTCGGGCTGGACTGTTCCCATGAGGCACAGGGTCAGAACTGATTTGCATATAGCCAGTGTCTAACCCAGGGTGGTGTGGAATGCAAAAAAACGATGGATTTAGGCCCAGATCCTTGTACTGGGGTGAATGTATGACATTGTTCTACATTCTGTCAATCAACTGTGTTTTTTGCAATTTTCACCCCGAGTGGGCTGGGTATGCTCAGACGTGAGTCCCAGGCTCTCCACACCACTGGAGTCAAGCTATCCAGGCTGAATGAAGGCTGATAGCCAGAAACCGGTCCTTGGATGCTTGATTCCGGTCTGGGAAAGACATGGCTTGGTAGTTCGGACTGGACTGTTCCCATGAGGCACAGGGTCAGAGCTGATTTGCATATAGCCAGGGTCTAACCCAGGGTGGTGTGGAGTGAAAAAAAACGATGGATTTAGGCCCAGATCCTTGTACTGGGGTGAATGTATGACATTGTTCTACATTCTGTCCATCAACTGTGTTTTTTGCAATTTTCACCCCGAGTAGGCTGGGTATGCGCAGACATGAGTCCCAGGCTCTCCACACCACTGGAGTCAAGCTATCCAGGCTGAATGAAGGCTGATAGCCAGAAACCGGTCCTTGGATGCTTGATTCCGGTCTGGGAAAGACATGGCTTGGTAGTTCGGACTGGACTGTTCCCATGAGGCACAGGGTCAGAGCTGATTTGCATATAGCCAGTGTCTAACCCAGGGTGGTGTGGAGTGCAAAAAAATGATGGATTTAGGCCCAGATCCTTGTATTGGGGTGAATGTAAGACATTGTTCTACATTCTGTCCATCAACTGTGTTTTTTGCAATTTTCACCCCGAGTGGGCTGGGTATGCTCAGACGTGAGTCCCAGGCTCTCCACACCACTGGAGTCAAGCTATCCAGGCTGAATGAAGGCTGACAGCCAGAAACCGGTCCTTGGATGCTTGATTCCGGTCTTGGAACGACATGGCTTGGTAATTCGGACTGGACTGTTCCCATGAGGCACAGGGTCAGAGCTGATTTGCATATAGCCAGTGTCTAACCCATGGTGGTGTGGAGTGGGAAAAAAACAATGGATTTAGGCCCAGATCCTTGTACTGGGGTGAATGTATGACATTGTTGTACATTCTGCCATCAACTGTATTTTTTGCAATTTTCACCCCGAGTGGGCTGGGTATGCTCAGACGTGAATCCCCGGCTCTCCACACCACTGGAGTCAAGCTGTCCAGGCTGAATGAAGGCTGATAGCCAGAAACCGGTCCTTGGATGCTTGATTCCGGTCTGGGAAAGACATGGCTTGGTAGTTTGGACTGGACTGTTCCCATGAGGCACAGGGTCAGAGCTGATTTGCATATAGCCAGTGTCTAACCCATGGTGGTGTGGAGTGGGAAAAAACAATGGATTTAGGCCCAGATCCTTGTACTGGGGTGAATGTATGACATTGTTGTACATTCTGCCATCAACTGTATTTTTTGCAATTTTCACCCCGAGTGGGCTGGGTATGCTCAGACGTGAATCCCAGGCTCTCCACACCACTGGAGTCAAGCTGTCCAGGCTCAATGAAGGCTGATAGCCAGAAACCGGTCCTTGGATGCTTGATTCCGGTCTGGGAAAGACATGGCTTGGTAGTTCGGACTGGACTGTTCCCATGAGGCACAGGGTCAGAGCTGATTTGCATATAGCCAGTGTCTAACCCAGGGTGGTGTGGAGTGCAAAAAAATGATGGATTTAGACCCAGATCCTTGTACTGGGGTGAATGTATGACTTTGTTCTACATTCTGTCCATCAACTGTGTTTTTTGCAATTTTCATCCCGAGTGGGCTGGGTATGCTCAGACGTGAGTCCCAGGCTCTCCACACCACTGGAGTCAAGCTATCCAGGCTGAATGAAGGCTGATAGCCAGAAACCGGTCCTTGGATGCTTGATTCCGGTCTGGGAAAGACATGGCTTGGTAGTTCGGGCTGGACTGTTCCCATGAGGCACAGGGTCAGAACTGATTTGCATATAGCCAGTGTCTAACCCAGGGTGGTGTGGAATGCAAAAAAACGATGGATTTAGGCCCAGATCCTTGTACTGGGGTGAATGTATGACATTGTTCTACATTCTGTCAATCAACTGTGTTTTTTGCAATTTTCACCCCGAGTGGGCTGGGTATGCTCAGACGTGAGTCCCAGGCTCTCCACACCACTGGAGTCAAGCTATCCAGGCTGAATGAAGGCTGATAGCCAGAAACCGGTCCTTGGATGCTTGATTCCGGTCTGGGAAAGACATGGCTTGGTAGTTCGGACTGGACTGTTCCCATGAGGCACAGGGTCAGAGCTGATTTGCATATAGCCAGGGTCTAACCCAGGGTGGTGTGGAGTGAAAAAAAACGATGGATTTAGGCCCAGATCCTTGTACTGGGGTGAATGTATGACATTGTTCTACATTCTGTCCATCAACTGTGTTTTTTGCAATTTTCACCCCGAGTAGGCTGGGTATGCGCAGACATGAGTCCCAGGCTCTCCACACCACTGGAGTCAAGCTATCCAGGCTGAATGAAGGCTGATAGCCAGAAACCGGTCCTTGGATGCTTGATTCCGGTCTGGGAAAGACATGGCTTGGTAGTTCGGACTGGACTGTTCCCATGAGGCACAGGGTCAGAGCTGATTTGCATATAGCCAGTGTCTAACCCATGGTGGTGTGGAGTGGGGAAAAAACGATGGATTTAGGCCCAGATCCTTGTACTGGGGTGAATGTATGACATTGTTGTACATTCTTCCATCAACTGTGTTTTTTGCAATTTTCACCCCGAGTGGGCTGGGTATGCTCAGACGTGAATCCCAGGCTCTCCACACCACTGGAGTCAAGCTGTCCAGGCTGAATGAAGGCTGATAGCCAGAAACCGGTCCTTGGATGCTTGATTCCGGTCTGGGAAAGACATGGCTTGGTAGTTCGGACTGGACTGTTCCCATGAGGCACAGGGTCAGAGCTGATTTGCATATAGCCAGTGTCTAACCCAGGGTGGTGTGGAGTGCAAAAAAATGATGGATTTAGACCCAGATCCTTGTACTGGGGTGAATGTATGACATTGTTCTACATTCTGTCCATCAACTGTGTTTTTTGCAATTTTCACCCCGAGTGGGCAGTGTATGCTCAGACGTGAGTCCCAGGCTCTCCACCCCACTGGAGTCAAGCTATCCAGGCTGAATGAAGGCTGATAGCCAGAAACCGGTCCTTGGATGCTTGATTCCGGTCCGGGAAAGACATGGCTTGGTAGTTCGGACTGGACTGTTCCCATGAGGCACAGGGTCAGAGCTGATTTGCATATGGCCAGTGTCTAACCCAGGGTGGTGTGGAGTGCAAAAAAAACGATGGATTTAAGCCCAGATCCTTGTACTGGGGTGAATGTATGACATTGTTCTACATTCTGTCCATCAACTGTATTTTTTGCAATTTTCACCCGAGTAGTCTGGGTATGCTCAGACGTGAGTCCCAGGCTCTCCACACCACTGGAGTCAAGCTATCCAGGCTGAATGAAGGCTGATAGCCAGAAACCGGTCCTTGGATGCTTGATTCCGGTCTGGGAAAGACATGGCTTGGTAGTTCGGACTGGACTGTTCCCATGAGGCACAGGGTCAGAGCTGATTTGCATATAGCCAGTGTCTAACCCAGGGTGGTGTGGAGTGCAAAAAAACAATGGATTTAGGCCCAGATCCTTGTACTGGGGTGAATGTAGGACATTGTTCTACATTCTGTCCATCAACTGTGTTTTTTGCAATTTTCACCCCGAGTGGGCTGGGTATGCTCAGACGTGAGTCCCAGGCTCTCCACACCACTGGAGTCAAGCTATCCAGGCTGAATGAAGGCTGATAGCCAGAAACCGGTCCTTGGATGCTTGATTCTGGTCTGGGAAAGACATGGCTTGGTAGTTCGGACTGGACTGTTCCCATGAGGCACAGGGTCAGAGCTGATTTGCATATAGCCAGTGTCTAACCCAGGGTGGTGTGGAGTGCAAAAAAATGATGGATTTAGGCCCAGATCCTTGTATTGGGGTGAATGTAAGACATTGTTCTACATTCTGTCCATCAACTGTGTTTTTTGCAATTTTCACCCCGAGTGGGCTGGGTATGCTCAGACGTGAGTCCCAGGCTCTCCACACCACTGGAGTCAAGCTATCCAGGCTGAATGAAGGCTGACAGCCAGAAACCGGTCCTTGGATGCTTGATTCCGGTCTTGGAACGACATGGCTTGGTAATTCGGACTGGACTGTTCCCATGAGGCACAGGGTCAGAGCTGATTTGCATATAGCCAGTGTCTAACCCATGGTGGTGTGGAGTGGGAAAAAAACGATGGATTTAGGCCCAGATCCTTGTACTGGGGTGAATGTATGACATTGTTGTACATTCTGCCATCAACTGTATTTTTTGCAATTTTCACCCCGAGTGGGCTGGGTATGCTCAGACGTGAATCCCCGGCTCTCCACACCACTGGAGTCAAGCTGTCCAGGCTGAATGAAGGCTGATAGCCAGAAACCGGTCCTTGGATGCTTGATTCCGGTCTGGGAAAGACATGGCTTGGTAGTTCGGACTGGACTGTTCCCATGAGGCACAGGGTCAGAGCTGATTTGCATATAGCCAGTGTCTAACCCAGGGTGGTGTGGAGTGCAAAAAAATGATGGATTTAGACCCAGATCCTTGTACTGGGGTGAATGTATGACATTGTTCTACATTCTGTCCATCAACTGTGTTTTTTGCAATTTTCACCCCGAGTGGGCTGGGTATGCTCAGACATGAGTCCCAGGCTCTCCACACCACTGGAGTCAAGCTATCCAGGCTGAATGAAGGCTGATAGCCAGAAACCGGTCCTTGGATGCTTGATTCCGGTCTGGGAAAGACATGGCTTGGTAGTTCGGGCTGGACTGTTCCCATGAGGCACAGGGTCAGAACTGATTTGCATATAGCCAGTGTCTAACCCAGGGTGGTGTGGAATGCAAAAAAACGATGGATTTAGGCCCAGATCCTTGTACTGGGGTGAATGTATGACATTGTTCTACATTCTGTCAATCAACTGTGTTTTTTGCAATTTTCACCCCGAGTGGGCTGGGTATGCTCAGACGTGAGTCCCAGGCTCTCCACACCACTGGAGTCAAGCTATCCAGGCTGAATGAAGGCTGATAGCCAGAAACCGGTCCTTGGATGCTTGATTCCGGTCTGGGAAAGACATGGCTTGGTGGTTCGGACTGGACTGTTCCCATGAGGCACAGGGTCAGAGCTGATTTGCATATAGCCAGGGTCTAACCCAGGGTGGTGTGGAGTGAAAAAAAACGATGGATTTAGGCCCAGATCCTTGTACTGGGGTGAATGTATGACATTGTTCTACATTCTGTCCATCAACTGTGTTTTTTGCAATTTTCACCCCGAGTGGGCTGGGTATGCTCAGACATGAGTCCCAGGCTCTCCACACCACTGGAGTCAAGCTATCCAGGCTGAATGAAGGCTGATAGCCAGAAACCGGTCCTTGGATGCTTGATTCCGGTCTGGGAAAGACATGGCTTGGTAGTTCGGGCTGGACTGTTCCCATGAGGCACAGGGTCAGAACTGATTTGCATATAGCCAGTGTCTAACCCAGGGTGGTGTGGAATGCAAAAAAACGATGGATTTAGGCCCAGATCCTTGTACTGGGGTGAATGTATGACATTGTTCTACATTCTGTCAATCAACTGTGTTTTTTGCAATTTTCACCCCGAGTGGGCTGGGTATGCTCAGACGTGAGTCCCAGGCTCTCCACACCACTGGAGTCAAGCTATCCAGGCTGAATGAAGGCTGATAGCCAGAAACCGGTCCTTGGATGCTTGATTCCGGTCTGGGAAAGACATGGCTTGGTAGTTCGGACTGGACTGTTCCCATGAGGCACAGGGTCAGAGCTGATTTGCATATAGCCAGGGTCTAACCCAGGGTGGTGTGGAGTGAAAAAAAACGATGGATTTAGGCCCAGATCCTTGTACTGGGGTGAATGTATGACATTGTTCTACATTCTGTCCATCAACTGTGTTTTTTGCAATTTTCACCCCGAGTAGGCTGGGTATGCGCAGACATGAGTCCCAGGCTCTCCACACCACTGGAGTCAAGCTATCCAGGCTGAATGAAGGCTGATAGCCAGAAACCGGTCCTTGGATGCTTGATTCCGGTCTGGGAAAGACATGGCTTGGTAGTTCGGACTGGACTGTTCCCATGAGGCACAGGGTCAGAGCTGATTTGCATATAGCCAGTGTCTAACCCATGGTGGTGTGGAGTGGGAAAAAAACGATGGATTTAGGCCCAGATCCTTGTACTGGGGTGAATGTATGACATTGTTGTACATTCTTCCATCAACTGTGTTTTTTGCAATTTTCACCCCGAGTGGGCTGGGTATGCTCAGACGTGAATCCCAGGCTCTCCACACCACTGGAGTCAAGCTGTCCAGGCTGAATGAAGGCTGATAGCCAGAAACCGGTCCTTGGATGCTTGATTCCGGTCTGGGAAAGACATGGCTTGGTAGTTCGGACTGGACTGTTCCCATGAGGCACAGGGTCAGAGCTGATTTGCATATAGCCAGTGTCTAACCCAGGGTGGTGTGGAGTGCAAAAAAATGATGGATTTAGACCCAGATCCTTGTACTGGGGTGAATGTATGACATTGTTCTACATTCTGTCCATCAACTGTGTTTTTTGCAATTTTCACCCCGAGTGGGCAGTGTATGCTCAGACGTGAGTCCCAGGCTCTCCACCCCACTGGAGTCAAGCTATCCAGGCTGAATGAAGGCTGATAGCCAGAAACCGGTCCTTGGATGCTTGATTCCGGTCCGGGAAAGACATGGCTTGGTAGTTCGGACTGGACTGTTCCCATGAGGCACAGGGTCAGAGCTGATTTGCATATAGCCAGTGTCTAACCCAGGGTGGTGTGGAGTGCAAAAAAAACGATGGATTTAAGCCCAGATCCTTGTACTGGGGTGAATGTATGACATTGTTCTACATTCTGTCCATCAACTGTATTTTTTGCAATTTTCACCCGAGTAGTCTGGGTATGCTCAGACGTGAGTCCCAGGCTCTCCACACCACTGGAGTCAAGCTATCCAGGCTGAATGAAGGCTGATAGCCAGAAACCGGTCCTTGGATGCTTGATTCCGGTCTGGGAAAGACATGGCTTGGTAGTTCGGACTGGACTGTTCCCATGAGGCACAGGGTCAGAGCTGATTTGCATATAGCCAGTGTCTAACCCAGGGTGGTGTGGAGTGCAAAAAAACAATGGATTTAGGCCCAGATCCTTGTACTGGGGTGAATGTAGGACATTGTTCTACATTCTGTCCATCAACTGTGTTTTTTGCAATTTTCACCCCGAGTGGGCTGGGTATGCTCAGACGTGAGTCCCAGGCTCTCCACACCACTGGAGTCAAGCTATCCAGGCTGAATGAAGGCTGATAGCCAGAAACCGGTCCTTGGATGCTTGATTCTGGTCTGGGAAAGACATGGCTTGGTAGTTCGGACTGGACTGTTCCCATGAGGCACAGGGTCAGAGCTGATTTGCATATAGCCAGTGTCTAACCCAGGGTGGTGTGGAGTGCAAAAAAATGATGGATTTAGGCCCAGATCCTTGTATTGGGGTGAATGTAAGACATTGTTCTACATTCTGTCCATCAACTGTGTTTTTTGCAATTTTCACCCCGAGTGGGCTGGGTATGCTCAGACGTGAGTCCCAGGCTCTCCACACCACTGGAGTCAAGCTATCCAGGCTGAATGAAGGCTGACAGCCAGAAACCGGTCCTTGGATGCTTGATTCCGGTCTTGGAACGACATGGCTTGGTAATTCGGACTGGACTGTTCCCATGAGGCACAGGGTCAGAGCTGATTTGCATATAGCCAGTGTCTAACCCATGGTGGTGTGGAGTGGGAAAAAAACAATGGATTTAGGCCCAGATCCTTGTACTGGGGTGAATGTATGACATTGTTGTACATTCTGCCATCAACTGTATTTTTTGCAATTTTCACCCCGAGTGGGCTGGGTATGCTCAGACGTGAATCCCCGGCTCTCCACACCACTGGAGTCAAGCTGTCCAGGCTGAATGAAGGCTGATAGCCAGAAACCGGTCCTTGGATGCTTGATTCCGGTCTGGGAAAGACATGGCTTGGTAGTTTGGACTGGACTGTTCCCATGAGGCACAGGGTCAGAGCTGATTTGCATATAGCCAGTGTCTAACCCAGGGTGGTGTGGAGTGCAAAAAAATGATGGATTTAGACCCAGATCCTTGTACTGGGTTGAATGTATGACATTGTTCTACATTCTGTCCATCAACTGTGTTTTTTGCAATTTTCACCCCGAGTGGGCTGGGTATGCTCAGACATGAGTCCCAGGCTCTCCACACCACTGGAGTCAAGCTATCCAGGCTGAATGAAGGCTGATAGCCAGAAACCGGTCCTTGGATGCTTGATTCCGGTCTGGGAAAGACATGGCTTGGTAGTTCGGGCTGGACTGTTCCCATGAGGCACAGGGTCAGAGCTGATTTGCATATAGCCAGTGTCTAACCCAGGGTGGTGTGGAATGCAAAAAAACGATGGATTTAGGCCCAGATCCTTGTACTGGGGTGAATGTATGACATTGTTCTACATTCTGTCCATCAACTGTGTTTTTTGCAATTTTCACCCCGAGTGGGCTGGGTATGCTCAGACGTGAGTCCCAGGCTCTCCACACCACTGGAGTCAAGCTATCCAGGCTGAATGAAGGCTGATAGCCAGAAACCGGTCCTTGGATGCTTGATTCCGGTCTGGGAAAGACATGGCTTGGTAGTTCGGACTGGACTGTTCCCATGAGGCACAGGGTCAGAGCTGATTTGCATATAGCCAGGGTCTAACCCAGGGTGGTGTGGAGTGCAAAAAAACGATGGATTTAGGCCCAGATCCTTGTACTGGGGTGAATGTATGACATTGTTCTACATTCTGTCCATCAACTGTGTTTTTTGCAATTTTCACCCCGAGTAGGCTGGGTATGCGCAGACGTGAGTCCCAGGCTCTCCACACCACTGGAGTCAAGCTATCCAGGCTGAATGAAGGCTGATAGCCAGAAACCGGTCCTTGGATGCTTGATTCCGGTCTGGGAAAGACATGGCTTGGTAGTTCGGACTGGACTGTTCCCATGAGGCACAGGGTCAGAGCTGATTTGCATATAGCCAGTGTCTAACCCATGGTGGTGTGGAGTGGGAAAAAAACGATGGATTTAGGCCCAGATCCTTGTACTGGGGTGAATGTATGACATTGTTGTACATTCTGCCATCAACTGTGTTTTTTGCAATTTTCACCCCGAGTGGGCTGGGTATGCTCAGACGTGAATCCCAGGCTCTCCACACCCCTGGAGTCAAGCTATCCAGGCTGAATGAAGGCTGACAGCCAGAAACCGGTCCTTGGATGCTTGATTCCGGTCTTGGAACGACATGGCTTGGTAATTCGGACTGGACTGTTCCCATGAGGCACAGGGTCAGAGCTGATTTGCATATAGCCAGTGTCTAACCCATGGTGGTGTGGAGTGGGAAAAAAACGATGGATTTAGGCCCAGATCCTTGTACTGGGGTGAATGTATGACATTGTTGTACATTCTGCCATCAACTGTATTTTTTGCAATTTTCACCCCGAGTGGGCTGGGTATGCTCAGACGTGAATCCCAGGCTCTCCACACCACTGGAGTCAAGCTGTCCAGGCTGAATGAAGGCTGATAGCCAGAAACCGGTCCTTGGATGCTTGATTCCGGTCTGGGAAAGACATGGCTTGGTAGTTCGGACTGGACTGTTCCCATGAGGCACAGGGTCAGAGCTGATTTGCATATAGCCAGTGTCTAACCCAGGGTGGTGTGGAGTGCAAAAAAATGATGGATTTAGACCCAGATCCTTGTACTGGGGTGAATGTATGACATTGTTCTACATTCTGTCCATCAACTGTGTTTTTTGCAATTTTCACCCCGAGTGGGCTGGGTATGCTCAGACGTGAGTCCCAGGCTCTCCACACCACTGGAGTCAAGCTATCCAGGCTGAATGAAGGCTGATAGCCAGAAACCGGTCCTTGGATGCTTGATTCCGGTCTGGGAAAGACATGGCTTGGTAGTTCGGGCTGGACTGTTCCCATGAGGCACAGGGTCAGAGCTGATTTGCATATAGCCAGTGTCTAACCCAGGGTGGTGTGGAATGCAAAAAAACGATGGATTTAGGCCCAGATCCTTGTACTGGGGTGAATGTATGACATTGTTCTACATTCTGTCCATCAACTGTGTTTTTTGCAATTTTCACCCCGAGTGGGCTGGGTATGCTCAGACGTGAGTCCCAGGCTCTCCACACCACTGGAGTCAAGCTATCCAGGCTGAATGAAGGCTGATAGCCAGAAACCGGTCCTTGGATGCTTGATTCCGGTCTGGGAAAGACATGGCTTGGTAGTTCGGATTGGACTGTTCCCATGAGGCACAGGGTCAGAGCTGATTTGCATATAGCCAGGGTCTAACCCAGGGTGGTGTGGAGTGCAAAAAAACGATGGATTTAGGCCCAGATCCTTGTACTGGGGTGAATGTATGACATTGTTCTACATTCTGTCCATCAACTGTGTTTTTTGCAATTTTCACCCCGAGTAGGCTGGATATGCGCAGACGTGAGTCCCAGGCTCTCCACACCACTGGAGTCAAGCTATCCAGGCTGAATGAAGGCTGATAGCCAGAAACCGGTCCTTGGATGCTTGATTCCGGTCTGGGAAAGACATGGCTTGGTAGTTCGGACTGGGCTGTTCCCATGAGGCACAGGGTCAGAGCTGATTTGCATATAGCCAGTGTCTAACCCATGGTGGTGTGGAGTGGGAAAAAAACGATGGATTTAGGCCCAGATACTTGTACTGGGGTGAATGTATGACATTGTTGTACATTCTGCCATCAACTGTGTTTTTTGCAATTTTCACCCCGAGTGGGCTGGGTATGCTCAGACATGAGTCCCAGGCTCTCCACACCACTGGAGTCAAGCTATCCAGGCTGAATGAAGGCTGATAGCCAGAAACCGGTCCTTGGATGCTTGATTCCGGTCTGGGAAAGACATGGCTTGGTAGTTCGGGCTGGACTGTTCCCATGAGGCACAGGGTCAGAACTGATTTGCATATAGCCAGTGTCTAACCCAGGGTGGTGTGGAATGCAAAAAAACGATGGATTTAGGCCCAGATCCTTGTACTGGGGTGAATGTATGACATTGTTCTACATTCTGTCAATCAACTGTGTTTTTTGCAATTTTCACCCCGAGTGGGCTGGGTATGCTCAGACGTGAGTCCCAGGCTCTCCACACCACTGGAGTCAAGCTATCCAGGCTGAATGAAGGCTGATAGCCAGAAACCGGTCCTTGGATGCTTGATTCCGGTCTGGGAAAGACATGGCTTGGTAGTTCGGACTGGACTGTTCCCATGAGGCACAGGGTCAGAGCTGATTTGCATATAGCCAGGGTCTAACCCAGGGTGGTGTGGAGTGAAAAAAAACGATGGATTTAGGCCCAGATCCTTGTACTGGGGTGAATGTATGACATTGTTCTACATTCTGTCCATCAACTGTGTTTTTTGCAATTTTCACCCCGAGTAGGCTGGGTATGCGCAGACATGAGTCCCAGGCTCTCCACACCACTGGAGTCAAGCTATCCAGGCTGAATGAAGGCTGATAGCCAGAAACCGGTCCTTGGATGCTTGATTCCGGTCTGGGAAAGACATGGCTTGGTAGTTCGGACTGGACTGTTCCCATGAGGCACAGGGTCAGAGCTGATTTGCATATAGCCAGTGTCTAACCCATGGTGGTGTGGAGTGGGAAAAAAACGATGGATTTAGGCCCAGATCCTTGTACTGGGGTGAATGTATGACATTGTTGTACATTCTTCCATCAACTGTGTTTTTTGCAATTTTCACCCCGAGTGGGCTGGGTATGCTCAGACGTGAATCCCAGGCTCTCCACACCACTGGAGTCAAGCTGTCCAGGCTGAATGAAGGCTGATAGCCAGAAACCGGTCCTTGGATGCTTGATTCCGGTCTGGGAAAGACATGGCTTGGTAGTTCGGACTGGACTGTTCCCATGAGGCACAGGGTCAGAGCTGATTTGCATATAGCCAGTGTCTAACCCAGGGTGGTGTGGAGTGCAAAAAAATGATGGATTTAGACCCAGATCCTTGTACTGGGGTGAATGTATGACATTGTTCTACATTCTGTCCATCAACTGTGTTTTTTGCAATTTTCACCCCGAGTGGGCAGTGTATGCTCAGACGTGAGTCCCAGGCTCTCCACCCCACTGGAGTCAAGCTATCCAGGCTGAATGAAGGCTGATAGCCAGAAACCGGTCCTTGGATGCTTGATTCCGGTCCGGGAAAGACATGGCTTGGTAGTTCGGACTGGACTGTTCCCATGAGGCACAGGGTCAGAGCTGATTTGCATATAGCCAGTGTCTAACCCAGGGTGGTGTGGAGTGCAAAACAAACGATGGATTTAAGCCCAGATCCTTGTACTGGGGTGAATGTATGACATTGTTCTACATTCTGTCCATCAACTGTATTTTTTGCAATTTTCACCCGAGTAGTCTGGGTATGCTCAGACGTGAGTCCCAGGCTCTCCACACCACTGGAGTCAAGCTATCCAGGCTGAATGAAGGCTGATAGCCAGAAACCGGTCCTTGGATGCTTGATTCCGGTCTGGGAAAGACATGGCTTGGTAGTTCGGACTGGACTGTTCCCATGAGGCACATGGTCAGAGCTGATTTGCATATAGCCAGTGTCTAACCCAGGGTGGTGTGGAGTGCAAAAAAACAATGGATTTAGGCCCAGATCCTTGTACTGGGGTGAATGTAGGACATTGTTCTACATTCTGTCCATCAACTGTGTTTTTTGCAATTTTCACCCCGAGTGGGCTGGGTATGCTCAGACGTGAGTCCCAGGCTCTCCACACCACTGGAGTCAAGCTATCCAGGCTGAATGAAGGCTGATAGCCAGAAACCGGTCCTTGGATGCTTGATTCTGGTCTGGGAAAGACATGGCTTGGTAGTTCGGACTGGACTGTTCCCATGAGGCACAGGGTCAGAGCTGATTTGCATATAGCCAGTGTCTAACCCAGGGTGGTGTGGAGTGCAAAAAAATGATGGATTTAGGCCCAGATCCTTGTATTGGGGTGAATGTAAGACATTGTTCTACATTCTGTCCATCAACTGTGTTTTTTGCAATTTTCACCCCGAGTGGGCTGGGTATGCTCAGACGTGAGTCCCAGGCTCTCCACACCACTGGAGTCAAGCTATCCAGGCTGAATGAAGGCTGACAGCCAGAAACCGGTCCTTGGATGCTTGATTCCGGTCTTGGAACGACATGGCTTGGTAATTCGGACTGGACTGTTCCCATGAGGCACAGGGTCAGAGCTGATTTGCATATAGCCAGTGTCTAACCCATGGTGGTGTGGAGTGGGAAAAAAACGATGGATTTAGGCCCAGATCCTTGTACTGGGGTGAATGTATGACATTGTTGTACATTCTGCCATCAACTGTATTTTTTGCAATTTTCACCCCGAGTGGGCTGGGTATGCTCAGACGTGAATCCCCGGCTCTCCACACCACTGGAGTCAAGCTGTCCAGGCTGAATGAAGGCTGATAGCCAGAAACCGGTCCTTGGATGCTTGATTCCGGTCTGGGAAAGACATGGCTTGGTAGTTCGGACTGGACTGTTCCCATGAGGCACAGGGTCAGAGCTGATTTGCATATAGCCAGTGTCTAACCCAGGGTGGTGTGGAGTGCAAAAAAATGATGGATTTAGACCCAGATCCTTGTACTGGGGTGAATGTATGACATTGTTCTACATTCTGTCCATCAACTGTGTTTTTTGCAATTTTCACCCCGAGTGGGCTGGGTATGCTCAGACATGAGTCCCAGGCTCTCCACACCACTGGAGTCAAGCTATCCAGGCTGAATGAAGGCTGATAGCCAGAAACCGGTCCTTGGATGCTTGATTCCGGTCTGGGAAAGACATGGCTTGGTAGTTCGGACTGGACTGTTCCCATGAGGCACAGGGTCAGAGCTGATTTGCATATAGCCAGGGTCTAACCCAGGGTGGTGTGGAGTGCAAAAAAACGATGGATTTAGGCCCAGATCCTTGTACTGGGGTGAATGTATGACATTGTTCTACATTCTGTCCATCAACTGTGTTTTTTGCAATTTTCACCCCGAGTAGGCTGGGTATGCGCAGACGTGAGTCCCAGGCTCTCCACACCACTGGAGTCAAGCTATCCAGGCTGAATGAAGGCTGATAGCCAGAAACCGGTCCTTGGATGCTTGATTCCGGTCTGGGAAAGACATGGCTTGGTAGTTCGGACTGGACTGTTCCCATGAGGCACAGGGTCAGAGCTGATTTGCATATAGCCAGTGTCTAACCCATGGTGGTGTGGAGTGGGAAAAAAACGATGGATTTAGGCCCAGATCCTTGTACTGGGGTGAATGTATGACATTGTTGTACATTCTGCCATCAACTGTGTTTTTTGCAATTTTCACCCCGAGTGGGCTGGGTATGCTCAGACGTGAATCCCAGGCTCTCCACACCACTGGAGTCAAGCTATCCAGGCTGAATGAAGGCTGACAGCCAGAAACCGGTCCTTGGATGCTTGATTCCGGTCTTGGAACGACATGGCTTGGTAATTCGGACTGGACTGTTCCCATGAGGCACAGGGTCAGAGCTGATTTGCATATAGCCAGTGTCTAACCCATGGTGGTGTGGAGTGGGAAAAAAACGATGGATTTAGGCCCAGATCCTTGTACTGGGGTGAATGTATGACATTGTTGTACATTCTGCCATCAACTGTATTTTTTGCAATTTTCACCCCGAGTGGGCTGGGTATGCTCAGACGTGAATCCCAGGCTCTCCACACCACTGGAGTCAAGCTGTCCAGGCTGAATGAAGGCTGATAGCCAGAAACCGGTCCTTGGATGCTTGATTCCGGTCTGGGAAAGACATGGCTTGGTAGTTCGGACTGGACTGTTCCCATGAGGCACAGGGTCAGAGCTGATTTGCATATAGCCAGTGTCTAACCCAGGGTGGTGTGGAGTGCAAAAAAATGATGGATTTAGACCCAGATCCTTGTACTGGGGTGAATGTATGACATTGTTCTACATTCTGTCCATCAACTGTGTTTTTTGCAATTTTCACCCCGAGTGGGCTGGGTATGCTCAGACGTGAGTCCCAGGCTCTCCACACCACTGGAGTCAAGCTATCCAGGCTGAATGAAGGCTGATAGCCAGAAACCGGTCCTTGGATGCTTGATTCCGGTCTGGGAAAGACATGGCTTGGTAGTTCGGGCTGGACTGTTCCCATGAGGCACAGGGTCAGAGCTGATTTGCATATAGCCAGTGTCTAACCCAGGGTGGTGTGGAATGCAAAAAAACGATGGATTTAGGCCCAGATCCTTGTACTGGGGTGAATGTATGACATTGTTCTACATTCTGTCCATCAACTGTGTTTTTTGCAATTTTCACCCCGAGTGGGCTGGGTATGCTCAGACGTGAGTCCCAGGCTCTCCACACCACTGGAGTCAAGCTATCCAGGCTGAATGAAGGCTGATAGCCAGAAACCGGTCCTTGGATGCTTGATTCCGGTCTGGGAAAGACATGGCTTGGTAGTTCGGATTGGACTGTTCCCATGAGGCACAGGGTCAGAGCTGATTTGCATATAGCCAGGGTCTAACCCAGGGTGGTGTGGAGTGCAAAAAAACGATGGATTTAGGCCCAGATCCTTGTACTGGGGTGAATGTATGACATTGTTCTACATTCTGTCCATCAACTGTGTTTTTTGCAATTTTCACCCCGAGTAGGCTGGATATGCGCAGACGTGAGTCCCAGGCTCTCCACACCACTGGAGTCAAGCTATCCAGGCTGAATGAAGGCTGATAGCCAGAAACCGGTCCTTGGATGCTTGATTCCGGTCTGGGAAAGACATGGCTTGGTAGTTCGGACTGGGCTGTTCCCATGAGGCACAGGGTCAGAGCTGATTTGCATATAGCCAGTGTCTAACCCATGGTGGTGTGGAGTGGGAAAAAAACGATGGATTTAGGCCCAGATACTTGTACTGGGGTGAATGTATGACATTGTTGTACATTCTGCCATCAACTGTGTTTTTTGCAATTTTCACCCCGAGTGGGCTAGGTATGCTCAGACGTGAATCCCAGGCTCTCCAAACCACTGGAGTCAAGCTATGCAGGCTGAATGAAGGCTGATAGCCAGAAACCGGTCCTTGGATGCTTGATTCCGGTCTGGGAAAGACATGGCTTGGTAGTCCGGACTGGACTGTTCCCATGAGGCACAGGGTCAGAGCTGATTTGCATATAGCCAGTGTCTAACCCAGGGTGGTGTGGAGTGCAAAAAAACGATGGATTTAGGCCCAGATCCTTGTACTGGGGTGAATGTATGACATTGTTCTACATTCTGTCCATCAACTGTGTTTTTTGCAATTTTCACCCCGAGTGGGCTGGGTATGCTCAGACGTGAGTCCCAGGCTCTCCACACCACTGGAGTCAAGCTATCCAGGCTGAATGAAGGCTGATAGCCAGAAACCGGTCCTTGGATGCTTGATTCCAGTCTGGGAAAGACATGGCTTGGTAGTTCGGACTGGACTGTTCCCATGAGGCACAGGGTCAGAGCTGATTTGCATATAGCCAGTGTCTAACCCAGGGTGGTGTGGAGTGCAAAAAAACCAATGGATTTAGGCCCAGATCCTTGTACTGGGGTGAATGTATGACATTGTTCTACATTCTGTCCATCAACTGTGTTTTTTGCAATTTTCACCCCGAGTGGGCTGGGTATGCTCAGACGTGAGTCCCAGGCTCTCCACACCACTGGAGTCAAGCTATCCAGGCTGAATGAAGGCTGATAGCCAGAAACCGGTCCTTGGATGCTTGATTCCGGTCTGGGAAAGACATGGCTTGGTAGTTCGGACTGGACTGTTCCCATGAGGCACAGGGTGAGAGCTGATTTGCATATAGCCAGTGTCTAACCCATGGTGGTGTGGAGTGCAAAAAAACGATGGATTTAGGCCCAGATCCTTGTACTGGGGTGAATGTATGACATTGTTCTACATTCTGTCCATCAACTGTGTTTTTTGCAATTTTCACCCCGAATGGGCTGGGTATGCTCAGACGTGAGTCCCAGGCTCTCCACACCACTGTAGTCAAGCTATCCAGGCTGAATGAAGGCTGATAGCCAGAAACCGGTCCTTGGATGCTTGATTCCGGTCTGGGAAAGACATGGCTTGGTAGTTCGGACTGGACTGTTCCCATGAGGCACAGGCTCAGAGCTGATTTGCATATAGCCAGGGTCTAACCCAGGGTGGTGTGGAGTGCAAAAAAACTATGGATTTAGGCCCAGATCCTTGTACTGGGGTGAATGTATGACATTGTTCGACATTCTGTCCATCAACTGTGTTTTTTGCAATTTTCACCCCGAGTAGGCTGGGTATGCTCAGACGTGAGTCCCAGGCTCTCCACACCACTGGAGTCAAGCTATCCAGGCTGAATGAGGGCTGATAGCCAGAAACCGGTCCTTGGATGCTTGATTCCGGTCTGGGAAAGACATGGCTTGGTAGTTCGGACTGGACTGTTCCGATGAGGCACAGGGTCGGAGCTGATTTGCATATGGCCAGTGTCTAACCCAGGGTGGTGTGGAGTGCAAAAAAACGATGGATTTAGGCCCAGATCCTTGTACTGGGGTGAATGTATGACATTGTTCTACATTCTGTCCATCAACTGTGTTTTTTGCAATTTTCACCCCGAGTGGGCTGGGTACGCTCAGACGTGAGTCCCAGGCTCTCCACACCACTGGAGTCAAGCTATCCAGGCTGAATGAAGGCTGATAGCCAGAAACCGGTCCTTGGATGCTTGATTCCGGTCCGGGAAAGACATGGCTTGGTAGTTCGGACTGGACTGTTCCCATGAGGCACAGGGTCAGAGCTGATTTGCATATAGCCAGTGTCTAACCCAGGGTGGTGTGGAGTGCAAAAAAAACGATGGATTTAAGCCCAGATCCTTGTACTGGGGTGAATGTATGACATTGTTCTACATTCTGTCCATCAACTGTATTTTTTGCAATTTTCACCCGAGTAGTCTGGGTATGCTCAGACGTGAGTCCCAGGCTCTCCACACCACTGGAGTCAAGCTATCCAGGCTGAATGAAGGCTGATAGCCAGAAACCGGTCCTTGGATGCTTGATTCCGGTCTGGGAAAGACATGGCTTGGTAGTTCGGACTGGACTGTTCCCATGAGGCACAGGGTCAGAGCTGATTTGCATATAGCCAGTGTCTAACCCAGGGTGGTGTGGAGTGCAAAAAAACAATGGATTTAGGCCCAGATCCTTGTACTGGGGTGAATGTAGGACATTGTTCTACATTCTGTCCATCAACTGTGTTTTTTGCAATTTTCACCCCGAGTGGGCTGGGTATGCTCAGACGTGAGTCCCAGGCTCTCCACACCACTGGAGTCAAGCTATCCAGGCTGAATGAAGGCTGATAGCCAGAAACCGGTCCTTGGATGCTTGATTCTGGTCTGGGAAAGACATGGCTTGGTAGTTCGGACTGGACTGTTCCCATGAGGCACAGGGTCAGAGCTGATTTGCATATAGCCAGTGTCTAACCCAGGGTGGTGTGGAGTGCAAAAAAATGATGGATTTAGGCCCAGATCCTTGTACTGGGGTGAATGTATGACATTGTTCTACATTCTGTCCATCAACTGTGTTTTTTGCAATTTTCACCCCGAGTGGGCTGGGTATGCTCAGACGTGAGTCCCAGGCTCTCCACACCACTGGAGTCAAGCTATCCAGGCTGAATGAAGGCTGATAGCCAGAAACCGGTCCTTGGATGCTTGATTCCGGTCTGGGAAAGACATGGCTTGGTAGTTCGGACTGGACTGTTCCCATGAGGCACAGGGTCAGAGCTGATTTGCATATAGCCAGTGTCTAACCCAGGGTGGTGTGGAATGCAAAAAAACGATGGATTTAGGCCCAGATCCTTGTACTGGGGTGAATGTATGACATTGTTCTACATTCTGTCCATCAACTGTGTTTTTTGCAATTTTCACCCCGAGTGGGCTGGGTATGCTCAGACGTGAGTCCCAGGCTCTCCACACCACTGGAGTCAAGCTATCCAGGCTGAATGAAGGCTGATAGCCAGAAACCGGTCCTTGGATGCTTGATTCCAGTCTGGGAAAGACATGGCTTGGTAGTTCGGACTGGACTGTTCCCATGAGGCACAGGGTCAGAGCTGATTTGCATATAGCCAGGGTCTAACCCAGGGTGGTGTGGAGTGCAAAAAAACGATGGATTTAGGCCCAGATCCTTGTACTGGGGTGAATGTATGACATTGTTCTACATTCTGTCCATCAACTGTGTTTTTTGCAATTTTCACCCCGAGTGGGCTGGGTATGCTCAGACGTGAGTCCCAGGCTCTCCACACCACTGGAGTCAAGCTATCCAGGCTGAATGAAGGCTGATAGCCAGAAACCGGTCCTTGGATGCTTGATTCCGGTCTGGGAAAGACATGGCTTGGTAGTTCGGACTGGACTGTTCCCATGAGGCACAGGGTCAGAGCTGATTTGCATATAGCCAGTGTCTAACCCATGGTGGTGTGGAGTGCAAAAAAACGATGGATTTAGGCCAAGATCCTTGTACTGGGGTGAATGTATGACATTGTTCTACATTCTGTCCATCAACTGTGTTTTTTGCAATTTTCACCCCGAGTGGGCTGGGTATGCTCAGACGTGAGTCCCAGGCTCTCCACACCACTGGAGTCAAGCTATCCAGGCTGAATGAAGGCTGATAGCCAGAAACCGGTCCTTGGATGCTTGATTCCGGTCTGGGAAAGACATGGCTTGGTAGTTCGGACTGGACTGTTCCCATGAGGCACAGGCTCAGAGCTGATTTGCATATAGCCAGGGTCTAACCCAGGGTGGTGTGGAGTGCAAAAAAACTATGGACTATAGGCCCAGATCCTTGTACTGGGGTGAATGTATGACATTGTTCGACATTCTGTCCATCAACTGTGTTTTTTGCAATTTTCACCCCGAGTAGGCTGGGTATGCTCAGACGTGAGTCCCAGGCTCTCCACACCACTGGAGTCAAGCTATCCAGGCTGAATGAAGGCTGATAGCCAGAAACCGGTCCTTGGATGCTTGATTCCGGTCTGGGAAAGACATGGCTTGGTAGTTCGGACTGGACTGTTCCCATGAGGCACAGGGTCGGAGCTGATTTGCATATGGCCAGTGTCTAACCCAGGGTGGTGTGGAGTGCAAAAAAACGATGGATTTAGGCCCAGATCCTTGTACTGGGGTGAATGTATGACATTGTTCTACATTCTGTCCATCAACTGTGTTTTTTGCAATTTTCACCCCGAGTGGGCTGGGTATGCTCAGACGTGAGTCCCAGGCTCTCCACACCACTGGAGTCAAGCTATCCAGGCTGAATGAAGGCTGATAGCCAGAAACCGGTCCTTGGATGCTTGATTCCGGTCTGGGAAAGACATGGCTTGGTAGTTCGGGCTGGACTGTTCCCATGAGGCACAGGGTCAGAGCTGATTTGCATATAGCCAGTGTCTAACCCAGGGTGGTGTGGAATGCAAAAAAACGATGGATTTAGGCCCAGATCCTTGTACTGGGGTGAATGTATGACATTGTTCTACATTCTGTCCATCAACTGTGTTTTTTGCAATTTTCACCCCGAGTGGGCTGGGTATGCTCAGACGTGAGTCCCAGGCTCTCCACACCACTGGAGTCAAGCTATCCAGGCTGAATGAAGGCTGATAGCCAGAAACCGGTCCTTGGATGCTTGATTCCGGTCTAGGAAAGACATGGCTTGGTAGTTCGGACTGGACTGTTCCCATGAGGCACAGGGTCAGAGCTGCTTTGCATATAGCCAGGGTCTAACCCAGGGTGGTGTGGAGTGCAAAAAAACGATGGATTTAGGCCCAGATCCTTGTACTGGGGTGAATGTATGACATTGTTCTACATTCTGTCCATCAACTGTGTTTTTTGCAATTTTCACCCCGAGTAGGCTGGGTATGCGCAGACGTGAGTCCCAGGCTCTCCACACCACTGGAGTCAAGCTATCCAGGCTGAATGAAGGCTGATAGCCAGAAACCGGTCCTTGGATGCTTGATTCCGGTCTGGGAAAGACATGGCTTGGTAGTTCGGACTGGACTGTTCCCATGAGGCACAGGGTCAGAGCTGATTTGCATATAGCCAGTGTCTAACCCATGGTGGTGTGGAGTGGGAAAAAAACGATGGATTTAGGCCCAGATCCTTGTACTGGGGTGAATGTATGACATTGTTGTACATTCTGCCATCAACTGTGTTTTTTGCAATTTTCACCCCGAGTGGGCTGGGTATGCTCAGACGTGAATCCCAGGCTCTCCACACCACTGGAGTCAAGCTATGCAGGCTGAATGAAGGCTGATAGCCAGAAACCGGTCCTTGGATGCTTGATTCCGGTCTAGGAAAGACATGGCTTGGTAGTCCGGACTGGACTGTTCCCTTGAGGCACAGGGTCAGAGCTGATTTGCATATAGCCAGTGTCTAACCCAGGGTGGTGTGGAGTGCAAAAAAACGATGGATTTAGGCCCAGATCCTTGTACTGGGGTGAATGTATGACATTGTTCTACATTCTGTCCATCAACTGTGTTTTTTGCAATTTTCACCCCGAGTGGGCTGGGTATGCTCAGACGTGAGTCCCAGGCTCTCCACACCACTGGAGTCAAGCTATCCAGGCTGAATGAAGGCTGATAGCCAGAAACCGGTCCTTGGATGCTTGATTCCGGTCTGGGAAAGACATGGCTTGGTAGTTCGGACTGGACTGTTCCCATGAGGCACAGGGTCAGAGCTGATTTGAATATAGCCAGTGTCTAACCCAGGGTGGTGTGGAGTGCAAAAAAACGATGGATTTAGGCCCAGATCCTTGTACTGGGGTGAATGTATGACATTGTTCTACATTCTATCCATCAACTGTGTTTTTTGCAATTTTCACCCCGAGTGGGCTGGGTATGCTCAGACGTGAGTCCCAGGCTCTCCACACCACTGGAGTCAAGCTATCCAGGCTGAATGAAGGCTGACTGCCAGAAATCGGTCCTTGGATGCTTGATTCCGGTCTGGGAAAGACATGGCTTGGTAGTTCGGACTGGACTGTTCCCATGAGGCACAGGGTCAGAGCTGATTTGCATATAGCCAGGGTCTAACCCAGGGTGGTGTGGAGTGCAAAAAAACTATGGATTTAGGCCCAGATCCTTGTACTGGGGTGAATGTATGACATTGTTCTACATTCTGTCCATCAACTGTGTTTTATGCAATTTTCACCCCGAGTAGGCTGGGTATGCTCAGACGTGAGTCCCAGGCTCTCCACACCACTGGAGTCAAGCTATCCAGGCTGAATGAAGGCTGATAGCCAGAAACCGGTCCTTGGATGCTTGATTCCGGTCTGGGAAAGACATGGCTTGGTAGTTCGGCCTGGACTGTTCCCATGAGGCACAGGGTCAGAGCTGATTTGCATATAGCCAGTGTCTAACCCAGGGTGGTGTGGAGTGCAAAAAAACGATGGATTTAGGCCCAGATCCTTGTACTGGGGTGAATGTATGACATTGTTCTACATTCTGTCCATCAACTGTGTTTTTTGCAATTTTCACCCCGAGTCAGCTGGGTAATGCTCAGACGTGAGTCCCAGGCTCTCCACACCACTGGAGTCAAGCTATCCAGGCTGAATGAAGGCTGATAGCCAGAAACCGGTCCTTGGATGCTTGATTCCAGTCTGGGAAAGACATGGCTTGGTAGTTCGGACTGGACTGTTCCCATGAGGCACAGGGTCAGTGCTGATTTGCATATAGCCAGTGTCTAACCCAGGGTGGTGTGGAGTGCAAAAAAACCAATGGATTAAGGCCCAGATCCTTGTACTGGGGTGAATGTATGACATTGTTCTACATTCTGTCCATCAACTGTGTTTTTTGCAATTTTCACCCCGAGTGGGCTGGGTATGCTCAGACGTGAGTCCCAGGCTCTCCACACCACTGGAGTCAAGCTATCCAGGCTGAATGAAGGCTGATAACCAGAAACCGGTCCTTGGATGCTTGATTCCGGTCTGGGAAAGACATGGCTTGGTAGTTCGGACTGGACTGTTCCCATTAGGCACAGGGTCAGAGCTGATTTGCATATAGCCAGTGTCTAACCCAGGGTGGTGTGAAGTGAAAAAAAACGATGGATTTAGGCCCAGATCCTTGTACTGGGGTGAATGTATGACATTGTTCTACATTCTGTCCATCAACTGTGTTCTTTGCAATTTTCACCCCGAGTGGGCTGGGTATGCTCAGACGTGAGTCCCAGGCTCTCCACCCCACTGGAGTCAAGCTATCCAGGCTGAATGAAGGCTGATAGCCAGAAACCGGTCCTTGGATGCTTGATTCCGGTCTGGGAAAGACATGGCTTGGTAGTTCGGACTGGACTGTTCCCATGAGGCACAGGGTCAGAGCTGATTTGCATATAGCCAGTGTCTAACCCAGGGTGGTGTGGAGTGCAAAAAAACGATGGATTTTAGGCCCAGATCCTTGTACTGGGGTGAATGTATGACATTGTTCTACATTCTGTCCATCAACTGTGTTTTTTGCAATTTTCACCCCGAGTGGGCTGGGTATGCTCAGACGTGAGTCCCAGGCTCTCCACACCACTGGAGTCAAGCTATCCAGGCTGAATGAAGGCTGATTGCCAGAAATCGGTCCTTGGATGCTTGATTCCGGTCTGGGAAAGACATGGCTTGGTAGTTCGGACTGGACTGTTCCCATGAGGCACAGGGTCAGAGCTGATTTGCATATAGCCAGGGTCTAACCCAGGGTGGTGTGGAGTGCAAAAAAACTATGGATTTAGGCCCAGATCCTTGTACTGGGGTGAATGTATGACATTGTTCTACATTCTGTCCATCAACTGTGTTTTATGCAATTTTCACCCCGAGTAGGCTGGGTATGCTCAGACGTGAGTCCCAGGCTCTCCACACCACTGGAGTCAAGCTATCCAGGCTGAATGAAGGCTGATAGCCAGAAACCGGTCCTTGGATGCTTGATTCCGGTCTGGGAAAGACATGGCTTGGTAGTTCGGACTGGACTGTTCCCATGAGGCACAGGGTCAGAGCTGATTTGCATATAGCCAGTGTCTAAGCCAGGGTGGTGTGGAGTGCAAAAAAACGATGGATTTAGGCCCAGATCCTTGTACTGGGGTGAATGTATGACATTGTTGTACATTCTGTCCATCAACTGTGTTTTTTGCAATTTTCACCCCGAGGCAGCTGGGTATGCTCAGACGTGAGTCCCAGGCTCTCCACACCACTGGAGTCAAGCTATCCAGGCTGAATGAAGGCTGATAGCCAGAAACCGGTCCTTGGATGCTTGATTCCAGTCTGGGAAAGACATGGCTTGGTAGTTCGGACTGGACTGTTCCCATGAGGCACAGGGTCAGAGCTGATTTGCATATAGCCAGTGTCTAACCCAGGGTGGTGTGGAGTGCAAAAAAAACCAATGGATTTAGGCCCAGATCCTTGTACTGGGGTGAATGTATGACATTGTTCTACATTCTGTCCATCAACTGTGTTTTTTGCAATTTTCACCCCGAGTGGGCTGGGTATGCTCAGACGTGAGTCCCAGGCTCTCCACACCACTGGAGTCAAGCTATCCAGGCTGAATGAAGGCTGATAGCCAGAAACCGGTCCTTGGATGCTTGATTCCGGTCTGGGAAAGACATGGCTTGGTAGTTCGGACTGGACTGTTCCCATGAGGCACAGGGTCAGAGCTGATTTGCATATAGCCAGTGTCTAACCCATGGTGGTGTGGAGTGCAAAAAAACGATGGATTTAGGCCCAGATCCTTGTACTGGGGTGAATGTATGACATTGTTCTACATTCTGTCCATCAACTGTGTTTTTTGCAATTTTCACCCCGAGTGGGCTGGGTATGCTCAGACGTGAGTCCCAGGCTCTCCACACCACTGGAGTCAAGCTATCCAGGCTGAATGAAGGCTGATAGCCAGAAACCGGTCCTTGGATGCTTGATTCCGGTCTGGGAAAGACATGGCTTGGTAGTTCGGACTTGACTGTTCCCATGAGGCACAGGCTCAGAGCTGATTTTTCATATAGCCAGGGTCTAACCCAGGGTGGTGTGGAGTGCAAAAAAACTATGGACTATAGGCCCAGATCCTTGTACTGGGGTGAATGTATGACATTGTTCGACATTCTGTATATCAACTGTGTTTTTTGCAATTTTCACCCCGAGTAGGCTGGGTATGCTCAGACGTGAGTCCCAGGCTCTCCACACCACTGGAGTCAAGCTATCCAGGCTGAATGAAGGCTGATAGCCAGAAACCGGTCCTTGGATGCTTGATTCCGGTCTGGGAAAGACATGGCTTGGTAGTTCGGACTGGACTGTTCCCATGAGGCACAGGGTCGGAGCTGATTTGCATATGGCCAGTGTCTAACCCAGGGTGGTGTGGAGTGCAAAAAAACGATGGATTTAGGCCCAGATCCTTGTACTGGGGTGAATGTATGACATTGTTCTACATTCTGTCCATCAACTGTGTTTTTTGCAATTTTCACCCCGAGTGGGCTGGGTATGCTCAGACGTGAGTCCCAGGCTCTCCACACCACTGTAGTCAAGCTATCCAGGCTGAATGAAGGCTGATAACCAGAAACCGGTCCTTGGATGCTTGATTCCGGTCTGGGAAAGACATGGCTTGGTAGTTCGGACTGGACTGTTCCCATTAGGCACAGGGTCAGAGCTGATTTGCATATAGCCAGTGTCTAACCCAGGGTGGTGTGAAGTGAAAAAAAACGATGGATTTAGGCCCAGATCCTTGTACTGGGGTGAATGTATGACATTGTTCTACATTCTGTCCATCAACTGTGTTCTTTGCAATTTTCACCCCGAGTGGGCTGGGTATGCTCAGACGTGAGTCCCAGGCTCTCCACCCCACTGGAGTCAAGCTATCCAGGCTGAATGAAGGCTGATAGCCAGAAACCGGTCCTTGGATGCTTGATTCCGGTCTGGGAAAGACATGGCTTGGTAGTTCGGACTGGACTGTTCCCATGAGGCACAGGGTCAGAGCTGATTTGCATATAGCCAGTGTCTAACCCAGGGTGGTGTGGAGTGCAAAAAAACGATGGATTTAGTCCCAGATCCTTGTACTGGGGTGAATGTATGACATTGTTCTAAATTCTGTCCATCAACTGTGTTTTTTGCAATTTTCACCCCGAGTGGGCAGGGTATGCTCAGACGTGAGTCCCAGGCTCTCCACACCACTGGAGTCAAGCTATCCAGGCTGAATGAAGGCTGATAGCCAGAAACCGGTCCTTGGATGCTTGATTCCGGTCTGGGAAAGACATGGCTTGGTAGTTCGGACTGGACTGTTCCCATGAAGCACAGGTTCAGAGCTGATTTGCATATAGCCAGTGTCTAACCCAGGGTGGTGTGGAGTGCAAAAAAAACGATGGATTTAGGCCCAGATCCTTGTACTGGGGTGAATGTATGACATTGTTGTACATTCTGTCCATCAACTGTATTTTTTGCAATTTTCACCCGAGTAGTCTGGGTATGCTCAGACGTGAGTCCCAGGCTCTCCACACCACTGGAGTCAAGCTATCCAGGCTGAATGAAGGCTGATAGCCAGAAACCGGTCCTTGGATGCTTGATTCCGGTCTGGGAAAGACATGGCTTGGTAGTTCGGACTGGACTGTTCCCATGAGGCACAGGGTCAGAGCTGATTTGCATATAGCCAGTGTCTAACCCAGGGTGGTGTGGAGTGCAAACAAACAATGGATTTAGGCCCAGATCCTTGTACTGGGGTGAATGTAGGAAATTGTTCTACATTCTGTCCATCAACTGTGTTTTTTGCAATTTTCACCCCGAGTGGGCTGGGTATGCTCAGACGTGAGTCCCAGGCTCTCCACACCACTGGAGTCAAGCTATCCAGGCTGAATGAAGGCTGATAGCCAGAAACCGGTCCTTGGATGCTTGATTCCGGTCTGGGAAAGACATGGCTTGGTAGTTCGGACTGGACTGTTCCCATGAGGCACAGGGTCAGAGCTGATTTGCATATAGCCAGTGTCTAACCCAGGGTGGTGTGGAGTACAAAAAAATGATGGATTTAGGCCCAGATCCTTGTATTGGGGTGAATGTAAGACATTGTTCTACATTCTGTCCATCAACTGTTTTTTGCAATTTTCACCCCGAGTGGGCTGGGTATTTTCAGACGTGAGTCCCAGGCTCTCCACACCACTGGAGTCAAGCTATCCAGGCTGAATGAAGGCTGATAGCCAGAAACCGGTCCTTGAAACGACATGGCTTGGTAATTCGGACTGGACTGTTCCCATGAGGCACAGGGTCAGAGCTGATTTGCATATAGCCAGTGTCTAACCCATGGTGGTGTGGAGTGGGAAAAAAACGATGGATTTAGGCTCAGATCCTTGTACTGGGGTGAATGTATGACATTGTTGTACATTCTGCCATCAACTGTGTTTTTTGCAATTTTCACCCCGAGTGGGCTGGGTATGCTCAGACGTGAATCCCAGGCTCTCCACACCACTGGAGTCAAGCTATCCAGGCTGAATGAAGGCTGATAGCCAGAAACCGGTCCTTGGATGCTTGATTCCGGTCTGGGAAAGACATGGCTTGGTAGTTCGGACTGGACTGTTCCCATGAGGCACAGGGTCAGAGCTGATTTGCATATAGCCAGTGTCTAACCCAGGGTGGTGTGGAGTGCAAAAAAATGATGGATTTAGACCCAGATCCTTGTACTGGGGTGAATGTATGCTTCTTTTCCCCCAGTCACAACATCTGAGCACTCCCTTTTCCCTGTTTCAACCAGCCTTAACACTGTTCCTGCTCTATTGGCATTTAAGGACCTCACCCCAGACTTTGCACTTAAACTACTGACTCAGTGCAAATCAGGCTCTCCTCTTGATCCGGTCCCCCCTAAGATTATGAGTGACTTAGCTACCGCACTTATAGAACCACTTACTTCCATATGGAATGCCTCTTTACATCTAGGCCAATTCCCCACTGTATGGAAGGAAGCTATGCTTGTGCCTATTCTGAAGAAAACAGATGCGGACCCCACGCAATTTTGTAATTATCGTCCCATCTCTCTCCTTCCTAAACCAGCGAAGGTTTTGGAAAAGGCCGTCCAGTTACAACTCGCAGAATATCTGGAGACTAATCTTTTACTCCATGACTCCCAGTCCGGTTTCCGCACGGGTTTTAGTACAGAAACTGCATTGCTAGAAGTATCGGAGACCGTTCGAGAATGTGTGGAAAAGGGCGAGGAGGCCATGTTGGTCCTCCTCGACCTGTCCGCCGCTTTCGATACGGTGTCCCACAAAATACTTTTAGATCGACTGGAGCAGATTGGTCTGGGTGGCACTCCTCTGTCATGGATTAGTTCTTTTCTCCAAGGACGATCCCAGAGGGTCCTTCTTAGACCGTTTACATCGGAGTGCAAACCTCTTGTGTGTGGAGTCCCGCAGGGCTCTGCTCTGAGCCCACTGTTTTTTAATGTCTACTTGGCCCCTTTGGCCAATGTAGTGGAATCATGTGGAGTCAGAGTGATCTCTTATGCTGATGATACACAGCTGATATTTTCCTTTAGAGATCACTCTGACTCCAGCCTTTCTAGCTTTCGCCACTGTCTGAGCAAAATTTGCTCTTGGATGTCGGTTAACCATCTCCGACTTAATACTGACAAGACGGAGGTCCTGTTTTTTAATCAAAAAATGATCATATCTCCCTCACTGTGGTGGCCAACAGTACTCAACCCCCCTCCCATCCCGGTGCATGCCGCCCGCAATCTGGGGTTTCAATTTGATGATATGCTTTCTTGTGGCCCTCAAATTAACAAGGTCACTGCTGCCTGTTTCGGAAAATTAAAGATGATGAGAAAGATATTCCCATTTCTGCCGATGGACGCGCGCAGAACGGTTACTCAGGCCTTAATAACCTCCCATTTGGATTATGCCAACAGTCTTTATGCTGGGGCTCCTGTGTATCAAATTGAACGTCTTCAAGTAGTTCAAAATGCTGCAGCAAGACTGATTGGCAATATCCCTTTCAGACATCAGATTTCTGCATTTCGCAAACAGCTTCACTGGCTACCTATAGCCAGTCGCATTAAGTTTAAAACGCTTATTCTTGCTTACCGAGCTCTGAACGGAACAGGACCAGAATATTTAAGAAAGAGATTGGTACTTTCCCATTCTGTTAGAAACCTACGTTCTAACAACTTACGTCTTATGACTGTTCCACGCTTCCGCCGTGCTAGAATGGGTGGCAGAGCCTTTGCAGTCCTTGCTGCCAAACATTGGAACAGCTTACCTTTAGACCTCAGATTTGCCCCTTCCGAAGCTCTGTTTCGTGGCCGGTTGAAAACCTGGCTATTTTCATCTATCTAGATTGATTCTCCTTTTCTGCTTACAGCCTTAGCGCCGGGACACCCCCAATGGGGGTAGCCGTGCGCTCTATAAGATTCATAAATAAATAAATAAATAAATTGTTCTACATTCTGTCCATCAACTGTGTTTTTTGCAATTTTCACCCCGAGTGGGCTGGGTATGCTCAGACGTGAGTCTCAGGCTCTCCACACCACTGGAGTCAAGCTATCCAGGCTGAATGAAGGCTGATAGCCAGAAACCGGTCCTTGGATGCTTGATTCCGGTCTGGGAAAGACATGGCTTGGTAGTTCGGGCTGGACTGTTCCCATGAGGCACAGGGTCAGAGCTGATTTGCATATAGCCAGTGTCTAACCCAGGGTGGTGTGGAATGCAAAAAAACGATGGATTTAGGCCCAGATCCTTGTACTGGGGTGAATGTTTGACATTGTTCTACATTCTGTCCATCAACTGTGTTTTTTGCAATTTTCACCCCGAGTGGGCTGGGTATGCTCAGACGTGAGTCCCAGGCTCTCCACACCACTGGAGTCAAGCTATCCAGGCTGAATGAAGGCTGATAGCCAGAAACCGGTCCTTGGATGCTTGATTCCGGTCTGGGAAAGACATGGCTTGGTAGTTCGGACTGGACTGTTCCCATGAGGCACAGGGTCAGAGCTGATTTGCATATAGCCAGGGTCTAACCCAGGGTGGTGTGGAGTGCAAAAAAACGATGGATTTAGGCCCAGATCCTTGTACTGGGGTGAATGTATGACATTGTTCTACATTCTGTCCATCAACTGTGTTTTTTGCAATTTTCACCCCGAGTAGGCTGGGTATGCTCAGACGTGAGTCCCAGGCTCTCCACACCACTGGAGTCAAGCTATCCAGGCTGAATGAAGGCTAATAGCCAGAAACCGGTCCTTGGATGCTTGATTCCGGTCTGGGAAAGACATGGCTTGGTAGTCCGGACTGGACTGTTCCCATGAGGCACAGGGTCAGAGCTAATTTGCATATAGCCAGTGTCTAACCCAGGGTGGTGTGGAGTGCAAAAAAATGATGGATTTAGGCCCAGATCCTTGTACTGGGGTGAATGTATGACATTGTTCTACATTCTGTCCATCAACTGTGTTTTTTGCAATTTTCACCCCGAGTTGGCTGGGTATGCTCAGACGTGAGTCCCAGGCTCTCCACACCACTGGAGTCAAGCTATCCAGGCTGAATGAAGGCTGATAGCCAGAAACCGGTCCTTGGATGCTTGATTCCGGTCTGGGAAAGACATGGCTTGGTAGTTCGGACTGGACTGTTCCCATGAGGCACAGGGTCAGAGCTGATTTGCATATAGCCAGGGTCTAACCCAGGGTGGTGTGGAGTGCAAAAAAACTATGGATTTAGGCCCAGATCCTTGTACTGGGGTGAATGTATGACATTGTTCGACATTCTGTCCATCAACTGTGTTTTATGCAATTTTCACCCCGAGTAGGCTGGGTATGCTCAGACGTGAGTCCCAGGCTCTCCACACCACTGGAGTCAAGCTATCCAGGCTGAATGAAGGCTGATAGCCAGAAACCGGTCCTTGGATGCTTGATTCCGGTCTGGGAAAGACATGGCTTGGTAGTTCGGACTGGACTGTTCCCATGAGGCACAGGGTAAGAGCTGATTTGCATATAGCCAGTGTCTAAGCCAGGGTGGTGTGGAGTGCAAAAAAACGATGGATTTAGGCCCAGATCCTTGTACTGGGGTGAATGTATGACATTGTTCTACATTCTGTCCATCAACTGTGTTTTTTGCAATTTTCACCCCGAGTCAGCTGGGTATGCTCAGACGTGAGTCCCAGGCTCTCCACACCACTGGAGTCAAGCTATCCAGGCTGAATGAAGGCTGATAGCCAGAAACCGGTCCTTGGATGCTTGATTCCAGTCTGGGAAAGACATGGCTTGGTAGTTCGGAATGGACTGTTCCCATGAGGCACAGGGTCAGAGCTGATTTGCATATAGCCAGTGTCTAACCCATGGTGGTGTGGAGTGGGAAAAAAACGATGGATTTAGGCCCAGATCCTTGTACTGGGGTGAATGTATGACATTGTTGTACATTCTGCCATCAACTGTGTTTTTTGCAATTTTCACCCCGAGTGGGCTGGGTATGCTCAGACGTGAATCCCAGGCTCTCCACACCACTGGAGTCAAGCTATCCAGGCTGAATGAAGGCTGATAGCCAGAACCCGGTCCTTGGATGCTTGATTCCGGTCTGGGAAAGACATGGCTTGGTAGTTCGGACTGGACTGTTCCCATGAGGCACAGGGTCAGAGCTGATTTGCATATAGCCAGTGTCTAACCCAGGGTGGTGTGGAGTGCAAAAAAATGATGGATTTAGACCCAGATCCTTGTACTGGGGTGAATGTATGACATTGTTCTACATTCTGTCCATCAACTGTGTTTTTTGCAATTTTCACCCCGAGTGGGCTGGGTATGCTCAGACGTGAGTCCCAGGCTCTCCACACCACTGGAGTCAAGCTATCCAGGCTGAATGAAGGCTGATAGCCAGAAACCGGTCCTTGGATGCTTGATTCCGGTCTGGGAAAGACATGGCTTGGTAGTTCGGACTGGACTGTTCCCATGAGGCACAGGGTCAGAGCTGATTTGCATATAGCCAGGGTCTAACCCAGGGTGGTGTGGAGTGCAAAAAAACGATGGATTTAGGCCCAGATCCTTGTACTGGGGTGAATGTATGACATTGTTCTACATTCTGTCCATCAACTGTGTTTTTTGCAATTTTCACCCCGAGTAGGCTGGGTATGCTCAGACGTGAGTCCCAGGCTCTCCACACCACTGGAGTCAAGCTACCCAGGCTGAATGAAGGCTAATAGCCAGAAACCGGTCCTTGGATGCTTGATTCCGGTCTGGGAAAGACATGGCTTGGTAGTCCGGACTGGACTGTTCCCATGAGGCACAGGGTCAGAGCTAATTTGCATATAGCCAGTGTCTAACCCAGGGTGGTGTGGAGTGCAAAAAAATGATGGATTTAGGCCCAGATCCTTGTACTGGGGTGAATGTATGACATTGTTCTACATTCTGTCCATCAACTGTGTTTTTTGCAATTTTCACCCCGAGTTGGCTGGGTATGCTCAGACGTGAGTCCCAGGCTCTCCACACCACTGGAGTCAAGCTATCCAGGCTGAATGAAGGCTGATAGCCAGAAACCGGTCCTTGGATGCTTGATTCCGGTCTGGGAAAGACATGGCTTGGTAGTTCGGACTGGACTGTTCCCATGAGGCACAGGGTCAGAGCTGATTTGCATATAGCCAGGGTCTAACCCAGGGTGGTGTGGAGTGCAAAAAAACTATGGATTTAGGCCCAGATCCTTGTACTGGGGTGAATGTATGACATTGTTCTACATTCTGTCCATCAACTGTGTTTTATGCAATTTTCACCCCGAGTAGGCTGGGTATGCTCAGACGTGAGTCCCAGGCTCTCCACACCACTGGAGTCAAGCTATCCAGGCTGAATGAAGGCTGATAGCCAGAAACCGGTCCTTGGATGCTTGATTCCGGTCTGGGAAAGACATGGCTTGGTAGTTCGGACTGGACTGTTCCCATGAGGCACAGGGTAAGAGCTGATTTGCATATAGCCAGTGTCTAAGCCAGGGTGGTGTGGAGTGCAAAAAAACGATGGATTTAGGCCCAGATCCTTGTACTGGGGTGCATGTATGACATTGTTCTACATTCTGTCCATCAACTGTGTTTTTTGCAATTTTCACCCCGAGTCAGCTGGGTATGCTCAGACGTGAGTCCCAGGCTCTCCACACCACTGGAGTCAAGCTATCCAGGCTGAATGAAGGCTGATAGCCAGAAACCGGTCCTTGGATGCTTGATTCCAGTCTGGGAAAGACATGGCTTGGTAGTTCGGACTGGACTGTTCCCATGAGGCACAGGGTCAGAGCTGATTTGCATATAGCCAGTGTCTAACCCATGGTGGTGTGGAGTGGGAAAAAAACGATGGATTTAGGCCCAGATCCTTGTACTGGGGTGAATGTATGACATTGTTGTACATTCTGCCATCAACTGTGTTTTTTGCAATTTTCACCCCGAGTGGGCTGGGTATGCTCAGACGTGAATCCCAGGCTCTCCACACCACTGGAGTCAAGCTATCCAGGCTGAATGAAGGCTGATAGCCAGAACCCGGTCCTTGGATGCTTGATTCCGGTCTGGGAAAGACATGGCTTGGTAGTTCGGACTGGACTGTTCCCATGAGGCACAGGGTCAGAGCTGATTTGCATATAGCCAGTGTCTAACCCAGGGTGGTGTGGAGTGCAAAAAAATGATGGATTTAGACCCAGATCCTTGTACTGGGGTGAATGTATGACATTGTTCTACATTCTGTCCATCAACTGTGTTTTTTGCAATTTTCACCCCGAGTGGGCTGGGTATGCTCAGACGTGAGTCCCAGGCTCTCCACACCACTGGAGTCAAGCTATCCAGGCTGAATGAAGGCTGATAGCCAGAAACCGGTCCTTGGATGCTTGATTCCGGTCTGGGAAAGACATGGCTTGGTTGTTCGGGCTGGACTGTTCCCATGAGGCACAGGGTCAGAGCTGATTTGCATATAGCCAGTGTCTAACCCAGGGTGGTGTGGAATGCAAAAAAACGATGGATTTAGGCCCAGATCCTTGTACTGGGGTGAATGTATGACATTGTTCTACATTCTGTCCATCAACTGTGTTTTTTGCAATTTTCACCCCGAGTGGGCTGGGTATGCTCAGACGTGAGTCCCAGGCTCTCCACACCACTGGAGTCAAGCTATCCAGGCTGAATGAAGGCTGATAGCCAGAAACCGGTCCTTGGATGCTTGATTCCTGTCTGGGAAAGACATGGCTTGGTAGTTCGGACTGGACTGTTCCCATGAGGCACAGGGTCAGAGCTGATTTGCATATAGCCAGGGTCTAACCCAGGGTGGTGTGGAGTGCAAAAAGACGATGGATTTAGGCCCAGATCCTTGTACTGGGGTGAATGTATGACATTGTTCTACATTCTGTCCATCAACTGTGTTTTTTGCAATTTTCACCCCGAGTAGGCTGGGTATGCGCAGACGTGAGTCCCAGGCTCTCCACACCACTGGAGTCAAGCTATCCAGGCTGAATGAAGGCTGATAGCCAGAAACCGGTCCTTGGATGCTTGATTCCGGTCTGGGAAAGACATGGCTTGGTAGTTCGGACTGGACTGTTCCCATGAGGCACAGGGTCAGAGCTGATTTGCATATAGCCAGTGTCTAACCCATGGTGGTGTGGAGTGGGAAAAAAACGATGGATTTAGGCCCAGATCCTTGTACTGGGGTGAATGTATGACATTGTTGTACATTCTGCCATCAACTGTGTTTTTTGCAATTTTCACCCCGAGTGGGCTGGGTATGCTCAGACGTGAATCCCAGGCTCTCCACACCACTGGAGTCAAGCTATGCAGGCTGAATGAAGGCTGATAGCCAGAAACCGGTCCTTGGATGCTTGATTCCGGTCTGGGAAAGACATGGCTTGGTAGTCCGGACTGGACTGTTCCCATGAGGCACAGGGTCAGAGCTGATTTGCATATAGCCAGTGTCTAACCCAGGGTGGTGTGGAGTGCAAAAAAACGATGGATTTAGGCCCAGATCCTTGTACTGGGGTGAATGTATGACATTGTTCTACATTCTGTCCATCAACTGTGTTTTTTGCAATTTTCACCCCGAGTGGGCTGGGTCTGCTCAGACGTGAGTCCCAGGCTCTCCACACCACTGGAGTCAAGCTATCCAGGCTGAATGAAGGCTGATAGCCAGAAACCGGTCCTTGGATGCTTGATTCCGGTCTGGGAAAGACATGGCTTGGTAGTTCGGACTGGACTGTTCCCATGAGGCACAGGGTCAGAGCTGATTTGCATATAGCCAGTGTCTAACCCAGGGTGGTGTGGAGTGCAAAAAAACGATGGATTTAGGCCCAGATCCTTGTACTGGGGTGAATGTATGACATTGTTCTACATTCTGTCCATCAACTGTGTTTTTTGCAATTTTCACCCCGCGTGGGCTGGGTATGCTCAGACGTGAGTCCCAGGTTCTCCACACCACTGGAGTCAAGCTATCCAGGCTGAATGAAGGCTGATTGCCAGAAATCGGTCCTTGGATGCTTGATTCCGGTCTGGGAAAGACATGGCTTGGTAGTTCGGACTGGACTGTTCCCATGAGGCACAGGGTCAGAGCTGATTTGCATATAGCCAGGGTCTAACCCAGGGTGGTGTGGAGTGCAAAAAAACTATGGATTTAGGCCCAGATCCTTGTACTGGGGTGAATGTATGACATTGTTCTACATTCTGTCCATCAACTGTGTTTTATGCAATTTTCACCCCGAGTAGGCTGGGTATGCTCAGACGTGAGTCCCAGGCTCTCCACACCACTGGAGTCAAGCTATCCAGGCTGAATGAAGGCTGATAGCCAGAAACCGGTCCTTGGATGCTTGATTCCGGTCTGGGAAAGACATGGCTTGGTAGTTCGGACTGGACTGTTCCCATGAGGCACAGGGTCAGAGCTGATTTGCATATAGCCAGTGTCTAACCCAGGGTGGTGTGGAGTGCAAAAAAACGATGGATTTAGGCCCAGATCCTTGTACTGGGGTGAATGTATGACATTCTTCTACGTTCTGTCCATCAACTGTGTTTTTTGCAATTTTCTCCCCGAGTCAGCTGGGTAATGCTCAGACGTGAGTCCCAGGCTCTCCACACCACTGGAGTCAAGCTATCCAGGCTGAATGAAGGCTGATAGCCAGAAACCGGTCCTTGGATGCTTGATTCCAGTCTGGGAAAGACATGGCTTGGTAGTTCGGACTGGACTGTTCCCATGAGGCACAGGGTCAGAGCTGATTTGCATATAGCCAGTGTCTAACCCATGGTGGTGTGGAGTGCAAAAAAACGATGGATTTAGGCCCAGATCCTTGTACTGGGGTGAATGTATGACATTGTTCTACATTCTGTCCATCAACTGTGTTTTTTGCAATTTTCACCCCGAGTGGGCTGGGTATGCTCAGACGTGAGTCCCAGGCTCTCCACACCACTGTAGTCAAGCTATCCAGGCTGAATGAAGGCTGATAGCCAGAAACCGGTCCTTGGATGCTTGATTCCGGTCTGGGAAAGACATGGCTTGGTAGTTCGGACTGGACTGTTCCCATGAGGCACAGGCTCAGAGCTGATTTGCATATAGCCAGGGTCTAACCCAGGGTGGTGTGGAGTGCAAAAAAACTATGGATTTAGGCCCAGATCCTTGTAGTGGGGTGAATGTATGACATTGTTCGACATTCTGTCCATCAACTGTGTTTTTTGCAATTTTCACCCCGAGTAGGCTGGGTATGCTCAGACGTGAGTCCCAGGCTCTCCACACCACTGGAGTCAAGCTATCCAGGCTGAATGAAGGCTGATAGCCAGAAACCGGTCCTTGGATGCTTGATTCCGGTCTGGGAAAGACATGGCTTGGTAGTTCGGACTGGACTGTTCCCATGAGGCACAGGGTCGGAGCTGATTTGCATATGGCCAGTGTCTAACCCAGGGTGGTGTGGAGTGCAAAAAAACGATGGATTTAGGCCCAGATCCTTGTACTGGGGTGAATGTATGACATTGTTCTACATTCTGTCCATCAACTGTGTTTTTTGCAATTTTCACCCCGAGTGGGCTGGGTATGCTCAGACGTGAGTCCCAGGCTCTCCACACCACTGGAGTCAAGCTATCCAGGCTGAATGAAGGCTGATAACCAGAAACCGGTCCTTGGATGCTTGATTCCAGTCTGGGAAAGACATGGCTTGGTAGTTCGGACTGGACTGTTCCCATTAGGCACAGGGTCAGAGCTGATTTGCATATAGCCAGTGTCTAACCCAGGGTGGTGTGAAGTGAAAAAAACGATGGATTTAGGCCCAGATCCTTGTACTGGGGTAAATGTATGACATTGTTCTACATTCTGTCCATCAACTGTGTTTTTTGCAATTTTCACCCCGAGTGGGCAGTGTATGCTCAGACGTGAGTCCCAGGCTCTCCACCCCACTGGAGTCAAGCTATCCAGGCTGAATGAAGGCTGATAGCCAGAAACCGGTCCTTGGATGCTTGATTCCGGTCCGGGAAAGACATGGCTTGGTAGTTCGGACTGGACTGTTCCCATGAGGCACAGGGTCAGAGCTGATTTGCATATAGCCAGTGTCTAACCCAGGGTGGTGTGGAGTGCAAAAAAAACGATGGATTTAAGCCCAGATTCTTGTACTGGGGTGAATGTATGACATTGTTCTACATTCTGTCCATCAACTGTATTTTTTGCAATTTTCACCCGAGTAGTCTGGGTATGCTCAGACGTGAGTCCCAGGCTCTCCACACCACTGGAGTCAAGCTATCCAGGCTGAATGAAGGCTGATAGCCAGAAACCGGTCCTTGGATGCTTGATTCCGGTCTGGGAAAGACATGGCTTTGTAGTTCGGACTGGACTGTTCCCATGAGGCACAGGGTCAGAGCTGATTTGCATATAGCCAGTGTCTAACCCAGGGTGGTGTGGAGTGCAAAAAAACAATGGATTTAGGCCCAGATCCTTGTACTGGGGTGAATGTAGGACATTGTTCTACATTCTGTCCATCAACTGTGTTTTTTGCAATTTTCACCCCGAGTGGGCTGGGTATGCTCAGACGTGAGTCCCAGGCTCTCCACACCACTGGAGTCAAGCTATCCAGGCTGAATGAAGGCTGATAGCCAGAAACCGGTCCTTGGATGCTTGATTCTGGTCTGGGAAAGACATGGCTTGGTAGTTCGGACTGGACTGTTCCCATGAGGCACAGGGTCAGAGCTGATTTGCATATAGCCAGTGTCTAACCCAGGGTGGTGTGGAGTGCAAAAAAATGATGGATTTAGGCCCAGATCCTTGTATTGGGGTGAATGTAAGACATTGTTCTACATTCTGTCCATCAACTGTGTTTTTTGCAATTTTCACCCCGAGTGGGCTGGGTATGCTCAGACGTGAGTCCCAGGCTCTCCACACCACTGGAGTCAAGCTATCCAGGCTGAATGAAGGCTGACAGCCAGAAACCGGTCCTTGGATGCTTGATTCCGGTCATGGAACGACATGGCTTGGTAATTCGGACTGGACTGTTCCCATGAGGCACAGGGTCAGAGCTGATTTGCATATAGCCAGTGTCTAACCCATGGTGGTGTGGAGTGGGAAAAAAACGATGGATTTAGGCCCAGATCCTTGTACTGGGGTGAATGTATGACATTGTTGTACATTCTGCCATCAACTGTGTTTTTTGCAATTTTCACCCCGAGTGGGCTGGGTATGCTCAGACGTGAATCCCAGGCTCTCCACACCACTGGAGTCAAGCTATCCAGGCTGAATGAAGGCTGATAGCCAGAAACCGGTCCTTGGATGCTTGATTCCGGTCTGGGAAAGACATGGCTTGGTAGTTCGGACTGGACTGTTCCCATGAGGCACAGGGTCAGAGCTGATTTGCATATAGCCAGTGTCTAACCCAGGGTGGTGTGGAGTGCAAAAAAATGATGGATTTAGACCCAGATCCTTGTACTGGGGTGAATGTATGACATTGTTCTACATTCTGTCCATCAACTGTGTTTTTTGCAATTTTCACCCCGAGTGGGCTGGGTATGCTCAGACGTGAGTCCCAGGCTCTCCACACCACTGGAGTCAAGCTATCCAGGCTGAATGAAGGCTGATAGCCAGAAACCGGTCCTTGGATGCTTGATTCCGGTCTGGGAAAGACATGGCTTGGTAGTTCGGGCTAGACTGTTCCCATGAGGCACAGGGTCAGAGCTGATTTGCATATAGCCAGTGTCTAACCCAGGGTGGTGTGGAATGCAAAAAAACGATGGATTTAGGCCCAGATCCTTGTACTGGGGTGAATGTATGACATTGTTCTACATTCTGTCCATCAACTGTGTTTTTTGCAATTTTCACCCCGAGTGGGCTGGGTATGCTCAGACGTGAGTCCCAGGCTCTCCACACCACTGGAGTCAAGCTATCCAGGCTGAATGAAGGCTGATAGCCAGAAACCGGTCCTTGGATGCTTGATTCCGGTCTGGGAAAGACATGGCTTGGTAGTTCGGACTGGACTGTTCCCATGAGGCACAGGGTCAGAGCTGATTTGCATATAGCCAAGGTCTAACCCAGGGTGGTGTGGAGTGCAAAAAAACGATGGATTTAGGCCCAGATCCTTGTACTGGGGTGAATGTATGACATTGTTCTACATTCTGTCCATCAACTGTGTTTTTTGCAATTTTCACCCCGAGTAGGCTGGGTATGCGCAGACGTGAGTCCCAGGCTCTCCACACCACTGGAGTCAAGCTATCCAGGCTGAATGAAGGCTGATAGCCAGAAACCGGTCCTTGGATGCTTGATTCCGGTCTGGGAAAGACATGGCTTGGTAGTTCGGACTGGACTGTTCCCATGAGGCACAGGGTCAGAGCTGATTTGCATATAGCCAGTGTCTAACCCATGGTGGTGTGGAGTGGGAAAAAAACGATGGATTTAGGCCCAGATCCTTGTACTGGGGTGAATGTATGACATTGTTGTACATTCTGCCATCAACTGTGTTTTTTGCAATTTTCACCCCAAGTGGGCTGGGTATGCTCAGACGTGAATCCCAGGCTCTCCACACCACTGGAGTCAAGCTATGCAGGCTGAATGAAGGCTGATAGCCAGAAACCGGTCCTTGGATGCTTGATTCCGGTCTGGGAAAGACATGGCTTGGTAGTCCGGACTGGACTGTTCCCATGAGGCACAGGGTCAGAGCTGATTTGCATATAGCCAGTGTCTAACCCAGGGTGGTGTGGAGTGAAAAAAAACGATGGATTTAGGCCCAGATCCTTGTACTGGGGTGAATGTATGACATTGTTCTACATTCTGTCCATCAACTGTGTTTTTTGCAATTTTCACCCCGAGTGGGCTGGGTCTGCTCAGACGTGAGTCCCAGGCTCTCCACACCACTGGAGTCAAGCTATCCAGGCTGAATGAAGGCTGATAGCCAGAAACCGGTCCTTGGATGCTTGATTCCGGTCTGGGAAAGACATGGCTTGGTAGTTCGGACTGGACTGTTCCCATGAGGCACAGGGTCAGAGCTGATTTGCATATAGCCAGTGTCTAAACCAGGGTGGTGTGGAGTGCAAAAAACCGATGGATTTAGGCCCAGATCCTTGTACTGGGGTGAATGTATGACATTGTTCTACATTTTGTCCATCAACTGTGTTTTTTGCAATTTTCACCCCGAGTGGGCTGGGTATGCTCAGACGTGAGTCCCAGGCTCTCCACACCACTGGAGTCAAGCTATCCAGGCTGAATGAAGGCTGATAGCCAGAAACCGGTCCTTGGATGCTTGATTCCGGTCTGGGAAAGACATGGCTTGGTAGTTCGGACTGGACTGTTCCCATGAGGCACAGGGTCAGAGCTGATTTGCATATAGCCAAGGTCTAACCCAGGGTGGTGTGGAGTGCAAAAAAACGATGGATTTAGGCCCAGATCCTTGTACTGGGGTGAATGTATGACATTGTTCTACATTCTGTCCATCAACTGTGTTTTTTGCAATTTTCACCCCGAGTAGGCTGGGTATGCGCAGACGTGAGTCCCAGGCTCTCCACACCACTGGAGTCAAGCTATCCAGGCTGAATGAAGGCTGATAGCCAGAAACCGGTCCTTGGATGCTTGATTCCGGTCTGGGAAAGACATGGCTTGGTAGTTCGGACTGGACTGTTCCCATGAGGCACAGGGTCAGAGCTGATTTGCATATAGCCAGTGTCTAACCCATGGTGGCGTGGAGTGGGAAAAAAACGATGGATTTAGGCCCAGATCCTTGTACTGGGGTGAATGTATGACATTGTTGTACATTCTGCCATCAACTGTGTTTTTTGCAATTTTCACCCCGAGTGGGCTGGGTATGCTCAGACGTGAATCCCAGGCTCTCCACACCACTGGAGTCAAGCTATGCAGGCTGAATGAAGGCTGATAGCCAGAAACCGGTCCTTGGATGCTTGATTCCGGTCTGGGAAAGACATGGCTTGGTAGTCCGGACTGGACTGTTCCCATGAGGCACAGGGTCAGAGCTGATTTGCATATAGCCAGTGTCTAACCCAGGGTGGTGTGGAGTGAAAAAAAACGATGGATTTAGGCCCAGATCCTTGTACTGGGGTGAATGTATGACGTTGTTCTACATTCTGTCCATCAACTGTGTTTTTTGCAATTTTCACCCCGAGTGGGCTGGGTCTGCTCAGACGTGAGTCCCAGGCTCTCCACACCACTGGAGTCAAGCTATCCAGGCTGAATGAAGGCTGATAGCCAGAAACCGGTCCTTGGATGCTTGATTCCTGTCTGGGAAAGACATGGCTTGGTAGTTCGGACTGGACTGTTCCCATGAGGCACAGGGTCAGAGCTGATTTGCATATAGCCAGTGTCTAAACCAGGGTGGTGTGGAGTGCAAAAAAACGATGGATTTAGGCCCAGATCCTTGTACTGGGGTGAATGTATGACATTGTTCTACATTCTGTCCATCAACTGTGTTTTTTGCAATTTTCACCCCGAGTGGGCTGGGTATGCTCAGACGTGAGTCCCAGGCTCTCCACACCACTGGAGTCAAGCTATCCAGGCTGAATGAAGGCTGATTGCCAGAAATCGGTCCTTGGATGCTTGATTCCGGTCTGGGAAAGACATGGCTTGGTAGTTCGGACTGGACTGTTCCCATGAGGCACAGGGTCAGAGCTGATTTGCATATAGCCAGGGTCTAACCCAGGGTGGTGTGGAGTGCAAAAAAACTATGGATTTAGGCCCAGATCCTTGTACTGGGGTGAATGTATGACATTGTTCTACATTCTGTCCATCAACTGTGTTTTATGCAATTTTCACCCCGAGTAGGCTGGGTATGCTCAGACGTGAGTCCCGGCTCTCCACACCACTGGAGTCAAGCTATCCAGGCTGAATGAAGGCTGATAGCCAGAAACCGGTCCTTGGATGCTTGATTCCGGTCTGGGAAAGACATGGCTTGGTAGTTTGGACTGGACTGTTCCCATGAGGCACAGGGTCAGAGCTGATTTGCATATAGCCAGTGTCTAACCCAGGGTGGTGTGGAGTGCAAAAAAACGATGGATTTAGGCCCAGATCCTTGTACTGGGGTGAATGTATGACATTGTTCTACGTTCTGTCCATCAACTGTGTTTTTTGCAATTTTCACCCCGAGTCAGCTGGGTAATGCTCAGACGTGAGTCCCAGGCTCTCCACACCACTGGAGTCAAGCTATCCAGGCTGAATGAAGGCTGATAGCCAGAAACCGGTCCTTGGATGCTTGATTCCAGTCTGGGAAAGACATGGCTTGGTAGTTCGGACTGGACTGTTCCCATGAGGCACAGGGTCAGAGCTGATTTGCATATAGCCAGTGTCTAACCCAGGGTGGTGTGGAGTGCAAAAAAACCAATGGATTTAGGCCCAGATCCTTGTACTGGGGTGAATGTATGACATTGTTCTACATTCTGTCCATCAACTGTGTTTTTTGCAATTTTCACCCCGAGTGGGCTGGGTATGCTCAGACGTGAGTCCCAGGCTCTCCACACCACTGGAGTCAAGCTATCCAGGCTGAATGAAGGCTGATAGCCAGAAACCGGTCCTTGGATGCTTGATTCCGGTCTGGGAAAGACATGGCTTGGTAGTTCGGACTGGACTGTTCCCATGAGGCACAGGGTCAGAGCTGATTTGCATATAGCCAGTGTCTAACCCATGGTGGTGTGGAGTGCAAAAAAACGATGGATTTAGGCCCAGATCCTTGTACTGGGGTGAATGTATGACATTGTTCTACATTCTGTCCATCAACTGTGTTTTTTGCAATTTTCACCCCGAGTGGGCTGGGTATGCTCAGACGTGAGTCCCAGGCTCTCCACACCACTGTAGTCAAGCTATCCAGGCTGAATGAAGGCTGATAGCCAGAAACCGGTCCTTGGATGCTTGATTCCGGTCTGGGAAAGACATGGCTTGGTAGTTCGGACTGGACTATTCCCATGAGGCACAGGCTCAGAGCTGATTTGCATATAGCCAGGGTCTAACCCAGGGTGGTGTGGAGTGCAAAAAAACTATGGATTTAGGCCCAGATCCTTGTACTGGGGTGAATGTATGACATTGTTCGACATTCTGTCCATCAACTGTGTTTTTTGCAATTTTCACCCCGAGTAGGCTGGGTATGCTCAGACGTGAGTCCCAGGCTCTCCACACCACTGGAGTCAAGCTATCCAGGCTGAATGAAGGCTGATAGCCAGAAACCGGTCCTTGGATGCTTGATTCCGGTCTGGTAAAGACATGGCTTGGTAGTTCGGACTGGACTGTTCCCATTAGGCACAGGGTCAGAGCTGATTTGCATATAGCCAGTGTCTAACCCAGGGTGGTGTGAAGTGAAAAAAACGATGGATTTAGGCCCAGATCCTTGTACTGGGGTAAATGTATGACATTGTTCTACATTCTGTCCATCAACTGTGTTTTTTGTAATTTTCACCCCGAGTGGGCAGTGTATGCTCAGACGTGAGTCCCAGGCTCTCCACCCCACTGGAGTCAAGCTATCCAGGCTGAATGAAGGCTGATAGCCAGAAACCGGTCCTTGGATGCTTGATTCCGGTCCGGGAAAGACATGGCTTGGTAGTTCGGACTGGACTGTTCCCATGAGGCACAGGGTCAGAGCTGATTTGCATATAGCCAGTGTCTAACCCAGGGTGGTGTGGAGTGCAAAAAAAACGATGGATTTAAGCCCAGATTCTTGTACTGGGGTGAATGTATGACATTGTTCTACATTCTGTCCATCAACTGTATTTTTTGCAATTTTCACCCGAGTAGTCTGGGTATGCTCAGACGTGAGTCCCAGGCTCTCCACACCACTGGAGTCAAGCTATCCAGGCTGAATGAAGGCTGATAGCCAGAAACCGGTCCTTGGATGCTTGATTCCGGTCTGGGAAAGACATGGCTTTGTAGTTCGGACTGGACTGTTCCCATGAGGCACAGGGTCAGAGCTGATTTGCATATAGCCAGTGTCTAACCCAGGGTGGTGTGGAGTGCAAAAAAACAATGGATTTAGGCCCAGATCCTTGTACTGGGGTGAATGTAGGACATTGTTCTACATTCTGTCCATCAACTGTGTTTTTTGCAATTTTCACCCCGAGTGGGCTGGGTATGCTCAGACGTGAGTCCCAGGCTCTCCACACCACTGGAGTCAAGCTATCCAGGCTGAATGAAGGCTGATAGCCAGAAACCGGTCCTTGGATGCTTGATTCTGGTCTGGGAAAGACATGGCTTGGTAGTTCGGACTGGACTGTTCCCATGAGGCACAGGGTCAGAGCTGATTTGCATATAGCCAGTGTCTAACCCAGGGTGGTGTGGAGTGCAAAAAAATGATGGATTTAGGCCCAGATCCTTGTATTGGGGTGAATGTAAGACATTGTTCTTCATTCTGTCCATCAACTGTGTTTTTTGCAATTTTCACCCCGAGTGGGCTGGGTATGCTCAGACGTGAGTCCCAGGCTCTCCACACCACTGGAGTCAAGCTATCCAGGCTGAATGAAGGCTGACAGCCAGAAACCGGTCCTTGGATGCTTGATTCCGGTCTTGGAACGACATGGCTTGGTAATTCGGACTGGACTGTTCCCATGAGGCACAGGGTCAGAGCTGATTTGCATATAGCCAGTGTCTAACCCATGGTGGTGTGGAGTGGGAAAAAAACGATGGATTTAGGCCCAGATCCTTGTACTGGGGTGAATGTATGACATTGTTGTACATTCTGCCATCAACTGTGTTTTTTGCAATTTTCACCCCGAGTGGGCTGGGTATGCTCAGACGTGAATCCCAGGCTCTCCACACCACTGGAGTCAAGCTATCCAGGCTGAATGAAGGCTGATAGCCAGAAACCGGTCCTTGGATGCTTGATTCCGGTCTGGGAAAGACATGGCTTGGTAGTTCGGACTGGACTGTTCCCATGAGGCACAGGGTCAGAGCTGATTTGCATATAGCCAGTGTCTAACCCAGGGTGGTGTGGAGTGCAAAAAAATGATGGATTTAGACCCAGATCCTTGTACTGGGGTGAATGTATGACATTGTTCTACATTCTGTCCATCAACTGTGTTTTTTGCAATTTTCACCCCGAGTGGGCATCGTATGCTCAGACGTGAGTCCCAGGCTCTCCACACCACTGGAGTCAAGCTATCCAGGCTGAATGAAGGCTGATAGCCAGAAACCGGTCCTTGGATGCTTGATTCCGGTCTGGGAAAGACATGGCTTGGTAGTTCGGGCTGGACTGTTCCCATGAGGCACAGGGTCAGAGCTGATTTGCATATAGCCAGTGTCTAACCCAGGGTGGTGTGGAATGCAAAAAAACGATGGATTTAGGCCCAGATCCTTGTACTGGGGTGAATGTATGACATTGTTCTACATTCTGTCCATCAACTGTGTTTTTTGCAATTTTCACCCCGAGTGGGCTGGGTATGCTCAGACGTGAGTCCCAGGCTCTCCACACCACTGGAGTCAAGCTATCCAGGCTGAATGAAGGCTGATAGCCAGAAACCGGTCCTTGGATGCTTGATTCCGGTCTGGGAAAGACATGGCTTGGTAGTTCGGACTGGACTGTTCCCATGAGGCACAGGGTCAGAGCTGATTTGCATATAGCCAAGGTCTAACCCAGGGTGGTGTGGAGTGCAAAAAAACGATGGATTTAGGCCCAGATCCTTGTACTGGGGTGAATGTATGACATTGTTCTACATTCTGTCCATCAACTGTGTTTTTTGCAATTTTCACCCCGAGTAGGCTGGGTATGCGCAGACGTGAGTCCCAGGCTCTCCACACCACTGGAGTCAAGCTATCCAGGCTGAATGAAGGCTGATAGCCAGAAACCGGTCCTTGGATGCTTGATTCCGGTCTGGGAAAGACATGGCTTGGTAGTTCGGACTGGACTGTTCCCATGAGGCACAGGGTCAGAGCTGATTTGCATATAGACAGTGTCTAACCCATGGTGGTGTGGAGTGGGAAAAAAACGATGGATTTAGGCCCAGATCCTTGTACTGGGGTGAATGTATGACATTGTTGTACATTCTGCCATCAACTGTGTTTTTTGCAATTTTCACCCCGAGTGGGCTGGGTATGCTCAGACGTGAATCCCAGGCTCTCCACACCACTGGAGTCAAGCTATGCAGGCTGAATGAAGGCTGATAGCCAGAAACCGGTCCTTGGATGCTTGATTCCGGTCTGGGAAAGACATGGCTTGGTAGTCCGGACTGGACTGTTCCCATGAGGCACAGGGTCAGAGCTGATTTGCATATAGCCAGTGTCTAACCCAGGGTGGTGTGGAGTGCAAAAAAACGATGGATTTAGGCCCAGATCCTTGTACTGGGGTGAATGTATGACATTGTTCTACATTCTGTCCATCAACTGTGTTTTTTGCAATTTTCACCCCGAGTGGGCTGGGTATGCTCAGACGTGAGTCCCAGGCTCTCCACACCACTGGAGTCAAGCTATCCAGGCTGAATGAAGGCTGATAGCCAGAAACCGGTCCTTGGATGCTTGATTCCGGTCTGGGAAAGACATGGCTTGGTAGTTCGGACTGGACTGTTCCCATGAGGCACAGGGTCAGAGCTGATTTGCATATAGCCAGTGTCTAACCCAGGGTGGTGTGGAGTGCAAAAAAACGATGGATTTAGGCCCAGATCCTTGTACTGGGGTGAATGTATGAAATTGTTCTACATTCTGTCCATCAACTGTGTTTTTTGCAATTTTCACCCCGAGTGGGCTGGGTATGCTCAGACGTGAGTCCCAGGCTCTCCACACCACTGGAGTCAAGCTATCCAGGCTGAATGAAGGCTGATTGCCAGAAATCGGTCCTTGGATGCTTGATTCCGGTCTGGGAAAGACATGGCTTGGTAGTTCGGACTGGACTGTTCCCATGAGGCACAGGGTCAGAGCTGATTTGCATATAGCCAGGGTCTAACCCAGGGTGGTGTGGAGTGCAAAAAAACTATGGATTTAGGCCCAGATCCTTGTACTGGGGTGAATGTATGACATTGTTCTACATTCTGTCTATCAACTGTGTTTTATGCAATTTTCACCCCGAGTAGGCTGGGTATGCTCAGACGTGAGTCCCAGGCTCTCCACACCACTGGAGTCAAGCTATCCAGGCTGAATGAAGGCTGATAGCCAGAAACCGGTCCTTGGATGCTTGATTCCGGTCTGGGAAAGACATGGCTTGGTAGTTCGGACTGGACTGTTCCCATGAGGCACAGGGTCAGAGCTGATTTGCATATAGCCAGTGTCTAACCCAGGGTGGTGTGGAGTGCAAAAAAACGATGGATTTAGGCCCAGATCCTTGTACTGGGGTGAATGTATGACATTGTTCTACATTCTGTCCATCAACTGTGTTTTTTGCAATTTTCACCCCGAGTCAGCTGGGTAATGCTCAGACGTGAGTCCCAGGCTCTCCACACCACTGGAGTCAAGCTATCCAGGCTGAATGAAGGCTGATAGCCAGAAACCGGTCCTTGGATGCTTGATTCCAGTCTGGGAAAGACATGGCTTGGTAGTTCGGACTGGACTGTTCCCATGAGGCACAGGGTCAGAGCTGATTTGCATATAGCCAGTGTCTAACCCAGGGTGGTGTGGAGTGCAAAAAAACAATGGATTTAGGCCCAGATCCTTGTACTGGGGTGAATGTATGACATTGTTCTACATTCTGTCCATCAACTGTGTTTTTTGCAATTTTCACCCCGAGTGGGCTGGGTATGCTCAGACGTGAGTCCCAGGCTCTCCACACCACTGGAGTCAAGCTATCCAGGCTGAATGAAGGCTGATAACCAGAAACCGGTCCTTGGATGCTTGATTCCGGTCTGGGAAAGACATGGCTTGGTAGTTCGGACTGGACTGTTCCCATGAGGCACAGGGTCAGAGCTGATTTGCATATAGCCAGGGTCTAACCCAGGGTGGTGTGGAGTGCAAAAAAACTATGGATTTAGGCCCAGATCCTTGTACTGGGGTGAATGTATGACATTGTTCTACATTCTGTCCATCAACTGTGTTTTATGCAATTTTCACCCCGAGTAGGCTGGGTATGCTCAGACGTGAGTCCCAGGCTCTCCACACCACTGGAGTCAAGCTATCCAGGCTGAATGAAGGCTGATAGCCAGAAACCGGTCCTTGGATGCTTGATTCCGGTCTGGGAAAGACATGGCTTGGTAGTTCGGACTGGACTGTTCCCATGAGGCACAGGGTCGGAGCTGATTTGCATATGGCCAGTGTCTAACCCAGGGTGGTGTGGAGTGCAAAAAAACGATGGATTTAGGCCCAGATCCTTGTACTGGGGTGAATGTATGACATTGTTCTACATTCTGTCCATCAACTGTGTTTTTTGCAATTTTCACCCCGAGTGGGCTGGGTATGCTCAGACGTGAGTCCCAGGCTCTCCACACCACTGGAGTCAAGCTAACCAGGCTGAATGAAGGCTGATAACCAGAAACCGGTCCTTGGATGCTTGATTCCGGTCTGGGAAAGACATGGCTTGGTAGTTCGGACTGGACTGTTCCCATTAGGCACAGGGTCAGAGCTGATTTGCATATAGCCAGTGTCTAACCCAGGGTGGTGTGAAGTGAAAAAAAACGATGGATTTAGGCCCAGATCCTTGTACTGGGGTGAATGTATGACATTGTTCTACATTCTGTCCATCAACTGTGTTCTTTGCAATTTTCACCCCGAGTGGGCTGGGTATGCTCAGACGTGAGTCCCAGGCTCTCCACCCCACTGGAGTCAAGCTATCCAGGCTGAATGAAGGCTGATAGCCAGAAACCGGTCCTTGGATGCTTGATTCCGGTCTGGGAAAGACATGGCTTGGTAGTTCGGACTGGACTGTTCCCATGAGGCACAGGGTCAGAGCTGATTTGCATATAGCCAGTGTCTAACCCAGGGTGGTGTGGAGTGCAAAAAAACGATGGATTTAGTCCCAGATCCTTGTACTGGGGTGAATGTATGACATTGTTCTAAATTCTGTCCATCAACTGTGTTTTTTGCAATTTTCACCTCGAGTGGGCAGGGTATGCTCAGACGTGAGTCCCAGGCTCTCCACACCACTGGAGTCAAGCTATCCAGGCATATAGCCAGTGTCTAACCCAGGGTGGTGTGGAGTGCAAACAAAACGATGGATTTAGGCCCAGATCCTTGTACTGGGGTGAATGTATGACATTGTTCTACATTCTGTCCATCAACTGTATTTTTTGCAATTTTCACCCGAGTAGTCTGGGTATGCTCAGACGTGAGTCCCAGGCTCTCCACACCACTGGAGTCAAGCTATCCAGGCTGAATGAAGGCTGATAGCCAGAAACCGGTCCTTGGATGCTTGATTCCGGTCTGGGAAAGACAAGGCTTGGTAGTTCGGACTGGACTGTTCCCATGAGGCACAGGGTCAGAGCTGATTTGCATATAGCCAGTGTCTAACCCAGGGTGGTGTGGAGTGCAAAAAAACAATGGATTTAGGCCCAGATCCTTGTACTGGGGTGAATGTAGGACATTGTTCTACATTCTGTCCATCAACTGTGTTTTTTGCAATTTTCACCCCGAGTGGGCTGGGTATGCTCAGACGTGAGTCCCAGGCTCTCCACACCACTGGAGTCAAGCTATCCAGGCTGAATGAAGGCTGATAGCCAGAAACCGGTCCTTGAATGCTTGATTCCGGTCTGGGAAAGACATGGCTTGGTAGTTCGGACTGGACTGTTCCCATGAGGCACAGGGTCAGAGCTGATTTGCATATAGCCAGTGTCTAACCCAGGGTGGTGTGGAGTGCAAAAAAATGATGGATTTAGGCCCAGATCCTTGTATTGGGGTGAATGTAAGACATTGTTCTACATTCTGTCCATCAACTGTGTTTTTTGCAATTTTCACCCCGAATGGGCTGGGTCTGCTCAGACGTGAGTCCCAGGCTCTCCACACCACTGGAGTCAAGCTATCCAGGCTGAATGAAGGCTGATAGCCAGAAACCGGTCCTTGGATGCTTGATTCCGGTCTGGGAAAGACATGGCTTGGTAGTTCGGACTGGACTGTTCCCATGAGGCACAGGGTCAGAGCTGATTTGCATATAGCCAGTGTCTAACCCAGGGTGGTGTGGAGTGCAAAAAAACGATGGATTTAGGCCCAGATCCTTGTACTGGGGTGAATGTATGACATTGTTCTACATTCTGTCCATCAACTGTGTTTTTTGCAATTTTCACCCCGCGTGGGCTGGGTATGCTCAGACGTGAGTCCCAGGCTCTCCACACCACTGGAGTCAAGCTATCCAGGCTGAATGAAGGCTGATTGCCAGAAATCGGTCCTTGGATGCTTGATTCCGGTCTGGGAAAGACATGGCTTGGTAGTTCGGACTGGACTGTTCCCATGAGGCACAGGGTCAGAGCTGATTTGCATATAGCCAGGGTCTAACCCAGGGTGGTGTGGAGTGCAAAAAAACTATGGATTTAGGCCCAGATCCTTGTACTGGGGTGAATGTATGACATTGTTCTACATTCTGTCCATCAACTGTGTTTTATGCAATTTTCACCCCGAGTAGGCTGGGTATGCTCAGACGTGAGTCCCAGGCTCTCCACACCACTGGAGTCAAGCTATCCAGGCTGAATGAAGGCTGATAGCCAGAAACCGGTCCTTGGATGCTTGATTCCGGTCTGGGAAAGACATGGCTTGGTAGTTCGTACTGGACTGTTCCCATGAGGCACAGGGTCAGAGCTGATTTGCATATAGCCAGTGTCTAACCCAGGGTGGTGTGGAGTGCAAAAAAACGATGGATTTAGGCCCAGATCCTTGTACTGGGGTGAATGTATGACATTGTTCTACGTTCTGTCCATCAACTGTGTTTTTTGCAATTTTCACCCCGAGTCAGCTGGGTAATGCTCAGACGTGAGTCCCAGGCTCTCCACACCACTGGAGTCAAGCTATCCAGGCTGAATGAAGGCTGATAGCCAGAAACCGGTCCTTGGATGCTTGATTCCAGTCTGGGAAAGACATGGCTTGGTAGTTCGGACTGGACTGTTCCCATGAGGCACAGGGTCAGAGCTGATTTGCATATAGCCAGTGTCTAACCCAGGGTGGTGTGGAGTGCAAAAAAACCAATGGATTTAGGCCCAGATCCTTGTACTGGGGTGAATGTATGACATTGTTCTACATTCTGTCCATCAACTGTGTTTTTTGCAATTTTCACCCCGAGTGGGCTGGGTATGCTCAGACGTGAGTCCCAGGCTCTCCACACCACTGGAGTCAAGCTATCCAGGCTGAATGAAGGCTGATAGCCAGAAACCGGTCCTTGGATGCTTGATTCCGGTCTGGGAAAGACATGGCTTGGTAGTTCGGACTGGACTGTTCCCATGAGGCACAGGGTCAGAGCTGATTTGCATATAGCCAGTGTCTAACCCATGGTGGTGTGGAGTGCAAAAAAACGATGGATTTAGGCCCAGATCCTTGTACTGGGGTGAATGTATGACATTGTTCTACATTCTGTCCATCAACTGTGTTTTTTGCAATTTTCACCCCGAGTGGGCTGGGTATGCTCAGACGTGAGTCCCAGGCTCTCCACACCACTGTAGTCAAGCTATCCAGGCTGAATGAAGGCTGATAGCCAGAAACCGGTCCTTGGATGCTTGATTCCGGTCTGGGAAAGACATGGCTTGGTAGTTCGGACTGGACTATTCCCATGAGGCACAGGCTCAGAGCTGATTTGCATATAGCCAGGGTCTAACCCAGGGTGGTGTGGAGTGCAAAAAAACTATGGATTTAGGCCCAGATCCTTGTACTGGGGTGAATGTATGACATTGTTCGACATTCTGTCCATCAACTGTGTTTTTTGCAATTTTCACCCCGAGTAGGCTGGGTATGCTCAGACGTGAGTCCCAGGCTCTCCACACCACTGGAGTCAAGCTATCCAGGCTGAATGAAGGCTGATAGCCAGAAACCGGTCCTTGGATGCTTGATTCCGGTCTGGTAAAGACATGGCTTGGTAGTTCGGACTGGACTGTTCCCATGAGGCACAGGGTCGGAGCTGATTTGCATATGGCCAGTGTCTAACCCAGGGTGGTGTGGAGTGCAAAAAAACGATGGATTTAGGCCCGGATCCTTGTACTGGGGTGAATGTATGACATTGTTCTACATTCTGTCCATCAACTGTGTTTTTTGCAATTTTCACCCCGAGTGGGCTGGGTATGCTCAGACGTGAGTCCCAGGCTCTCCACACCACTGGAGTCAAGCTATCCAGGCTGAATGAAGGCTGATAACCAGAAACCGGTCCTTGGATGCTTGATTCCAGTCTGGGAAAGACATGGCTTGGTAGTTCGGACTGGACTGTTCCCATTAGGCACAGGGTCAGAGCTGATTTGCATATAGCCAGTGTCTAACCCAGGGTGGTGTGAAGTGAAAAAAACGATGGATTTAGGCCCAGATCCTTGTACTGGGGTAAATGTATGACATTGTTCTACATTCTGTCCATCAACTGTGTTTTTTGTAATTTTCACCCCGAGTGGGCAGTGTATGCTCAGACGTGAGTCCCAGGCTCTCCACCCCACTGGAGTCAAGCTATCCAGGCTGAATGAAGGCTGATAGCCAGAAACCGGTCCTTGGATGCTTGATTCCGGTCCGGGAAAGACATGGCTTGGTAGTTCGGACTGGACTGTTCCCATGAGGCACAGGGTCAGAGCTGATTTGCATATAGCCAGTGTCTAACCCAGGGTGGTGTGGAGTGCAAAAAAAACGATGGATTTAAGCCCAGATTCTTGTACTGGGGTGAATGTATGACATTGTTCTACATTCTGTCCATCAACTGTATTTTTTGCAATTTTCACCCGAGTAGTCTGGGTATGCTCAGACGTGAGTCCCAGGCTCTCCACACCACTGGAGTCAAGCTATCCAGGCTGAATGAAGGCTGATAGCCAGAAACCGGTCCTTGGATGCTTGATTCCGGTCTGGGAAAGACATGGCTTTGTAGTTCGGACTGGACTGTTCCCATGAGGCACAGGGTCAGAGCTGATTTGCATATAGCCAGTGTCTAACCCAGGGTGGTGTGGAGTGCAAAAAAACAATGGATTTAGGCCCAGATCCTTGTACTGGGGTGAATGTAGGACATTGTTCTACATTCTGTCCATCAACTGTGTTTTTTGCAATTTTCACCCCGAGTGGGCTGGGTATGCTCAGACGTGAGTCCCAGGCTCTCCACACCACTGGAGTCAAGCTATCCAGGCTGAATGAAGGCTGATAGCCAGAAACCGGTCCTTGGATGCTTGATTCTGGTCTGGGAAAGACATGGCTTGGTAGTTCGGACTGGACTGTTCCCATGAGGCACAGGGTCAGAGCTGATTTGCATATAGCCAGTGTCTAACCCAGGGTGGTGTGGAGTGCAAAAAAATGATGGATTTAGGCCCAGATCCTTGTATTGGGGTGAATGTAAGACATTGTTCTACATTCTGTCCATCAACTGTGTTTTTTGCAATTTTCACCCCGAGTGGGCTGGGTATGCTCAGACGTGAGTCCCAGGCTCTCCACACCACTGGAGTCAAGCTATCCAGGCTGAATGAAGGCTGACAGCCAGAAACCGGTCCTTGGATGCTTGATTCCGGTCTTGGAACGACATGGCTTGGTAATTCGGACTGGACTGTTCCCATGAGGCACAGGGTCAGAGCTGATTTGCATATAGCCAGTGTCTAACCCATGGTGGTGTGGAGTGGGAAAAAAACGATGGATTTAGGCCCAGATCCTTGTACTGGGGTGAATGTATGACATTGTTGTACATTCTGCCATCAACTGTGTTTTTTGCAATTTTCACCCCGAGTGGGCTGGGTATGCTCAGACGTGAATCCCAGGCTCTCCACACCACTGGAGTCAAGCTATCCAGGCTGAATGAAGGCTGATAGCCAGAAACCGGTCCTTGGATGCTTGATTCCGGTCTGGGAAAGACATGGCTTGGTAGTTCGGACTGGACTGTTCCCATGAGGCACAGGGTCAGAGCTGATTTGCATATAGCCAGTGTCTAACCCAGGGTGGTGTGGAGTGCAAAAAAATGATGGATTTAGACCCAGATCCTTGTACTGGGGTGAATGTATGACATTGTTCTACATTCTGTCCATCAACTGTGTTTTTTGCAATTTTCACCCCGAGTGGGCAGGGTATGCTCAGACGTGAGTCCCAGGCTCTCCACACCACTGGAGTCAAGCTATCCAGGCTGAATGAAGGCTGATAGCCAGAAACCGGTCCTTGGATGCTTGATTCCGGTCTGGGAAAGACATGGCTTGGTAGTTCGGGCTGGACTGTTCCCATGAGGCACAGGGTCAGAGCTGATTTGCATATAGCCAGTGTCTAACCCAGGGTGGTGTGGAATGCAAAAAAACGATGGATTTAGGCCCAGATCCTTGTACTGGGGTGAATGTATGACATTGTTCTACATTCTGTCCATCAACTGTGTTTTTTGCAATTTTCACCCCGAGTGGGCTGGGTATGCTCAGACGTGAGTCCCAGGCTCTCCACACCACTGGAGTCAAGCTATCCAGGCTGAATGAAGGCTGATAGCCAGAAACCGGTCCTTGGATGCTTGATTCCGGTCTGGGAAAGACATGGCTTGGTAGTTCGGACTGGACTGTTCCCATGAGGCACAGGGTCAGAGCTGATTTGCATATAGCCAAGGTCTAACCCAGGGTGGTGTGGAGTGCAAAAAAACGATGGATTTAGGCCCAGATCCTTGTACTGGGGTGAATGTATGACATTGTTCTACATTCTGTCCATCAACTGTGTTTTTTGCAATTTTCACCCCGAGTAGGCTGGGTATGCGCAGACGTGAGTCCCAGGCTCTCCACACCACTGGAGTCAAGCTATCCAGGCTGAATGAAGGCTGATAGCCAGAAACCGGTCCTTGGATGCTTGATTCCGGTCTGGGAAAGACATGGCTTGGTAGTTCGGACTGGACTGTTCCCATGAGGCACAGGGTCAGAGCTGATTTGCATATAGACAGTGTCTAACCCATGGTGGTGTGGAGTGGGGAAAAAACGATGGATTTAGGCCCAGATCCTTGTACTGGGGTGAATGTATGACATTGTTGTACATTCTGCCATCAACTGTGTTTTTTGCAATTTTCACCCCGAGTGGGCTGGGTATGCTCAGACGTGAATCCCAGGCTCTCCACACCACTGGAGTCAAGCTATGCAGGCTGAATGAAGGCTGATAGCCAGAAACCGGTCCTTGGATGCTTGATTCCGGTCTGGGAAAGACATGGCTTGGTAGTCCGGACTGGACTGTTCCCATGAGGCACAGGGTCAGAGCTGATTTGCATATAGCCAGTGTCTAACCCAGGGTGGTGTGGAGTGCAAAAAAACGATGGATTTAGGCCCAGATCCTTGTACTGGGGTGAATGTATGACATTGTTCTACATTCTGTCCATCAACTGTGTTTTTTGCAATTTTCACCCCAAGTGGGCTGGGTATGCTCAGACGTGAGTCCCAGGCTCTCCACACCACTGGAGTCAAGCTATCCAGGCTGAATGAAGGCTGATAGCCAGAAACCGGTCCTTGGATGCTTGATTCCGGTCTGGGAAAGACATGGCTTTGTAGTTCGGACTGGACTGTTCCCATGAGGCACAGGGTCAGAGCTGATTTGCATATAGCCAGTGTCTAACCCAGGGTGGTGTGGAGTGCAAAAAAACGATGGATTTAGGCCCAGATCCTTGTACTGGGGTGAATGTATGACATTGTTCTACATTCTGTCCATCAACTGTGTTTTTTGCAATTTTCACCCCGAGTGGGCTGGGTATGCTCAGACGTGAGTCCCAGGCTCTCCACACCACTGGAGTCAAGCTATCCAGGCTGAATGAAGGCTGATTGCCAGAAATCGGTCCTTGGATGCTTGATTCCGGTCTGGGAAAGACATGGCTTGGTAGTTCGGACTGGACTGTTCCCATGAGGCACAGGGTCAGAGCTGATTTGCATATAGCCAGGGTCTAACCCAGGGTGGTGTGGAGTGCAAAAAAACTATGGATTTAGGCCCAGATCCTTGTACTGGGGTGAATGTATGACATTGTTCTACATTCTGTCCATCAACTGTGTTTTATGCAATTTTCACCCCGAGTAGGCTGGGTATGCTCAGACGTGAGTCCCAGGCTCTCCACACCACTGGAGTCAAGCTATCCAGGCTGAATGAAGGCTGATAGCCAGAAACCGGTCCTTGGATGCTTGATTCCGGTCTGGGAAAGACATGGCTTGGTAGTTCGGACTGGACTGTTCCCATGAGGCACAGGGTCAGAGCTGATTTGCATATAGCCAGTGTCTAACCCAGGGTGGTGTGGAGTGCAAAAAAACGATGGATTTAGGCCCAGATCCTTGTACTGGGGTGAATGTATGACATTGTTCTACATTCTGTCCATCAACTGTGTTTTTTGCAATTTTCACCCCGAGTCAGCTGGGTAATGCTCAGACGTGAGTCCCAGGCTCTCCACACCACTGGAGTCAAGCTATCCAGGCTGAATGAAGGCTGATAGCCAGAAACCGGTCCTTGGATGCTTGATTCCAGTCTGGGAAAGACATGGCTTGGTAGTTCGGACTGGACTGTTCCCATGAGGCACAGGGTCAGAGCTGATTTGCATATAGCCAGTGTCTAACCCAGGGTGGTGTGGAGTGCAAAAAAACAATGGATTTAGGCCCAGATCCTTGTACTGGGGTGAATGTATGACATTGTTCTACATTCTGTCCATCAACTGTGTTTTTTGCAATTTTCACCCCGAGTGGGCTGGGTATGCTCAGACGTGAGTCCCAGGCTCTCCACACCACTGGAGTCAAGCTATCCAGGCTGAATGAAGGCTGATAACCAGAAACCGGTCCTTGGATGCTTGATTCCGGTCTGGGAAAGACATGGCTTGGTAGTTCGGACTGGACTGTTCCCATGAGGCACAGGGTCAGAGCTGATTTGCATATAGCCAGGGTCTAACCCAGGGTGGTGTGGAGTGCAAAAAAACTATGGATTTAGGCCCAGATCCTTGTACTGGGGTGAATGTATGACATTGTTCTACATTCTGTCCATCAACTGTGTTTTATGCAATTTTCACCCCGAGTAGGCTGGGTATGCTCAGACGTGAGTCCCAGGCTCTCCACACCACTGGAGTCAAGCTATCCAGGCTGAATGAAGGCTGATAGCCAGAAACCGGTCCTTGGATGCTTGATTCCGGTCTGGGAAAGACATGGCTTGGTAGTTCGGACTGGACTGTTCCCATGAGGCACAGGGTCGGAGCTGATTTGCATATGGCCAGTGTCTAACCCAGGGTGGTGTGGAGTGCAAAAAAACGATGGATTTAGGCCCAGATCCTTGTACTGGGGTGAATGTATGACATTGTTCTACATTCTGTCCATCAACTGTGTTTTTTGCAATTTTCACCCCGAGTGGGCTGGGTATGCTCAGACGTGAGTCCCAGGCTCTCCACACCACTGGAGTCATGCTAACCAGGCTGAATGAAGGCTGATAACCAGAAACCGGTCCTTGGATGTTTGATTCCGGTCTGGGAAAGACATGGCTTGGTAGTTCGGACTGGACTGTTCCCATTAGGCACAGGGTCAGAGCTGATTTGCATATAGCCAGTGTCTAACCCAGGGTGGTGTGAAGTGAAAAAAAACGATGGATTTAGGCCCAGATCCTTGTACTGGGGTGAATGTATGACATTGTTCTACATTCTGTCCATCAACTGTGTTCTTTGCAATTTTCACCCCGAGTGGGCTGGGTATGCTCAGACGTGAGTCCCAGGCTCTCCACCCCACTGGAGTCAAGCTATCCAGGCTGAATGAAGGCTGATAGCCAGAAACCGGTCCTTGGATGCTTGATTCCGGTCTGGGAAAGACATGGCTTGGTAGTTCGGACTGGACTGTTCCCATGAGGCACAGGGTCAGAGCTGATTTGCATATAGCCAGTGTCTAACCCAGGGTGGTGTGGAGTGCAAAAAAACGATGGATTTAGTCCCAGATCCTTGTACTGGGGTGAATGTATGACATTGTTCTAAATTCTGTCCATCAACTGTGTTTTTTGCAATTTTCACCCCGAGTGGGCAGGGTATGCTCAGACGTGAGTCCCAGGCTCTCCACACCACTGGAGTCAAGCTATCCAGGCATATAGCCAGTGTCTAACCCAGGGTGGTGTGGAGTGCAAACAAAACGATGGATTTAGGCCCAGATCCTTGTACTGGGGTGAATGTAAGACATTGTTCTACATTCTGTCCATCAACTGTGTTTTTTGCAATTTTCACCCCGAGTAGGCTGGGTATGCTCAGACGTGAGTCCCAGGCTCTCCACACCACTGGAGTCAAGCTATCCAGGCTGAATGAAGGCTGATAGCCAGAAACCGGTCCTTGGATGCTTGATTCCGGTCTGGGAAAGACATGGCTTGGTAGTTCGGACTGGACTGTTCCCATGAGGCACAGGGTCAGAGCTGATTTGCATATAGCCAGTGTCTAACCCAGGGTGGTGTGGAGTGCAAAAAAACGATGGATTTAGGCCCAGATCCTTGTACTGGGGTGAATGTATGACATTGTTCTACGTTCTGTCCATCAACTGTGTTTTTTGCAATTTTCACCCCGAGTCAGCTGGGTAATGCTCAGACGTGAGTCCCAGGCTCTCCACACCACTGGAGTCAAGCTATCCAGGCTGAATGAAGGCTGATAGCCAGAAACCGGTCCTTGGATGCTTGATTCCAGTCTGGGAAAGACATGGCTTGGTAGTTCGGACTGGACTGTTCCCATGAGGCACAGGGTCAGAGCTGATTTGCATATAGCCAGTGTCTAACCCAGGGTGGTGTGGAGTGCAAAAAAACCAATGGATTTAGGCCCAGATCCTTGTACTGGGGTGAATGTATGACATTGTTCTACATTCTGTCCATCAACTGTGTTTTTTGCAATTTTCACCCCGAGTGGGCTGGGTATGCTCAGACGTGAGTCCCAGGCTCTCCACACCACTGGAGTCAAGCTATCCAGGCTGAATGAAGGCTGATAGCCAGAAACCGGTCCTTGGATGCTTGATTCCGGTCTGGGAAAGACATGGCTTGGTAGTTCGGACTGGACTGTTCCCATGAGGCACAGGGTCAGAGCTGATTTGCATATAGCCAGTGTCTAACCCATGGTGGTGTGGAGTGCAAAAAAACGATGGATTTAGGCCCAGATCCTTGTACTGGGGTGAATGTATGACATTGTTCTACATTCTGTCCATCAACTGTGTTTTTTGCAATTTTCACCCCGAGTGGGCTGGGTATGCTCAGACGTGAGTCCCAGGCTCTCCACACCACTGTAGTCAAGCTATCCAGGCTGAATGAAGGCTGATAGCCAGAAACCGGTCCTTGGATGCTTGATTCCGGTCTGGGAAAGACATGGCTTGGTAGTTCGGACTGGACTGTTCCCATGAGGCACAGGCTCAGAGCTGATTTGCATATAGCCAGGGTCTAACCCAGGGTGGTGTGGAGTGCAAAAAAACTATGGATTTAGGCCCAGATCCTTGTACTGGGGTGAATGTATGACATTGTTCGTCATTCTGTCCATCAACTGTGTTTTTTGCAATTTTCACCCCGAGTAGGCTGGGTATGCTCAGACGTGAGTCCCAGGCTCTCCACACCACTGGAGTCAAGCTATCCAGGCTGAATGAAGGCTGATAGCCAGAAACCGGTCCTTGGATGCTTGATTCCGGTCTGGGAAAGACATGGCTTGGTAGTTCGGACTGGACTGTTCCCATGAGGCACAGGGTCGGAGCTGATTTGCATATGGCCAGTGTCTAACCCAGGGTGGTGTGGAGTGCAAACAAACGATGGATTTAGGCCCAGATCCTTGTACTGGGGTGAATGTATGACATTGTTCTACATTCTGTCCATCAACTGTGTTTTTTGCAATTTTCACCCCGAGTGGGCTGGGTATGCTCAGACGTGAGTCCCAGGCTCTCCACACCACTGGAGTCAAGCTATCCAGGCTGAATGAAGGCTGATAACCAGAAACCGGTCCTTGGATGCTTGATTCCAGTCTGGGAAAGACATGGCTTGGTAGTTCGGACTGGACTGTTCCCATTAGGCACAGGGTCAGAGCTGATTTGCATATAGCCAGTGTCTAACCCAGGGTGGTGTGAAGTGAAAAAAACGATGGATTTAGGCCCAGATCCTTGTACTGGGGTAAATGTATGACATTGTTCTACATTCTGTCCATCAACTGTGTTTTTTGCAATTTTCACCCCGAGTGGGCAGTGTATGCTCAGACGTGAGTCCCAGGCTCTCCACCCCACTGGAGTCAAGCTATCCAGGCTGAATGAAGGCTGATAGCCAGAAACCGGTCCTTGGATGCTTGATTCCGGTCCGGGAAAGACATGGCTTGGTAGTTCGGACTGGACTGTTCCCATGAGGCACAGGGTCAGAGCTGATTTGCATATAGCCAGTGTCTAACCCAGGGTGGTGTGGAGTGCAAAAAAACTATGGATTTAGGCCCAGATCCTTGTACTGGGGTGAATGTATGACATTGTTCTACATTCTGTCCATCAACTGTGTTTTATGCAATTTTCACCCCGAGTAGGCTGGGTATGCTCAGACGTGAGTCCCAGGCTCTCCACACCACTGGAGTCAAGCTATCCAGGCTGAATGAAGGCTGATAGCCAGAAACCGGTCCTTGGATGCTTGATTCCGGTCTGGGAAAGACATGGCTTGGTAGTTCGGACTGGACTGTTCCCATGAGGCACAGGGTCAGAGCTGATTTGCATATAGCCAGTGTCTAACCCAGGGTGGTGTGGAGTGCAAAAAAACGATGGATTTAGGCCCAGATCCTTGTACTGGGGTGAATGTATGACATTGTTCTACATTCTGTCCATCAACTGTGTTTTTTGCAATTTTCACCCCGAGTCAGCTGGGTAATGCTCAGACGTGAGTCCCAGGCTCTCCACACCACTGGAGTCAAGCTATCCAGGCTGAATGAAGGCTGATAGCCAGAAACCGGTCCTTGGATGCTTGATTCCAGTCTGGGAAAGACATGGCTTGGTAGTTCGGACTGGACTGTTCCCATGAGGCACAGGGTCAGAGCTGATTTGCATATAGCCAGTGTCTAACCCAGGGTGGTGTGGAGTGCAAAAAAACAATGGATTTAGGCCCAGATCCTTGTACTGGGGTGAATGTATGACATTGTTCTACATTCTGTCCATCAACTGTGTTTTTTGCAATTTTCACCCCGAGTGGGCTGGGTATGCTCAGACGTGAGTCCCAGGCTCTCCACACCACTGGAGTCAAGCTATCCAGGCTGAATGAAGGCTGATAACCAGAAACCGGTCCTTGGATGCTTGATTCCGGTCTGGGAAAGACATGGCTTGGTAGTTCGGACTGGACTGTTCCCATGAGGCACAGGGTCAGAGCTGATTTGCATATAGCCAGGGTCTAACCCAGGGTGGTGTGGAGTGCAAAAAAACTATGGATTTAGGCCCAGATCCTTGTACTGGGGTGAATGTATGACATTGTTCTACATTCTGTCCATCAACTGTGTTTTATGCAATTTTCACCCCGAGTAGGCTGGGTATGCTCAGACGTGAGTCCCAGGCTCTCCACACCACTGGAGTCAAGCTATCCAGGCTGAATGAAGGCTGATAGCCAGAAACCGGTCCTTGGATGCTTGATTCCGGTCTGGGAAAGACATGGCTTGGTAGTTCGGACTGGACTGTTCCCATGAGGCACAGGGTCGGAGCTGATTTGCATATGGCCAGTGTCTAACCCAGGGTGGTGTGGAGTGCAAAAAAACGATGGATTTAGGCCCAGATCCTTGTACTGGGGTGAATGTATGACATTGTTCTACATTCTGTCCATCAACTGTGTTTTTTGCAATTTTCACCCTGAGTGGGCTGGGTATGCTCAGACGTGAGTCCCAGGCTCTCCACACCACTGGAGTCAAGCTATCCAGGCTGAATGAAGGCTGATAGCCAGAAACCGGTCCTTGGATGCTTGATTCCGGTCTGGGAAAGACATGGCTTGGTAGTTTGGGCTAGACTGTTCCCATGAGGCACAGGGTCAGAGCTGATTTGCATATAGCCAGTGTCTAACCCAGGGTGGTGTGGAATGCAAAAAAACGATGGATTTAGGCCCAGATCCTTGTACTGGGGTGAATGTATGACATTGTTCTACGTTCTGTCCATCAACTGTGTTTTTTGCAATTTTCACCCCGAGTCAGCTGGGTAATGCTCAGACGTGAGTCCCAGGCTCTCCACACCACTGGAGTCAAGCTATCCAGGCTGAATGAAGGCTGATAGCCAGAAACCGGTCCTTGGATGCTTGATTCCAGTCTGGGAAAGACATGGCTTGGTAGTTCGGACTGGACTGTTCCCATGAGGCACAGGGTCAGAGCTGATTTGCATATAGCCAGTGTCTAACCCAGGGTGGTGTGGAGTGCAAAAAAACCAATGGATTTAGGCCCAGATCCTTGTACTGGGGTGAATGTATGACATTGTTCTACATTCTGTCCATCAACTGTGTTTTTTGCAATTTTCACCCCGAGTGGGCTGGGTATGCTCAGACGTGAGTCCCAGGCTCTCCACACCACTGGAGTCAAGCTATCCAGGCTGAATGAAGGCTGATAGCCAGAAACCGGTCCTTGGATGCTTGATTCCGGTCTGGGAAAGACATGGCTTGGTAGTTCGGACTGGACTGTTCCCATGAGGCACAGGGTCAGAGCTGATTTGCATATAGCCAGTGTCTAACCCATGGTGGTGTGGAGTGCAAAAAAACGATGGATTTAGGCCCAGATCCTTGTACTGGGGTGAATGTATGACATTGTTCTACATTCTGTCCATCAACTGTGTTTTTTGCAATTTTCACCCCGAGTGGGCTGGGTATGCTCAGACGTGAGTCCCAGGCTCTCCACACCACTGTAGTCAAGCTATCCAGGCTGAATGAAGGCTGATAGCCAGAAACCGGTCCTTGGATGCTTGATTCCGGTCTGGGAAAGACATGGCTTGGTAGTTCGGACTGGACTGTTCCCATGAGGCACAGGCTCAGAGCTGATTTGCATATAGCCAGGGTCTAACCCAGGGTGGTGTGGAGTGCAAAAAAACTATGGATTTAGGCCCAGATCCTTGTACTGGGGTGAATGTATGACATTGTTCGTCATTCTGTCCATCAACTGTGTTTTTTGCAATTTTCACCCCGAGTAGGCTGGGTATGCTCAGACGTGAGTCCCAGGCTCTCCACACCACTGGAGTCAAGCTATCCAGGCTGAATGAAGGCTGATAGCCAGAAACCGGTCCTTGGATGCTTGATTCCGGTCTGGGAAAGACATGGCTTGGTAGTTCGGACTGGACTGTTCCCATGAGGCACAGGGTCGGAGCTGATTTGCATATGGCCAGTGTCTAACCCAGGGTGGTGTGGAGTGCAAACAAACGATGGATTTAGGCCCAGATCCTTGTACTGGGGTGAATGTATGACATTGTTCTACATTCTGTCCATCAACTGTGTTTTTTGCAATTTTCACCCCGAGTGGGCTGGGTATGCTCAGACGTGAGTCCCAGGCTCTCCACACCACTGGAGTCAAGCTATCCAGGCTGAATGAAGGCTGATAACCAGAAACCGGTCCTTGGATGCTTGATTCCAGTCTGGGAAAGACATGGCTTGGTAGTTCGGACTGGACTGTTCCCATTAGGCACAGGGTCAGAGCTGATTTGCATATAGCCAGTGTCTAACCCAGGGTGGTGTGAAGTGAAAAAAACGATGGATTTAGGCCCAGATCCTTGTACTGGGGTAAATGTATGACATTGTTCTACATTCTGTCCATCAACTGTGTTTTTTGCAATTTTCACCCCGAGTGGGCAGTGTATGCTCAGACGTGAGTCCCAGGCTCTCCACCCCACTGGAGTCAAGCTATCCAGGCTGAATGAAGGCTGATAGCCAGAAACCGGTCCTTGGATGCTTGATTCCGGTCCGGGAAAGACATGGCTTGGTAGTTCGGACTGGACTGTTCCCATGAGGCACAGGGTCAGAGCTGATTTGCATATAGCCAGTGTCTAACCCAGGGTGGTGTGGAGTGCAAAAAAACTATGGATTTAGGCCCAGATCCTTGTACTGGGGTGAATGTATGACATTGTTCTACATTCTGTCCATCAACTGTGTTTTATGCAATTTTCACCCCGAGTAGGCTGGGTATGCTCAGACGTGAGTCCCAGGCTCTCCACACCACTGGAGTCAAGCTATCCAGGCTGAATGAAGGCTGATAGCCAGAAACCGGTCCTTGGATGCTTGATTCCGGTCTGGGAAAGACATGGCTTGGTAGTTCGGACTGGACTGTTCCCATGAGGCACAGGGTCAGAGCTGATTTGCATATAGCCAGTGTCTAACCCAGGGTGGTGTGGAGTGCAAAAAAACGATGGATTTAGGCCCAGATCCTTGTACTGGGGTGAATGTATGACATTGTTCTACATTCTGTCCATCAACTGTGTTTTTTGCAATTTTCACCCCGAGTCAGCTGGGTAATGCTCAGACGTGAGTCCCAGGCTCTCCACACCACTGGAGTCAAGCTATCCAGGCTGAATGAAGGCTGATAGCCAGAAACCGGTCCTTGGATGCTTGATTCCAGTCTGGGAAAGACATGGCTTGGTAGTTCGGACTGGACTGTTCCCATGAGGCACAGGGTCAGAGCTGATTTGCATATAGCCAGTGTCTAACCCAGGGTGGTGTGGAGTGCAAAAAAACAATGGATTTAGGCCCAGATCCTTGTACTGGGGTGAATGTATGACATTGTTCTACATTCTGTCCATCAACTGTGTTTTTTGCAATTTTCACCCCGAGTGGGCTGGGTATGCTCAGACGTGAGTCCCAGGCTCTCCACACCACTGGAGTCAAGCTATCCAGGCTGAATGAAGGCTGATAACCAGAAACCGGTCCTTGGATGCTTGATTCCGGTCTGGGAAAGACATGGCTTGGTAGTTCGGACTGGACTGTTCCCATGAGGCACAGGGTCAGAGCTGATTTGCATATAGCCAGGGTCTAACCCAGGGTGGTGTGGAGTGCAAAAAAACTATGGATTTAGGCCCAGATCCTTGTACTGGGGTGAATGTATGACATTGTTCTACATTCTGTCCATCAACTGTGTTTTATGCAATTTTCACCCCGAGTAGGCTGGGTATGCTCAGACGTGAGTCCCAGGCTCTCCACACCACTGGAGTCAAGCTATCCAGGCTGAATGAAGGCTGATAGCCAGAAACCGGTCCTTGGATGCTTGATTCCGGTCTGGGAAAGACATGGCTTGGTAGTTCGGACTGGACTGTTCCCATGAGGCACAGGGTCGGAGCTGATTTGCATATGGCCAGTGTCTAACCCAGGGTGGTGTGGAGTGCAAAAAAACGATGGATTTAGGCCCAGATCCTTGTACTGGGGTGAATGTATGACATTGTTCTACATTCTGTCCATCAACTGTGTTTTTTGCAATTTTCACCCCGAGTGGGCTGGGTATGCTCAGACGTGAGTCCCAGGCTCTCCACACCACTGGAGTCATGCTAACCAGGCTGAATGAAGGCTGATAACCAGAAACCGGTCCTTGGATGCTTGATTCCGGTCTGGGAAAGACATGGCTTGGTAGTTCGGACTGGACTGTTCCCATTAGGCACAGGGTCAGAGCTGATTTGCATATAGCCAGTGTCTAACCCAGGGTGGTGTGAAGTGAAAAAAAACGATGGATTTAGGCCCAGATCCTTGTACTGGGGTGAATGTATGACATTGTTCTACATTCTGTCCATCAACTGTGTTCTTTGCAATTTTCACCCCGAGTGGGCTGGGTATGCTCAGACGTGAGTCCCAGGCTCTCCACCCCACTGGAGTCAAGCTATCCAGGCTGAATGAAGGCTGATAGCCAGAAACCGGTCCTTGGATGCTTGATTCCGGTCTGGGAAAGACATGGCTTGGTAGTTCGGACTGGACTGTTCCCATGAGGCACAGGGTCAGAGCTGATTTGCATATAGCCAGTGTCTAACCCAGGGTGGTGTGGAGTGCAAAAAAACGATGGATTTAGTCCCAGATCCTTGTACTGGGGTGAATGTATGACATTGTTCTAAATTCTGTCCATCAACTGTGTTTTTTGCAATTTTCACCCCGAGTGGGCAGGGTATGCTCAGACGTGAGTCCCAGGCTCTCCACACCACTGGAGTCAAGCTATCCAGGCATATAGCCAGTGTCTAACCCAGGGTGGTGTGGAGTGCAAACAAAACGATGGATTTAGGCCCAGATCCTTGTACTGGGGTGAATGTAAGACATTGTTCTACATTCTGTCCATCAACTGTGTTTTTTGCAATTTTCACCCCGAGTAGGCTGGGTATCCTCAGACGTGAGTCCCAGGCTCTCCACACCACTGGAGTCAAGCTATCCAGGCTGAATGAAGGCTGATAGCCAGAAACCGGTCCTTGGATGCTTGATTCCGGTCTGGGAAAGACATGGCTTGGTAGTTCGGACTGGACTGTTCCCATGAGGCACAGGGTCAGAGCTGATTTGCATATAGCCAGTGTCTAACCCAGGGTGGTGTGGAGTGCAAAAAAACGATGGATTTAGGCCCAGATCCTTGTACTGGGGTGAATGTATGACATTGTTCTACGTTCTGTCCATCAACTGTGTTTTTTGCAATTTTCACCCCGAGTCAGCTGGGTAATGCTCAGACGTGAGTCCCAGGCTCTCCACACCACTGGAGTCAAGCTATCCAGGCTGAATGAAGGCTGATAGCCAGAAACCGGTCCTTGGATGCTTGATTCCAGTCTGGGAAAGACATGGCTTGGTAGTTCGGACTGGACTGTTCCCATGAGGCACAGGGTCAGAGCTGATTTGCATATAGCCAGTGTCTAACCCAGGGTGGTGTGGAGTGCAAAAAAACCAATGGATTTAGGCCCAGATCCTTGTACTGGGGTGAATGTATGACATTGTTCTACATTCTGTCCATCAACTGTGTTTTTTGCAATTTTCACCCCGAGTGGGCTGGGTATGCTCAGACGTGAGTCCCAGGCTCTCCACACCACTGGAGTCAAGCTATCCAGGCTGAATGAAGGCTGATAGCCAGAAACCGGTCCTTGGATGCTTGATTCCGGTCTGGGAAAGACATGGCTTGGTAGTTCGGACTGGACTGTTCCCATGAGGCACAGGGTCAGAGCTGATTTGCATATAGCCAGTGTCTAACCCATGGTGGTGTGGAGTGCAAAAAAACGATGGATTTAGGCCCAGATCCTTGTACTGGGGTGAATGTATGACATTGTTCTACATTCTGTCCATCAACTGTGTTTTTTGCAATTTTCACCCCGAGTGGGCTGGGTATGCTCAGACGTGAGTCCCAGGCTCTCCACACCACTGTAGTCAAGCTATCCAGGCTGAATGAAGGCTGATAGCCAGAAACCGGTCCTTGGATGCTTGATTCCGGTCTGGGAAAGACATGGCTTGGTAGTTCGGACTGGACTGTTCCCATGAGGCACAGGCTCAGAGCTGATTTGCATATAGCCAGGGTCTAACCCAGGGTGGTGTGGAGTGCAAAAAAACTATGGATTTAGGCCCAGATCCTTGTACTGGGGTGAATGTATGACATTGTTCGTCATTCTGTCCATCAACTGTGTTTTTTGCAATTTTCACCCCGAGTAGGCTGGGTATGCTCAGACGTGAGTCCCAGGCTCTCCACACCACTGGAGTCAAGCTATCCAGGCTGAATGAAGGCTGATAGCCAGAAACCGGTCCTTGGATGCTTGATTCCGGTCTGGGAAAGACATGGCTTGGTAGTTCGGACTGGACTGTTCCCATGAGGCACAGGGTCGGAGCTGATTTGCATATGGCCAGTGTCTAACCCAGGGTGGTGTGGAGTGCAAACAAACGATGGATTTAGGCCCAGATCCTTGTACTGGGGTGAATGTATGACATTGTTCTACATTCTGTCCATCAACTGTGTTTTTTGCAATTTTCACCCCGAGTGGGCTGGGTATGCTCAGACGTGAGTCCCAGGCTCTCCACACCACTGGAGTCAAGCTATCCAGGCTGAATGAAGGCTGATAACCAGAAACCGGTCCTTGGATGCTTGATTCCAGTCTGGGAAAGACATGGCTTGGTAGTTCGGACTGGACTGTTCCCATTAGGCACAGGGTCAGAGCTGATTTGCATATAGCCAGTGTCTAACCCAGGGTGGTGTGAAGTGAAAAAAACGATGGATTTAGGCCCAGATCCTTGTACTGGGGTAAATGTATGACATTGTTCTACATTCTGTCCATCAACTGTGTTTTTTGCAATTTTCACCCCGAGTGGGCAGTGTATGCTCAGACGTGAGTCCCAGGCTCTCCACCCCACTGGAGTCAAGCTATCCAGGCTGAATGAAGGCTGATAGCCAGAAACCGGTCCTTGGATGCTTGATTCCGGTCCGGGAAAGACATGGCTTGGTAGTTCGGACTGGACTGTTCCCATGAGGCACAGGGTCAGAGCTGATTTGCATATAGCCAGTGTCTAACCCAGGGTGGTGTGGAGTGCAAAAAAAACGATGGATTTAAGCCCAGATTCTTGTACTGGGGTGAATGTATGACATTGTTCTACATTCTGTCCATCAACTGTATTTTTTGCAATTTTCACCCGAGTAGTCTGGGTATGCTCAGACGTGAGTCCCAGGCTCTCCACACCACTGGAGTCAAGCTATCCAGGCTGAATGAAGGCTGATAGCCAGAAACCGGTCCTTGGATGCTTGATTCCGGTCTGGGAAAGACATGGCTTTGTAGTTCGGACTGGACTGTTCCCATGAGGCACAGGGTCAGAGCTGATTTGCATATAGCCAGTGTCTAACCCAGGGTGGTGTGGAGTGCAAAAAAACAATGGATTTAGGCCCAGATCCTTGTACTGGGGTGAATGTAGGACATTGTTCTACATTCTGTCCATCAACTGTGTTTTTTGCAATTTTCACCCCGAGTGGGCTGGGTATGCTCAGACGTGAGTCCCAGGCTCTCCACACCACTGGAGTCAAGCTATCCAGGCTGAATGAAGGCTGATAGCCAGAAACCGGTCCTTGGATGCTTGATTCTGGTCTGGGAAAGACATGGCTTGGTAGTTCGGACTGGACTGTTCCCATGAGGCACAGGGTCAGAGCTGATTTGCATATAGCCAGTGTCTAACCCAGGGTGGTGTGGAGTGCAAAAAAATGATGGATTTAGGCCCAGATCCTTGTATTGGGGTGAATGTAAGACATTGTTCTACATTCTGTCCATCAACTGTGTTTTTTGCAATTTTCACCCCGAGTGGGCTGGGTATGCTCAGACGTGAGTCCCAGGCTCTCCACACCACTGGAGTCAAGCTATCCAGGCTGAATGAAGGCTGACAGCCAGAAACCGGTCCTTGGATGCTTGATTCCGGTCTTGGAACGACATGGCTTGGTAATTCGGACTGGACTGTTCCCATGAGGCACAGGGTCAGAGCTGATTTGCATATAGCCAGTGTCTAACCCATGGTGGTGTGGAGTGGGAAAAAAACGATGGATTTAGGCCCAGATCCTTGTACTGGGGTGAATGTATGACATTGTTGTACATTCTGCCATCAACTGTGTTTTTTGCAATTTTCACCCCGAGTGGGCTGGGTATGCTCAGACGTGAATCCCAGGCTCTCCACACCACTGGAGTCAAGCTATCCAGGCTGAATGAAGGCTGATAGCCAGAAACCGGTCCTTGGATGCTTGATTCCGGTCTGGGAAAGACATGGCTTGGTAGTTCGGACTGGACTGTTCCCATGAGGCACAGGGTCAGAGCTGATTTGCATATAGCCAGTGTCTAACCCAGGGTGGTGTGGAGTGCAAAAAAATGATGGATTTAGACCCAGATCCTTGTACTGGGGTGAATGTATGACATTGTTCTACATTCTGTCCATCAACTGTGTTTTTTGCAATTTTCACCCCGAGTGGGCTGGGTATGCTCAGACGTGAGTCCCAGGCTCTCCACACCACTGGAGTCAAGCTATCCAGGCTGAATGAAGGCTGATAGCCAGAAACCGGTCCTTGGATGCTTGATTCCGGTCTGGGAAAGACATGGCTTGGTAGTTTGGGCTAGATTGTTCCCATGAGGCACAGGGTCAGAGCTGATTTGCATATAGCCAGTGTCTAACCCATGGTGGTGTGGAGTGGGAAAAAAACGATGGATTTAGGCCCAGATCCTTGTACTGGGGTGAATGTATGACATTGTTCTACATTCTGTCCATCAACTGTTTTTTGCAATTTTCACCCCGAGTGGGCTGGGTATGCTAAGACGTGAATCCCAGGCTCTCCACACCACTGGAGTCAAGCTATCCAGGCTGAATGAAGGCTGATAGCCAGAAACCGGTCCTTGGATGCTTGATTCCGGTCCGGGAAAGACATGGCTTGGTAGTTCGGACTGGACTGTTCCCATGAGGCACAGGGTCAGAGCTGATTTGCATATAGCCAGTGTCTAACCCAGGGTGGTGTGGAGTGCAAAAAAAAACGATGGATTTAAGCCCAGATTCTTGTACTGGGGTGAATGTATGACATTGTTCTACATTCTGTCCATCAACTGTATTTTTTGCAATTTTCACCCGAGTAGTCTGGGTATGCTCAGACGTGAGTCCCAGGCTCTCCACACCACTGGAGTCAAGCTATCCAGGCTGAATGAAGGCTGATAGCCAGAAACCGGTCCTTGGATGCTTGATTCCGGTCTGGGAAAGACATGGCTTTGTAGTTCGGACTGGACTGTTCCCATGAGGCACAGGGTCAGAGCTGATTTGCATATAGCCAGTGTCTAACCCAGGGTGGTGTGGAGTGCAAAAAAACAATGGATTTAGGCCCAGATCCTTGTACTGGGGTGAATGTAGGACATTGTTCTACATTCTGTCCATCAACTGTGTTTTTTGCAATTTTCACCCCGAGTGGGCTGGGTATGCTCAGACGTGAGTCCCAGGCTCTCCACACCACTGGAGTCAAGCTATCCAGGCTGAATGAAGGCTGATAGCCAGAAACCGGTCCTTGGATGCTTGATTCTGGTCTGGGAAAGACATGGCTTGGTAGTTCGGACTGGACTGTTCCCATGAGGCACAGGGTCAGAGCTGATTTGCATATAGCCAGTGTCTAACCCAGGGTGGTGTGGAGTGCAAAAAAATGATGGATTTAGGCCCAGATCCTTGTATTGGGGTGAATGTAAGACATTGTTCTACATTCTGTCCATCAACTGTGTTTTTTGCAATTTTCACCCCGAGTGGGCTGGGTATGCTCAGACGTGAGTCCCAGGCTCTCCACACCACTGGAGTCAAGCTATCCAGGCTGAATGAAGGCTGACAGCCAGAAACCGGTCCTTGGATGCTTGATTCCGGTCTTGGAACGACATGGCTTGGTAATTCGGACTGGACTGTTCCCATGAGGCACAGGGTCAGAGCTGATTTGCATATAGCCAGTGTCTAACCCATGGTGGTGTGGAGTGGGAAAAAAACGATGGATTTAGGCCCAGATCCTTGTACTGGGGTGAATGTATGACATTGTTGTACATTCTGCCATCAACTGTGTTTTTTGCAATTTTCACCCCGAGTGGGCTGGGTATGCTCAGACGTGAATCCCAGGCTCTCCACACCACTGGAGTCAAGCTATCCAGGCTGAATGAAGGCTGATAGCCAGAAACCGGTCCTTGGATGCTTGATTCCGGTCTGGGAAAGACATGGCTTGGTAGTTCGGACTGGACTGTTCCCATGAGGCACAGGGTCAGAGCTGATTTGCATATAGCCAGTGTCTAACCCAGGGTGGTGTGGAGTGCAAATAAATGACGGATTTAGACCCAGATCCTTGTACTGGGGTGAATGTATGACATTGTTCTACATTCTGTCCATCAACTGTGTTTTTTGCAATTTTCACCCCGAGTGGGCAGGGTATGCTCAGACGTGAGTCCCAGGCTCTCCACACCACTGGAGTCAAGCTATCCAGGCTGAATGAAGGCTGATAGCCAGAAACCGGTCCTTGGATGCTTGATTCCGGTCTGGGAAAGACATGGCTTGGTAGTTCGGGCTGGACTGTTCCCATGAGGCACAGGGTCAGAGCTGATTTGCATATAGCCAGTGTCTAACCCAGGGTGGTGTGGAATGCAAAAAAACGATGGATTTAGGCCCAGATCCTTGTACTGGGGTGAATGTATGACATTGTTCTACATTCTGTCCATCAACTGTGTTTTTTGCAATTTTCACCCCGAGTGGGCTGGGTATGCTCAGACGTGAGTCCCAGGCTCTCCACACCACTGGAGTCAAGCTATCCAGGCTGAATGAAGGCTGATAGCCAGAAACCGGTCCTTGGATGCTTGATTCCGGTCTGGGAAAGACATGGCTTGGTAGTTCGGACTGGACTGTTCCCATGAGGCACAGGGTCAGAGCTGATTTGCATATAGCCAAGGTCTAACCCAGGGTGGTGTGGAGTGCAAAAAAACGATGGATTTAGGCCCAGATCCTTGTACTGGGGTGAATGTATGACATTGTTCTACATTCTGTCCATCAACTGTGTTTTTTGCAATTTTCACCCCGAGTAGGCTGGGTATGCGCAGACGTGAGTCCCAGGCTCTCCACACCACTGGAGTCAAGCTATCCAGGCTGAATGAAGGCTGATAGCCAGAAACCGGTCCTTGGATGCTTGATTCCGGTCTGGGAAAGACATGGCTTGGTAGTTCGGACTGGACTGTTCCCATGAGGCACAGGGTCAGAGCTGATTTGCATATAGACAGTGTCTAACCCATGGTGGTGTGGAGTGGGAAAAAAACGATGGATTTAGGCCCAGATCCTTGTACTGGGGTGAATGTATGACATTGTTGTACATTCTGCCATCAACTGTGTTTTTTGCAATTTTCACCCCGAGTGGGCTGGGTATGCTCAGACGTGAATCCCAGGCTCTCCACACCACTGGAGTCAAGCTATGCAGGCTGAATGAAGGCTGATAGCCAGAAACCGGTCCTTGGATGCTTGATTCCGGTCTGGGAAAGACATGGCTTGGTAGTCCGGACTGGACTGTTCCCATGAGGCACAGGGTCAGAGCTGATTTGCATATAGCCAGTGTCTAACCCAGGGTGGTGTGGAGTGCAAAAAAACGATGGATTTAGGCCCAGATCCTTGTACTGGGGTGAATGTATGACATTGTTCTACATTCTGTCCATCAACTGTGTTTTTTGCAATTTTCACCCCAAGTGGGCTGGGTATGCTCAGACGTGAGTCCCAGGCTCTCCACACCACTGGAGTGAAGCTATCCAGGCTGAATGAAGGCTGATAGCCAGAAACCGGTCCTTGGATGCTTGATTCCGGTCTGGGAAAGACATGGCTTGGTAGTTCGGACTGGACTGTTCCCATGAGGCACAGGGTCAGAGCTGATTTGCATATAGCCAGTGTCTAACCCAGGGTGGTGTGGAGTGCAAAAAAACGATGGATTTAGGCCCAGATCCTTGTACTGGGGTGAATGTATGACATTGTTCTACACTCTGTCCATCAACTGTGTTTTTTGCAATTTTCACCCCGAGTCAGCTGGGTAATGCTCAGACGTGAGTCCCAGGCTCTCCACACCACTGGAGTCAAGCTATCCAGGCTGAATGAAGGCTGATAGCCAGAAACCGGTCCTTGGATGCTTGATTCCAGTCTGGGAAAGACATGGCTTGGTAGTTCGGACTGGACTGTTCCCATGAGGCACAGGGTCAGAGCTGATTTGCATATAGCCAGTGTCTAACCCAGGGTGGTGTGGAGTGCAAAAAAACAATGGATTTAGGCCCAGATCCTTGTACTGGGGTGAATGTATGACATTGTTCTACATTCTGTCCATCAACTGTGTTTTTTGCAATTTTCACCCCGAGTGGGCTGGGTATGCTCAGACGTGAGTCCCAGGCTCTCCACACCACTGGAGTCAAGCTATCCAGGCTGAATGAAGGCTGATAACCAGAAACCGGTCCTTGGATGCTTGATTCCGGTCTGGGAAAGACATGGCTTGGTAGTTCGGACTGGACTGTTCCCATGAGGCACAGGGTCAGAGCTGATTTGCATATAGCCAGGGTCTAACCCAGGGTGGTGTGGAGTGCAAAAAAACTATGGATTTAGGCCCAGATCCTTGTACTGGGGTGAATGTATGACATTGTTCTACATTCTGTCCATCAACTGTGTTTTATGCAATTTTCACCCCGAGTAGGCTGGGTATGCTCAGACGTGAGTCCCAGGCTCTCCACACCACTGGAGTCAAGCTATCCAGGCTGAATGAAGGCTGATAGCCAGAAACCGGTCCTTGGATGCTTGATTCCGGTCTGGGAAAGACATGGCTTGGTAGTTCGGACTGGACTGTTCCCATGAGGCACAGGGTCGGAGCTGATTTGCATATGGCCAGTGTCTAACCCAGGGTGGTGTGGAGTGCAAAAAAACGATGGATTTAGGCCCAGATCCTTGTACTGGGGTGAATGTATGACATTGTTCTACATTCTGTCCATCAACTGTGTTTTTTGCAATTTTCACCCCGAGTGGGCTGGGTATGCTCAGACGTGAGTCCCAGGCTCTCCACACCACTGGAGTCAAGCTAACCAGGCTGAATGAAGGCTGATAACCAGAAACCGGTCCTTGGATGCTTGATTCCGGTCTGGGAAAGACATGGCTTGGTAGTTCGGACTGGACTGTTCCCATTAGGCACAGGGTCAGAGCTGATTTGCATATAGCCAGTGTCTAACCCAGGGTGGTGTGAAGTGAAAAAAAACGATGGATTTAGGCCCAGATCCTTGTACTGGGGTGAATGTATGACATTGTTCTACATTCTGTCCATCAACTGTGTTCTTTGCAATTTTCACCCCGAGTGGGCTGGGTATGCTCAGACGTGAGTCCCAGGCTCTCCACCCCACTGGAGTCAAGCTATCCAGGCTGAATGAAGGCTGATAGCCAGAAACCGGTCCTTGGATGCTTGATTCCGGTCTGGGAAAGACATGGCTTGGTAGTTCGGACTGGACTGTTCCCATGAGGCACAGGGTCAGAGCTGATTTGCATATAGCCAGTGTCTAACCCAGGGTGGTGTGGAGTGCAAAAAAACGATGGATTTAGTCCCAGATCCTTGTACTGGGGTGAATGTATGACATTGTTCTAAATTCTGTCCATCAACTGTGTTTTTTGCAATTTTCACCCCGAGTGGGCAGGGTATGCTCAGACGTGAGTCCCAGGCTCTCCACACCACTGGAGTCAAGCTATCCAGGCATATAGCCAGTGTCTAACCCAGGGTGGTGTGGAGTGCAAACAAAACGATGGATTTAGGCCCAGATCCTTGTACTGGGGTGAATGTATGACATTGTTCTACATTCTGTCCATCAACTGTATTTTTTGCAATTTTCACCCGAGTAGTCTGGGTATGCTCAGACGTGAGTCCCAGGCTCTCCACACCACTGGAGTCAAGCTATCCAGGCTGAATGAAGGCTGATAGCCAGAAACCGGTCCTTGGATGCTTGATTCCGGTCTGGGAAAGACATGGCTTTGTAGTTCGGACTGGACTGTTCCCATGAGGCACAGGGTCAGAGCTGATTTGCATATAGCCAGTGTCTAACCCAGGGTGGTGTGGAGTGCAAAAAAACAATGGATTTAGGCCCAGATCCTTGTACTGGGGTGAATGTAGGACATTGTTCTACATTCTGTCCATCAACTGTGTTTTTTGCAATTTTCACCCCGAGTGGGCTGGGTATGCTCAGACGTGAGTCCCAGGCTCTCCACACCACTGGAGTCAAGCTATCCAGGCTGAATGAAGGCTGATAGCCAGAAACCGGTCCTTTAATGCTTGATTCCGGTCTGGGAAAGACATGGCTTGGTAGTTCGGACTGGACTGTTCCCATGAGGCACAGGGTCAGAGCTGATTTGCATATAGCCAGTGTCTAACCCAGGGTGGTGTGGAGTGCAAAAAAATGATGGATTTAGGCCCAGATCCTTGTATTGGGGTGAATGTAAGACATTGTTCTACATTCTGTCCATCAACTGTGGTTTTTGCAATTTTCACCCCGAATGGGCTGGGTCTGCTCAGACGTGAGTCCCAGGCTCTCCACACCACTGGAGTCAAGCTATCCAGGCTGAATGAAGGCTGATAGCCAGAAACCGGTCCTTGGATGCTTGATTCCGGTCTGGGAAAGACATGGCTTGGTAGTTCGGACTGGACTGTTCCCATGAGGCACAGGGTCAGAGCTGATTTGCATATAGCCAGTGTCTAACCCAGGGTGGTGTGGAGTGCAAAAAAACGATGGATTTAGGCCCAGATCCTTGTACTGGGGTGAATGTATGACATTGTTCTACATTCTGTCCATCAACTGTGTTTTTTGCAATTTTCACCCCGCGTGGGCTGGGTATGCTCAGACGTGAGTCCCAGGCTCTCCACACCACTGGAGTCAAGCTATCCAGGCTGAATGAAGGCTGATTGCCAGAAATCGGTCCTTGGATGCTTGATTCCGGTCTGGGAAAGACATGGCTTGGTAGTTCGGACTGGACTGTTCCCATGAGGCACAGGGTCAGAGCTGATTTGCATATAGCCAGGGTCTAACCCAGGGTGGTGTGGAGTGCAAAAAAACTATGGATTTAGGCCCAGATCCTTGTACTGGGGTGAATGTATGACATTGTTCTACATTCTGTCCATCAACTGTGTTTTATGCAATTTTCACCCCGAGTAGGCTGGGTATGCTCAGACGTGAGTCCCAGGCTCTCCACACCACTGGAGTCAAGCTATCCAGGCTGAATGAAGGCTGATAGCCAGAAACCGGTCCTTGGATGCTTGATTCCGGTCTGGGAAAGACATGGCTTGGTAGTTCGGACTGGACTGTTCCCATGAGGCACAGGGTCAGAGCTGATTTGCATATAGCCAGTGTCTAACCCAGGGTGGTGTGGAGTGCAAAAAAACGATGGATTTAGGCCCAGATCCTTGTACTGGGGTGAATGTATGACATTGTTCTACGTTCTGTCCATCAACTGTGTTTTTTGCAATTTTCACCCCGAGTCAGCTGGGTAATGCTCAGACGTGAGTCCCAGGCTCTCCACACCACTGGAGTCAAGCTATCCAGGCTGAATGAAGGCTGATAGCCAGAAACCGGTCCTTGGATGCTTGATTCCAGTCTGGGAAAGACATGGCTTGGTAGTTCGGACTGGACTGTTCCCATGAGGCACAGGGTCAGAGCTGATTTGCATATAGCCAGTGTCTAACCCAGGGTGGTGTGGAGTGCAAAAAAACCAATGGATTTAGGCCCAGATCCTTGTACTGGGGTGAATGTATGACATTGTTCTACATTCTGTCCATCAACTGTGTTTTTTGCAATTTTCACCCCGAGTGGGCTGGGTATGCTCAGACGTGAGTCCCAGGCTCTCCACACCACTGGAGTCAAGCTATCCAGGCTGAATGAAGGCTGATAGCCAGAAACCGGTCCTTGGATGCTTGATTCCGGTCTGGGAAAGACATGGCTTGGTAGTTCGGACTGGACTGTTCCCATGAGGCACAGGGTCAGAGCTGATTTGCATATAGCCAGTGTCTAACCCATGGTGGTGTGGAGTGCAAAAAAACGATGGATTTAGGCCCAGATCCTTGTACTGGGGTGAATGTATGACATTGTTCTACATTCTGTCCATCAACTGTGTTTTTTGCAATTTTCACCCCGAGTGGGCTGGGTATGCTCAGACGTGAGTCCCAGGCTCTCCACACCACTGTAGTCAAGCTATCCAGGCTGAATGAAGGCTGATAGCCAGAAACCGGTCCTTGGATGCTTGATTCCGGTCTGGGAAAGACATGGCTTGGTAGTTCGGACTGGACTGTTCCCATGAGGCACAGGCTCAGAGCTGATTTGCATATAGCCAGGGTCTAACCCAGGGTGGTGTGGAGTGCAAAAAAACTATGGATTTAGGCCCAGATCCTTGTACTGGGGTGAATGTATGACATTGTTCGACATTCTGTCCATCAACTGTGTTTTTTGCAATTTTCACCCCGAGTAGGCTGGGTATGCTCAGACGTGAGTCCCAGGCTCTCCACACCACTGGAGTCAAGCTATCCAGGCTGAATGAAGGCTGATAGCCAGAAACCGGTCCTTGGATGCTTGATTCCGGTCTGGGAAAGACATGGCTTTGTAGTTCGGACTGGACTGTTCCCATGAGGCACAGGGTCGGAGCTGATTTGCATATGGCCAGTGTCTAACCCAGGGTGGTGTGGAGTGCAAACAAACGATGGATTTAGGCCCAGATCCTTGTACTGGGGTGAATGTATGACATTGTTCTACATTCTGTCCATCAACTGTGTTTTTTGCAATTTTCACCCCGAGTGGGCTGGGTATGCTCAGACGTGAGTCCCAGGCTCTCCACACCACTGGAGTCAAGCTATCCAGGCTGAATGAAGGCTGATAACCAGAAACCGGTCCTTGGATGCTTGATTCCAGTCTGGGAAAGACATGGCTTGGTAGTTCGGACTGGACTGTTCCCATTAGGCACAGGGTCAGAGCTGATTTGCATATAGCCAGTGTCTAACCCAGGGTGGTGTGAAGTGAAAAAAACGATGGATTTAGGCCCAGATCCTTGTACTGGGGTAAATGTATGACATTGTTCTACATTCTGTCCATCAACTGTGTTTTTTGCAATTTTCACCCCGAGTGGGCAGTGTATGCTCAGACGTGAGTCCCAGGCTCTCCACACCACTGGAGTCAAGCTATCCAGGCTGAATGAAGGCTGATAGCCAGAAACCGGTCCTTGGATGCTTGATTCCGGTCTGGGAAAGACATGGCTTTGTAGTTCGGACTGGACTGTTCCCATGAGGCACAGGGTCAGAGCTGATTTGCATATAGCCAGTGTCTAACCCAGGGTGGTGTGGAGTGCAAAAAAACAATGGATTTAGGCCCAGATCCTTGTACTGGGGTGAATGTAGGACATTGTTCTACATTCTGTCCATCAACTGTGTTTTTTGCAATTTTCACCCCGAGTGGGCTGGGTATGCTCAGACGTGAGTCCCAGGCTCTCCACACCACTGGAGTCAAGCTATCCAGGCTGAATGAAGGTTGATAGCCAGAAACCGGTCCTTGGATGCTTGATTCTGGTCTGGGAAAGACATGGCTTGGTAGTCCGGACTGGACTGTTCCCATGAGGCACAGGGTCAGAGCTGATTTGCATATAGCCAGTGTCTAACCCAGGGTGGTGTGGAGTGCAAAAAAATGATGGATTTAGGCCCAGATCCTTGTATTGGGGTGAATGTAAGACATTGTTCTACATTCTGTCCATCAACTGTGTTTTTTACAATTTTCACCCCGAGTGGGCTGGGTATGCTCAGACGTGAGTCCCAGGCTCTCCACACCACTGGAGTCAAGCTATCCAGGCTGAATGAAGGCTGACAGCCAGAAACCGGTCCTTGGATGCTTGATTCCGGTCTTGGAACGACATGGCTTGGTAATTCGGACTGGACTGTTCCCATGAGGCACAGGGTCAGAGCTGATTTGCATATAGCCAGTGTCTAACCCATGGTGGTGTGGAGTGGGAAAAAAACGATGGATTTAGGCCCAGATCCTTGTACTGGGGTGAATGTATGACATTGTTGTACATTCTGCCATCAACTGTGTTTTTTGCAATTTTCACCCCGAGTGGGCTGGGTATGCTCAGACGTGAATCCCAGGCTCTCCACACCACTGGAGTCAAGCTATCCAGGCTGAATGAAGGCTGATAGCCAGAAACCGGTCCTTGGATGCTTGATTCCGGTCTGGGAAAGACATGGCTTGGTAGTTCGGACTGGACTGTTCCCATGAGGCACAGGGTCAGAGCTGATTTGCATATAGCCAGTGTCTAACCCAGGGTGGTGTGGAGTGCAAAAAAATGATGGATTTAGACCCAGATCCTTGTACTGGGGTGAATGTATGACATTGTTCTACATTCTGTCCATCAACTGTGTTTTTTGCAATTTTCACCCCGAGTGGGCTGGGTATGCTCAGACGTGAGTCCCAGGCTCTCCACACCACTGGAGTCAAGCTATCCAGGCTGAATGAAGGCTGATAGCCAGAAACCGGTCCTTGGATGCTTGATTCCGGTCTGGGAAAGACATGGCTTGGTAGTTTGGGCTAGACTGTTCCCATGAGGCACAGGGTCAGAGCTGATTTGCATATAGCCAGTGTCTAACCCAGGGTGGTGTGGAATGCAAAAAAACGATGGATTTAGGCCCAGATCCTTGTACTGGGGTGAATGTATGACATTGTTCTACATTCTGTCCATCAACTGTGTTTTTTGCAATTTTCACCCCGAGTGGGCTGGGTATGCTCAGACATGAGTCCCAGGCTCTCCACACCACTGGAGTGAAGCTATCCAGGCTGAATGAAGGCTGATAGCCAGAAACCGGTCCTTGGATGCTTGATTCCGGTCTGGTAAAGACATGGCTTGGTAGTTCGGACTGGACTGTTCCCATGAGGCACAGGGTCAGAGCTGATTTGCATATAGCCAAGGTCTAACCCAGGGTGGTGTGGAGTGCAAAAAAACGATGGATTTAGGCCCAGATCCTTGTACTGGGGTGAATGTATGACATTGTTCTACATTCTGTCCATCAACTGTGTTTTTTGCAATTTTCACCCCGAGTAGGCTGGGTATGCGCAGACGTGAGTCCCAGGCTCTCCACACCACTGGAGTCAAACTATCCAGGCTGAATGAAGGCTGATAGCCAGAAACCGGTCCTTGGATGCTTGATTCCGGTCTGGGAAAGACATGGCTTGGTAGTTCGGACTGGACTGTTCCCATGAGGCACAGGGTCAGAGCTGATTTGCATATAGCCAGTGTCTAACCCATGGTGGTGTGGAGTGGGAAAAAAACGATGGATTTAGGCCCAGATCCTTGTACTGGGGTGAATGTATGACATTGTTGTACATTCTGCCATCAACTGTGTTTTTTGCAATTTTCACCCCAAGTGGGCTGGGTATGCTCAGACGTGAATCCCAGGCTCTCCACACCACTGGAGTCAAGCTATGCAGGCTGAATGAAGGCTGATAGCCAGAAACCGGTCCTTGGATGCTTGATTCCGGTCTGGGAAAGACATGGCTTGGTAGTCCGGACTGGACTGTTCCCATGAGGCACAGGGTCAGAGCTGATTTGCATATAGCCAGTGTCTAACCCAGGGTGGTGTGGAGTGAAAAAAAACGATGGATTTAGGCCCAGATCCTTGTACTGGGGTGAATGTATGACATTGTTCTACATTCTGTCCATCAACTGTGTTTTTTGCAATTTTCACCCCGAGTGGGCTGGGTCTGCTCAGACGTGAGTCCCAGGCTCTCCACACCACTGGAGTCAAGCTATCCAGGCTGAATGAAGGCTGATAGCCAGAAACCGGTCCTTGGATGCTTGATTCCGGTCTGGGAAAGACATGGCTTGGCAGTTCGGACTGGACTGTTCCCATGAGGCACAGGGTCAGAGCTGATTTGCATATAGCCAGTGTCTAAACCAGGGTGGTGTGGAGTGCAAAAAAACGATGGATTTAGGCCCAGATCCTTGTACTGGGGTGAATGTATGACATTGTTCTACATTCTGTCCATCAACTGTGTTTTTTGCAATTTTCACCCCGAGTGGGCTGGGTATGCTCAGACGTGAGTCCCAGGCTCTCCACACCACTGGAGTCAAGCTATCCAGGCTGAATGAAGGCTGATAGCCAGAAACCGGTCCTTGGATGCTTGATTCCGGTCTGGGAAAGACATGGCTTGGTAGTTCGGACTGGACTGTTCCCATGAGGCACAGGGTCAGAGCTGATTTGCATATAGCCAAGGTCTAACCCAGGGTGGTGTGGAGTGCAAAAAAACGATGGATTTAGGCCCAGATCCTTGTACTGGGGTGAATGTATGACATTGTTCTACATTCTGTCCATCAACTGTGTTTTTTGCAATTTTCACACCGAGTAGGCTGGGTATGCGCAGACGTGAGTCCCAGGCTCTCCACACCACTGGAGTCAAGCTATCCAGGCTGAATGAAGGCTGATAGCCAGAAACCGGTCCTTGGATGCTTGATTCCGGTCTGGGAAAGACATGGCTTGGTAGTTCGGACTGGACTGTTCCCATGAGGCACAGGGTCAGAGCTGATTTGCATATAGCCAGTGTCTAACCCATGGTGGTGTGGAGTGGGAAAAAAACGATGGATTTAGGCCCAGATCCTTGTACTGGGGTGAATGTATGACATTGTTGTACATTCTGCCATCAACTGTGTTTTTTGCAATTTTCACCCCGAGTGGGCTGGGTATGCTCAGACGTGAATCCCAGGCTCTCCACACCACTGGAGTCAAGCTATGCAGGCTGAATGAAGGCTGATAGCCAGAAACCGGTCCTTGGATGCTTGATTCCGGTCTGGGAAAGACATGGCTTGGTAGTCCGGACTGGACTGTTCCCATGAGGCACAGGGTCAGAGCTGATTTGCATATAGCCAGTGTCTAACCCAGGGTGGTGTGGAATGAAAAAAAACGATGGATTTAGGCCCAGATCCTTGTACTGGGGTGAATGTATGACATTGTTCTACATTCTGTCCATCAACTGTGTTTTTTGCAATTTTCACCCCGAGTGGGCTGGGTCTGCTCAGACGTGAGTCCCAGGCTCTCCACACCACTGGAGTCAAGCTATCCAGGCTGAATGAAGGCTGATAGCCAGAAACCGGTCCTTGGATGCTTGATTCCGGTCTGGGAAAGACATGGCTTGGTAGTTCGGACTGGACTGTTCCCATGAGGCACAGGGTCAGAGCTGATTTGCATATAGCCAGTGTCTAAACCAGGGTGGTGTGGAGTGCAAAAAAACGATGGATTTAGGCCCAGATCCTTGTACTGGGGTGAATGTATGACATTGTTCTACATTCTGTCCATCAACTGTGTTTTTTGCAATTTTCACCCCGAGTGGGCTGGGTATGCTCAGACGTGAGTCCCAGGCTCTCCATACCACTGGAGTCAAGCTATCCAGGCTGAATGAAGGCTGATTGCCAGAAATCGGTCCTTGGATGCTTGATTCCGGTCTGGGAAAGACATGGCTTGGTAGTTCGGACTGGACTGTTCCCATGAGGCACAGGGTCAGAGCTGATTTGCATATAGCCAGGGTCTAACCCAGGGTGGTGTGGAGTGCAAAAAAACTATGGATTTAGGCCCAGATCCTTGTACTGGGGTGAATGTATGACATTGTTCTACATTCTGTCCATCAACTGTGTTTTATGCAATTTTCACCCCGAGTAGGCTGGGTATGCTCAGACGTGAGTCCCGGCTCTCCACACCACTGGAGTCAAGCTATCCAGGCTGAATGAAGGCTGATAGCCAGAAACTGGTCCTTGGATGCTTGATTCCGGTCTGGGAAAGACATGGCTTGGTAGTTTGGACTGGACTGTTCCCATGAGGCACAGGGTCAGAGCTGATTTGCATATAGCCAGTGTCTAACCCAGGGTGGTGTGGAGTGCAAAAAAACGATGGATTTAGGCCCAGATCCTTGTACTGGGGTGAATGTATGACATTGTTCTACGTTCTGTCCATCAACTGTGTTTTTTGCAATTTTCACCCCGAGTCAGCTGGGTAATGCTCAGACGTGAGTCCCAGGCTCTCCACACCACTGGAGTCAAGCTATCCAGGCTGAATGAAGGCTGATAGCCAGAAACCGGTCCTTGGATGCTTGATTCCAGTCTGGGAAAGACATGGCTTGGTAGTTCGGACTGGACTGTTCCCATGAGGCACAGGGTCAGAGCTGATTTGCATATAGCCAGTGTCTAACCCAGGGTGGTGTGGAGTGCAAAAAAACCAATGGATTTAGGCCCAGATCCTTGTACTGGGGTGAATGTATGACATTGTTCTACATTCTGTCCATCAACTGTGTTTTTTGCAATTTTCACCCCGAGTGGGCTGGGTATGCTCAGACGTGAGTCCCAGGCACTCCACACCACTGGAGTCAAGCTATCCAGGCTGAATGAAGGCTGATAGCCAGAAACCGGTCCTTGGATGCTTGATTCCGGTCTGGGAAAGACATGGCTTGGTAGTTCGGACTGGACTGTTCCCATGAGGCACAGGGTCAGAGCTGATTTGCATATAGCCAGTGTCTAACCCATGGTGGTGTGGAGTGCAAAAAAACGATGGATTTAGGCCCAGATCCTTGTACTGGGGTGAATGTATGACATTGTTCTACATTCTGTCCATCAACTGTGTTTTTTGCAATTTTCACCCCAAGTGGGCTGGGTATGCTCAGACGTGAGTCCCAGGCTCTCCACACCACTGTAGTCAAGCTATCCAGGCTGAATGAAGGCTGATAGCCAGAAACCGGTCCTTGGATGCTTGATTCCGGTCTGGGAAAGACATGGCTTGGTAGTTCGGACTGGACTGTTCCCATGAGGCACAGGCTCAGAGCTGATTTGCATATAGCCAGGGTCTAACCCAGGGTGGTGTGGAGTGCAAAAAAAACTATGGATTTAGGCCCAGATCCTTGTACTGGGGTGAATGTATGACATTGTTCGACATTCTGTCCATCAACTGTGTTTTTTGCAATTTTCACCCCGAGTAGGCTGGGTATGCTCAGACGTGAGTCCCAGGCTCTCCACACCACTGGAGTCAAGCTATCCAGGCTGAATGAAGGCTGATAGCCAGAAACCGGTCCTTGGATGCTTGATTCCGGTCTGGTAAAGACATGGCTTGGTAGTTCGGACTGGACTGTTCCCATGAGGCACAGGGTCGGAGCTGATTTGCATATGGCCAGTGTCTAACCCAGGGTGGTGTGGAGTGCAAAAAAACGATGGATTTAGGCCCGGATCCTTGTACTGGGGTGAATGTATGACATTGTTCTACATTCTGTCCATCAACTGTGTTTTTTGCAATTTTCACCCCGAGTGGGCTGGGTATGCTCAGACGTGAGTCCCAGGCTCTCCACACCACTGGAGTCAAGCTATCCAGGCTGAATGAAGGCTGATAACCAGAAACCGGTCCTTGGATGCTTGATTCCAGTCTGGGAAAGACATGGCTTGGTAGTTCGGACTGGACTGTTCCCATTAGGCACAGGGTCAGAGCTGATTTGCATATAGCCAGTGTCTAACCCAGGGTGGTGTGAAGTGAAAAAAACGATGGATTTAGGCCCAGATCCTTGTACTGGGGTAAATGTATGACATTGTTCTACATTCTGTCCATCAACTGTGTTTTTTGTAATTTTCACCCCGAGTGGGCAGTGTATGCTCAGACGTGAGTCCCAGGCTCTCCACCCCACTGGAGTCAAGCTATCCAGGCTGAATGAAGGCTGATAGCCAGAAACCGGTCCTTGGATGCTTGATTCCGGTCCGGGAAAGACATGGCTTGGTAGTTCGGACTGGACTGTTCCCATGAGGCACAGGGTCAGAGCTGATTTGCATATAGCCAGTGTCTAACCCAGGGTGGTGTGGAGTGCAAAAAAAACGATGGATTTAAGCCCAGATTCTTGTACTGGGGTGAATGTATGACATTGTTCTACATTCTGTCCATCAACTGTATTTTTTGCAATTTTCACCCGAGTAGTCTGGGTATGCTCAGACGTGAGTCCCAGGCTCTCCACACCACTGGAGTCAAGCTATCCAGGCTGAATGAAGGCTGATAGCCAGAAACCGGTCCTTGGATGCTTGATTCCGGTCTGGGAAAGACATGGCTTTGTAGTTCGGACTGGACTGTTCCCATGAGGCACAGGGTCAGAGCTGATTTGCATATAGCCAGTGTCTAACCCAGGGTGGTGTGGAGTGCAAAAAAATGATGGATTTAGGCCCAGATCCTTGTATTGGGGTGAATGTACGACATTGTTCTACATTCTGTCCATCAACTGTGTTTTTTGCAATTTTCACCCCGAGTGGGCTGGGTATGCTCAGACGTGAGTCCCAGGCTCTCCACACCACTGGAGTCAAGCTATCCAGGCTGAATGAAGGCTGACAGCCAGAAACCGGTCCTTGGATGCTTGATTCCGGTCTTGGAACGACATGGCTTGGTAATTCGGACTGGACTGTTCCCATGAGGCACAGGGTCAGAGCTGATTTGCATATAGCCAGTGTCTAACCCATGGTGGTGTGGAGTGGGAAAAAAACGATGGATTTAGGCCCAGATCCTTGTACTGGGGTGAATGTATGACATTGTTGTACATTCTGCCATCAACTGTGTTTTTTGCAATTTTCACCCCGAGTGGGCTGGGTATGCTCAGACGTGAATCCCAGGCTCTCCACACCACTGGAGTCAAGCTATCCAGGCTGAATGAAGGCTGATAGCCAGAAACCGGTCCTTGGATGCTTGATTCCGGTCTGGGAAAGACATGGCTTGGTAGTTCGGACTGGACTGTTCCCATGAGGCACAGGGTCAGAGCTGATTTGCATATAGCCAGTGTCTAACCCAGGGTGGTGTGGAGTGCAAAAAAATGATGGATTTAGACCCAGATCCTTGTACTGGGGTGAATGTATGACATTGTTCTACATTCTGTCCATCAACTGTGTTTTTTGCAATTTTCACCCCGAGTGGGCAGGGTATGCTCAGGCGTGAGTCCCAGGCTCTCCACACCACTGGAGTCAAGCTATCCAGGCTGAATGAAGGCTGATAGCCAGAAACCGGTCCTTGGATGCTTGATTCCGGTCTGGGAAAGACATGGCTTGGTAGTTCGGGCTGGACTGTTCCCATGAGGCACAGGGTCAGAGCTGATTTGCATATAGCCAAGGTCTAACCCAGGGTGGTGTGGAGTGCAAAAAAACGATGGATTTAGGCCCAGATCCTTGTACTGGGGTGAATGTATGACATTGTTCTACATTCTGTCCATCAACTGTGTTTTTTGCAATTTTCACCCCGAGTAGGCTGGGTATGCGCAGACGTGAGTCCCAGGCTCTCCACACCACTGGAGTCAAGCTATCCAGGCTGAATGAAGGCTGATAGCCAGAAACCGGTCCTTGGATGCTTGATTCCGGTCTGGGAAAGACATGGCTTGGTAGTTCGGACTGGACTGTTCCCATGAGGCACAGGGTCAGAGCTGATTTGCATATAGACAGTGTCTAACCCATGGTGGTGTGGAGTGGGAAAAAAACGATGGATTTAGGCCCAGATCCTTGTACTGGGGTGAATGTATGACATTGTTGTACATTCTGCCATCAACTGTGTTTTTTGCAATTTTCACCCCGAGTGGGCTGGGTATGCTCAGACGTGAATCCCAGGCTCTCCACACCACTGGAGTCAAGCTATGCAGGCTGAATGAAGGCTGATAGCCAGAAACCGGTCCTTGGATGCTTGATTCCGGTCTGGGAAAGACATGGCTTGGTAGTCCGGACTGGACTGTTCCCATGAGGCACAGGGTCAGAGCTGATTTGCATATAGCCAGTGTCTAACCCAGGGTGGTGTGGAGTGCAAAAAAACGATGGATTTAGGCCCAGATCCTTGTACTGGGGTGAATGTATGACATTGTTCTACATTCTGTCCATCAACTGTGTTTTTTGCAATTTTCACCCCGAGTGGGCTGGGTATGCTCAGACGTGAGTCCCAGGCTCTCCACACCACTGGAGTCAAGCTATCCAGGCTGAATGAAGGCTGATAGCCAGAAACCGGTCCTTGGATGCTTGATTCCGGTCTGGGAAAGACATGGCTTGGTAGTTCGGACTGGACTGTTCCCATGAGGCACAGGGTCAGAGCTGATTTGCATATAGCCAGTGTCTAACCCAGGGTGGTGTGGAGTGCAAAAAAACGATGGATTTAGGCCCAGATCCTTGTACTGGGGTGAATGTATGACATTGTTCTACATTCTGTCCATCAACTGTGTTTTTTGCAATTTTCACCCCGAGTGGGCTGGGTATGCTCAGACGTGAGTCCCAGGCTCTCCACACCACTGGAGTCAAGCTATCCAGGCTGAATGAAGGCTGATTGCGAGAAATCGGTCCTTGGATGCTTGATTCCGGTCTGGGAAAGACATGGCTTGGTAGTTCGGACTGGACTGTTCCCATGAGGCACAGGGTCAGAGCTGATTTGCATATAGACAGTGTCTAACCCATGGTGGTGTGGAGTGGGAAAAAAACGATGGATTTAGGCCCAGATCCTTGTACTGGGGTGAATGTATGACATTGTTGTACATTCTGCCATCAACTGTGTTTTTTGCAATTTTCACCCCGAGTGGGCTGGGTATGCTCAGACGTGAATCCCAGGCTCTCCACACCACTGGAGTCAAGCTATGCAGGCTGAATGAAGGCTGATAGCCAGAAACCGGTCCTTGGATGCTTGATTCCGGTCTGGGAAAGACATGGCTTGGTAGTCCGGACTGGACTGTTCCCATGAGGCACAGGGTCAGAGCTGATTTGCATATAGCCAGTGTCTAACCCAGGGTGGTGTGGAGTGCAAAAAAACGATGGATTTAGGCCCAGATCCTTGTACTGGGGTGAATGTATGACATTGTTCTACATTCTGTCCATCAACTGTGTTTTTTGCAATTTTCACCCCGAGTGGGCTGGGTATGCTCAGACGTGAGTCCCAGGCTCTCCACACCACTGGAGTCAAGCTATCCAGGCTGAATGAAGGCTGATAGCCAGAAACCGGTCCTTGGATGCTTGATTCCGGTCTGGGAAAGACATGGCTTGGTAGTTCGGACTGGACTGTTCCCATGAGGCACAGGGTCAGAGCTGATTTGCATATAGCCAGTGTCTAACCCAGGGTGGTGTGGAGTGCAAAAAAACGATGGATTTAGGCCCAGATCCTTGTACTGGGGTGAATGTATGACATTGTTCTACATTCTGTCCATCAACTGTGTTTTTTGCAATTTTCACCCCGAGTGGGCTGGGTATGCTCAGACGTGAGTCCCAGGCTCTCCACACCACTGGAGTCAAGCTATCCAGGCTGAATGAAGGCTGATTGCCAGAAATCGGTCCTTGGATGCTTGATTCCGGTCTGGGAAAGACATGGCTTGGTAGTTCGGACTGGACTGTTCCCATGAGGCACAGGGTCAGAGCTGATTTGCATATAGCCAGGGTCTAACCCAGGGTGGTGTGGAGTGCAAAAAAACTATGGATTTAGGCCCAGATCCTTGTACTGGGGTGAATGTATGACATTGTTCTACATTCTGTCCATCAACTGTGTTTTATGCAATTTTCACCCCGAGTAGGCTGGGTATGCTCAGACGTGAGTCCCAGGCTCTCCACACCACTGGAGTCAAGCTATCCAGGCTGAATGAAGGCTGATAGCCAGAAACCGGTCCTTGGATGCTTGATTCCGGTCTGGGAAAGACATGGCTTGGTAGTTCGGACTGGACTGTTCCCATGAGGCACAGGGTCAGAGCTGATTTGCATATAGCCAGTGTCTAACCCAGGGTGGTGTGGAGTGCAAAAAAACGATGGATTTAGGCCCAGATCCTTGTACTGGGGTGAATGTATGACATTGTTCTACATTCTGTCCATCAACTGTGTTTTTGCAATTTTCACCCCGAGTCAGCTGGGTAATGCTCAGACGTGAGTCCCAGGCTCTCCACACCACTGGAGTCAAGCTATCCAGGCTGAATGAAGGCTGATAGCCAGAAACCGGTCCTTGGATGCTTGATTCCAGTCTGGGAAAGACATGGCTTGGTAGTTCGGACTGGACTGTTCCCATGAGGCACAGGGTCAGAGCTGATTTGCATATAGCCAGTGTCTAACCCAGGGTGGTGTGGAGTGCAAAAAAAAATGGATTTAGGCCCAGATCCTTGTACTGGGGTGAATGTATGACATTGTTCTACATTCTGTCCATCAACTGTGTTTTTTGCAATTTTCACCCCGAGTGGGCTGGGTATGCTCAGACGTGAGTCCCAGGCTCTCCACACCACTGGAGTCAAGCTATCCAGGCTGAATGAAGGCTGATAGCCAGAAACCGGTCCTTGGATGCTTGATTCCGGTCTGGGAAAGACATGGCTTGGTAGTTCGGACTGGACTTTTCCCATGAGGCACAGGGTCGGAGCTGATTTGCATATGGCCAGTGTCTAACCCAGGGTGGTGTGGAGTGCAAAAAAACGATGGATTTAGGCCCAGATCCTTGTACTGGGGTGAATGTATGACATTGTTCTACATTCTGTCCATCAACTGTGTTTTTTGCAATTTTCACCCCGAGTGGGCTGGGTATGCTCAGACGTGAGTCCCAGGCTCTCCACACCACTGGAGTCAAGCTATCCAGGCTGAATGAAGGCTGACAGCCAGAAACCGGTCCTTGGATGCTTGATTCCGGTCTTGGAACGACATGGCTTGGTAATTCGGACTGGACTGTTCCCATGAGGCACAGGGTCAGAGCTGATTTGCATATAGCCAGTGTCTAACCCATGGTGGTGTGGAGTGGGAAAAAAACGATGGATTTAGGCCCAGATCCTTGTACTGGGGTGAATGTATGACATTGTTGTACATTCTGCCATCAACTGTGTTTTTTGCAATTTTCACCCCGAGTGGGCTGGGTATGCTCAGACGTGAATCCCAGGCTCTCCACACCACTGGAGTCAAGCTATCCAGGCTGAATGAAGGCTGATAGCCAGAAACCGGTCCTTGGATGCTTGATTCCGGTCTGGGAAAGACATGGCTTGGTAGTTCGGACTGGACTGTTCCCATGAGGCACAGGGTCAGAGCTGATTTGCATATAGCCAGTGTCTAACCCAGGGTGGTGTGGAGTGCAAAAAAATGATGGATTTAGACCCAGATCCTTGTACTGGGGTGAATGTATGACATTGTTCTACATTCTGTCCATCAACTGTGTTTTTTGCAATTTTCACCCCGAGTGGGCAGGGTATGCTCAGACGTGAGTCCCAGGCACTCCACACCACTGGAGTCAAGCTATCCAGGCTGAATGAAGGCTGATAGCCAGAAACCGGTCCTTGGATGCTTGATTCCGGTCTGGGAAAGACATGGCTTGGTAGTTCGGGCTGGACTGTTCCCATGAGGCACAGGGTCAGAGCTGATTTGCATATAGCCAGTGTCTAACCCAGGGTGGTGTGGAATGCAAAAAAACGATGGTTTTAGGCCCAGATCCTTGTACTGGGGTGAATGTATGACATTGTTCTACATTCTGTCCATCAACTGTGTTTTTTGCAATTTTCACCCCGAGTGGGCTGGGTATGCTCAGACGTGAGTCCCAGGCTCTCCACACCACTGGAGTCAAGCTATCCAGGCTGAATGAAGGCTGATAGCCAGAAACCGGTCCTTGGATGCTTGATTCCGGTCTGGGAAAGACATGGCTTGGTAGTTCGGACTGGACTGTTCCCATGAGGCACAGGGTCAGAGCTGATTTGCATATAGCCAAGGTCTAACCCAGGGTGGTGTGGAGTGCAAAAAAACGATGGATTTAGGCCCAGATCCTTGTAATGGGGTGAATGTATGACATTGTTCTACATTCTGTCCATCAACTGTGTTTTTTGCAATTTTCACCCCGAGTAGGCTGGGTATGCGCAGACGTGAGTCCCAGGCTCTCCACACCACTGGAGTCAAGCTATCCAGGCTGAATGAAGGCTGATAGCCAGAAACCGGTCCTTGGATGCTTGATTCCGGTCTGGGAAAGACATGGCTTGGTAGTTCGGACTGGACTGTTCCCATGAGGCACAGGGTCAGAGCTGATTTGCATATAGACAGTGTCTAACCCATGGTGGTGTGGAGTGGGAAAAAAACGATGGATTTAGGCCCAGATCCTTGTACTGGGGTGAATGTATGACATTGTTGTACATTCTGCCATCAACTGTGTTTTTTGCAATTTTCACCCCGAGTGGGCTGGGTATGCTCAGACGTGAATCCCAGGCTCTCCACACCACTGGAGTCAAGCTATGCAGGCTGAATGTAGGCTGATAGCCAGAAACCGGTCCTTGGATGCTTGATTCCGGTCTGGGAAAGACATGGCTTGGTAGTCCGGACTGGACTGTTCCCATGAGGCACAGGGTCAGAGCTGATTTGCATATAGCCAGTGTCTAACCCAGGGTGGTGTGGAGTGCAAAAAAACGATGGATTTAGGCCCAGATCCTTGTACTGGGGTGAATGTATGACATTGTTCTACATTCTGTCCATCAACTGTGTTTTTTGCAATTTTCACCCCGAGTGGGCTGGGTATGCTCAGACGTGAGTCCCAGGCTCTCCACACCACTGGAGTCAAGCTATCCAGGCTGAATGAAGGCTGATAGCCAGAAACCGGTCCTTGGATGCTTGATTCCGGTCTGGGAAAGACATGGCTTGGTAGTTCGGACTGGACTGTTCCCATGAGGCACAGGGTCAGAGCTGATTTGCATATAGCCAGGGTCTAACCCAGGGTGGTGTGGAGTGCAAAAAAACTATGGATTTAGGCCCAGATCCTTGTACTGGGGTGAATGTATGACATTGTTCTACATTCTGTCCATCAACTGTGTTTTATGCAATTTTCACCCCGAGTAGGCTGGGTATGCTCAGACGTGAGTCCCAGGCTCTCCACACCACTGGAGTCAAGCTATCCAGGCTGAATGAAGGCTGATAGCCAGAAACCGGTCCTTGGATGCTTGATTCCGGTCTGGGAAAGACATGGCTTGGTAGTTCGGACTGGACTGTTCCCATGAGGCACAGGGTCAGAGCTGATTGGCATATAGCCAGTGTCTAACCCAGGGTGGTGTGGAGTGCAAAAAAACGATGGATTTAGGCCCAGATCCCTGTACTGGGGTGAATGTATGACATTGTTCTACATTCTGTCCATCAACTGTGTTTTTTGCAATTTTCACCCCGAGTCAGCTGGGTAATGCTCAGACGTGAGTCCCAGGCTCTCCACACCACTGGAGTCAAGCTATCCAGGCTGAATGAAGGCTGATAGCCAGAAACCGGTCCTTGGATGCTTGATTCCAGTCTGGGAAAGACATGGCTTGGTAGTTCGGACTGGACTGTTCCCATGAGGCACAGGGTCAGAGCTGATTTGCATATAGCCAGTGTCTAACCCAGGGAGGTGTGGAGTGCAAAAAAACAATGGATTTAGGCCCAGATCCTTGTACTGGGGTGAATGTATGACATTGTTCTACATTCTGTCCATCAACTGTGTTTTTTGCATTTTCACCCCGAGTGGGCTGGGTATGCTCAGACGTGAGTCCCAGGCTCTCCACACCACTGGAGTCAAGCTATCCAGGCTGAATGAAGGCTGATAACCAGAAACCGGTCCTTGGATGCTTGATTCCGGTCTGGGAAAGACATGGCTTGGTAGTTCGGACTGGACTGTTCCCATGAGGCACAGGGTCAGAGCTGATTTGCATATAGCCAGGGTCTAACCCAGGGTGGTGTGGAGTGCAAAAAAACTATGGATTTAGGCCCAGATCCTTGTACTGGGGTGAATGTATGACATTGTTCTACATTCTGTCCATCAACTGTGTTTTATGCAATTTTCACCCCGAGTAGGCTGGGTATGCTCAGACGTGAGTCCCAGGCTCTCCACACCACTGGAGTCAAGCTATCCAGGCTGAATGAAGGCTGATAGCCAGAAACCGGTCCTTGGATGCTTGATTCCGGTCTGGGAAAGACATGGCTTGGTAGTTCGGACTGGACTGTTCCCATGAGGCACAGGGTCGGAGCTGATTTGCATATGGCCAGTGTCTAACCCAGGGTGGTGTGGAGTGCAAAAAACGATGGATTTAGGCCCAGATCCTTGTACTGGGGTGAATGTATGACATTGTTCTACATTCTGTCCATCAACTGTGTTTTTTGCAATTTTCACCCCGAGTGGGCTGGGTATGCTCAGACGTGAGTCCCAGGCTCTCCACACCACTGGAGTCAAGCTAACCAGGCTGAATGAAGGCTGATAACCAGAAACCGGTCCTTGGATGCTTGATTCCGGTCTGGGAAAGACATGGCTTGGTAGTTCGGACTGGACTGTTCCCATTAGGCACAGGGTCAGAGCTGATTTGCATATAGCCAGTGTCTAACCCAGGGTGGTGTGAAGTGAAAAAAAACGATGGATTTAGGCCCAGATCCTTGTACTGGGGTGAATGTATGACATTGTTCTACATTCTGTCCATCAACAGTGTTTTTTGCAATTTTCACCCCAAGTGGGCTGGGTATGCTCAGACGTGAGTCCCAGGCTCTCCACACCACTGTAGTCAAGCTATCCAGGCTGAATGAAGGCTGATAGCCAGAACCGGTCCTTGGATGCTTGATTCCGGTCTGGGAAAGACATGGCTTGGTAGTTCGGACTGGACTGTTCCCATGAGGCACAGGCTCAGAGCTGATTTGCATATAGCCAGGGTCTAACCCAGGGTGGTGTGGAGTGCAAAAAAAACTATGGATTTAGGCCCAGATCCTTGTACTGGGGTGAATGTATGACATTGTTCGACATTCTGTCCATCAACTGTGTTTTTTGCAATTTTCACCCCGAGTAGGCTGGGTATGCTCAGACGTGAGTCCCAGGCTCTCCACACCACTGGAGTCAAGCTATCCAGGCTGAATGAAGGCTGATAGCCAGAAACCGGTCCTTGGATGCTTGATTCCGGTCTGGTAAAGACATGGCTTGGTAGTTCGGACTGGACTGTTCCCATGAGGCACAGGGTCGGAGCTGATTTGCATATGGCCAGTGTCTAACCCAGGGTGGTGTGGAGTGCAAAAAACGATGGATTTAGGCCCGGATCCTTGTACTGGGGTGAATGTATGACATTGTTCTACATTCTGTCCATCAACTGTGTTTTTTGCAATTTTCACCCCGAGTGGGCTGGGTATGCTCAGACGTGAGTCCCAGGCTCTCCACACCACTGGAGTCAAGCTATCCAGGCTGAATGAAGGCTGATAACCAGAAACCGGTCCTTGGATGCTTGATTCCAGTCTGGGAAAGACATGGCTTGGTAGTTCGGACTGGACTGTTTCCCATTAGGCACAGGGTCAGAGCTGATTTGCATATAGCCAGTGTCTAACCCAGGGTGGTGTGAAGTGAAAAAAACGATGGATTTAGGCCCAGATCCTTGTACTGGGGTAAATGTATGACATTGTTCTACATTCTGTCCATCAACTGTGTTTTTTGTAATTTTCACCCCGAGTGGGCAGTGTATGCTCAGACGTGAGTCCCAGGCTCTCCACCCCACTGGAGTCAAGCTATCCAGGCTGAATGAAGGCTGATAGCCAGAAACCGGTCCTTGGATGCTTGATTCCGGTCCGGGAAAGACATGGCTTGGTAGTTCGGACTGGACTGTTCCCATGAGGCACAGGGTCAGAGCTGATTTGCATATAGCCAGTGTCTAACCCAGGGTGGTGTGGAGTGCAAAAAAAACGATGGATTTAAGCCCAGATTCTTGTACTGGGGTGAATGTATGACATTGTTCTACATTCTGTCCATCAACTGTATTTTTTGCAATTTTCACCCGAGTAGTCTGGGTATGCTCAGACGTGAGTCCCAGGCTCTCCACACCACTGGAGTCAAGCTATCCAGGCTGAATGAAGGCTGATAGCCAGAAACCGGTCCTTGGATGCTTGATTCCGGTCTGGGAAAGACATGGCTTTGTAGTTCGGACTGGACTGTTCCCATGAGGCACAGGGTCAGAGCTGATTTGCATATAGCCAGTGTCTAACCCAGGGTGGTGTGGAGTGCAAAAAAATGATGGATTTAGGCCCAGATCCTTGTATTGGGGTGAATGTACGACATTGTTCTACATTCTGTCCATCAACTGTGTTTTTGCAATTTTCACCCCGAGTGGGCTGGGTATGCTCAGACGTGAGTCCCAGGCTCTCCACACCACTGGAGTCAAGCTATCCAGGCTGAATGAAGGCTGACAGCCAGAAACCGGTCCTTGGATGCTTGATTCCGGTCTTGGAACGACATGGCTTGGTAATTCGGACTGGACTGTTCCCATGAGGCACAGGGTCAGAGCTGATTTGCATATAGCCAGTGTCTAACCCATGGTGGTGTGGAGTGGGAAAAAAACGATGGATTTAGGCCCAGATCCTTGTACTGGGGTGAATGTATGACATTGTTGTACATTCTGCCATCAACTGTGTTTTTTGCAATTTTCACCCCGAGTGGGCTGGGTATGCTCAGACGTGAATCCCAGGCTCTCCACACCACTGGAGTCAAGCTATCCAGGCTGAATGAAGGCTGATAGCCAGAAACCGGTCCTTGGATGCTTGATTCCGGTCTGGGAAAGACATGGCTTGGTAGTTCGGACTGGACTGTTCCCATGAGGCACAGGGTCAGAGCTGATTTGCATATAGCCAGTGTCTAACCCAGGGTGGTGTGGAGTGCAAAAAAATGATGGATTTAGACCCCAGATCCTTGTACTGGGGTGAATGTATGACATTGTTCTACATTCTGTCCATCAACTGTGTTTTTTGCAATTTTCACCCCGAGTGGGCAGGGTATGCTCAGGCGTGAGTCCCAGGCTCTCCACACCACTGGAGTCAAGCTATCCAGGCTGAATGAAGGCTGATAGCCAGAAACCGGTCCTTGGATGCTTGATTCCGGTCTGGGAAAGACATGGCTTGGTAGTTCGGGCTGGACTGTTCCCATGAGGCACAGGGTCAGAGCTGATTTGCATATAGCCAAGGTCTAACCCAGGGTGGTGTGGAGTGCAAAAAAACGATGGATTTAGGCCCAGATCCTTGTACTGGGGTGAATGTATGACATTGTTCTACATTCTGTCCATCAACTGTGTTTTTTGCAATTTTCACCCCGAGTAGGCTGGGTATGCGCAGACGTGAGTCCCAGGCTCTCCACACCACTGGAGTCAAGCTATCCAGGCTGAATGAAGGCTGATAGCCAGAAACCGGTCCTTGGATGCTTGATTCCGGTCTGGGAAAGACATGGCTTGGTAGTTCGGACTGGACTGTTCCCATGAGGCACAGGGTCAGAGCTGATTTGCATATAGACAGTGTCTAACCCATGGTGGTGTGGAGTGGGAAAAAAACGATGGATTTAGGCCCAGATCCTTGTACTGGGGTGAATGTATGACATTGTTGTACATTCTGCCATCAACTGTGTTTTTTGCAATTTTCACCCCGAGTGGGCTGGGTATGCTCAGACGTGAATCCCAGGCTCTCCACACCACTGGAGTCAAGCTATGCAGGCTGAATGAAGGCTGATAGCCAGAAACCGGTCCTTGGATGCTTGATTCCGGTCTGGGAAAGACATGGCTTGGTAGTCCGGACTGGACTGTTCCCATGAGGCACAGGGTCAGAGCTGATTTGCATATAGCCAGTGTCTAACCCAGGGTGGTGTGGAGTGCAAAAAAACGATGGATTTAGGCCCAGATCCTTGTACTGGGGTGAATGTATGACATTGTTCTACATTCTGTCCATCAACTGTGTTTTTTGCAATTTTCACCCCGAGTGGGCTGGGTATGCTCAGACGTGAGTCCCAGGCTCTCCACACCACTGGAGTCAAGCTATCCAGGCTGAATGAAGGCTGATAGCCAGAAACCGGTCCTTGGATGCTTGATTCCGGTCTGGGAAAGACATGGCTTGGTAGTTCGGACTGGACTGTTCCCATGAGGCACAGGGTCAGAGCTGATTTGCATATAGCCAGTGTCTAACCCAGGGTGGTGTGGAGTGCAAAAAAACGATGGATTTAGGCCCAGATCCTTGTACTGGGGTGAATGTATGACATTGTTCTACATTCTGTCCATCAACTGTGTTTTTTGCAATTTTCACCCCGAGTGGGCTGGGTATGCTCAGACGTGAGTCCCAGGCTCTCCACACCACTGGAGTCAAGCTATCCAGGCTGAATGAAGGCTGATTGCGAGAAATCGGTCCTTGGATGCTTGATTCCGGTCTGGGAAAGACATGGCTTGGTAGTTCGGACTGGACTGTTCCCATGAGGCACAGGGTCAGAGCTGATTTGCATATAGACAGTGTCTAACCCATGGTGGTGTGGAGTGGGAAAAAAACGATGGATTTAGGCCCAGATCCTTGTACTGGGGTGAATGTATGACATTGTTGTACATTCTGCCATCAACTGTGTTTTTTGCAATTTTCACCCCGAGTGGGCTGGGTATGCTCAGACGTGAATCCCAGGCTCTCCACACCACTGGAGTCAAGCTATGCAGGCTGAATGAAGGCTGATAGCCAGAAACCGGTCCTTGGATGCTTGATTCCGGTCTGGGAAAGACATGGCTTGGTAGTCCGGACTGGACTGTTCCCATGAGGCACAGGGTCAGAGCTGATTTGCATATAGCCAGTGTCTAACCCAGGGTGGTGTGGAGTGCAAAAAAACGATGGATTTAGGCCCAGATCCTTGTACTGGGGTGAATGTATGACATTGTTCTACATTCTGTCCATCAACTGTGTTTTTTGCAATTTTCACCCCGAGTGGGCTGGGTATGCTCAGACGTGAGTCCCAGGCTCTCCACACCACTGGAGTCAAGCTATCCAGGCTGAATGAAGGCTGATAGCCAGAAACCGGTCCTTGGATGCTTGATTCCGGTCTGGGAAAGACATGGCTTGGTAGTTCGGACTGGACTGTTCCCATGAGGCACAGGGTCAGAGCTGATTTGCATATAGCCAGTGTCTAACCCAGGGTGGTGTGGAGTGCAAAAAAACGATGGATTTAGGCCCAGATCCTTGTACTGGGGTGAATGTATGACATTGTTCTACATTCTGTCCATCAACTGTGTTTTTTGCAATTTTCACCCCGAGTGGGCTGGGTATGCTCAGACGTGAGTCCCAGGCTCTCCACACCACTGGAGTCAAGCTATCCAGGCTGAATGAAGGCTGATTGCCAGAAATCGGTCCTTGGATGCTTGATTCCGGTCTGGGAAAGACATGGCTTGGCAGTTCGGACTGGACTGTTCCCATGAGGCACAGGGTCAGAGCTGATTTGCATATAGCCAGGGTCTAACCCAGGGTGGTGTGGAGTGCAAAAAAACTATGGATTTAGGCCCAGATCCTTGTACTGGGGTGAATGTATGACATTGTTCTACATTCTGTCCATCAACTGTGTTTTATGCAATTTTCACCCGAGTAGGCTGGGTATGCTCAGACGTGAGTCCCAGGCTCTCACACCACTGGAGTCAAGCTATCCAGGCTGAATGAAGGCTGATAGCCAGAAACCGGTCCTTGGATGCTTGATTCCGGTCTGGGAAAGACATGGCTTGGTAGTTCGGACTGGACTGTTCCCATGAGGCACAGGGTCAGAGCTGATTTGCATATAGCCAGTGTCTAACCCAGGGTGGTGTGGAGTGCAAAAAAACGATGGATTTAGGCCCAGATCCTTGTACTGGGGTGAAATGTATGACATTGTTCTACATTCTGTCCATCAACTGTGTTTTTTGCAATTTTCACCCCGAGTCAGCTGGGTAATGCTCAGACGTGAGTCCCAGGCTCTCCACACCACTGGAGTCAAGCTATCCAGGCTGAATGAAGGCTGATAGCCAGAAACCGGTCCTTGGATGCTTGATTCCAGTCTGGGAAAGACATGGCTTGGTAGTTCGGACTGGACTGTTCCCATGAGGCACAGGGTCAGAGCTGATTTGCATATAGCCAGTGTCTAACCAGGGTGGTGTTGGAGTGCAAAAAAAAATGGATTTAGGCCCAGATCCTTGTACTGGGGTGAATGTATGACATTGTTCTACATTCTGTCCATCAACTGTGTTTTTTGCAATTTTCACCCCGAGTGGGCTGGGTATGCTCAGACGTGAGTCCCAGGCTCTCCACACCACTGGAGTCAAGCTATCCAGGCTGAATGAAGGCTGATAGCCAGAAACCGGTCCTTGGATGCTTGATTCCGGTCTGGGAAAGACATGGCTTGGTAGTTCGGACTGGACTTTTCCCATGAGGCACAGGGTCGGAGCTGATTTGCATATGGCCAGTGTCTAACCCAGGGTGGTGTGGAGTGCAAAAAAACGATGGATTTAGGCCCAGATCCTTGTACTGGGGTGAATGTATGACATTGTTCTACATTCTGTCCATCAACTGTGTTTTTTGCAATTTTCACCCCGAGTGGGCTGGGTATGCTCAGACGTGAGTCCCAGGCTCTCCACACCACTGGAGTCAAGCTATCCAGGCTGAATGAAGGCTGACAGCCAGAAACCGGTCCTTGGATGCTTGATTCCGGTCTTGGAACGACATGGCTTGGTAATTCGGACTGGACTGTTCCCATGAGGCACAGGGTCAGAGCTGATTTGCATATAGCCAGTGTCTAACCCATGGTGGTGTGGAGTGGGAAAAAACGATGGATTTAGGCCCAGATCCTTGTACTGGGGTGAATGTATGACATTGTTGTACATTCTGCCATCAACTGTGTTTTTTGCAATTTTCACCCCGAGTGGGCTGGGTATGCTCAGACGTGAATCCCAGGCTCTCCACACCACTGGAGTCAAGCTATCCAGGCTGAATGAAGGCTGATAGCCAGAAACCGGTCCTTGGATGCTTGATTCCGGTCTGGGAAAGACATGGCTTGGTAGTTCGGACTGGACTGTTCCCATGAGGCACAGGGTCAGAGCTGATTTGCATATAGCCAGTGTCTAACCCAGGGTGGTGTGGAGTGCAAAAAAATGATGGATTTAGACCCAGATCCTTGTACTGGGGTGAATGTATGACATTGTTCTACATTCTGTCCATCAACTGTGTTTTTTGCAATTTTCACCCCGAGTGGGCAGGGTATGCTCAGACGTGAGTCCCAGGCACTCCACACCACTGGAGTCAAGCTATCCAGGCTGAATGAAGGCTGATAGCCAGAAACCGGTCCTTGGATGCTTGATTCCGGTCTGGGAAAGACATGGCTTGGTAGTTCGGGCTGGACTGTTCCCATGAGGCACAGGGTCAGAGCTGATTTGCATATAGCCAGTGTCTAACCCAGGGTGGTGTGGAATGCAAAAAAACGATGGTTTTAGGCCCAGATCCTTGTACTGGGGTGAATGTATGACATTGTTCTACATTCTGTCCATCAACTGTGTTTTTTGCAATTTTCACCCCGAGTGGGCTGGGTATGCTCAGACGTGAGTCCCAGGCTCTCCACACCACTGGAGTCAAGCTATCCAGGCTGAATGAAGGCTGATAGCCAGAAACCGGTCCTTGGATGCTTGATTCCGGTCTGGGAAAGACATGGCTTGGTAGTTCGGACTGGACTGTTCCCATGAGGCACAGGGTCAGAGCTGATTTGCATATAGCCAAGGTCTAACCCAGGGTGGTGTGGAGTGCAAAAAAACGATGGATTTAGGCCCAGATCCTTGTACTGGGGTGAATGTATGACATTGTTCTACATTCTGTCCATCAACTGTGTTTTTTTGCAATTTTCACCCCGAGTAGGCTGGGTATGCGCAGACCCTCCACACCACTGAAGTCAAGCTATCCAGGCTGAATGAAGGCTGATAGCCAGAAACCGGTCCTTGGATGCTTGATTCCGGTCTGGGAAAGACATGGCTTGGTAGTTCGGACTGGACTGTTCCCATGAGGCACAGGGTCGGAGCTGATTTGCATATGGCAAGTGTCTAACCCAGGGTGGTGTGGAGTGCAAAAAAACGATGGATTTAGGCCCAGATCCTTGTACTGGGGTGAATGTATGACATTGTTCGACATTCTGTCCATCAACTGTGTTTTTTGCAATTTTCACCCCGAGTAGGCTGGGTATGCTCAGACGTGAGTCCCAGGCTCTCCACACCACTGAAGTCAAGCTATCCAGGCTGAATGAAGGCTGATAGCCAGAAACCGGTCCTTGGATGCTTGATTCCGGTCTGGGAAAGACATGGCTTGGTAGTTCGGACTGGACTGTTCCCATGAGGCACAGGGTCGGAGCTGATTTGCATATGGCAAGTGTCTAACCCAGGGTGGTGTGGAGTGCAAAAAAACGATGGATTTAGGCCCAGATCCTTGTACTGGGGTGAATGTATGACATTGTTCTACATTCTGTCCATCAACTGTGTTTTTTGCAATTTTCACCCCGAGTGGGCTGGGTATGCTCAGACGTGAGTCCCAGGCTCTCCACACCACTGGAGTCAAGCTATCCAGGCTGAATGAAGGCTGATAACCAGAAACCGGTCCTTGGATGCTTGATTCCGGTCTGGGAAAGACATGGCTTGGTAGTTCGGACTGGACTGTTCCCATTAGGCACAGGGTCAGAGCTGATTTGCATATAGCCAGTGTCTAACCCAGGGTGGTGTGAAGTGCAAAAAAACGATGGATTTAGGCCCAGATCCTTGTACTGGCGTGAATGTATGACATTGTTCTACATTCTGTCCATCAACTGTGTTCTTTGCAATTTTCACCCCGATTGGGCTGGGTATGCTCAGACGTGAGTCCCAGGCTCTCCACCCCACTGGAGTCAAGCTATCCAGGCTGAATGAAGGCTGATAGCCAGAAACCGGTCCTTGGATGCTTGATTCCGGTCTGGGAAAGACATGGCTTGGTAGTTCGGACTGGACTGTTCCCATGAGGCACAGGGTCGGAGCTGATTTGCATATGGCAAGTGTCTAACCCAGGGTGGTGTGGAGTGCAAAAAAACGATGGATTTAGGCCCAGATCCTTGTACTGGGGTGAATGTATGACATTGTTCTAAATTCGTCCATCAACTGTGTTTTTTGCAATTTTCACCCCGAGTGGGCTGGGTATGCTCAGACGTGAATCCCAGGCTCTCCACACCACTGGAGTCAAGCTATCCAGGCTGAATGAAGGCTGATAGCCAGAAACCGGTCCTTGGATGCTTGATTCCGGTCTGGGAAAGACATGGCTTGGTAGTTCGGACTGGACTGTTCCCATGAGGCACAGGGTCAGAGCTGATTTGCATATAGCCAGTGTCTAACCCAGGGTGGTGTGGAGTGCAAAAAAACGATGGATTTAGGCCCAGATCCTTGTACTGGGGTGAATGTATGACATTGTTCTACATTCTGTCCATCAACTGTGTTTTTTGCAATTTTCACCCCGAGTGGGCTGGGTATGCTCAGACGGGAGTCCCAGGCTCTCCACACCACTGGAGTCAAGCTATCCAGGCTGAATGAAGGCTGATAGCCAGAAACCGGTCCTTGGATGCTTGATTCCGGTCTGGGAAAGACATGGCTTGGTAGTTCGGACTGGACTGTTCCCATGAGGCACAGGGTCAGAGCTGATTTGCATATAGCCAGTGTCTAACCCAGGGTGGTGTGGAGTGCAAAAAAACGATGGATTTAGGCCCAGATCCTTGTACTGGGGTGAATGTATGACATTGTTCTACATTCTGTCCATCAACTGTGTTTTTTGCAATTTTCACCCCAAGTGGGCTGGGTATGTCAGACGTGAGTCTCAGGCTCTCCACACCACTGGAGTCAAGCTATCCAGGCTGAATGAAGGCTGATTGCCAGAAACCGGTCCTTGGATGCTTGATTCCGGTCTGGGAAAGACATGGCTTGGTAGATCGGACTGGACTGTTCCCATGAGGCACAGGGTCAGAGCTGATTTGCATATAGCCAGGGTCTAACCCAGGGTGGTGTGGAGTGCAAAAAAACTATGGATTTAGGCCCAGATCCTTGTACTGGGGTGAATGTATGACATTGTTCTACATTCTGTCCATCAACTTTGTTTTTTGCAATTTTCACCCTGAGTAGGCTGGGTATGCTCAGACGTGAGTCCCAGGCTCTCCACACCACTGGAGTCAAGCTATCCAGGCTGAATGAAGGCTGATTGCCAGAAACCGGTCCTTGGATGCTTGATTCCGGTCTGGGAAAGACAAGGCTTGGTAGTTCGGACTGGACTGTTCCCATGAGGCACAGGGTCAGAGCTGATTTGCATTTAGCCAGTGTCTAACCCAGGGTGGTGTGGAGTGCAAAAAAACAATGGATTTAGGCCCAGATCCTTGTACTGGGGTGAATGTAGGACATTGTTCTACATTCTGTCCATCAACTGTGTTTTTTGCAATTTTCACCCCGAGTGGGCTGGGTATGCTCAGACGTGAGTCCCAGGCTCTCCACACCACTGGAGTCAAGCTATCCAGGCTGAATGAAGGCTGATAGCCAGAAACCGGTCCTTGAATGCTTGATTCCGGTCTGGGAAAGACATGGCTTGGTAGTTCGGACTGGACTGTTCCCATGAGGCACAGGGTCAGAGCTGATTTGCATATAGCCAGTGTCTAACCCAGGGTGGTGTGGAGTGCAAAAAAATGATGGATTTAGGCCCAGATCCTTGTATTGGGGTGAATGTAAGACATTGTTCCACATTCTGTCCATCAACTGTGTTTTTTGCAATTTTCACCCCGAGTGGGCTGGGTATGCTCAGACGTGAGTACCAGGCTCTCCACACCACTGGAGTCAAGCTATCCAGGCTGAATGAAGGCTGATAGCCAGAAACCGGTCCTTGGAACGACATGGCTTGGTAATTCGGACTGGACTGTTCCCATGAGGCACAGGGTCAGAGCTGATTTGCATATAGCCAGTGTCTAACCCATGGTGGTGTGGAGTGGGAAAAAAACGATGGATTTAGGCCCAGATCCTTGTACTGGGGTGAATGTATGACATTGTTGTACATTCTGCCATCAACTGTGTTTTTTTGCAATTTTCACCCCGAGTGGGCTGGGTATGCTCAGACGTGAATCCCAGGCTCTCCACACCACTGGAGTCAAGCTATCCAGGCTGAATGAAGGCTGATAGCCAGAAACCGGTCCTTGGATGCTTGATTCCGGTCTGGGAAAGCCATGGTTTGGTAGTTCGGACTGGACTGTTCCCATGAGGCACAGGGTCAGAGCTGATTTGCATATAGCCAGTGTCTAACCCAGGGTGGTGTGGAGTGCAAAAAAATGATGGATTTAAACCCAGATCCTTGTACTGGGGTGAATGTATGACATTGTTCTACATTCTGTCCATCAACTGTGTTTTTTGCAATTTTCACCCCGAGTGGGCTGGGTATGCTCAGACGTGAGTCCCAGGCTCTCCACACCACTGGAGTCAAGCTATCGAGGCTGAATGAAGGCTGATAGCCAGAAACCGGTCCTTGGATGCTTGATTCCGGTCTGGGAAAGACATGGCTTGGTAGTTCGGGCTGGACTGTTCCCATGAGGCACAGGGTCAGAGCTGATTTGCATATAGCCAGTGTCTAACCCAGGGTGGTGTGGAATGCAAAAAAACGATGGATTTAGGCCCAGATCCTTGTACTGGGGTGAATGTATGACATTGTTCTACATTCTGTCCATCAACTGTGTTTTTTGCAATTTTCACCCCGAGTGGGCTGGGTATGCTCAGACGTGAGTCCCAGGCTCTCCACACCACTGGAGTCAAGCTATCCAGGCTGAATGAAGGCTGATAGCCAGAAACCGGTCCTTGGATGCTTGATTCCGGTCTGGGAAAGACATGGCTTGGTAGTTCGGACTGGACTGTTCCCATGAGGCACAGGGTCAGAGCTGATTTGCATATAGCCAGGGTCTAACCCAGGGTGGTGTGGAGTGCAAAAAAACGATGGATTTAGGCCCAGATCCTTGTACTGGGGTGAATGTATGACATTGTTCTACATTCTGTCCATCAACTGTGTTTTTTGCAATTTTCACCCCGAGTAGGATGGGTATGCTCAGACGTGAGTCCCAGGCTCTCCACACCACTGGAGTCAAGCTATCCAGGCTGAATGAAGGCTGATAGCCAGAAACCGGTCCTTGGATGCTTGATTCCGGTCTGGGAAAGACATGGCTTGGTAGTCCGGACTGGACTGTTCCCATGAGGCACAGGGTCAGAGCTAATTTGCATATAGCCAGTGTCTAACCCAGGGTGGTGTGGAGTGCAAAAAAATGATGGATTTAGGCCCAGATCCTTGTACTGGGGTGAATGTATGACATTGTTCTACATTCTGTCCATCAACTGTGTTTTTTGCAATTTTCACCCCGAGTGGGCTGGGTATGCTCAGACGTGAGTCCCAGGCTCTCCACACCACTGGAGTCAAGCTATCCAGGCTGAATGAAGGCTGATAGCCAGAAACCGGTCCTTGGATGCTTGATTCCGGTCTGGGAAAGACATGGCTTGGTAGTTCGGACTGGAATGTTCCCATGAGGCACAGGGTCAGAGCTGATTTGCATATAGCCAGGGTCTAACCCAGGGTGGTGTGGAGTGCAAAAAAACTATGGATTTAGGCCCAGATCCTTGTACTGGGGTGAATGTATGACATTGTTCTACATTCTGTCCATCAACTGTGTTTTATGCAATTTTCACCCCGAGTAGGCTGGGTATGCTCAGACGTGAGTCCCAGGCTCTCCACACCACTGGAGTCAAGCTATCCAGGCTGAATGAAGGCTGATAGCCAGAAACCGGTCCTTGGATGCTTGATTCCGGTCTGGGAAAGACATGGCTTGGTAGTTCGGACTGGACTGTTCCCATGAGGCACAGGGTAAGAGCTGATTTGCATATAGCCAGTGTCTAAGCCAGGGTGGTGTGGAGTGCAAAAAAACGATGGATTTAGGCCCAGATCCTTGTACTGGGGTGAATGTATGACATTGTTCTACATTCTGTCCATCAACTGTGTTTTTTGCAATTTTCACCCCGAGTCAGCTGGGTATGCTCAGACGTGAGTCCCAGGCTCTCCACACCACTGGAGTCAAGCTATCCAGGCTGAATGAAGGCTGATAGCCAGAAACCGGTCCTTGGATGCTTGATTCCAGTCTGGGAAAGACATGGCTTGGTGGTTCGGACTGGACTGTTCCCATGAGGCACAGGGTCAGAGCTGATTTGCATATAGCCAGTGTCTAACCCAGGGTGGTGTGGAGTGCAAAAAAAACCAATGGATTTAGGCCCAGATCCTTGTACTGGGGTGAATGTATGACATTGTTCTACATTCTGTCCATCAACTGTGTTTTTTGCAATTTTCACCCCGAGTGGGCTGGGTATGCTCAGACGTGAGTCCCAGGCTCTCCACACCACTGGAGTCAAGCTATCCAGGCTGAATGAAGGCTGATAGCCAGAAACCGGTCCTTGGATGCTTGATTCCGGTCTGGGAAAGACATGGCTTGGTAGTTCGGACTGGACTGTTCCCATGAGGCACAGGGTCAGAGCTGATTTGCATATAGCCAGTGTCTAACCCAGGGTGGTGTGGAGTGCAAAAAAACGATGGATTTAGGCCCAGATCCTTGTACTGGGGTGAATGTATGACATTGTTCTACATTCTGTCCATCAACTGTGTTTTTTGCAATTTTCACCCCGAGTAGGCTGGGTATGCTCAGACGTGAGTCCCAGGCTCTCCACACCACTGGAGTCAAGCTATCCAGGCTGAATGAAGGCTGATAGCCAGAAACCGGTCCTTGGATGCTTGATTCCGGTCTGGGAAAGACATGGCTTGGTAGTCCGGACTGGACTGTTCCCATGAGGCACAGGGTCAGAGCTAATTTGCATATAGCCAGTGTCTAACCCAGGGTGGTGTGGAGTGCAAAAAAATGATGGATTTAGGCCCAGATCCTTGTACTGGGGTGAATGTATGACATTGTTCTACATTCTGTCCATCAACTGTGTTTTTTGCAATTTTCACCCCGAGTGGGCTGGGTATGCTCAGACGTGAGTCCCAGGCTCTCCACACCACTGGAGTCAAGCTATCCAGGCTGAATGAAGGCTGATAGCCAGAAACCGGTCCTTGGATGCTTGATTCCGGTCTGGGAAAGACATGGCTTGGTAGTTCGGACTGGACTGTTCCCATGAGGCACAGGGTCAGAGCTGATTTGCATATAGCCAGGGTCTAACCCAGGGTGGTGTGGAGTGCAAAAAAACTATGGATTTAGGCCCAGATCCTTGTACTGGGGTGAATGTATGACATTGTTCTACATTCTGTCCATCAACTGTGTTTTATGCAATTTTCACCCCGAGTAGGCTGGGTATGCTCAGACGTGAGTCCCAGGCTCTCCACACCACTGGAGTCAAGCTATCCAGGCTGAATGAAGGCTGATAGCCAGAAACCGGTCCTTGGATGCTTGATTCCGGTCTGGGAAAGACATGGCTTGGTAGTTCGGACTGGACTGTTCCCATGAGGCACAGGGTAAGAGCTGATTTGCATATAGCCAGTGTCTAAGCCAGGGTGGTGTGGAGTGCAAAAAAACGATGGATTTAGGCCCAGATCCTTGTACTGGGGTGAATGTATGACATTGTTCTACATTCTGTCCATCAACTGTGTTTTTTGCAATTTTCACCCGAGTCAGCTGGGTATGCTCAGACGTGAGTCCCAGGCTCTCCACACCACTGGAGTCAAGCTATCCAGGCTGAATGAAGGCTGATAGCCAGAAACCGGTCCTTGGATGCTTGATTCCAGTCTGGGAAAGACATGGCTTGGTAGTTCGGGCTGGACTGTTCCCATGAGGCACAGGGTCAGAGCTGATTTGCATATAGCCAGTGTCTAACCCAGGGTGGTGTGGAGTGCAAAAAAACCCAATGGATTTAGGCCCAGATCCTTGTACTGGGGTGAATGTATGACATTGTTCTACATTCTGTCCATCAACTGTGTTTTTTGCAATTTTCACCCCGAGTGGGCTGGGTATGCTCAGACGTGAGTCCCAGGCTCTCCACACCACTGGAGTCAAGCTATCCAGGCTGAATGAAGGCTGATTGCCAGAAACCGGTCCTTGGATGCTTGATTCCGGTCTGGGAAAGACATGGCTTGGTAGATCGGACTGGACTGTTCCCATGAGGCACAGGGTCAGAGCTGATTTGCATATAGCCAGGGTCTAACCCAGGGTGGTGTGGAGTGCAAAAAAACTATGGATTTAGGCCCAGATCCTTGTACTGGGGTGAATGTATGACATTGTTCTACATTCTGTCCATCAACTTTGTTTTTTGCAATTTTCACCCTGAGTAGGCTGGGTATGCTCAGACGTGAGTCCCAGGCTCTCCACACCACTGGAGTCAAGCTATCCAGGCTGAATGAAGGCTGATTGCCAGAAACCGGTCCTTGGATGCTTGATTCCGGTCTGGGAAAGACAAGGCTTGGTAGTTCGGACTGGACTGTTCCCATGAGGCACAGGGTCAGAGCTGATTTGCATTTAGCCAGTGTCTAACCCAGGGTGGTGTGGAGTGCAAAAAAACAATGGATTTAGGCCCAGATCCTTGTACTGGGGTGAATGTAGGACATTGTTCTACATTCTGTCCATCAACTGTGTTTTTTGCAATTTTCACCCCGAGTGGGCTGGGTATGCTCAGACGTGAGTCCCAGGCTCTCCACACCACTGGAGTCAAGCTATCCAGGCTGAATGAAGGCTGATAGCCAGAAACCGGTCCTTGAATGCTTGATTCCGGTCTGGGAAAGACATGGCTTGGTAGTTCGGACTGGACTGTTCCCATGAGGCACAGGGTCAGAGCTGATTTGCATATAGCCAGTGTCTAACCCAGGGTGGTGTGGAGTGCAAAAAAATGATGGATTTAGGCCCAGATCCTTGTATTGGGGTGAATGTAAGACATTGTTCCACATTCTGTCCATCAACTGTGTTTTTTGCAATTTTCACCCCGAGTGGGCTGGGTATGCTCAGACGTGAGTACCAGGCTCTCCACACCACTGGAGTCAAGCTATCCAGGCTGAATGAAGGCTGATAGCCAGAAACCGGTCCTTGGAACGACATGGCTTGGTAATTCGGACTGGACTGTTCCCATGAGGCACAGGGTCAGAGCTGATTTGCATATAGCCAGTGTCTAACCCATGGTGGTGTGGAGTGGGAAAAAAACGATGGATTTAGGCCCAGATCCTTGTACTGGGGTGAATGTATGACATTGTTGTACATTCTGCCATCAACTGTGTTTTTTTGCAATTTTCACCCCGAGTGGGCTGGGTATGCTCAGACGTGAATCCCAGGCTCTCCACACCACTGGAGTCAAGCTATCCAGGCTGAATGAAGGCTGATAGCCAGAAACCGGTCCTTGGATGCTTGATTCCGGTCTGGGAAAGCCATGGTTTGGTAGTTCGGACTGGACTGTTCCCATGAGGCACAGGGTCAGAGCTGATTTGCATATAGCCAGTGTCTAACCCAGGGTGGTGTGGAGTGCAAAAAAATGATGGATTTAAACCCAGATCCTTGTACTGGGGTGAATGTATGACATTGTTCTACATTCTGTCCATCAACTGTGTTTTTTGCAATTTTCACCCCGAGTGGGCTGGGTATGCTCAGACGTGAGTCCCAGGCTCTCCACACCACTGGAGTCAAGCTATCGAGGCTGAATGAAGGCTGATAGCCAGAAACCGGTCCTTGGATGCTTGATTCCGGTCTGGGAAAGACATGGCTTGGTAGTTCGGGCTGGACTGTTCCCATGAGGCACAGGGTCAGAGCTGATTTGCATATAGCCAGTGTCTAACCCAGGGTGGTGTGGAATGCAAAAAAACGATGGATTTAGGCCCAGATCCTTGTACTGGGGTGAATGTATGACATTGTTCTACATTCTGTCCATCAACTGTGTTTTTTGCAATTTTCACCCCGAGTGGGCTGGGTATGCTCAGACGTGAGTCCCAGGCTCTCCACACCACTGGAGTCAAGCTATCCAGGCTGAATGAAGGCTGATAGCCAGAAACCGGTCCTTGGATGCTTGATTCCGGTCTGGGAAAGACATGGCTTGGTAGTTCGGACTGGACTGTTCCCATGAGGCACAGGGTCAGAGCTGATTTGCATATAGCCAGGGTCTAACCCAGGGTGGTGTGGAGTGCAAAAAAACGATGGATTTAGGCCCAGATCCTTGTACTGGGGTGAATGTATGACATTGTTCTACATTCTGTCCATCAACTGTGTTTTTTGCAATTTTCACCCCGAGTAGGATGGGTATGCTCAGACGTGAGTCCCAGGCTCTCCACACCACTGGAGTCAAGCTATCCAGGCTGAATGAAGGCTGATAGCCAGAAACCGGTCCTTGGATGCTTGATTCCGGTCTGGGAAAGACATGGCTTGGTAGTCCGGACTGGACTGTTCCCATGAGGCACAGGGTCAGAGCTAATTTGCATATAGCCAGTGTCTAACCCAGGGTGGTGTGGAGTGCAAAAAAATGATGGATTTAGGCCCAGATCCTTGTACTGGGGTGAATGTATGACATTGTTCTACATTCTGTCCATCAACTGTGTTTTTTGCAATTTTCACCCCGAGTGGGCTGGGTATGCTCAGACGTGAGTCCCAGGCTCTCCACACCACTGGAGTCAAGCTATCCAGGCTGAATGAAGGCTGATAGCCAGAAACCGGTCCTTGGATGCTTGATTCCGGTCTGGGAAAGACATGGCTTGGTAGTTCGGACTGGAATGTTCCCATGAGGCACAGGGTCAGAGCTGATTTGCATATAGCCAGGGTCTAACCCAGGGTGGTGTGGAGTGCAAAAAAACTATGGATTTAGGCCCAGATCCTTGTACTGGGGTGAATGTATGACATTGTTCTACATTCTGTCCATCAACTGTGTTTTATGCAATTTTCACCCCGAGTAGGCTGGGTATGCTCAGACGTGAGTCCCAGGCTCTCCACACCACTGGAGTCAAGCTATCCAGGCTGAATGAAGGCTGATAGCCAGAAACCGGTCCTTGGATGCTTGATTCCGGTCTGGGAAAGACATGGCTTGGTAGTTCGGACTGGACTGTTCCCATGAGGCACAGGGTAAGAGCTGATTTGCATATAGCCAGTGTCTAAGCCAGGGTGGTGTGGAGTGCAAAAAAACGATGGATTTAGGCCCAGATCCTTGTACTGGGGTGAATGTATGACATTGTTCTACATTCTGTCCATCAACTGTGTTTTTTGCAATTTTCACCCCGAGTCAGCTGGGTATGCTCAGACGTGAGTCCCAGGCTCTCCACACCACTGGAGTCAAGCTATCCAGGCTGAATGAAGGCTGATAGCCAGAAACCGGTCCTTGGATGCTTGATTCCAGTCTGGGAAAGACATGGCTTGGTGGTTCGGACTGGACTGTTCCCATGAGGCACAGGGTCAGAGCTGATTTGCATATAGCCAGTGTCTAACCCAGGGTGGTGTGGAGTGCAAAAAAAACCAATGGATTTAGGCCCAGATCCTTGTACTGGGGTGAATGTATGACATTGTTCTACATTCTGTCCATCAACTGTGTTTTTTGCAATTTTCACCCCGAGTGGGCTGGGTATGCTCAGACGTGAGTCCCAGGCTCTCCACACCACTGGAGTCAAGCTATCCAGGCTGAATGAAGGCTGATAGCCAGAAACCGGTCCTTGGATGCTTGATTCCGGTCTGGGAAAGACATGGCTTGGTAGTTCGGACTGGACTGTTCCCATGAGGCACAGGGTCAGAGCTGATTTGCATATAGCCAGTGTCTAACCCAGGGTGGTGTGGAGTGCAAAAAAACGATGGATTTAGGCCCAGATCCTTGTACTGGGGTGAATGTATGACATTGTTCTACATTCTGTCCATCAACTGTGTTTTTTGCAATTTTCACCCCGAGTAGGCTGGGTATGCTCAGACGTGAGTCCCAGGCTCTCCACACCACTGGAGTCAAGCTATCCAGGCTGAATGAAGGCTGATAGCCAGAAACCGGTCCTTGGATGCTTGATTCCGGTCTGGGAAAGACATGGCTTGGTAGTCCGGACTGGACTGTTCCCATGAGGCACAGGGTCAGAGCTAATTTGCATATAGCCAGTGTCTAACCCAGGGTGGTGTGGAGTGCAAAAAAATGATGGATTTAGGCCCAGATCCTTGTACTGGGGTGAATGTATGACATTGTTCTACATTCTGTCCATCAACTGTGTTTTTTGCAATTTTCACCCCGAGTGGGCTGGGTATGCTCAGACGTGAGTCCCAGGCTCTCCACACCACTGGAGTCAAGCTATCCAGGCTGAATGAAGGCTGATAGCCAGAAACCGGTCCTTGGATGCTTGATTCCGGTCTGGGAAAGACATGGCTTGGTAGTTCGGACTGGACTGTTCCCATGAGGCACAGGGTCAGAGCTGATTTGCATATAGCCAGGGTCTAACCCAGGGTGGTGTGGAGTGCAAAAAAACTATGGATTTAGGCCCAGATCCTTGTACTGGGGTGAATGTATGACATTGTTCTACATTCTGTCCATCAACTGTGTTTTATGCAATTTTCACCCCGAGTAGGCTGGGTATGCTCAGACGTGAGTCCCAGGCTCTCCACACCACTGGAGTCAAGCTATCCAGGCTGAATGAAGGCTGATAGCCAGAAACCGGTCCTTGGATGCTTGATTCCGGTCTGGGAAAGACATGGCTTGGTAGTTCGGACTGGACTGTTCCCATGAGGCACAGGGTAAGAGCTGATTTGCATATAGCCAGTGTCTAAGCCAGGGTGGTGTGGAGTGCAAAAAAACGATGGATTTAGGCCCAGATCCTTGTACTGGGGTGAATGTATGACATTGTTCTACATTCTGTCCATCAACTGTGTTTTTTGCAATTTTCACCCGAGTCAGCTGGGTATGCTCAGACGTGAGTCCCAGGCTCTCCACACCACTGGAGTCAAGCTATCCAGGCTGAATGAAGGCTGATAGCCAGAAACCGGTCCTTGGATGCTTGATTCCAGTCTGGGAAAGACATGGCTTGGTAGTTCGGGCTGGACTGTTCCCATGAGGCACAGGGTCAGAGCTGATTTGCATATAGCCAGTGTCTAACCCAGGGTGGTGTGGAGTGCAAAAAAACCCAATGGATTTAGGCCCAGATCCTTGTACTGGGGTGAATGTATGACATTGTTCTACATTCTGTCCATCAACTGTGTTTTTTGCAATTTTCACCCCGAGTGGGCTGGGTATGCTCAGACGTGAGTCCCAGGCTCTCCACACCACTGGAGTCAAGCTATCCAGGCTGAATGAAGGCTGATAGCCAGAAACCGGTCCTTGGATGCTTGATTCCGGTCTGGGAAAGACATGGCTTGGTAGTTCGGACTGGACTGTTCCCATGAGGCACAGGGTCAGAGCTGATTTTCATATAGCCAGTGTCTAACCCATGGTGGTGTGGAGTGCAAAAAAACGATGGATTTAGGCCCAGATCCTTGTACTGGGGTGAATGTATGACATTGTTCGACATTCTGTCCATCAACTGTGTTTTTTGCAATTTTCACCCCGAGTAGGCTGGGTATGCTCAGACGTGAGTCCCAGGCTCTCCACACCACTGGAGTCAAGCTATCCAGGCTGAATGAAGGCTGATAGCCAGAAACCGGTCCTTGGATGCTTGATTCCGGTCTGGGTAAGACATGGCTTGGTAGTTCGGACTGGACTGTTCCCATGAGGCACAGGGTCGGAGCTGATTTGCATATGGCCAGTGTCTAACCCAGGGTGGTGTGGAGTGCAAAAAAACGATGGATTTAGGCCCAGATCCTTGTACTGGGGTGAATGTATGACATTGTTCTACATTCTGTCCATCAATTGTGTTTTTTGCAATTTTCACCCCGAGTGGGCAGGGTATGCTCAGACGTGAGTCCCAGGCTCTCCACACCACTGGAGTCAAGCTATCCAGGCTGAATGAAGGCTGATAGCCAGAAACCGGTCCTTGGATGCTTGATTCCGGTCTGGGAAAGACATGGCTTGGTAGTTCGGACTGGACTGTTCCCATGAAGCACAGGGTCAGAGCTGATTTGCATATAGCCAGTGTCTAACCCAGGGTGGTGTGGAGTGCAAAAAAAACGATGGATTTAGGCCCAGATCCTTGTACTGGGGTGAATGTATGACATTGTTCTACATTCTGTCCATCAACTGTATTTTTTGCAATTTTCACCCGAGTAGTCTGGGTATGCTCAGACGTGAGTCCCAGGCTCTCCACACCACTGGAGTCAAGCTATCCAGGCTGAATGAAGGCTGATAGCCAGAAACCGGTCCTTGGATGCTTGATTCCGGTCTGGGAAAGACATGGCTTGGTAGTTCGGACTGGACTGTTCCCATGAGGCACAGGGTCAGAGCTGATTTGCATATAGCCAGTGTCTAACCCAGGGTGGTGTGGAGTGCAAAAAAATGATGGATTTAAACCCAGATCCTTGTACTGGGGTGAATGTATGACATTGTTCTACATTCTGTCCATCAACTGTGTTTTTTGCAATTTTCACCCCGAGTGGGCTGGGTATGCTCAGACGTGAGTCCCAGGCTCTCCACACCACTGGAGTCAAGCTATCGAGGCTGAATGAAGGCTGATAGCCAGAAACCGGTCCTTGGATGCTTGATTCCGGTCTGGGAAAGACATGGCTTGGTAGTTCGGGCTGGACTGTTCCCATGAGGCACAGGGTCAGAGCTGATTTGCATATAGCCAGTGTCTAACCCAGGGTGGTGTGGAGTGCAAAAAAATGATGGATTTAAACCCAGATCCTTGTACTGGGGTGAATGTATGACATTGTTCTACATTCTGTCCATCAACTGTGTTTTTTGCAATTTTCACCCCGAGTGGGCTGGGTATGCTCAGACGTGAGTCCCAGGCTCTCCACACCACTGGAGTCAAGCTATCGAGGCTGAATGAAGGCTGATAGCCAGAAACCGGTCCTTGGATGCTTGATTCCGGTCTGGGAAAGACATGGCTTGGTAGTTCGGGCTGGACTGTTCCCATGAGGCACAGGGTCAGAGCTGATTTGCATATAGCCAGTGTCTAACCCAGGGTGGTGTGGAATGCAAAAAAACGATGGATTTAGGCCCAGATCCTTGTACTGGGGTGAATGTATGACATTGTTCTACATTCTGTCCATCAACTGTGTTTTTTGCAATTTTCACCCCGAGTGGGCTGGGTATGCTCAGACGTGAGTCCCAGGCTCTCCACACCACTGGAGTCAAGCTATCCAGGCTGAATGAAGGCTGATAGCCAGAAACCGGTCCTTGGATGCTTGATTCCGGTCTGGGAAAGACATGGCTTGGTAGTTCGGACTGGACTGTTCCCATGAGGCACAGGGTCAGAGCTGATTTGCATATAGCCAGGGTCTAACCCAGGGTGGTGTGGAGTGCAAAAAAACGATGGATTTAGGCCCAGATCCTTGTACTGGGGTGAATGTATGACATTGTTCTACATTCTGTCCATCAACTGTGTTTTTTGCAATTTTCACCCCGAGTAGGATGGGTATGCTCAGACGTGAGTCCCAGGCTCTCCACACCACTGGAGTCAAGCTATCCAGGCTGAATGAAGGCTGATAGCCAGAAACCGGTCCTTGGATGCTTGATTCCGGTCTGGGAAAGACATGGCTTGGTAGTCCGGACTGGACTGTTCCCATGAGGCACAGGGTCAGAGCTAATTTGCATATAGCCAGTGTCTAACCCAGGGTGGTGTGGAGTGCAAAAAAATGATGGATTTAGGCCCAGATCCTTGTACTGGGGTGAATGTATGACATTGTTCTACATTCTGTCCATCAACTGTGTTTTTTGCAATTTTCACCCCGAGTGGGCTGGGTATGCTCAGACGTGAGTCCCAGGCTCTCCACACCACTGGAGTCAAGCTATCCAGGCTGAATGAAGGCTGATAGCCAGAAACCGGTCCTTGGATGCTTGATTCCGGTCTGGGAAAGACATGGCTTGGTAGTTCGGACTGGAATGTTCCCATGAGGCACAGGGTCAGAGCTGATTTGCATATAGCCAGGGTCTAACCCAGGGTGGTGTGGAGTGCAAAAAAACTATGGATTTAGGCCCAGATCCTTGTACTGGGGTGAATGTATGACATTGTTCTACATTCTGTCCATCAACTGTGTTTTATGCAATTTTCACCCCGAGTAGGCTGGGTATGCTCAGACGTGAGTCCCAGGCTCTCCACACCACTGGAGTCAAGCTATCCAGGCTGAATGAAGGCTGATAGCCAGAAACCGGTCCTTGGATGCTTGATTCCGGTCTGGGAAAGACATGGCTTGGTAGTTCGGACTGGACTGTTCCCATGAGGCACAGGGTAAGAGCTGATTTGCATATAGCCAGTGTCTAAGCCAGGGTGGTGTGGAGTGCAAAAAAACGATGGATTTAGGCCCAGATCCTTGTACTGGGGTGAATGTATGACATTGTTCTACATTCTGTCCATCAACTGTGTTTTTTGCAATTTTCACCCCGAGTCAGCTGGGTATGCTCAGACGTGAGTCCCAGGCTCTCCACACCACTGGAGTCAAGCTATCCAGGCTGAATGAAGGCTGATAGCCAGAAACCGGTCCTTGGATGCTTGATTCCAGTCTGGGAAAGACATGGCTTGGTGGTTCGGACTGGACTGTTCCCATGAGGCACAGGGTCAGAGCTGATTTGCATATAGCCAGTGTCTAACCCAGGGTGGTGTGGAGTGCAAAAAAAACCAATGGATTTAGGCCCAGATCCTTGTACTGGGGTGAATGTATGACATTGTTCTACATTCTGTCCATCAACTGTGTTTTTTGCAATTTTCACCCCGAGTGGGCTGGGTATGCTCAGACGTGAGTCCCAGGCTCTCCACACCACTGGAGTCAAGCTATCCAGGCTGAATGAAGGCTGATAGCCAGAAACCGGTCCTTGGATGCTTGATTCCGGTCTGGGAAAGACATGGCTTGGTAGTTCGGACTGGACTGTTCCCATGAGGCACAGGGTCAGAGCTGATTTGCATATAGCCAGTGTCTAACCCAGGGTGGTGTGGAGTGCAAAAAAACGATGGATTTAGGCCCAGATCCTTGTACTGGGGTGAATGTATGACATTGTTCTACATTCTGTCCATCAACTGTGTTTTTTGCAATTTTCACCCCGAGTAGGCTGGGTATGCTCAGACGTGAGTCCCAGGCTCTCCACACCACTGGAGTCAAGCTATCCAGGCTGAATGAAGGCTGATAGCCAGAAACCGGTCCTTGGATGCTTGATTCCGGTCTGGGAAAGACATGGCTTGGTAGTCCGGACTGGACTGTTCCCATGAGGCACAGGGTCAGAGCTAATTTGCATATAGCCAGTGTCTAACCCAGGGTGGTGTGGAGTGCAAAAAAATGATGGATTTAGGCCCAGATCCTTGTACTGGGGTGAATGTATGACATTGTTCTACATTCTGTCCATCAACTGTGTTTTTTGCAATTTTCACCCCGAGTGGGCTGGGTATGCTCAGACGTGAGTCCCAGGCTCTCCACACCACTGGAGTCAAGCTATCCAGGCTGAATGAAGGCTGATAGCCAGAAACCGGTCCTTGGATGCTTGATTCCGGTCTGGGAAAGACATGGCTTGGTAGTTCGGACTGGACTGTTCCCATGAGGCACAGGGTAAGAGCTGATTTGCATATAGCCAGTGTCTAAGCCAGGGTGGTGTGGAGTGCAAAAAAACGATGGATTTAGGCCCAGATCCTTGTACTGGGGTGAATGTATGACATTGTTCTACATTCTGTCCATCAACTGTGTTTTTTGCAATTTTCACCCCGAGTCAGCTGGGTATGCTCAGACGTGAGTCCCAGGCTCTCCACACCACTGGAGTCAAGCTATCCAGGCTGAATGAAGGCTGATAGCCAGAAACCGGTCCTTGGATGCTTGATTCCAGTCTGGGAAAGACATGGCTTGGTGGTTCGGACTGGACTGTTCCCATGAGGCACAGGGTCAGAGCTGATTTGCATATAGCCAGTGTCTAACCCAGGGTGGTGTGGAGTGCAAAAAAAACCAATGGATTTAGGCCCAGATCCTTGTACTGGGGTGAATGTATGACATTGTTCTACATTCTGTCCATCAACTGTGTTTTTTGCAATTTTCACCCCGAGTGGGCTGGGTATGCTCAGACGTGAGTCCCAGGCTCTCCACACCACTGGAGTCAAGCTATCCAGGCTGAATGAAGGCTGATAGCCAGAAACCGGTCCTTGGATGCTTGATTCCGGTCTGGGAAAGACATGGCTTGGTAGTTCGGACTGGACTGTTCCCATGAGGCACAGGGTCAGAGCTGATTTGCATATAGCCAGTGTCTAACCCAGGGTGGTGTGGAGTGCAAAAAAACGATGGATTTAGGCCCAGATCCTTGTACTGGGGTGAATGTATGACATTGTTCTACATTCTGTCCATCAACTGTGTTTTTTGCAATTTTCACCCCGAGTAGGCTGGGTATGCTCAGACGTGAGTCCCAGGCTCTCCACACCACTGGAGTCAAGCTATCCAGGCTGAATGAAGGCTGATAGCCAGAAACCGGTCCTTGGATGCTTGATTCCGGTCTGGGAAAGACATGGCTTGGTAGTCCGGACTGGACTGTTCCCATGAGGCACAGGGTCAGAGCTAATTTGCATATAGCCAGTGTCTAACCCAGGGTGGTGTGGAGTGCAAAAAAATGATGGATTTAGGCCCAGATCCTTGTACTGGGGTGAATGTATGACATTGTTCTACATTCTGTCCATCAACTGTGTTTTTTGCAATTTTCACCCCGAGTGGGCTGGGTATGCTCAGACGTGAGTCCCAGGCTCTCCACACCACTGGAGTCAAGCTATCCAGGCTGAATGAAGGCTGATAGCCAGAAACCGGTCCTTGGATGCTTGATTCCGGTCTGGGAAAGACATGGCTTGGTAGTTCGGACTGGACTGTTCCCATGAGGCACAGGGTCAGAGCTGATTTGCATATAGCCAGGGTCTAACCCAGGGTGGTGTGGAGTGCAAAAAAACTATGGATTTAGGCCCAGATCCTTGTACTGGGGTGAATGTATGACATTGTTCTACATTCTGTCCATCAACTGTGTTTTATGCAATTTTCACCCCGAGTAGGCTGGGTATGCTCAGACGTGAGTCCCAGGCTCTCCACACCACTGGAGTCAAGCTATCCAGGCTGAATGAAGGCTGATAGCCAGAAACCGGTCCTTGGATGCTTGATTCCGGTCTGGGAAAGACATGGCTTGGTAGTTCGGACTGGACTGTTCCCATGAGGCACAGGGTAAGAGCTGATTTGCATATAGCCAGTGTCTAAGCCAGGGTGGTGTGGAGTGCAAAAAAACGATGGATTTAGGCCCAGATCCTTGTACTGGGGTGAATGTATGACATTGTTCTACATTCTGTCCATCAACTGTGTTTTTTGCAATTTTCACCCGAGTCAGCTGGGTATGCTCAGACGTGAGTCCCAGGCTCTCCACACCACTGGAGTCAAGCTATCCAGGCTGAATGAAGGCTGATAGCCAGAAACCGGTCCTTGGATGCTTGATTCCAGTCTGGGAAAGACATGGCTTGGTAGTTCGGGCTGGACTGTTCCCATGAGGCACAGGGTCAGAGCTGATTTGCATATAGTCAGTGTCTAACCCAGGGTGGTGTGGAGTGCAAAAAAACCCAATGGATTTAGGCCCAGATCCTTGTACTGGGGTGAATGTATGACATTGTTCTACATTCTGTCCATCAACTGTGTTTTTTGCAATTTTCACCCCGAGTGGGCTGGGTATGCTCAGACGTGAGTCCCAGGCTCTCCACACCACTGGAGTCAAGCTATCCAGGCTGAATGAAGGCTGATAGCCAGAAACCGGTCCTTGGATGCTTGATTCCGGTCTGGGAAAGACATGGCTTGGTAGTTCGGACTGGACTGTTCCCATGAGGCACAGGGTCAGAGCTGATTTTCATATAGCCAGTGTCTAACCCATGGTGGTGTGGAGTGCAAAAAAACGATGGATTTAGGCCCAGATCCTTGTACTGGGGTGAATGTATGACATTGTTCTACATTCTGTCCATCAACTGTGTTTTTTGCAATTTTCACCCCGAGTAGGCTGGGTATGCTCAGACGTGAGTCCCAGGCTCTCCACACCACTGGAGTCAAGCTATCCAGGCTGAATGAAGGCTGATAGCCAGAAACCGGTCCTTGGATGCTTGATTCCGGTCTGGGTAAGACATGGCTTGGTAGTTCGGACTGGACTGTTCCCATGAGGCACAGGGTCGGAGCTGATTTGCATATGGCCAGTGTCTAACCCAGGGTGGTGTGGAGTGCAAAAAAACGATGGATTTAGGCCCAGATCCTTGTACTGGGGTGAATGTATGACATTGTTCTACATTCTGTCCATCAATTGTGTTTTTTGCAATTTTCACCCCGAGTGGGCAGGGTATGCTCAGACGTGAGTCCCAGGCTCTCCACACCACTGGAGTCAAGCTATCCAGGCTGAATGAAGGCTGATAGCCAGAAACCGGTCCTTGGATGCTTGATTCCGGTCTGGGAAAGACATGGCTTGGTAGTTCGGACTGGACTGTTCCCATGAAGCACAGGGTCAGAGCTGATTTGCATATAGCCAGTGTCTAACCCAGGGTGGTGTGGAGTGCAAAAAAAACGATGGATTTAGGCCCAGATCCTTGTACTGGGGTGAATGTATGACATTGTTCTACATTCTGTCCATCAACTGTATTTTTTGCAATTTTCACCCGAGTAGTCTGGGTATGCTCAGACGTGAGTCCCAGGCTCTCCACACCACTGGAGTCAAGCTATCCAGGCTGAATGAAGGCTGATAGCCAGAAACCGGTCCTTGGATGCTTGATTCCGGTCTGGGAAAGACATGGCTTGGTAGTTCGGACTGGACTGTTCCCATGAGGCACAGGGTCAGAGCTGATTTGCATATAGCCAGTGTCTAACCCAGGGTGGTGTGGAGTGCAAAAAAATGATGGATTTAAACCCAGATCCTTGTACTGGGGTGAATGTATGACATTGTTCTACATTCTGTCCATCAACTGTGTTTTTTGCAATTTTCACCCCGAGTGGGCTGGGTATGCTCAGACGTGAGTCCCAGGCTCTCCACACCACTGGAGTCAAGCTATCGAGGCTGAATGAAGGCTGATAGCCAGAAACCGGTCCTTGGATGCTTGATTCCGGTCTGGGAAAGACATGGCTTGGTAGTTCGGGCTGGACTGTTCCCATGAGGCACAGGGTCAGAGCTGATTTGCATATAGCCAGTGTCTAACCCAGGGTGGTGTGGAATGCAAAAAAACGATGGATTTAGGCCCAGATCCTTGTACTGGGGTGAATGTATGACATTGTTCTACATTCTGTCCATCAACTGTGTTTTTTGCAATTTTCCCCCCGAGTGGGCTGGGTATGCTCAGACGTGAGTCCCAGGCTCTCCACACCACTGGAGTCAAGCTATCCAGGCTGAATGAAGGCTGATAGCCAGAAACCGGTCCTTGGATGCTTGATTCCGGTCTGGGAAAGACATGGCTTGGTAGTTCGGACTGGACTGTTCCCATGAGGCACAGGGTCAGAGCTGATTTGCATATAGCCAGTGTCTAACCCATGGTGGTGTGGAGTGCAAAAAAACGATGGATTTAGGCCCAGATCCTTGTACTGGGGTGAATGTATGACATTGTTCGACATTCTGTCCATCAACTGTGTTTTTTGCAATTTTCACCCCGAGTAGGCTGGGTATGCTCAGACGTGAGTCCCAGGCTCTCCACACCACTGGAGTCAAGCTATCCAGGCTGAATGAAGGCTGATAGCCAGAAACCGGTCCTTGGATGCTTGATTCCGGTCTGGGTAAGACATGGCTTGGTAGTTCGGACTGGACTGTTCCCATGAGGCACAGGGTCGGAGCTGATTTGCATATGGCCAGTGTCTAACCCAGGGTGGTGTGGAGTGCAAAAAAACGATGGATTTAGGCCCAGATCCTTGTACTGGGGTGAATGTATGACATTGTTCTACATTCTGTCCATCAATTGTGTTTTTTGCAATTTTCACCCCGAGTGGGCAGGGTATGCTCAGACGTGAGTCCCAGGCTCTCCACACCACTGGAGTCAAGCTATCCAGGCTGAATGAAGGCTGATAGCCAGAAACCGGTCCTTGGATGCTTGATTCCGGTCTGGGAAAGACATGGCTTGGTAGTTCGGACTGGACTGTTCCCATGAAGCACAGGGTCAGAGCTGATTTGCATATAGCCAGTGTCTAACCCAGGGTGGTGTGGAGTGCAAAAAAAAACGATGGATTTAGGCCCAGATCCTTGTACTGGGGTGAATGTATGACATTGTTCTACATTCTGTCCATCAACTGTATTTTTTGCAATTTTCACCCGAGTAGTCTGGGTATGCTCAGACGTGAGTCCCAGGCTCTCCACACCACTGGAGTCAAGCTATCCAGGCTGAATGAAGGCTGATAGCCAGAAACCGGTCCTTGGATGCTTGATTCCGGTCTGGGAAAGACATGGCTTGGTAGTTCGGACTGGACTGTTCCCATGAGGCACAGGGTCAGAGCTGATTTGCATATAGCCAGTGTCTAACCCAGGGTGGTGTGGAGTGCAAAAAAACAATGGATTTAGGCCCAGATCCTTGTACTGGGGTGAATGTAGGACATTGTTCTACATTCTGTCCATCAACTGTGTTTTTTGCAATTTTCACCCCGAGTGGGCTGGGTATGCTCAGACGTGAGTCCCAGGCTCTCCACACCACTGGAGTCAAGCTATCCAGGCTGAATGAAGGCTGATAGCCAGAAACCGGTCCTTGGATGCTTGATTCCAGTCTGGGAAAGACATGGCTTGGTAGTTCGGACTGGACTGTTCCCATGAGGCACAGGGTCAGAGCTGATTTGCATATAGCCAGTGTCTAACCCAGGGTGGTGTGGAGTGCAAAAAAATGATGGATTTAGGCCCAGATCCTTGTATTGGGGTGAATGTAAGACATTGTTCTACATTCTGTCCATCAACTGTGTTTTTTGCAATTTTCACCCCGAGTGGGCTGGGTATGCTCAGACGTGAGTCCCAGGCTCTCCACACCACTGGAGTCAAGCTATCCAGGCTGAATGAAGGCTGATAGCCAGAAACCGGTCCTTGGAACGACATGGCTTGGTAATTCGGACTGGACTGTTCCCATGAGGCACAGGGTCAGAGCTGATTTGCATATAGCCAGTGTCTAACCCATGGTGGTGTGGAGTGGGAAAAAAACGATGGATTTAGGCCCAGATCCTTGTACTGGGGTGAATGTATGACATTGTTGTACATTCTGCCATCAACTGTATTTTTTGCAATTTTCACCCCGAGTGGGCTGGGTATGCTCAGACGTGAGTCCCAGGCTCTCCACACCACTGGAGTCAAGCTATCCAGGCTGAATGAAGGCTGATAGCCAGAAACCGGTCCTTGGATGCTTGATTCCGGTCTGGGAAAGACATGGCTTGGTAGTTCGGACTGGACTGTTCCCATGAGGCACAGGGTCAGAGCTGATTTGGATATAGCCAGGGTCTAACCCAGGGTGGTGTGGAGTGCAAAAAAACGATGGATTTAGGCCCAGATCCTTGTACTGGGGTGAATGTATGACATTGTTCTACATTCTGTCCATCAACTGTGTTTTATGCAATTTTCACCCCGAGTAGGCTGGGTATGCTCAGACGTGAGTCCCAGGCTCTCCACACCACTGGAGTCAAGCTATCCAGGCTGAATGAAGGCTGATAGCCAGAAACCGGTCCTTGGATGCTTGATTCCGGTCTGGGAAAGACATGGCTTGGTAGTTCGGACTGGACTGTTCCCATGAGGCACAGCGTCAGAGCTGATTTGCATATAGCCAGGGTCTAACCCAGGGTGGTGTGGAGTGCAAAAAAACGATGGATTTAGGCCCAGATCCTTGTACTGGGGTGAATGTATGACATTGTTCTACATTCTGTCCATCAACTGTGTTTTATGCAATTTTCACCCCGAGTAGGCTGGGTATGCTCAGACGTGAGTCCCAGGCACTCCACACCACTGGAGTCAAGCTATCCAGGCTGAATGAAGGCTGATAGCCAGAAACCGGTCCTTGGATGCTTGATTCCAGTCTGGGAAAGACATGGCTTGGTAGTTCGGACTGGACTGTTCCCATGAGGCACAGGGTCAGAGCTGATTTGCATATAGCCAGTGTCTAACCCAGGGTGGTGTGGAGTGCAAAAAAAAAAACAATGGATTTAGGCCCAGATCCTTGTACTGGGGTGAATGTATGACATTGTTCTACATTCTGTCCATCAACTGTGTTTTTTGCAATTTTCACCCCGAGTGGGCTGGGTATGCTCAGACGTGAGTCCCAGGCTCTCCACACCACTGGAGTCAAGCTATCCAGGCTGAATGAAGGCTGATAGCCAGAAACCGGTCCTTGGATGCTTGATTCCGGTCTGGGAAAGACATGGCTTGGTAGTTCGGACTGGACTGTTCCCATGAGGCACAGGGTCAGAGCCGATTTGCATATAGCCAGTGTCTAACCCATGGTGGTGTGGAGTGCAAAAAAACGATGGATTTAGGCCCAGATCCTTGTACTGGGGTGAATGTATGACATTGTTCTACATTCTGTCCATCAACTGTGTTTTTTGCAATTTTCACCCCGAGTGGGCTGGGTATGCTCAGACGTGAGTCCCAGGCTCTCCACACCACTGGAGTCAAGCTATCCAGGCTGAATGAAGGCTGATAGCCAGAAACCGGTCCTTGGATGCTTGATTCCGGTCTGGGAAAGACATGGCTTGGTAGTTCGGACTGGACTGTTCCCATGAGGCACAGGGTCGGAGCTGATTTGCATATGGCCAGTGTCTAACCCAGGGTGGTGTGGAGTGCAAAAAAACGATGGATTTAGGCCCAGATCCTTGTACTGGGGTGAATGTATGACATTGTTCTACATTCTGTCCATCAACTGTGTTTTTTGCAATTTTCACCCCGAGTGGGCTGGGTATGCTCAGACGTGAGTCCCAGGCTCTCCACACCACTGGAGTCAAGCTATCCAGGCTGAATGAAGGCTGATAGCCAGAAACCGGTCCTTGGATGCTTGATTCCGGTCTGGGAAAGACATGGCTTGGTAGTTCGGACTGGACTGTTCCCATGAGGCACAGGGTCAGAGCTGATTTGCATATAGCCAGTGTCTAACCCAGGGTGGTGTGGAGTGCAAAAAAAAACCAATGGATTTAGGCCCAGATCCTTGTACTGGGGTGAATGTATGACATTGTTCTACATTCTGTCCATCAACTGTGTTTTTTGCAATTTTCACCCCGAGTGGGCTGGGTATGCTCAGACGTGAGTCCCAGGCTCTCCACACCACTGGAGTCAAGCTATCCAGGCTGAATGAAGGCTGATAGCCAGAAACCGGTCCTTGGATGCTTGATTCCGGTCTGGGAAAGACATGGCTTGGTAGTTCGGACTGGACTGTTCCCATGAGGCACAGGGTCAGAGCTGATTTGCATATAGCCAGTGTCTAACCCATGGTGGTGTGGAGTGCAAAAAACAATGGATTTAGGCCCAGATCCTTGTACTGGGGTGAATGTATGACATTGTTCTACATTCTGTCCATCAACTGTGTTTTTTGCAATTTTCACCCCGAGTGGGCTGGGTATGCTCAGACGTGAGTCCCAGGCTCTCCACACCACTGGAGTCAAGCTATCCAGGCTGAATGAAGGCTGATAGCCAGAAACCGGTCCTTGGATGCTTGATTCCGGTCTGGGAAAGACATGGCTTGGTAGTTCGGACTGGACTTTTCCCATGAGGCACAGGCTCAGAGCTGATTTGCATATAGCCAGGGTCTAACCCAGGGTGGTGTGGAGTGCAAAAAAACTATGGATTTAGGCCCAGATCCTTGTACTGGGGTGAATGTATGACATTGTTCGACATTCTGTCCATCAACTGTGTTTTTTGCAATTTTCACCCCGAGTAGGCTGGGTATGCTCAGACGTGAGTCCCAGGCTCTCCACACCACTGAAGTCAAGCTATCCAGGCTGAATGAAGGCTGATAGCCAGAAACCGGTCCTTGGATGCTTGATTCCGGTCTGGGAAAGACATGGCTTGGTAGTTCGGACTGGACTGTTCCCATGAGGCACAGGGTCGGAGCTGATTTGCATATGGCCAGTGTCTAACCCAGGGTGGTGTGGAGTGCAAAAAAACGATGGATTTAGGCCCAGATCCTTGTACTGGGGTGAATGTATGACATTGTTCTACATTCTGTCCATCAACTGTGTTTTTTGCAATTTTCACCCCGAGTGGGCTGGGTATGCTCAGACGTGAGTCCCAGGCTCTCCACACCACTGGAGTCAAGCTATCCAGGCTAAATGAAGGCTGATAGCCAGAAACCGGTCCTTGGATGCTTGATTCCGGTCTGGGAAAGACATGGCTTGGTAGTTCGGACTGGACTGTTCCCATGAGGCACAGGGTCAGAGCTGATTTGCATATAGCCAGTGTCTAACCCATGGTGGTGTGGAGTGCAAAAAAACGATGGATTTAGGCTCAGATGCTTGTACTGGGGTGAATGTATGACATTGTTCTACATTCTGTCCATCAACTGTGTTTTTTGCAATTTTCACCCCGAGTGGGCTGGGTATGCTCAGACGTGAGTCCCAGGCTCTCCACACCACTGGAGTCAAGCTATCCAGGCTGAATGAAGGCTGATAGCCAGAAACCGGTCCTTGGATGCTTGATTCCGGTCTGGGAAAGACATGGCTTGGTAGTTCGGACTGGACTGTTCCCATGAGGCACAGGCTCAGAGCTGATTTGCATATAGCCAGGGTCTAACCCAGGGTGGTGTGGAGTGCAAAAAAACTATGGATTTAGGCCCAGATCCTTGTACTGGGGTGAATGTATGACATTGTTCGACATTCTGTCCATCAACTGTGTTTTTTGCAATTTTCACCCCGAGTAGGCTGGGTATGCTCAGACGTGAGTCCCAGGCTCTCCACACCACTGAAGTCAAGCTATCCAGGCTGAATGAAGGCTGATAGCCAGAAACCGGTCCTTGGATGCTTGATTCCGGTCTGGGAAAGACATGGCTTGGTAGTCCGGACTGGACTGTTCCCATGAGGCACAGGGTCGGAGCTGATTTGCATATGGCCAGTGTCTAACCCAGGGTGGTGTGGAGTGCAAAAAAACGATGGATTTAGGCCCAGATCCTTGTACTGGGGTGATTGTATGACATTGTTCTACATTCTGTCCATCAACTGTGTTTTTTGCAATTTTCACCCCGAGTGGGCTGGGTATGCTCAGACGTGAGTCCCAGGCTCTCCACACCACTGGAGTCAAGCTATCCAGGCTGAATGAAGGCTGATAGCCAGAAACCGGTCCTTGGATGCTTGATTCCGGTCTGGGAAAGACATGGCTTGGTAGTTCGGACTGGACTGTTCCCATGAGGCACAGGGTCAGAGCTGATTTGCATATAGCCAGTGTCTAACCCATGGTGGTGTGGAGTGCAAAAAAACGATGGATTTAGGCCCAGATCCTTGTACTGGGGTGAATGTATGACATTGTTCTACATTCTGTCCATCAACTGTTTTTTTTGCAATTTTCACCCCGAGTGGGCTGGGTATGCTCAGACGTGAGTCCCAGGCTCTCCACACCACTGGAGTCAAGCTATCAGGCTGAATGAAGGCTGATAGCCAGAAACCGGTCCTTGGATGCTTGATTCCGGTCTGGGAAAGACATGGCTTGGTAGTTCGGACTGGACTGTTCCCATGAGGCACAGGCTCAGAGCTGATTTGCATATAGCCAGGGTCTAACCCAGGGTGGTGTGGAGTGCAAAAAAACTATGGATTTAGGCCCAGATCCTTGTACTGGGGTGAATGTATGACATTGTTCGACATTCTGTCCATCAACTGTGTTTTTTGCAATTTTCACCCCGAGTGGGCTGGGTATGCTCAGACGTGAGTCCCAGGCTCTCCACACCACTGGAGTCAAGCTATCCAGGCTGAATGAAGGCTGATAACCAGAAACCGGTCCTTGGGTGCTTGATTCCGGTCTGGGAAAGACATGGCTTGGTAGTTCGGACTGGACTGTTCCCATTAGGCACAGGGTCAGAGCTGATTTGCATATAGCCAGTGTCTAACCCAGGGTGGTGTGAAGTGCAAAAAAACGATGGATTTAGGCCCAGATCCTTGTACTGGGGTGAATGTATGACATTGTTCTACATTCTGTCCATCAACTGTGTTTTTTGCAATTTTCACCCCGAGTGGGCTGGGTATGCTCAGACGTGAGTCCCAGGCTCTCCACACCACTGGAGTCAAGCTATCCAGGCTGAATGAAGGCTGATAGCCAGAAACCGGTCCTTGGATGCTTGATTCCGGTCTGGGAAAGACATGGCTTGGTAGTTCGGACTGGACTGTTCCCATGAGGCACAGGGTCAGAGCTGATTTGCATATAGCCAGTGTCTAACCCATGGTGGTGTGGAGTGCAAAAAAACGATGGATTTAGGCCCAGATCCTTGTACTGGGGTGAATGTATGACATTGTTCTACATTCTGTCCATCAGCTGTTTTTTTTGCAATTTTCACCCCGAGTGGGCTGGGTATGCTCAGACGTGAGTCCCAGGCTCTCCACACCACTGAAGTCAAGCTATCCAGGCTGAATGAAGGCTGATAGCCAGAAACCGGTCCTTGGATGCTTGATTCCGGTCTGGGAAAGACATGGCTTGGTAGTTCGGACTGGACTGTTCCCATGAGGCACAGGGTCGGAGCTGATTTGCATATGGCAAGTGTCTAACCCAGGGTGGTGTGGAGTGCAAAAAAACGATGGATTTAGGCCCAGATCCTTGTACTGGGGTGAATGTATGACATTGTTCGACATTCTGTCCATCAACTGTGTTTTTTGCAATTTTCACCCCGAGTAGGCTGGGTATGCTCAGACGTGAGTCCCAGGCTCTCCACACCACTGAAGTCAAGCTATCCAGGCTGAATGAAGGCTGATAGCCAGAAACCGGTCCTTGGATGCTTGATTCCGGTCTGGGAAAGACATGGCTTGGTAGTTCGGACTGGACTGTTCCCATGAGGCACAGGGTCGGAGCTGATTTGCATATGGCAAGTGTCTAACCCAGGGTGGTGTGGAGTGCAAAAAAACGATGGATTTAGGCCCAGATCCTTGTACTGGGGTGAATGTATGACATTGTTCTACATTCTGTCCATCAACTGTGTTTTTTGCAATTTTCACCCCGAGTGGGCTGGGTATGCTCAGACGTGAGTCCCAGGCTCTCCACACCACTGGAGTCAAGCTATCCAGGCTGAATGAAGGCTGATAACCAGAAACCGGTCCTTGGATGCTTGATTCCGGTCTGGGAAAGACATGGCTTGGTAGTTCGGACTGGACTGTTCCCATTAGGCACAGGGTCAGAGCTGATTTGCATATAGCCAGTGTCTAACCCAGGGTGGTGTGAAGTGCAAAAAAACGATGGATTTAGGCCCAGATCCTTGTACTGGCGTGAATGTATGACATTGTTCTACATTCTGTCCATCAACTGTGTTCTTTGCAATTTTCACCCCGATTGGGCTGGGTATGCTCAGACGTGAGTCCCAGGCTCTCCACCCCACTGGAGTCAAGCTATCCAGGCTGAATGAAGGCTGATAGCCAGAAACCGGTCCTTGGATGCTTGATTCCGGTCTGGGAAAGACATGGCTTGGTAGTTCGGACTGGACTGTTCCCATGAGGCACAGGGTCGGAGCTGATTTGCATATGGCAAGTGTCTAACCCAGGGTGGTGTGGAGTGCAAAAAAACGATGGATTTAGGCCCAGATCCTTGTACTGGGGTGAATGTATGACATTGTTCTAAATTCGTCCATCAACTGTGTTTTTTGCAATTTTCACCCCGAGTGGGCTGGGTATGCTCAGACGTGAATCCCAGGCTCTCCACACCACTGGAGTCAAGCTATCCAGGCTGAATGAAGGCTGATAGCCAGAAACCGGTCCTTGGATGCTTGATTCCGGTCTGGGAAAGACATGGCTTGGTAGTTCGGACTGGACTGTTCCCATGAGGCACAGGGTCAGAGCTGATTTGCATATAGCCAGTGTCTAACCCAGGGTGGTGTGGAGTGCAAAAAAACGATGGATTTAGGCCCAGATCCTTGTACTGGGGTGAATGTATGACATTGTTCTACATTCTGTCCATCAACTGTGTTTTTTGCAATTTTCACCCCGAGTGGGCTGGGTATGCTCAGACGGGAGTCCCAGGCTCTCCACACCACTGGAGTCAAGCTATCCAGGCTGAATGAAGGCTGATAGCCAGAAACCGGTCCTTGGATGCTTGATTCCGGTCTGGGAAAGACATGGCTTGGTAGTTCGGACTGGACTGTTCCCATGAGGCACAGGGTCAGAGCTGATTTGCATATAGCCAGTGTCTAACCCAGGGTGGTGTGGAGTGCAAAAAAACGATGGATTTAGGCCCAGATCCTTGTACTGGGGTGAATGTATGACATTGTTCTACATTCTGTCCATCAACTGTGTTTTTTGCAATTTTCACCCCAAGTGGGCTGGGTATGTCAGACGTGAGTCTCAGGCTCTCCACACCACTGGAGTCAAGCTATCCAGGCTGAATGAAGGCTGATTGCCAGAAACCGGTCCTTGGATGCTTGATTCCGGTCTGGGAAAGACATGGCTTGGTAGATCGGACTGGACTGTTCCCATGAGGCACAGGGTCAGAGCTGATTTGCATATAGCCAGGGTCTAACCCAGGGTGGTGTGGAGTGCAAAAAAACTATGGATTTAGGCCCAGATCCTTGTACTGGGGTGAATGTATGACATTGTTCTACATTCTGTCCATCAACTTTGTTTTTTGCAATTTTCACCCTGAGTAGGCTGGGTATGCTCAGACGTGAGTCCCAGGCTCTCCACACCACTGGAGTCAAGCTATCCAGGCTGAATGAAGGCTGATAGCCAGAAACCGGTCCTTGGATGCTTGATTCCGGTCTGGGAAAGACATGGCTTGGTAGTTCGGACTGGACTGTTCCCATGAGGCACAGTGTCAGTGCTGATTTGCATATAGCCAGTGTCTAACCCAGGGTGGTGTGGAGTGCAAAAAAACGATGGATTTAGGCCCAGATCCTTGTACTGGGGTGAATGTATGACATTGTTCTACATTCTGTCCATCAACTGTGTTTTATGCAATTTTCACCCCGAGTAGGCTGGGTATGCTCAGACGTGAGTCCCAGGCTCTCCACACCACTGGAGTCAAGCTATCCAGGCTGAATGAAGGCTGATAGCCAGAAACCGGTCCTTGGATGCTTGATTCCGGTCTGGGAAAGACATGGCTTGGTAGTTCGGACTGGACTGTTCCCATGAGGCACAGGGTAAGAGCTGATTTGCATATAGCCAGTGTCTAAGCCAGGGTGGTGTGGAGTGCAAAAAAACGATGGATTTAGGCCCAGATCCTTGTACTGGGGTGAATGTATGACATTGTTCTACATTCTGTCCATCAACTGTGTTTTTTGCAATTTTCACCCCGAGTCAGCTGGGTATGCTCAGACGTGAGTCCCAGGCTCTGGACACCACTGGAGTCAAGCTATCCAGGCTGAATGAAGGCTGATAGCCAGAAACCGGTCCTTGGATGCTTGATTCCAGTCTGGGAAAGACATGGCTTGGTAGTTCGGACTGGACTGTTCCCATGAGGCACAGAGTCAGAGCTGATTTGCATATAGCCAGTGTCTAACCCAGGGTGGTGTGGAGTGCAAAAAAAACCAATGGATTTAGGCCCAGATCCTTGTACTGGGGTGAATGTATGACATTGTTCTACATTCTGTCCATCAACTGTGTTTTTTGCAATTTTCACCCCGAGTGGGCTGGGTATGCTCAGACGTGAGTCCCAGGCTCTCCACACCACTGGAGTCAAGCTATCCAGGCTGAATGAAGGCTGATAGCCAGAAACCGGTCCTTGGATGCTTGATTCCGGTCTGGGAAAGACATGGCTTGGTAGTTCGGACTGGACTGTTCCCATGAGGCACAGGGTCAGAGCTGATTTGCATATAGCCAGTGTCTAACCCATGGTGGTGTGCAGTGCAAAAAAACGATGGATTTAGGCCCAGATCCTTGTACTGGGGTGAATGTATGACATTGTTCTACATTCTGTCCATCAACTGTGTTTTTTGCAATTATCACCCCGAGTGGGCTGGGTATGCTCAGACGTGAGTCCCAGGCTCTCCACACCACTGGAGTCAAGCTATCCAGGCTGAATGAAGGCTGATAGCCAGAAACCGGTCCTTGGATGCTTGATTCCGGTCTGGGAAAGACATGGCTTGGTAGTTCGGACTGGACTGTTCCCATGAGGCACAGGCTCAGAGCTGATTTGCATATAGCCAGGGTCTAACCCAGGGTGGTGTGGAGTGCAAAAAAACTATGGACTATAGGCCCAGATCCTTGTACTGGGGTGAATGTATGACATTGTTCGACATTCTGTCCATCAACTGTGTTTTTTGCAATTTTCACCCCGAGTAGGCTGGGTATGCTCAGACGTGAGTCCCAGGCTCTCCACACCACTGGAGTCAAGCTATCCAGGCTGAATGAAGGCTGATAGCCAGAAACCGGTCCTTGGATGCTTGATTCCGGTCTGGGAAAGACATGGCTTGGTAGTTCGGACTGGACTGTTCCCATGAGGCACAGGGTCGGAGCTGATTTGCATATGGCCAGTGTCTAACCCAGGGTGGTGTGGAGTGCAAAAAAACTATGGATTTAGGCCCAGATCCTTGTACTGGGGTGAATGTATGACATTGTTCTACATTCTGTCCATCAACTGTGTTTTTTGCAATTTTCACCCCGAGTGGGCTGGGTATGCTCAGACGTGAGTCCCAGGCTCTCCACACCACTGGAGTCAAGCTATCCAGGCTGAATGAAGGCTGATAACCAGAAACCTGTCCTTGGATGCTTGATTCCGGTCTGGGAAAGACATGGCTTGGTAGTTCGGACTGGACTGTTCCCATTAGGCACAGGGTCAGAGCTGATTTGCATATAGCCAGTGTCTAACCCAGGGTGGTGTGAAGTGAAAAAAACGATGGATTTAGGCCCAGATCCTTGTACTGGGGTGAATGTATGACATTGTTCTAAATTCTGTCCATCAACTGTGTTTTTTGCAATTTTCTCCCCGAGTGGGCAGGGTATGCTCAGACGTGAGTCCCAGGCTCTCCACACCACTGGAGTCAAGCTATTCAGGCTGAATGAAGGCTGATAGCCAGAAACCGGTCCTTGGATGCTTGATTCCGGTCTGGGAAAGACATGGCTTGGTAGTTCGGACTGGACTGTTCCCATGAAGCACAGGGTCAGAGCTGATTTGGATAGGGACAGTATAAAAACAGTAGAAGGACTTGCTTCGCGAGGAGATTACCTTCACTATTGCCTGAGGCTTGAGCCGGGCTGCTAGCTTTTAAGAAACGCTCTGATTCAGATTTTAACTTGTTACTGTGATTATCCTTTGTGTCCTACCCCCCCCTGCAAGCAGTCACGGAATTTCGCGCTGCTCGATCTATTTACCGCTCAGGCGATTTAAAATACTGAGCTTACTCTCTGGAGGGAGCGCTGCACTTTCGCTCACCTGCCTCCTTCCCTGGGTGTACAGCCGTTTCAGGGCTGACTCAGGAGGGCCACGCTCGAGCACACGGCGGCGGCCATTTTGGATAGGGACAGTATAAAAACAGTAGAAGGACTTGCTTCGCGAGGAGATTACCTTCACTATTGCCTGAGGCTTGAGCCGGGCTGCTAGCTTTTAAGAAACGCTCTGATTCAGATTTTAACTTGTTACTGTGATTATCCTTTGTGTCCTACCCCCCCCTGCAAGCAGTGACGGAATTTCGCGCTGCTCGATCTATTTACCGCTCAGGCGATTTAAAATACTGAGCTTACTCTCTGGAGGGAGCGCTGCACTTTCGCTCACCTGCCTCCTTCCCTGGGTGTACAGCCGTTTCAGGGCTGACTCAGGAGGGCCACGCTCGAGCACACGGCGGCGGCCATTTTGGATAGGGACAGTATAAAAACAGTAGAAGGACTTGCTTCGCGAGGAGATTACCTTCACTATTGCCTGAGGCTTGAGCCGGGCTGCTAGCTTTTAAGAAACGCTCTGATTCAGATTTTAACTTGTTACTGTGATTATCCTTTGTGTCCTACCCCCCCCTGCAAGCAGTCACGGAATTTCGCGCTGCTCGATCTATTTACCGCTCAGGCGATTTAAAATACTGAGCTTACTCTCTGGAGGGAGCGCTGCACTTTCGCTCACCTGCCTCCTTCCCTGGGTGTACAGCCGATTCAGGGCTGACTCAGGAGGGCCACGCTCGAGCACACGGCGGCGGCCATTTTGGATAGGGACAGTATAAAAACAGTAGAAGGACTTGCTTCGCGAGGAGATTACCTTCACTATTGCCTGAGGCTTGAGCCGGGCTGCTAGCTTTTAAGAAACGCTCTGATTCAGATTTTAACTTGTTACTGTGATTATCCTTTGTGTCCTACCCCCCCCCTGCAAGCAGTCACGGAATTTCGCGCTGCTCGATCTATTTACCGCTCAGGCGATTTAAAATACTGAGCTTACTCTCTGGAGGGAGCGCTGCACTTTCGCTCACCTGCCTCCTTCCCTGGGTGTACAGCCGTTTCAGGGCTGACTCAGGAGGGCCACGCTCGAGCACACGGCGGCGGCCATTTTGGATAGGGACAGTATAAAAACAGACGCCCATTGCTTCGCACAGCGAACGCGCACAGCGGGCGCGCCATAGTCGCGCCGGAGTCCAGCCAGAGTCCTGCCCGTCTGCGCTCGTCCGCGCTAGGCTGGGCTCTGGGCTCTGGCATACCCTTTATTGGTGAGTAAAGCCACTATATCCATCATGACTCTTACATACTCCTCCGAAGAGTTATTTGCGCTACGTGGTGCTCCCAATAATAACTGCTCCACCTACCCTTTTCCGCCTCACAAGTTCAGCTGTCCTCGCTGCAACTTTTCACTAAAAACCCCTACCACATGCAGATCCCTCCAACATCAAGGCAGACGAAAGAGACAGGTATGCTCTAGGACAACTTCCACTCGCCCCCTTTTAAGATTTTGGAGCATAAATTGCCGATCCTTACCACAACACAGATACAATATCCACGATTTTCTAGATCAAAATCAACCTGATGCTATATTCCTGACCGAGACGTGGCTCAGAGACTGCTCGGGCCCGGATGTGGCAGACGCCATTCCCTCTAACTACGCCATTCTTCGTCAGGATAGAGTTTCCGGTAGGGGTGGAGGAATTGCAATTATTTACAAAAATGTATACACTTGTAAATTGGTAGACACCACTCAAAAAGATTGTGAATCAGCCCGTTTTAAATTATCCATTACCCCCCAATTTACGCTGTCAGGGCTACTGGTATACCGTCCCCCTGGGACAGCGAGCCCTTGGATAACATCGTTACCGGACTTCCTAGCCCCAGTACTGCTTAAAGCGCCTAATTTCACAATCTTAGGGGACCTAAACATACATTTAGACGACCATGAGTGCCCTAATAGGAATCAGCTTCTCTCTATTCTGGAAGCTTTTAACCTTCAACTTCTAAACACAGGTCCCACTCATTGTGCCGGTCACTTACTGGACCCGATCCTATCTAACCTGTCCCTAGATTGTTCACGTGAAGCCCTACAAATCACCTGGTCCGACCACTTAGCTGTCCCCTTCTCTTATGACATGGCTGATACAGTAGTAAGACCTGAGGTGGAAACTACGCGGCCAGTTCGGAACTGGGGGAAGATTAACTTGCCAGAACTCAATAAACTACTGATCAAAACACTTCCATGTGTTGAACTACCAACTGCCGCTCTCAATTGCGCCACTGAACTCTGGCTAACCACTGCAGTCAATACAGCGCTTCCAATGACATCAAAGCCCGCATTTTCACACCACCCTCCTGCTCCATGGTATTCGGAACAACTTAAAAGCCTCCGCTCACATTGTAAGACCTTGGAGCGTAAATGGAGACAAGGCTATTCTCCTTCACGTAAAGCCACATATAAAGAAGCCTTAAAAAAATACCACTACAGTTGTAAAACTGCTAAAGCAGACTACACAAGGAAAACTGTGACTGATGCACAAAACTGCCCAAAGGTGCTATTCTCTGTTGTCAAAAAATTGACTGGTGCTAACTCGATCCCTCCTCCCCCGGCACTTGATGGCACTCAGTGTCAGTCCTTAGCGGATTACTTCATAGATAAAGTTGATCTTATCTATGAAAATTTCACTACACCTCCAGGTACTATGTACACTGCCCTTGACATAGTCCAAAAATTGGAAAACAATGACACTGATGCAGTAGTCACTACTTGGCAGCCCTTAGACGCCATTTCTTTCCTCTCCTGTTTAAATAGTGTGAGATCGGGCTCCCCACAGGACGCTCTCCCGGCCAAAATATTAAAACAATTAGACCCCCTCACTCATCCCCCCATCATTAAATTACTCAACGCTTCTCTGAGCGAGGCCCATGTCCCACAACCTTGGAAACACGCCATGGTTGTACCGTTATTAAAAAAACAGGGTGCAGATCCTTCAAATCCTGCTAACTTTCGCCCTATATCCTTGTTGCCAATTTTCTCAAAGATATTGGAGAGACATATAAATTCTCAGCTCTCCAAACTGGTTGAAAACACTGGATTTCTCCATCCTTCTCAGTCGGGCTTTCGGCCTAGGCACTCAACCGAGACAGCCCTCCTGGGGGTGACAGAGAGTCTTAGGCACGGTGTCGATCAGGGAAACACCATGGCGCTCATCCTGCTGGATTTGAGCGCAGCTTTCGACACCGTGTCACATTCCATCCTCATTGACTCTCTGAAATCTCTAGGTGTGGCAGGCCAGGCCTTGGCCTGGCTGGCGTCTTTCCTTAGTGACCGAAGCTTCCAAGTGTTTTCTTCTAAAGCTGCCTCCGCCATTTGTCCTTCCACCCGCGGCGTCCCCCAGGGCTCAATTCTTAGCCCTTTATTATTTAATATTTATGTTAAACCCTTGGCAACCATAGTCGAACAAGCTGGGCTAACCCTGTTTTCCTACGCAGATGACACCCAGATTGTCTTCTCCTTGTCAGGGAGAGACGTAAACAACATCTCCGCACTCAAGTCGGGCCTCACTCTTGTGGCCGACTGGATGCGGAGAAATTGTCTCAAGCTGAATGGGGAGAAGACCGAGGTGGTCATTCTGGGACAGAACAAACATCTTTGGGGTCCTCGCCATTGGCCCATCGAACTGGGAAATGCGCCTACACCATCTACTGCAGTTCGCAACCTGGGCGTCATTATTGACGACAGGCTAACTATGAGACAACAGGCTACTAAGGTCTCAGCCATCTGCTTTTCAACCTTGCGATGGCTTCACAAGATTTTGTGGATGCTCCCCCTCTCCTCTCGCAGAACTGTAGTCCAGGCACTTGTAACATCACGCCTGGACTATGGCAACATTCTCTATTTGGGCGCAGATAAAGCCACTATACATGTGCTGCAGGTGGTGCAAAATGCGGCCGCGCGCCTGCTAAAGAATGTCCCCAGACGCACCTCAGCCACTGCCGCTTTGCGTGACCTCCATTGGTTGAGCATCCCAGAACGCGTTAAATTCAAGGCACTCTGCTATATGTTCAAGGCTAAGCAGGGTAGCGCCCCAGTATATGTTCAGGGGCTGGTAAAACCCTATAGACCCCTGCGCTCATTAAGGTCATCGGACATTGGCAATTTCACAGTACCAAGATGGAAGCTGGCAAAAATGGGAGGCCGCTCCTTTTCCACTCTTGGTCCTAAATACTGGAACTCCCTCCCATTGGCATTAAAATCTGAGACCAACTTACTCCGCTTCCGTAAGGCTTTGAAGACCCTGCTCTTTACTAAGCGTGACCAATAGTCGGCAGAGGCCTTAAGTCAAGGTGACATTCTCTTTTCTTCTACAGTCTATCCCTGGCGCCGGGAAACCCATTGTGGGTAGCTGTGCGCGGTACAAGCTTAAATAAATAAATAAAAATAAAATATAGCCAGTGTCTAACCCAGGGTGGTGTGGAGTGCAAAAAAAACGATGGATTTAGGCCCAGATCCTTGTACTGGGGTGAATGTATGACATTGTTCTACATTCTGTCCATCAACTGTATTTTTTGCAATTTTCACCCGAGTAGTCTGGGTATGCTCAGACGTGAGTCCCAGGCTCTCCACACCACTGGAGTCAAGCTATCCAGGCTGAATGAAGGCTGATAGCCAGAAACCGGTCCTTGGATGCTTGATTCCGGTCTGGGAAAGACATGGCTTGGTAGTTCGGACTGGACTGTTCCCATGAGGCACAGGGTCAGAGCTGATTTGCATATAGCCAGTGTCTAACCCAGGGTGGTGTGGAGTGCAAAAAAACAATGGATTTAGGCCCGGATCCTTGTACTGGGGTGAATGTAGGACATTGATTTACATTCTGTCCATCAACTGTGTTTTTTGCAATTTTCACCCCGAGTGGGCTGGGTATGCTCAGACGTGAGTCCCAGGCTCTCCACACCACTGGAGTCAAGCTATCCAGGCTGAATGAAGGCTGATAGCCAGAAACCGGTCCTTGGATGCTTGATTCCGGTCTGGGAAAGACATGGCTTGGTAGTTCGGACTGGACTGTTCCCATGAGGCACAGGGTCAGAGCTGATTTGCATATAGCCAGTGTCTAACCCAGGGTGGTGTGGAGTGCAAAAAAATGATGGATTTAGGCCCAGATCCTTGTATTGGGGTGAATGTAAGACGATGTTCTACATTCTGTCCATCAACTGTGTTTTTTGCAATTTTCACCCCGAGTGGGCTGGGTATGCTCAGACGTGAGTCCCAGGCTCTCCACACCACTGGAGTCAAGCTATCCAGGCTGAATGAAGGCTGATAGCCAGAAACCGGTCCTTGGAACGACATGGCTTGGTAATTCGGACTGGACTGTTCCCATGAGGCACAGGGTCAGAGCTGATTTGCATATAGCCAGTGTCTAACCCATGGTGGTGTGGAGTGGGAAAAAAATGATGGATTTAGGCCCAGATCCTTGTACTGGGGTGAATGTATGACATTGTTGTACATTCTGCCATCAACTGTGTTTTTTGCAATTTTCACCCCGAGTGGGCTGGGTATGCTCAGACGTGAATCCCAGGCTCTCCACACCACTGGAGTCTAGCTATCCAGGCTGAATGAAGGCTGATAGCCAGAAACCGGTCCTTGGATGCTTGATTCCGGTCTGGGAAAGACATGGCTTGGTAGTTCGGACTGGACTGTTCCCATGAGGCACAGGGTCAGAGCTGATTTGCATATAGCCAGGGTCTAACCCAGGGTGGTGTGGAGTGCAAAAAAACGATGGATTTAGGCCCAGATCCTTGTACTGGGGTGAATGTATGACATTGTTCTACATTCTGTCCATCAACTGTGTTTTATGCAATTTTCACCCCGAGTAGGCTGGGTATGCTCAGACGTGAGTCCCAGGCTCTCCACACCACTGGAGTCAAGCTATCCAGGCTGAATGAAGGCTGATAGCCAGAAACCGGTCCTTGGATGCTTGATTCCTGTCTGGGAAAGACATGGCTTGGTAGTTCTGACTGGACTGTTCCCATGAGGCACAGGGTCAGAGCTGATTTGCATATAGCCAGGGTCTAACCCAGGGTGGTGTGGAGTGCAAAAAAACTATGGATTTAGGCCCAGATCCTTGTACTGGGGTGAATGTATGACATTGTTCTACATTCTGTCCATCAACTGTGTTTTATGCAATTTTCACCCCGAGTAGGCTGGGTATGCTCAGACGTGAGTCCCAGGCACTCCACACCACTGGAGTCAAGCTATCCAGGCTGAATGAAGGCTGATAGCCAGAAACCGGTCCTTGGATGCTTGATTCCAGTCTGGGAAAGACATGGCTTGGTAGTTCGGACTGGACTGTTCCCATGAGGCACAGGGTCAGAGCTGATTTGCATGTAGCCAGTGTCTAACCCAGGGTGGTGTGGAGTGCAAAAAAAAACCAATGGATTTAGGCCCAGATCCTTGTACTGGGGTGAATGTATGACATTGTTCTACATTCTGTCCATCAACTGTGTTTTTTGCAATTTTCACCCCGAGTGGGCTGGGTATGCTCAGACGTGAGTCCCAGGCTCTCCACACCACTGGAGTCAAGCTATCCAGGCTGAATGAAGGCTGATAGCCAGAAACCGGTCCTTGGAACGACATGGCTTGGTAATTCGGACTGGACTGTTCCCATGAGGCACAGGGTCAGAGCTGATTTGCATATAGCCAGTGTCTAACCCAGGGTGGTGTGGAGTGCAAAAAAACAATGGATTTAGGCCCGGATCCTTGTACTGGGGTGAATGTAGGACATTGTTCTACATTCTGTCCATCAACTGTGTTTTTTGCAATTTTCACCCCGAGTGGGCTGGGTATGCTCAGACGTGAGTCCCAGGCTCTCCACACCACTGGAGTCAAGCTATCCAGGCTGAATGAAGGCTGATAGCCAGAAACCGGTCCTTGGATGCTTGATTCCGGTCTGGGAAAGACATGGCTTGGTAGTTCGGACTGGACTGTTCCCATGAGGCACAGGGTCAGAGCTGATTTGCATATAGCCAGTGTCTAACCCAGGGTGGTGTGGAGTGCAAAAAAATGATGGATTTAGGCCCAGATCCTTGTATTGGGGTGAATGTAAGACGATGTTCTACATTCTGTCCATCAACTGTGTTTTTTGCAATTTTCACCCCGAGTGGGCTGGGTATGCTCAGACGTGAGTCCCAGGCTCTCCACACCACTGGAGTCAAGCTATCCAGGCTGAATGAAGGCTGATAGCCAGAAACCGGTCCTTGGAACGACATGGCTTGGTAATTCGGACTGGACTGTTCCCATGAGGCACAGGGTCAGAGCTGATTTGCATATAGCCAGTGTCTAACCCATGGTGGTGTGGAGTGGGAAAAAAACGATGGATTTAGGCCCAGATCCTTGTACTGGGGTGAATGTATGACATTGTTGTACATTCTGCCATCAACTGTGTTTTTTGCAATTTTCACCCCGAGTGGGCTGGGTATGCTCAGACGTGAATCCCAGGCTCTCCACACCACTGGAGTCTAGCTATCCAGGCTGAATGAAGGCTGATAGCCAGAAACCGGTCCTTGGATGCTTGATTCCGGTCTGGGAAAGACATGGCTTGGTAGTTCGGACTGGACTGTTCCCATGAGGCACAGGGTCAGAGCTGATTTGCATATAGCCAGGGTCTAACCCAGGGTGGTGTGGAGTGCAAAAAAACAATGGATTTAGGCCCAGATCCTTGTACTGGGGTGAATGTATGACATTGTTCTACATTCTGTCCATCAACTGTGTTTTATGCAATTTTCACCCCGAGTAGGCTGGGTATGCTCAGACGTGAGTCCCAGGCTCTCCACACCACTGGAGTCAAGCTATCCAGGCTGAATGAAGGCTGATAGCCAGAAACCGGTCCTTGGATGCTTGATTCCTGTCTGGGAAAGACATGGCTTGGTAGTTCTGACTGGACTGTTCCCATGAGGCACAGGGTCAGAGCTGATTTGCATATAGCCAGGGTCTAACCCAGGGTGGTGTGGAGTGCAAAAAAACTATGGATTTAGGCCCAGATCCTTGTACTGGGGTGAATGTATGACATTGTTCTACATTCTGTCCATCAACTGTGTTTTATGCAATTTTCACCCCGAGTAGGCTGGGTATGCTCAGACGTGAGTCCCAGGCACTCCACACCACTGGAGTCAAGCTATCCAGGCTGAATGAAGGCTGATAGCCAGAAACCGGTCCTTGGATGCTTGATTCCAGTCTGGGAAAGACATGGCTTGGTAGTTCGGACTGGACTGTTCCCATGAGGCACAGGGTCAGAGCTGATTTGCATGTAGCCAGTGTCTAACCCAGGGTGGTGTGGAGTGCAAAAAAAAACCAATGGATTTAGGCCCAGATCCTTGTACTGGGGTGAATGTATGACATTGTTCTACATTCTGTCCATCAACTGTGTTTTTTGCAATTTTCACCCCGAGTGGGCTGGGTATGCTCAGACGTGAGTCCCAGGCTCTCCACACCACTGGAGTCAAGCTATCCAGGCTGAATGAAGGCTGATAGCCAGAAACCGGTCCTTGGATGCTTGATTCCGGTCTGGGAAAGACATGGCTTGGTAGTTCGGACTGGACTGTTCCCATGAGGCACAGGGTCAGAGCTGATTTGCATATAGCCAGTGTCTAACCCATGGTGGTGTGGAGTGCAAAAAAACGATGGATTTAGGCCAGATCCTTGTACTGGGGTGAATGTATGACATTGTTCTACATTCTGTCCATCAACTGTGTTTTTTGCAATTTTCACCCCGAGTGGGCTGGGTATGCTCAGACGTGAGTCCCAGGCTCTCCACACCACTGGAGTCAAGCTATCCAGGCTGAATGAAGGCTGATAGCCAGAAACCGGTCCTTGGATGCTTGATTCCGGTCTGGGAAAGACATGGCTTGGTAGTTCGGACTGGACTGTTCCCATGAGGCACAGGGTCGGAGCTGATTTGCATATGGCCAGTGTCTAACTCAGGGTGGTGTGGAGTGCAAAAAAACTATGGATTTAGGCCCAGATCCTTGTACTGGGGTGAATGTATGACATTGTTCTACATTCTGTCCATCAACTGTGTTTTTTGCAATTTTCACCCCGAGTGGGCTGGGTATGCTCAGACGTGAGTCCCAGGCTCTCCACACCACTGGAGTCAAGCTATTCAGGCTGAATGAAGGCTGATAGCCAGAAACCGGTCCTTGGATGCTTGATTCCGGTCTGGGAAAGACATGGCTTGGTAGTTCGGACTGGACTGTTCCCATGAAGCACAGGGTCAGAGCTGATTTGCATATAGCCAGTGTCTAACCCAGGGTGGTGTGGAGTGCAAAAAAAACGATGGATTTAGGCCCAGATCCTTGTACTGGGGTGAATGTATGACATTGTTCTACATTCTGTCCATCAACTGTATTTTTTGCAATTTTCACCCGAGTAGTCTGGGTATGCTCAGACGTGAGTCCCAGGCTCTCCACACCACTGGAGTCAAGCTATCCAGGCTGAATGAAGGCTGATAGCCAGAAACCGGTCCTTGGATGCTTGATTCCGGTCTGGGAAAGACATGGCTTGGTAGTTCGGACTGGACTGTTCCCATGAGGCACAGGGTCAGAGCTGATTTGCATATAGCCAGTGTCTAACCCAGGGTGGTGTGGAGTGCAAAAAAACAATGGATTTAGGCCCGGATCCTTGTACTGGGGTGAATGTAGGACATTGTTCTACATTCTGTCCATCAACTGTGTTTTTTGCAATTTTCACCCCGAGTGGGCTGGGTATGCTCAGACGTGAGTCCCAGGCTCTCCACACCACTAGAGTCAAGCTATCCAGGCTGAATGAAGGCTGATAGCCAGAAACCGGTCCTTGGATGCTTGATTCCGGTCTGGGAAAGACATGGCTTGGTAGTTCGGACTGGACTGTTCCCATGAGGCACAGGGTCAGAGCTGATTTGCATATAGCCAGTGTCTAACCCAGGGTGGTGTGGAGTGCAAAAAAATGATGGATTTAGGCCCAGATCCTTGTATTGGGGTGAATGTAAGACGATGTTCTACATTCTGTCCATCAACTGTGTTTTTTGCAATTTTCACCCCGAGTGGGCTGGGTATGCTCAGACGTGAGTCCCAGGCTCTCCACACCACTGGAGTCAAGCTATCCAGGCTGAATGAAGGCTGATAGCCAGAAACCGGTCCTTGGAACGACATGGCTTGGTAATTCGGACTGGACTGTTCCCATGAGGCACAGGGTCAGAGCTGATTTGCATATAGCCAGTGTCTAACCCATGGTGGTGTGGAGTGGGAAAAAAACGATGGATTTAGGCCCAGATCCTTGTACTGGGGTGAATGTATGACATTGTTGTACATTCTGCCATCAACTGTGTTTTTTGCAATTTTCACCCCGAGTGGGCTGGGTATGCTCAGACGTGAATCCCAGGCTCTCCACACCACTGGAGTCTAGCTATCCAGGCTGAATGAAGGCTGATAGCCAGAAACCGGTCCTTGGATGCTTGATTCCGGTCTGGGAAAGACATGGCTTGGTAGTTCGGACTGGACTGTTCCCATGAGGCACAGGGTCAGAGCTGATTTGCATATAGCCAGGGTCTAACCCAGGGTGGTGTGGAGTGCAAAAAAAAGGTTGGATTTAGGCCCAGATCCTTGTACTGGGGTGAATGTATGACATTGTTCTACATTCTGTCCATCAACTGTGTTTTATGCAATTTTCACCCCGAGTAGGCTGGGTATGCTCAGACGTGAGTCCCAGGCTCTCCACACCACTGGAGTCAAGCTATCCAGGCTGAATGAAGGCTGATAGCCAGAAACCGGTCCTTGGATGCTTGATTCCTGTCTGGGAAAGACATGGCTTGGTAGTTCTGACTGGACTGTTCCCATGAGGCACAGGGTCAGAGCTGATTTGCATATAGCCAGGGTCTAACCCAGGGTGGTGTGGAGTGCAAAAAAACGATGGATTTAGGCCCAGATCCTTGTACTGGGGTGAATGTATGACATTGTTCTACATTCTGTCCATCAACTGTGTTTTATGCAATTTTCACCCCGAGTAGGCTGGGTATGCTCAGACGTGAGTCCCAGGCACTCCACACCACTGGAGTCAAGCTATCCAGGCTGAATGAAGGCTGATAGCCAGAAACCAGTCCTTGGATGCTTGATTCCAGTCTGGGAAAGACATGGCTTGGTAGTTCGGACTGGACTGTTCCCATGAGGCACAGGGTCAGAGCTGATTTGCATGTAGCCAGTGTCTAACCCAGGGTGGTGTGGAGTGCAAAAAAAAAACAATGGATTTAGGCCCAGATCCTTGTACTGGGGTGAATGTATGACATTGTTCTACATTCTGTCCATCAACTGTGTTTTTTGCAATTTTCACCCCGAGTGGGCTGGGTATGCTCAGACGTGAGTCCCAGGCTCTCCACACCACTGGAGTCAAGCTATCCAGGCTGAATGAAGGCTGATAGCCAGAAACCGGTCCTTGGATGCTTGATTCCGGTCTGGGAAAGACATGGCTTGGTAGTTCGGACTGGACTGTTCCCATGAGGCACAGGGTCAGAGCTGATTTGCATATAGCCAGTGTCTAACCCATGGTGGTGTGGAGTGCAAAAAAACGATGGATTTAGGCCCAGATCCTTGTACTGGGGTGAATGTATGACATTGTTCTACATTCTGTCCATCAACTGTGTTTTTTGCAATTTTCACCCCGAGTGGGCTGGGTATGCTCAGACGTGAGTCCCAGGCTCTCCACACCACTGGAGTCAAGCTATCCAGGCTGAATGAAGGCTGATAGCCAGAAACCGGTCCTTGGATGCTTGATTCCGGTCTGGGAAAGACATGGCTTGGTAGTTCGGACTGGACTGTTCCCATGAGGCACAGGCTCAGAGCTGATTTGCATATAGCCAGGGTCTAACCCAGGGTGGTGTGGAGTGCAAAAAAACTATGGATTTAGGCCCAGATCCTTGTACTGGGGTGAATGTATGACATTGTTCGACATTCTGTCCATCAAGTGTGTTTTTTGCAATTTTCACCCCGAGTAGGCTGGGTATGCTCAGACGTGAGTCCCAGGCTCTCCACACCACTGAAGTCAAGCTATCCAGGCTGAATGAAGGCTGATAGCCAGAAACCGGTCCTTGGATGCTTGATTCCGGTCTGGGAAAGACATGGCTTGGTAGTTCGGACTGGACTGTTCCCATGAGGCACAGGGTCGGAGCTGATTTGCATATGGCCAGTGTCTAACCCAGGGTGGTGTGGAGTGCAAAAAAACGATGGATTTAGGCCCAGATCCTTGTACTGGGGTGAATGTATGACATTGTTCTACATTCTGTCCATCAACTGTGTTTTTTGCAATTTTCACCCCGAGTGGGCTGGGTATGCTCAGACGTGAGTCCCAGGCTCTCCACACCACTGGAGTCAAGCTATCCAGGCTGAATGAAGGCTGATAACCAGAAACCGGTCCTTGGATGCTTGATTCCGGTCTGGGAAAGACATGGCTTGGTAGTTCGGACTGGACTGTTCCCATTAGGCACAGGGTCAGAGCTGATTTGCATATGGCCAGTGTCTAACCCAGGGTGGTGTGGAGTGCAAAAAAACGATGGATTTAGGCCCAGATCCTTGTACTGGGGTGAATGTATGACATTGTTCTACATTCTGTCCATCAACTGTGTTTTTTGCAATTTTCACCCCGAGTGGGCTGGGTATGCTCAGACGTGAGTCCCAGGCTCTCCACACCACTGGAGTCAAGCTATCCAGGCTGAATGAAGGCTGATAGCCAGAAACCGGTCCTTGGATGCTTGATTCCGGTCTGGGAAAGACATGGCTTGGTAGTTCGGACTGGACTGTTCCCATGAGGCACAGGGTCAGAGCTGATTTGCATATAGCCAGTGTCTAACCCATGGTGGTGTGGAGTGCAAAAAAACGATGGATTTAGGCTCAGATCCTTGTACTGGGGTGAATGTATGACATTGTTCTACATTCTGTCCATCAACTGTGTTTTTTGCAATTTTCACCCCGAGTGGGCTGGGTATGCTCAGACGTGAGTCCCAGGCTCTCCACACCACTGGAGTCAAGCTATCCAGGCTGAATGAAGGCTGATAGCCAGAAACCGGTCCTTGGATGCTTGATTCCGGTCTGGGAAAGACATGGCTTGGTAGTTCGGACTGGACTGTTCCCATGAGGCACAGGCTCAGAGCTGATTTGCATATAGCCAGGGTCTAACCCAGGGTGGTGTGGAGTGCAAAAAAACTATGGACTATAGGCCCATATCCTTGTACTGGGGTGAATGTATGACATTGTTCGACATTCTGTCCATCAACTGTGTTTTTTGCAATTTTCACCCAGAGTAGGCTGGGTATGCTCAGACGTGAGTCCCAGGCTCTCCACACCACTGGAGTCAAGCTATCCAGGCTGAATGAAGGCTGATAGCCAGAAACCGGTCCTTGGATGCTTGATTCCGGTCTGGGAAAGACATGGCTTGGTAGTTCGGACTGGACTGTTCCCATGAGGCACAGGCTCAGAGCTGATTTGCATATAGCCAGGGTCTAACCCAGGGTGGTTTGGAGTGCAAAAAAACTATGGATTTAGGCCCAGATCCTTGTACTGGGGTGAATGTATGTCATTGTTCGACATTCTGTCCATCAACTGTGTTTTTTGCAATTTTCACCCCGAGTAGGCTGGGTATGCTCAGACGTGAGTCCCAGGCTCTCCACACCACTGGAGTCAAGCTATCCAGGCTGAATGAAGGCTGATAGCCAGAAACCGGTCCTTGGATGCTTGATTCCGGTCTGGGAAAGACATGGCTTGGTAGTTCGGACTGGACTGTTCCCATGAGGCACAGGGTCAGAGCTGATTTGCATATAGCCAGGGTCTAACCCAGGGTGGTGTGGAGTGCAAAAAAACGATGGATTTAGGCCCAGATCCTTGTACTGGGGTGAATGTATGACATTGTTCTACATTCTGTCCATCAACTGTGTTTTATGCAATTTTCACCCCGAGTAGGCTGGGTATGCTCAGACGTGAGTCCCAGGCACTCCACACCACTGGAGTCAAGCTATCCAGGCTGAATGAAGGCTGATAGCCAGAAACCGGTCCTTGGATGCTTGATTCCAGTCTGGGAAAGACATGGCTTGGTAGTTCGGACTGGACTGTTCCCATGAGGCACAGGGTCAGAGCTGATTTGCATATAGCCAGTGTCTAACCCAGGGTGGTGTGGAGTGCAAAAAAAAAACAATGGATTTAGGCCCAGATCCTTGTACTGGGGTGAATGTATGACATTGTTCTACATTCTGTCCATCAACTGTGTTTTTTGCAATTTTCACCCCGAGTGGGCTGGGCATACTCAGACGTGAGTCCCAGGCTCTCCACACCACTGGAGTCAAGCTATCCAGGCTGAATGAAGGCTGATAGCCAGAAACCGGTCCTTGGATGCTTGATTCCGGTCTGGGAAAGACATGGCTTGGTAGTTCAGACTGGACTTTTCCCATGAGGCACAGGGTCAGAGCTGATTTGCATATAGCCAGTGTCTAACCCATGGTGGTGTGGAGTGCAAAAAAACGATGGATTTAGGCCCAGATCCTTGTACTGGGGTGAATGTATGACATTGTTCTACATTCTGTCCATCAACTGTGTTTTTTGCAATTTTCACCCCGAGTGGGCTGGGTATGCTCAGACGTGAGTCCCAGGCTCTCCACACCACTGGAGTCAAGCTATCCACGCTGAATGAAGGCTGATAGCCAGAAACCGGTCCTTGGATGCTTGATTCCGGTCTGGGAAAGACATGGCTTGGTAGTTCGGACTGGACTGTTCCCATGAGGCACAGGCTCAGAGCTGATTTGCATATAGCCAGGGTCTAACCCAGGGTGGTGTGGAGTGCAAAAAAACTATGGATTTAGGCCCAGATCCTTGTACTGGGGTGAATGTATGACATTGTTCGACATTCTGTCCATCAACTGTGTTTTTTGCAATTTTCACCCCGAGTAGGCTGGGTATGCTCAGACGTGAGTCCCAGGCTCTCCACACCACTGAAGTCAAGCTATCCAGGCTGAATGAAGGCTGATAGCCAGAAACCGGTCCTTGGATGCTTGATTCCGGTCTGGGAAAGACATGGCTTGGTAGTTCGGACTGGACTGTTCCCATGAGGCACAGGGTCGGAGCTGATTTGCATATGGCCAGTGTCTAACCCAGGGTGGTGTGGAGTGCAAAAAAACGATGGATTTAGGCCCAGATCCTTGTACTGGGGTGAATGTATGACATTGTTCTACATTCTGTCCATCAACTGTGTTTTTTGCAATTTTCACCCCGAGTGGGCTGGGTATGCTCAGACGTGAGTCCCAGGCTCTCCACACCACTGGAGTCAAGCTATCCAGGCTAAATGAAGGCTGATAGCCTGAAACCGGTCCTTGGATGCTTGATTCCGGTCTGGGAAAGACATGGCTTGGTAGTTCGGACTGGACTGTTCCCATGAGGCACAGGGTCAGAGCTGATTTGCATATAGCCAGTGTCTAACCCATGGTGGTGTGGAGTGCAAAAAAACGATGGATTTAGGCCCAGATGCTTGTACTGGGGTGAATGTATGACATTGTTCTACATTCTGTCCATCAACTGTGTTTTTTGCAATTTTCACCCCGAGTGGGCTGGGTATGCTCAGACGTGAGTCCCAGGCTCTCCACACCACTGGAGTCAAGCTATCCAGGCTGAATGAAGGCTGATAGCCAGAAACCGGTCCTTGGATGCTTGATTCCGGTCTGGGAAAGACATGGCTTGGTAGTTCGGACTGGACTGTTCCCATGAGGCACAGGCTCAGAGCTGATTTGCATATAGCCAGGGTCTAACCCAGGGTGGTGTGGAGTGCAAAAAAACTATGGATTTAGGCCCAGATCCTTGTACTGGGGTGAATGTATGACATTGTTCGACATTCTGTCCATCAACTGTGTTTTTTGCATTTTTTCACCCCGAGTATGCTGGGTATGCTCAGACGTGAGTCCCAGGCTCTCCACACCACTGAAGTCAAGCTATCCAGGCTGAATGAAGGCTGATAGCCAGAAACCGGTCCTTGGATGCTTGATTCCGGTCTGGGAAAGACATGGCTTGGTAGTTCGGACTGGACTGTTCCCATGAGGCACAGGGTCGGAGCTGATTTGCATATGGCCAGTGTCTAACCCAGGGTGGTGTGGAGTGCAAAAAAACGATGGATTTAGGCCCAGATCCTTGTACTGGGGTGAATGTATGACATTGTTCTACATTCTGTCCATCAACTGTGTTTTTTGCAATTTTCACCCCGAGTGGGCTGGGTATGCTCAGACGTGAGTCCCAGGCTCTCCACACCACTGGAGTCAAGCTATCCAGGCTGAATGAAGGCTGATAGCCAGAAACCGGTCCTTGGATGCTTGATTCCGGTCTGGGAAAGACATGGCTTGGTAGTTCGGACTGGACTGTTCCCATGAGGCACAGGGTCAGAGCTGATTTGCATATAGCCAGTGTCTAACCCATGGTGGTGTGGAGTGCAAAAAAACGATGGATTTAGGCCCAGATCCTTGTACTGGGGTGAATGTATGACATTGTTCTACATTCTGTCCATCAACTGTGTTTTTTGCAATTTTCACCCCGAGTGGGCTGGGTATGCTCAGACGTGAGTCCCAGGCTCTCCACACCACTGGAGTCAAGCTATCCAGGCTGAATGAAGGCTGATAGCCAGAAACCGGTCCTTGGATGCTTGATTCCGGTCTGGGAAAGACATGGCTTGGTAGTTCGGACTGGACTGTTCCCATGAGGCACAGGGTCAGAGCTGATTTGCATATAGCCAGTGTCTAACCCATGGTGGTGTGGAGTGCAAAAAAACGATGGATTTAGGCCCAGATCATTGTACTGGGGTGAATGTATGACATTGTTCTACATTCTGTCCATCAACTGTTTTTTTTGCAATTTTCACCCCGAGTGGGCTGGGTATGCTCAGACGTGAGTCCCAGGCTCTCCACACCACTGGAGTCAAGCTATCCAGGCTGAATGAAGGCTGATAGCCAGAAACTGGTCCTTGGATGTTTGATTCCGGTCTGGGAAAGACATGGCTTGGTAGTTCGGACTGGACTGTTCCCATGAGGCACAGGCTTAGAGCTGATTTGCATATAGCCAGGGTCTAACCCAGGGTGGTGTGGAGTGCAAAAAAACTATGGATTTAGGCCCAGATCCTTGTACTGGGGTGAATGTATGACATTGTTCGACATTCTGTCCATCAACTGTGTTTTTTGCAATTTTCACCCCGAGTAGGCTGGGTATGCTCAGACGTGAGTCCCAGGCTCTCCACACCACTGAAGTCAAGCTATCCAGGCTGAATGAAGGCTGATAGCCAGAAACCGGTCCTTGGATGCTTGATTCCGGTCTGGGAAAGACATGGCTTGGTAGTTCGGACTGGACTGTTCCCATGAGGCACAGGGTCGGAGCTGATTTGCATATGGCAAGTGTCTAACCCAGGGTGGTGTGGAGTGCAAAAAAACGATGGATTTAGGCCCAGATCCTTGTACTGGGGTGAATGTATGACATTGTTCTACATTCTGTCCATCAACTGTGTTTTTTGCAATTTTCACCCGAGTGGGCTGGGTATGCTCAGACGTGAGTCCCAGGCTCTCCACACCACTGGAGTCAAGCTATCCAGGCTGAATGAAGGCTGATAACCAGAAACCGGTCCTTGGATGCTTGATTCCGGTCTGGGAAAGACATGGCTTGGTAGTTCGGACTGGACTGTTCCCATTAGGCACAGGGTCAGAGCTGATTTGCATATAGCCAGTGTCTAACCCAGGGTGGTGTGAAGTGCAAAAAAACGATGGATTTAGGCCCAGATCCTTGTACTGGGGTGAATGTATGACATTGTTCTACATTCTGTCCATCAACTGTGTTCTTTGCAATTTTCACCCCGATTGGGCTGGGTATGCTCAGACGTGAGTCCCAGGCTCTCCACCCCACTGGAGTCAAGCTATCCAGGCTGAATGAAGGCTGATAGCCAGAAACCGGTCCTTGGATGCTTGATTCCGGTCTGGGAAAGACATGGCTTGGTAGTTCGGACTGGACTGTTCCCATGAGGCACAGGGTCAGAGCTGATTTGCATATAGCCAGTGTCTAACCCAGGGGGGTGTGGAGTGCAAAAAAACGATGGATTTAGGCCCAGATCCTTGTACTGGGGTGAATGTATGACATTGTTCTAAATTCGTCCATCAACTGTGTTTTTTGCAATTTTCACCCCGAGTGGGCTGGGTATGCTCAGACGTGAATCCCAGGCTCTCCACACCACTGGAGTCAAGCTATCCAGGCTGAATGAAGGCTGATAGCCAGAAACCGGTCCTTGGATGCTTGATTCCGGTCTGGGAAAGACATGGCTTGGTAGTTCGGACTGGACTGTTCCCATGAGGCACAGGGTCAGAGCTGAATTGCTTATAGCCAGTGTCTAACCCAGGGTGGTGTTGAGTGCAAAAAAACGATGGATTTAGGCCCAGATCCTTGTACTGGGGTGAATGTATGACATTGTTCTACATTCTGTCCATCAACTGTGTTTTTTGCAATTTTCACCCCGAGTGGGCTGGGTATGCTCAGACGTGAGTCCCAGGCTCTCCACACCACTGGAGTCAAGCTATCCAGGCTGAATGAAGGCTGATAGCCAGAAACCGGTCCTTGGATGCTTGATTCCGGTCTGGGAAAGACATGGCTTGGTAGTTCGGACTGGACTGGACTGTTCCCATGAGGCACAGGGTCAGAGCTGATTTGCATATAGCCAGTGTCTAACCCAGGGTGGTGTGGAGTGCAAAAAAATGATGGATTTAGGCCCAGATCCTTGTATTGGGGTGAATGTAAGACGATGTTCTACATTCTGTCCATCAACTGTGTTTTTTGCAATTTTCACCCCGAGTGGGCTGGGTATGCTCAGACGTGAGTCCCAGGCTCTCCACACCACTGGAGTCAAGCTATCCAGGCTGAATGAAGGCTGATAGCCAGAAACCGGTCCTTGGAACGACTTGGCTTGGTAATTCGGACTGGACTGTTCCCATGAGGCACAGGGTCAGAGCTGATTTGCATATAGCCAGTGTCTAACCCATGGTGGTGTGGAGTGGGAAAAAAACGATGGATTTAGGCCCAGATCCTTGTACTGGGGTGAATGTATGACATTGTTGTACATTCTGCCATCAACTGTGTTTTTTGCAATTTTCACCCCGAGTGGGCTGGGTATGCTCAGACGTGAATCCCAGGCTCTCCACACCACTGGAGTCTAGCTATCCAGGCTGAATGAAGGCTGATAGCCAGAAACCGGTCCTTGGATGCTTGATTCCGGTCTGGGAAAGACATGGCTTGGTAGTTCGGACTGGACTGTTCCCATGAGGCACAGGGTCAGAGCTGATTTGCATATAGCCAGGGTCTAACCCAGGGTGGTGTGGAGTGCAAAAAAAAGGTTGGATTTAGGCCCAGATCCTTGTACTGGGGTGAATGTATGACATTGTTCTACATTCTGTCCATCAACTGTGTTTTATGCAATTTTCACCCCGAGTAGGCTGGGTATGCTCAGACGTGAGTCCCAGGCTCTCCACACCACTGGAGTCAAGCTATCCAGGCTGAATGAAGGCTGATAGCCAGAAACCGGTCCTTGGATGCTTGATTCCTGTCTGGGAAAGACATGGCTTGGTAGTTCTGACTGGACTGTTCCCATGAGGCACAGGGTCAGAGCTGATTTGCATATAGCCAGGGTCTAACCCAGGGTGGTGTGGAGTGCAAAAAAACGATGGATTTAGGCCCAGATCCTTGTACTGGGGTGAATGTATGACATTGTTCTACATTCTGTCCATCAACTGTGTTTTATGCAATTTTCACCCCGAGTAGGCTGGGTATGCTCAGACGTGAGTCCCAGGCACTCCACACCACTGGAGTCAAGCTATCCAGGCTGAATGAAGGCTGATAGCCAGAAACCAGTCCTTGGATGCTTGATTCCAGTCTGGGAAAGACATGGCTTGGTAGTTCGGACTGGACTGTTCCCATGAGGCACAGGGTCAGAGCTGATTTGCATGTAGCCAGTGTCTAACCCAGGGTGGTGTGGAGTGCAAAAAAAAAACAATGGATTTAGGCCCAGATCCTTGTACTGGGGTGAATGTATGACATTGTTCTACATTCTGTCCATCAACTGTGTTTTTTGCAATTTTCACCCCGAGTGGGCTGGGTATGCTCAGACGTGAGTCCCAGGCTCTCCACACCACTGGAGTCAAGCTATCCAGGCTGAATGAAGGCTGATAGCCAGAAACCGGTCCTTGGATGCTTGATTCCGGTCTGGGAAAGACATGGCTTGGTAGTTCGGACTGGACTGTTTCCATGAGGCACAGGGTCAGAGCTGATTTGCATATAGCCAGTGTCTAACCCATGGTGGTGTGGAGTGCAAAAAAACGATGGATTTAGGCCCAGATCCTTGTACTGGGGTGAATGTATGACATTGTTCTACATTCTGTCCATCAACTGTGTTTTTTGCAATTTTCACCCCGAGTGGGCTGGGTATGCTCAGACGTGAGTCCCAGGCTCTCCACACCACTGGAGTCAAGCTATCCAGGCTGAATGAAGGCTGATAGCCAGAAACCGGTCCTTGGATGCTTGATTCCGGTCTGGGAAAGACATGGCTTGGTAGTTCGGACTGGACTGTTCCCATGAGGCACAGGCTCAGAGCTGATTTGCATATAGCCAGGGTCTAACCCAGGGTGGTGTGGAGTGCAAAAAAACTATGGATTTAGGCCCAGATCCTTGTACTGGGGTGAATGTATGACATTGTTCGACATTCTGTCCATCAAGTGTGTTTTTTGCAATTTTCACCCCGAGTAGGCTGGGTATGCTCAGACGTGAGTCCCAGGCTCTCCACACCACTGAAGTCAAGCTATCCAGGCTGAATGAAGGCTGATAGCCAGAAACCGGTCCTTGGATGCTTGATTCCGGTCTGGGAAAGACATGGCTTGGTAGTTCGGACTGGACTGTTCCCATGAGGCACAGGGTCGGAGCTGATTTGCATATGGCCAGTGTCTAACCCAGGGTGGTGTGGAGTGCAAAAAAACGATGGATTTAGGCCCAGATCCTTGTACTGGGGTGAATGTATGACATTGTTCTACATTCTGTCCATCAACTGTGTTTTTTGCAATTTTCACCCCGAGTGGGCTGGGTATGCTCAGACGTGAGTCCCAGGCTCTCCACACCACTGGAGTCAAGCTATCCAGGCTGAATGAAGGCTGATAACCAGAAACCGGTCCTTGGATGCTTGATTCCGGTCTGGGAAAGACATGGCTTGGTAGTTCGGACTGGACTGTTCCCATTAGGCACAGGGTCAGAGCTGATTTGCATATGGCCAGTGTCTAACCCAGGGTGGTGTGGAGTGCAAAAAAACGATGGATTTAGGCCCAGATCCTTGTACTGGGGTGAATGTATGACATTGTTCTACATTCTGTCCATCAACTGTGTTTTTTGCAATTTTCACCCCGAGTGGGCTGGGTATGCTCAGACGTGAGTCCCAGGCTCTCCACACCACTGGAGTCAAGCTATCCAGGCTGAATGAAGGCTGATAGCCAGAAACCGGTCCTTGGATGCTTGATTCCGGTCTGGGAAAGACATGGCTTGGTAGTTCGGACTGGACTGTTCCCATGAGGCACAGGGTCAGAGCTGATTTGCATATAGCCAGTGTCTAACCCATGGTGGTGTGGAGTGCAAAAAAACGATGGATTTAGGCTCAGATCCTTGTACTGGGGTGAATGTATGACATTGTTCTACATTCTGTCCATCAACTGTGTTTTTTGCAATTTTCACCCCGAGTGGGCTGGGTATGCTCAGACGTGAGTCCCAGGCTCTCCACACCACTGGAGTCAAGCTATCCAGGCTGAATGAAGGCTGATAGCCAGAAACCGGTCCTTGGATGCTTGATTCCGGTCTGGGAAAGACATGGCTTGGTAGTTCGGACTGGACTGTTCCCATGAGGCACAGGCTCAGAGCTGATTTGCATATAGCCAGGGTCTAACCCAGGGTGGTGTGGAGTGCAAAAAAACTATGGACTATAGGCCCATATCCTTGTACTGGGGTGAATGTATGACATTGTTCGACATTCTGTCCATCAACTGTGTTTTTTGCAATTTTCACCCAGAGTAGGCTGGGTATGCTCAGACGTGAGTCCCAGGCTCTCCACACCACTGGAGTCAAGCTATCCAGGCTGAATGAAGGCTGATAGCCAGAAACCGGTCCTTGGATGCTTGATTCCGGTCTGGGAAAGACATGGCTTGGTAGTTCGGACTGGACTGTTCCCATGAGGCACAGGCTCAGAGCTGATTTGCATATAGCCAGGGTCTAACCCAGGGTGGTTTGGAGTGCAAAAAAACTATGGATTTAGGCCCAGATCCTTGTACTGGGGTGAATGTATGTCATTGTTCGACATTCTGTCCATCAACTGTGTTTTTTGCAATTTTCACCCCGAGTAGGCTGGGTATGCTCAGACGTGAGTCCCAGGCTCTCCACACCACTGGAGTCAAGCTATCCAGGCTGAATGAAGGCTGATAGCCAGAAACCGGTCCTTGGATGCTTGATTCCGGTCTGGGAAAGACATGGCTTGGTAGTTCGGACTGGACTGTTCCCATGAGGCACAGGGTCAGAGCTGATTTGCATATAGCCAGGGTCTAACCCAGGGTGGTGTGGAGTGCAAAAAAACGATGGATTTAGGCCCAGATCCTTGTACTGGGGTGAATGTATGACATTGTTCTACATTCTGTCCATCAACTGTGTTTTATGCAATTTTCACCCCGAGTAGGCTGGGTATGCTCAGACGTGAGTCCCAGGCACTCCACACCACTGGAGTCAAGCTATCCAGGCTGAATGAAGGCTGATAGCCAGAAACCGGTCCTTGGATGCTTGATTCCAGTCTGGGAAAGACATGGCTTGGTAGTTCGGACTGGACTGTTCCCATGAGGCACAGGGTCAGAGCTGATTTGCATATAGCCAGTGTCTAACCCAGGGTGGTGTGGAGTGCAAAAAAAAAACAATGGATTTAGGCCCAGATCCTTGTACTGGGGTGAATGTATGACATTGTTCTACATTCTGTCCATCAACTGTGTTTTTTGCAATTTTCACCCCGAGTGGGCTGGGCATACTCAGACGTGAGTCCCAGGCTCTCCACACCACTGGAGTCAAGCTATCCAGGCTGAATGAAGGCTGATAGCCAGAAACCGGTCCTTGGATGCTTGATTCCGGTCTGGGAAAGACATGGCTTGGTAGTTCAGACTGGACTTTTCCCATGAGGCACAGGGTCAGAGCTGATTTGCATATAGCCAGTGTCTAACCCATGGTGGTGTGGAGTGCAAAAAAACGATGGATTTAGGCCCAGATCCTTGTACTGGGGTGAATGTATGACATTGTTCTACATTCTGTCCATCAACTGTGTTTTTTGCAATTTTCACCCCGAGTGGGCTGGGTATGCTCAGACGTGAGTCCCAGGCTCTCCACACCACTGGAGTCAAGCTATCCACGCTGAATGAAGGCTGATAGCCAGAAACCGGTCCTTGGATGCTTGATTCCGGTCTGGGAAAGACATGGCTTGGTAGTTCGGACTGGACTGTTCCCATGAGGCACAGGCTCAGAGCTGATTTGCATATAGCCAGGGTCTAACCCAGGGTGGTGTGGAGTGCAAAAAAACTATGGATTTAGGCCCAGATCCTTGTACTGGGGTGAATGTATGACATTGTTCGACATTCTGTCCATCAACTGTGTTTTTTGCAATTTTCACCCCGAGTAGGCTGGGTATGCTCAGACGTGAGTCCCAGGCTCTCCACACCACTGAAGTCAAGCTATCCAGGCTGAATGAAGGCTGATAGCCAGAAACCGGTCCTTGGATGCTTGATTCCGGTCTGGGAAAGACATGGCTTGGTAGTTCGGACTGGACTGTTCCCATGAGGCACAGGGTCGGAGCTGATTTGCATATGGCCAGTGTCTAACCCAGGGTGGTGTGGAGTGCAAAAAAACGATGGATTTAGGCCCAGATCCTTGTACTGGGGTGAATGTATGACATTGTTCTACATTCTGTCCATCAACTGTGTTTTTTGCAATTTTCACCCCGAGTGGGCTGGGTATGCTCAGACGTGAGTCCCAGGCTCTCCACACCACTGGAGTCAAGCTATCCAGGCTAAATGAAGGCTGATAGCCTGAAACCGGTCCTTGGATGCTTGATTCCGGTCTGGGAAAGACATGGCTTGGTAGTTCGGACTGGACTGTTCCCATGAGGCACAGGGTCAGAGCTGATTTGCATATAGCCAGTGTCTAACCCATGGTGGTGTGGAGTGCAAAAAAACGATGGATTTAGGCCCAGATGCTTGTACTGGGGTGAATGTATGACATTGTTCTACATTCTGTCCATCAACTGTGTTTTTTGCAATTTTCACCCCGAGTGGGCTGGGTATGCTCAGACGTGAGTCCCAGGCTCTCCACACCACTGGAGTCAAGCTATCCAGGCTGAATGAAGGCTGATAGCCAGAAACCGGTCCTTGGATGCTTGATTCCGGTCTGGGAAAGACATGGCTTGGTAGTTCGGACTGGACTGTTCCCATGAGGCACAGGCTCAGAGCTGATTTGCATATAGCCAGGGTCTAACCCAGGGTGGTGTGGAGTGCAAAAAAACTATGGATTTAGGCCCAGATCCTTGTACTGGGGTGAATGTATGACATTGTTCGACATTCTGTCCATCAACTGTGTTTTTTGCATTTTTTCACCCCGAGTATGCTGGGTATGCTCAGACGTGAGTCCCAGGCTCTCCACACCACTGAAGTCAAGCTATCCAGGCTGAATGAAGGCTGATAGCCAGAAACCGGTCCTTGGATGCTTGATTCCGGTCTGGGAAAGACATGGCTTGGTAGTTCGGACTGGACTGTTCCCATGAGGCACAGGGTCGGAGCTGATTTGCATATGGCCAGTGTCTAACCCAGGGTGGTGTGGAGTGCAAAAAAACGATGGATTTAGGCCCAGATCCTTGTACTGGGGTGAATGTATGACATTGTTCTACATTCTGTCCATCAACTGTGTTTTTTGCAATTTTCACCCCGAGTGGGCTGGGTATGCTCAGACGTGAGTCCCAGGCTCTCCACACCACTGGAGTCAAGCTATCCAGGCTGAATGAAGGCTGATAGCCAGAAACCGGTCCTTGGATGCTTGATTCCGGTCTGGGAAAGACATGGCTTGGTAGTTCGGACTGGACTGTTCCCATGAGGCACAGGGTCAGAGCTGATTTGCATATAGCCAGTGTCTAACCCATGGTGGTGTGGAGTGCAAAAAAACGATGGATTTAGGCCCAGATCCTTGTACTGGGGTGAATGTATGACATTGTTCTACATTCTGTCCATCAACTGTGTTTTTTGCAATTTTCACCCCGAGTGGGCTGGGTATGCTCAGACGTGAGTCCCAGGCTCTCCACACCACTGGAGTCAAGCTATCCAGGCTGAATGAAGGCTGATAGCCAGAAACCGGTCCTTGGATGCTTGATTCCGGTCTGGGAAAGACATGGCTTGGTAGTTCGGACTGGACTGTTCCCATGAGGCACAGGGTCAGAGCTGATTTGCATATAGCCAGTGTCTAACCCATGGTGGTGTGGAGTGCAAAAAAACGATGGATTTAGGCCCAGATCATTGTACTGGGGTGAATGTATGACATTGTTCTACATTCTGTCCATCAACTGTTTTTTTTGCAATTTTCACCCCGAGTGGGCTGGGTATGCTCAGACGTGAGTCCCAGGCTCTCCACACCACTGGAGTCAAGCTATCCAGGCTGAATGAAGGCTGATAGCCAGAAACTGGTCCTTGGATGTTTGATTCCGGTCTGGGAAAGACATGGCTTGGTAGTTCGGACTGGACTGTTCCCATGAGGCACAGGCTTAGAGCTGATTTGCATATAGCCAGGGTCTAACCCAGGGTGGTGTGGAGTGCAAAAAAACTATGGATTTAGGCCCAGATCCTTGTACTGGGGTGAATGTATGACATTGTTCGACATTCTGTCCATCAACTGTGTTTTTTGCAATTTTCACCCCGAGTAGGCTGGGTATGCTCAGACGTGAGTCCCAGGCTCTCCACACCACTGAAGTCAAGCTATCCAGGCTGAATGAAGGCTGATAGCCAGAAACCGGTCCTTGGATGCTTGATTCCGGTCTGGGAAAGACATGGCTTGGTAGTTCGGACTGGACTGTTCCCATGAGGCACAGGGTCGGAGCTGATTTGCATATGGCAAGTGTCTAACCCAGGGTGGTGTGGAGTGCAAAAAAACGATGGATTTAGGCCCAGATCCTTGTACTGGGGTGAATGTATGACATTGTTCTACATTCTGTCCATCAACTGTGTTTTTTGCAATTTTCACCCGAGTGGGCTGGGTATGCTCAGACGTGAGTCCCAGGCTCTCCACACCACTGGAGTCAAGCTATCCAGGCTGAATGAAGGCTGATAACCAGAAACCGGTCCTTGGATGCTTGATTCCGGTCTGGGAAAGACATGGCTTGGTAGTTCGGACTGGACTGTTCCCATTAGGCACAGGGTCAGAGCTGATTTGCATATAGCCAGTGTCTAACCCAGGGTGGTGTGAAGTGCAAAAAAACGATGGATTTAGGCCCAGATCCTTGTACTGGGGTGAATGTATGACATTGTTCTACATTCTGTCCATCAACTGTGTTCTTTGCAATTTTCACCCCGATTGGGCTGGGTATGCTCAGACGTGAGTCCCAGGCTCTCCACCCCACTGGAGTCAAGCTATCCAGGCTGAATGAAGGCTGATAGCCAGAAACCGGTCCTTGGATGCTTGATTCCGGTCTGGGAAAGACATGGCTTGGTAGTTCGGACTGGACTGTTCCCATGAGGCACAGGGTCAGAGCTGATTTGCATATAGCCAGTGTCTAACCCAGGGGGGTGTGGAGTGCAAAAAAACGATGGATTTAGGCCCAGATCCTTGTACTGGGGTGAATGTATGACATTGTTCTAAATTCGTCCATCAACTGTGTTTTTTTGCAATTTTCACCCCGAGTGGGCTGGGTATGCTCAGACGTGAATCCCAGGCTCTCCACACCACTGGAGTCAAGCTATCCAGGCTGAATGAAGGCTGATAGCCAGAAACCGGTCCTTGGATGCTTGATTCCGGTCTGGGAAAGACATGGCTTGGTAGTTCGGACTGGACTGTTCCCATGAGGCACAGGGTCAGAGCTGAATTGCTTATAGCCAGTGTCTAACCCAGGGTGGTGTTGAGTGCAAAAAAACGATGGATTTAGGCCCAGATCCTTGTACTGGGGTGAATGTATGACATTGTTCTACATTCTGTCCATCAACTGTGTTTTTTGCAATTTTCACCCCGAGTGGGCTGGGTATGCTCAGACGTGAGTCCCAGGCTCTCCACACCACTGGAGTCAAGCTATCCAGGCTGAATGAAGGCTGATAGCCAGAAACCGGTCCTTGGATGCTTGATTCCGGTCTGGGAAAGACATGGCTTGGTAGTTCGGACTGGACTGGACTGTTCCCATGAGGCACAGGGTCAGAGCTGATTTGCATATAGCCAGTGTCTAACCCAGGGTGGTGTGGAGTGCAAAAAAACGATGGATTTAGGCCCAGATCCTTGTACTGGGGTGAATGTATGACATTGTTCTACATTCTGTCCATCAACTGTGTTTTTTGCAATTTTCACCCCAAGTGGGCTGGGTATGTCAGACGTGAGTCTCAGGCTCTCCACACCACTGGAGTCAAGCTATCCAGGCTGAATGAAGGCTGATTGCCAGAAACCGGTCCTTGGATGCTTGATTCCGGTCTGGGAAAGACATGGCTTGGTAGTTCGGACTGGACTGGACTGTTCCCATGAGGCACAGGGTCAGAGCTGATTTGCATATAGCCAGTGTCTAACCCAGGGTGGTGTGGAGTGCAAAAAAACGATGGATTTAGGCCCAGATCCTTGTACTGGGGTGAATGTATGACATTGTTCTACATTCTGTCCATCAACTGTGTTTTTTGCAATTTTCACCCGAGTGGGCTGGGTATGCTCAGACGTGAGTCCCAGGCTCTCCACACCACTGGAGTCAAGCTATCCAGGCTGAATGAAGGCTGATAACCAGAAACCGGTCCTTGGATGCTTGATTCCGGTCTGGGAAAGACATGGCTTGGTAGTTCGGACTGGACTGTTCCCATTAGGCACAGGGTCAGAGCTGATTTGCATATAGCCAGTGTCTAACCCAGGGTGGTGTGAAGTGCAAAAAAACGATGGATTTAGGCCCAGATCCTTGTACTGGGGTGAATGTATGACATTGTTCTACATTCTGTCCATCAACTGTGTTCTTTGCAATTTTCACCCCGATTGGGCTGGGTATGCTCAGACGTGAGTCCCAGGCTCTCCACCCCACTGGAGTCAAGCTATCCAGGCTGAATGAAGGCTGATAGCCAGAAACCGGTCCTTGGATGCTTGATTCCGGTCTGGGAAAGACATGGCTTGGTAGTTCGGACTGGACTGTTCCCATGAGGCACAGGGTCAGAGCTGATTTGCATATAGCCAGTGTCTAACCCAGGGGGGTGTGGAGTGCAAAAAAACGATGGATTTAGGCCCAGATCCTTGTACTGGGGTGAATGTATGACATTGTTCTAAATTCGTCCATCAACTGTGTTTTTTGCAATTTTCACCCCGAGTGGGCTGGGTATGCTCAGACGTGAATCCCAGGCTCTCCACACCACTGGAGTCAAGCTATCCAGGCTGAATGAAGGCTGATAGCCAGAAACCGGTCCTTGGATGCTTGATTCCGGTCTGGGAAAGACATGGCTTGGTAGTTCGGACTGGACTGTTCCCATGAGGCACAGGGTCAGAGCTGATTTGCATATAGCCAGTGTCTAACCCAGGGTGGTGTTGAGTGCAAAAAAACGATGGATTTAGGCCCAGATCCTTGTACTGGGGTGAATGTATGACATTGTTCTACATTCTGTCCATCAACTGTGTTTTTTGCAATTTTCACCCCGAGTGGGCTGGGTATGCTCAGACGTGAGTCCCAGGCTCTCCACACCACTGGAGTCAAGCTATCCAGGCTGAATGAAGGCTGATAGCCAGAAACCGGTCCTTGGATGCTTGATTCCGGTCTGGGAAAGACATGGCTTGGTAGTTCGGACTGGACTGGACTGTTCCCATGAGGCACAGGGTCAGAGCTGATTTGCATATAGCCAGTGTCTAACCCAGGGTGGTGTGGAGTGCAAAAAAACGATGGATTTAGGCCCAGATCCTTGTACTGGGGTGAATGTATGACATTGTTCTACATTCTGTCCATCAACTGTGTTTTTTGCAATTTTCACCCCAAGTGGGCTGGGTATGTCAGACGTGAGTCTCAGGCTCTCCACACCACTGGAGTCAAGCTATCCAGGCTGAATGAAGGCTGATTGCCAGAAACCGGTCCTTGGATGCTTGATTCCGGTCTGGGAAAGACATGGCTTGGTAGATCGGACTGGACTGTTCCCATGAGGCACAGGGTCAGAGCTGATTTGCATATAGCCAGGGTCTAACCCAGGGTGGTGTGGAGTGCAAAAAAACTATGGATTTAGGCCCAGATCCTTGTACTGGGGTGAATGTATGACATTGTTCTACATTCTGTCCATCAACTTTGTTTTTTGCAATTTTCACCCTGAGTAGGCTGGGTATGCTCAGACGTGAGTCCCAGGCTCTCCACACCACTGGAGTCAAGCTATCCAGGCTGAATGAAGGCTGATAGCCAGAAACCGGTCCTTGGATGCTTGATTCCGGTCTGGGAAAGACATGGCTTGGTAGTTCGGACTGGACTGTTCCCATGAGGCACAGTGTCAGAGCTGATTTGCATATAGCCAGTGTCTAACCCAGGGTGGTGTGGAGTGCAAAAAAACGATGGATTTAGGCCCAGATCCTTGTACTGGGGTGAATGTATGACATTGTTCTACATTCTGTCCATCAACTGTGTTTTATGCAATTTTCACCCCGAGTAGGCTGGGTATGCTCAGACGTGAGTCCCAGGCTCTCCACACCACTGGAGTCAAGCTATCCAGGCTGAATGAAGGCTGATAGCCAGAAACCGGTCCTTGGATGCTTGATTCCGGTCTGGGAAAGACATGGCTTGGTAGTTCGGACTGGACTGTTCCCATGAGGCACAGGGTAAGAGCTGATTTGCATATAGCCAGTGTCTAAGCCAGGGTGGTGTGGAGTGCAAAAAAACGATGGATTTAGGCCCAGATCCTTGTACTGGGGTGAATGTATGACATTGTTCTACATTCTGTCCATCAACTGTGTTTTTTGCAATTTTCACCCCGAGTCAGCTGGGTATGCTCAGACGTGAGTCCCAGGCTCTCCACACCACTGGAGTCAAGCTATCCAGGCTGAATGAAGGCTGATAGCCAGAAACCGGTCCTTGGATGCTTGATTCCAGTCTGGGAAAGACATGGCTTGGTAGTTCGGACTGGACTGTTCCCATGAGGCACAGAGTCAGAGCTGATTTGCATATAGCCAGTGTCTAACCCAGGGTGGTGTGGAGTGCAAAAAAAACCAATGGATTTAGGCCCAGATCCTTGTACTGGGGTGAATGTATGACATTGTTCTACATTCTGTCCATCAACTGTGTTTTTTGCAATTTTCACCCCGAGTGGGCTGGGTATGCTCAGACGTGAGTCCCAGGCTCTCCACACCACTGGAGTCAAGCTATCCAGGCTGAATGAAGGCTGATAGCCAGAAACCGGTCCTTGGATGCTTGATTCCGGTCTGGGAAAGACATGGCTTGGTAGTTCGGACTGGACTGTTCCCATGAGGCACAGGGTCAGAGCTGATTTGCATATAGCCAGTGTCTAACCCATGGTGGTGTGGAGTGCAAAAAAACGATGGATTTAGGCCCAGATCCTTGTACTGGGGTGAATGTATGACATTGTTCTACATTCTGTCCATCAACTGTGTTTTTTGCAATTATCACCCCGAGTGGGCTGGGTATGCTCAGACGTGAGTCCCAGGCTCTCCACACCACTGGAGTCAAGCTATCCAGGCTGAATGAAGGCTGATAGCCAGAAACCGGTCCTTGGATGCTTGATTCCGGTCTGGGAAAGACATGGCTTGGTAGTTCGGACTGGACTGTTCCCATGAGGCACAGGCTCAGAGCTGATTTGCATATAGCCAGGGTCTAACCCAGGGTGGTGTGGAGTGCAAAAAAACTATGGACTATAGGCCCAGATCCTTGTACTGGGGTGAATGTATGACATTGTTCGACATTCTGTCCATCAACTGTGTTTTTTGCAATTTTCACCCCGAGTAGGCTGGGTATGCTCAGACGTGAGTCCCAGGCTCTCCACACCACTGGAGTCAAGCTATCCAGGCTGAATGAAGGCTGATAGCCAGAAACCGGTCCTTGGATGCTTGATTCCGGTCTGGGAAAGACATGGCTTGGTAGTTCGGACTGGACTGTTCCCATGAGGCACAGGGTCGGAGCTGATTTGCATATGGCCAGTGTCTAACCCAGGGTGGTGTGGAGTGCAAAAAAACTATGGATTTAGGCCCAGATCCTTGTACTGGGGTGAATGTATGACATTGTTCTACATTCTGTCCATCAACTGTGTTTTTTGCAATTTTCACCCCGAGTGGGCTGGGTATGCTCAGACGTGAGTCCCAGGCTCTCCACACCACTGGAGTCAAGCTATCCAGGCTGAATGAAGGCTGATAACCAGAAACCTGTCCTTGGATGCTTGATTCCGGTCTGGGAAAGACATGGCTTGGTAGTTCGGACTGGACTGTTCCCATTAGGCACAGGGTCAGAGCTGATTTGCATATAGCCAGTGTCTAACCCAGGGTGGTGTGAAGTGAAAAAAACGATGGATTTAGGCCCAGATCCTTGTACTGGGGTGAATGTATGACATTGTTCTACATTCTGTCCATCAACTGTGTTCTTTGCAATTTTCACCCCGAGTGGGCTGGCTATGCTCAGACGTGAGTCCCAGGCTCTCCACCCCACTGGAGTCAAGCTATCCAGGCTGAATGAAGGCTGATAGCCAGAAACCGGTCCTTGGATGCTTGATTCCGGTCTGGGAAAGACATGGCTTGGTAGTTCGGACTGGACTGTTCCCATGAGGCACAGGGTCAGAGCTGATTTGCATATAGCCAGTGTCTAACCCAGGGTGGTGTGGAGTGCAAAAAAACGATGGATTTAGTCCCAGATCCTTGTACTGGGGTGAATGTATGACATTGTTCTAAATTCTGTCCATCAACTGTGTTTTTTGCAATTTTCTCCCCGAGTGGGCAGGGTATGCTCAGACGTGAGTCCCAGGCTCTCCACACCACTGGAGTCAAGCTATCCAGGCTGAATGAAGGCTGATAGCCAGAAACCGGTCCTTGGATGCTTGATTCCGGTCTGGGAAAGACATGGCTTGGTAGTTCGGACTGGACTGTTCCCATGAAGCACAGGGTCAGAGCTGATTTGCATATAGCCAGTGTCTAACCCAGGGTGGTGTGGAGTGCAAAAAAAATGATGGATTTAGGCCCAGATCCTTGTACTGGGGTGAATGTATGACATTGTTCTACATTCTGTCCATCAACTGTATTTTTTGCAATTTTCACCCGAGTAGTCTGGGTATGCTCAGACGTGAGTCCCAGGCTCTCCACACCACTGGAGTCAAGCTATCCAGGCTGAATGAAGGCTGATAGCCAGAAACCGGTCCTTGGATGCTTGATTCCGGTCTGGGAAAGACATGGCTTGGTAGTTCGGACTGGACTGTTCCCATGAGGCACAGGGTCAGAGCTGATTTGCATATAGCCAGTGTCTAACCCAGGGTGGTGTGGAGTGCAAAAAAACAATGGATTTAGGCCCGGATCCTTGTACTGGGGTGAATGTAGGACATTGTTCTACATTCTGTCCATCAACTGTGTTGTTTGCAATTTTCACCCCGAGTGGGCTGGGTATGCTCAGACGTGAGTCCCAGGCTCTCCACACCACTGGAGTCAAGCTATCCAGGCTGAATGAAGGCTGATAGCCAGAAACCGGTCCTTGGATGCTTGATTCCGGTCTGGGAAAGACATGGCTTGGTAGTTCGGACTGGACTGTTCCCATGAGGCACAGGGTCAGAGCTGATTTGCATATAGCCAGTGTCTAACCCAGGGTGGTGTGGAGTGCAAAAAAATGATGGATTTAGGCCCAGATCCTTGTATTGGGGTGAATGTAAGACGATGTTCTACATTCTGTCCATCAACTGTGTTTTTTGCAATTTTCACCCCGAGTGGGCTGGGTATGCTCAGACGTGAGTCCCAGGCTCTCCACACCACTGGAGTCAAGCTATCCAGGCTGAATGAAGGCTGATAGCCAGAAACCGGTCCTTGGAACGACATGGCTTGGTAATTCGGACTGGACTGTTCCCATGAGGCACAGGGTCAGAGCTGATTTGCATATAGCCAGTGTCTAACCCATGGTGGTGTGGAGTGGGGAAAAAACGATGGATTTAGGCCCAGATCCTTGTACTGGGGTGAATGTATGACATTGTTGTACATTCTGCCATCAACTGTGTTTTTTGCAATTTTCACCCCGAGTGGGCTGGGTATGCTCAGACGTGAATCCCAGGCTCTCCACACCACTGGAGTCTAGCTATCCAGGCTGAATGAAGGCTGATAGCCAGAAACCGGTCCTTGGATGCTTGATTCCGGTCTGGGAAAGACATGGCTTGGTAGTTCGGACTGGACTGTTCCCATGAGGCACAGGGTCAGAGCTGATTTGCATATAGCCAGGGTCTAACCCAGGGTGGTGTGGAGTGCAAAAAAACGATGGATTTAGGCCCAGATCCTTGTACTGGGGTGAATGTATGACATTGTTCTACATTCTGTCCATCAACTGTGTTTTATGCAATTTTCACCCCGAGTAGGCTGGGTATGCTCAGACGTGAGTCCCAGGCTCTCCACACCACTGGAGTCAAGCTATCCAGGCTGAATGAAGGCTGATAGCCAGAAACCGGTCCTTGGATGCTTGATTCCTGTCTGGGAAAGACATGGCTTGGTAGTTCGGACTGGACTGTTCCCATGAGGCACAGGGTCAGAGCTGATTTGCATATAGCCAGGGTCTAACCCAGGGTGGTGTGGAGTGCAAAAAAACGATGGATTTAGGCCCAGATCCTTGTACTGGGGTGAATGTATGACATTGTTCTACATTCTGTCCATCAACTGTGTTTTATGCAATTTTCACCCCGAGTAGGCTGGGTATGCTCAGACGTGAGTCCCAAGCACTCCACACCACTGGAGTCAAGCTATCCAGGCTGAATGAAGGCTGATAGCCAGAAACCGGTCCTTGGATGCTTGATTCCAGTCTGGGAAAGACATGGCTTGGTAGTTCGGACTGGACTGTTCCCATGAGGCACAGGGTCAGAGCTGATTTGCATATAGCCAGTGTCTAACCCAGGGTGGTGTGGAGTGCAAAAAAAAACCAATGGATTTAGGCCCAGATGCTTGTACTGGGGTGAATGTATGACATTGTTCTACATTCTGTCCATCAACTGTGTTTTTTGCAATTTTCACCCCGAGTGGGCTGGGTATGCTCAGACGTGAGTCCCAGGCTCTCCACACCACTGGAGTCAAGCTATCCAGGCTGAATGAAGGCTGATAGCCAGAAACCGGTCCTTGGATGCTTGATTCCGGTCTGGGAAAGACATGGCTTGGTAGTTCGGACTGGACTGTTCCCATGAGGCACAGGGTCAGAGCTGATTTGCATATAGCCAGTGTCTAACCCATGGTGGTGTGGAGTGCAAAAAAACGATGGATTTAGGCCCAGATCCTTGTACTGGGGTGAATGTATGACATTGTTCTACATTCTGTCCATCAACTGTGTTTTTTGCAATTTTCACCCCGAGTGGGCTGGGTATGCTCAGACGTGAGTCCCAGGCTCTCCACACCACTGGAGTCAAGCTATCCAGGCTGAATGAAGGCTGATAGCCAGAAACCGGTCCTTGGATGCTTGATTCCGGTCTGGGAAAGACATGGCTTGGTAGTTCGGACTGGACTGTTCCCATGAGGCACAGGCTCAGAGCTGATTTGCATATAGCCAGGGTCTAACCCAGGGTGGTGTGGAGTGCAAAAAAACTATGGATTTAGGCCCAGATCCTTGTACTGGGGTGAATGTATGACATTGTTCGACATTCTGTCCATCAAGTGTGTTTTTTGCAATTTTCACCCCGAGTAGGCTGGGTATGCTCAGACGTGAGTCCCAGGCTCTCCACACCACTGAAGTCAAGCTATCCAGGCTGAATGAAGGCTGATAGCCAGAAACCGGTCCTTGGATGCTTGATTCCGGTCTGGGAAAGACATGGCTTGGTAGTTCGGACTGGACTGTTCCCATGAGGCACAGGGTCGGAGCTGATTTGCATATGGCCAGTGTCTAACCCAGGGTGGTGTGGAGTGCAAAAAAACGATGGATTTAGGCCCAGATCCTTGTACTGGGGTGAATGTATGACATTGTTCTACATTCTGTCCATCAACTGTGTTTTTTGCAATTTTCACCCCGAGTGGGCTGGGTATGCTCAGACGTGAGTCCCAGGCTCTCCACACCACTGGAGTCAAGCTATCCAGGCTGAATGAAGGCTGATAACCAGAAACCGGTCCTTGGATGCTTGGTTCCGGTCTGGGAAAGACATGGCTTGGTAGTTCGGACTGGACTGTTCCCATTAGGCACAGGGTCAGAGCTGATTTGCATATGGCCAGTGTCTAACCCAGGGTGGTGTGGAGTGCAAAAAAACGATGGATTTAGGCCCAGATCCTTGTACTGGGGTGAATGTATGACATTGTTCTACATTCTGTCCATCAACTGTGTTTTTTGCAATTTTCACCCCGAGTGGGCTGGGTATGCTCAGACGTGAGTCCCAGGCTCTCCACACCACTGGAGTCAAGCTATCCAGGCTGAATGAAGGCTGATAGCCAGAAACCGGTCCTTGGATGCTTGATTCCGGTCTGGGAAAGACATGGCTTGGTAGTTCGGACTGGACTGTTCCCATGAGGCACAGGGTCAGAGCTGATTTGCATATAGCCAGTGTCTAACCCATGGTGGTGTGGAGTGCAAAAAAACGATGGATTTAGGCCCAGATCCTTGTACTGGGGTGAATGTATGACATTGTTCTACATTCTGTCCATCAACTGTGTTTTTTGCAATTTTCACCCCGAGTGGGCTGGGTATGCTCAGACGTGAGTCCCAGGCTCTCCACACCACTGGAGTCAAGCTATCCAGGCTGAATGAAGGCTGATAGCCAGAAACCGGTCCTTGGATGCTTGATTCCGGTCTGGGAAAGACATGGCTTGGTAGTTCGGACTGGACTGTTCCCATGAGGCACAGGCTCAGAGCTGATTTGCATATAGCCAGGGTCTAACCCAGGGTGGTGTGGAGTGCAAAAAAACTATGGACTATAGGCCCAGATCCTTGTACTGGGGTGAATGTATGACATTGTTCGACATTCTGTCCATCAACTGTGTTTTTTTTTAATTTTCACCCCGAGTAGGCTGGGTATGCTCAGACGTGAGTCCCAGGCTCTCCACACCACTGGAGTCAAGCTATCCAGGCTGAATGAAGGCTGATAGCCAGAAACCGGTCCTTGGATGCTTGATTCCGGTCTGGGAAAGACATGGCTTGGTAGTTCGGACTGGACTGTTCCTATGAGGCACAGGCTCAGAGCTGATTTGCATATAGCCAGGGTCTAACCCAGGGTGGTTTGGAGTGCAAAAAAACTATGGATTTAGGCCCAGATCCTTGTACTGGGGTGAATGTATGTCATTGTTCGACATTCTGTCCATCAACTGTGTTTTTTGCAATTTTCACCCCGAGTAGGCTGGGTATGCTCAGACGTGAGTCCCAGGCTCTCCACACCACTGGAGTCAAGCTATCCAGGCTGAATGAAGGCTGATAGCCAGAAACCGGTCCTTGGATGCTTGATTCCGGTCTGGGAAAGACATGGCTTGGTAGTTCGGACTGGACTGTTCCCATGAGGCACAGGGTCAGAGCTGATTTGCATATAGCCAGGGTCTAACCCAGGGTGGTGTGGAGTGCAAAAAAACGATGGATTTAGGCCCAGATCCTTGTACTGGGGTGAATGTATGACATTGTTCTACATTCTGTCCATCAACTGTGTTTTATGCAATTTTCACCCCGAGTAGGCTGGGTATGCTCAGACGTGAGTCCCAGGCACTCCACACCACTGGAGTCAAGCTATCCAGGCTGAATGAAGGCTGATAGCCAGAAACCGGTCCTTGGATGCTTGATTCCAGTCTGGGAAAGACATGGCTTGGTAGTTCGGACTGGACTGTTCCCATGAGGCACAGGGTCAGAGCTGATTTGCATATAGCCAGTGTCTAACCCAGGGTGGTGTGGAGTGCAAAAAAAAAACCAATGGATTTAGGCCCAGATCCTTGTACTGGGGTGAATGTATGACATTGTTCTACATTCTGTCCATCAACTGTGTTTTTTGCAATTTTCACCCCGAGTGGGCTGGGTATGCTCAGACGTGAGTCCCAGGCTCTCCACACCACTGGAGTCAAGCTATCCAGGCTGAATGAAGGCTGATAGCCAGAAACCGGTCCTTGGATGCTTGATTCCGGTCTGGGAAAGACATGGCTTGGTAGTTCGGACTGGACTGTTCCCATGAGGCACAGGGTCAGAGCTGATTTGCATATAGCCAGTGTCTAACCCATGGTGGTGTGGAGTGCAAAAAAAACGATGGATTTAGGCCCAGATCCTTGTACTGGGGTGAATGTATGACATTGTTCTACATTCTGTCCATCAACTGTGTTTTTTGCAATTTTCACCCCGAGTGGGCTGGGTATGCTCAGACGTGAGTCCCAGGCTCTCCACACCACTGGAGTCAAGCTATGAAGGCTGATAGCCAGAAACCGGTCCTTGGATGCTTGATTCCGGTCTGGGAAAGACATGGCTTGGTAGTTCGGACTGGACTGTTCCCATGAGGCACAGGCTCAGAGCTGATTTGCATATAGCCAGGGTCTAACCCAGGGTGGTGTGGAGTGCAAAAAAACTATGGATTTAGGCCCAGATCCTTGTACTGGGGTGAATGTATGACATTGTTCGACATTCTGTCCATCAAGTGTGTTTTTTGCAATTTTCACCCCGAGTAGGCTGGGTATGCTCAGACGTGAGTCCCAGGCTCTCCACACCACTGAAGTCAAGCTATCCAGGCTGAATGAAGGCTGATAGCCAGAAACCGGTCCTTGGATGCTTGATTCCGGTCTGGGAAAGACATGGCTTGGTAGTTCGGACTGGACTGTTCCCATGAGGCACAGGGTCGGAGCTGATTTGCATATGGCCAGTGTCTAACCCAGGGTGGTGTGGAGTGCAAAAAAACGATGGATTTAGGCCCAGATCCTTGTACTGGGGTGAATGTATGACATTGTTCTACATTCTGTCCATCAACTGTGTTTTTTGCAATTTTCACCCCGAGTGGGCTGGGTATGCTCAGACGTGAGTCCCAGGCTCTCCACACCACTGGAGTCAAGCTATCCAGGCTAAATGAAGGCTGATAGCCAGAAACCGGTCCTTGGATGCTTGATTCCGGTCTGGGAAAGACATGGCTTGGTAGTTCGGACTGGACTGTTCCCATGAGGCACAGGGTCAGAGCTGATTTGCATATAGCCAGTGTCTAACCCATGGTGGTGTGGAGTGCAAAAAAACGATGGATTTAGGCCCAGATGCTTGTACTGGGGTGAATGTATGACATTGTTCTACATTCTGTCCATCAACTGTGTTTTTTGCAATTTTCACCCCGAGTGGGCTGGGTATGCTCAGACGTGAGTCCCAGGCTCTCCACACCACTGGAGTCAAGCTATCCAGGCTGAATGAAGGCTGATAGCCAGAAACCGGTCCTTGGATGCTTGATTCCGGTCTGGGAAAGACATGGCTTGGTAGTTCGGACTGGACTGTTCCCATGAGGCACAGGCTCAGAGCTGATTTGCATATAGCCAGGGTCTAACCCAGGGTGGTGTGGAGTGCAAAAAAACTATGGATTTAGGCCCAGATCCTTGTACTGGGGTGAATGTATGACATTGTTCGACATTCTGTCCATCAACTGTGTTTTTTGCAATTTTCACCCCGAGTAGGCTGGGTATGCTCAGACGTGAGTCCCAGGCTCTCCACACCACTGAAGTCAAGCTATCCAGGCTGAATGAAGGCTGATAGCCAGAAACCGGTCCTTGGATGCTTGATTCCGGTCTGGGAAAGACATGGCTTGGTAGTTCGGACTGGACTGTTCCCATGAGGCACAGGGTCGGAGCTGATTTGCATATGGCCAGTGTCTAACCCAGGGTGGTGTGGAGTGCAAAAAAACGATGGATTTAGGCCCAGATCCTTGTACTGGGGTGAATGTATGACATTGTTCTACATTCTGTCCATCAACTGTGTTTTTTGCAATTTTCACCCCGAGTGGGCTGGGTATGCTCAGACGTGAGTCCCAGGCTCTGCACACCACTGGAGTCAAGCTATCCAGGCTGAATGAAGGCTGATAGCCAGAAACCGGTCCTTGGATGCTTGATTCCGGTCTGGGAAAGACATGGCTTGGTAGTTCGGACTGGACTGTTCCCATGAGGCACAGGGTCAGAGCTGATTTGCATATAGCCAGTGTCTAACCCATGGTGGTGTGGAGTGCAAAAAAACGATGGATTGAGGCCCAGATCCTTGTACTGGGGTGAATGTATGACATTGTTCTACATTCTGTCCATCAACTGTGTTTTTTGCAATTTTCACCCCGAGTGGGCTGGGTATGCTCAGACGTGAGTCCCAGGCTCTCCACACCACTGGAGTCAAGCTATCCAGGCTGAATGAAGGCTGATAGCCAGAAACCGGTCCTTGGATGCTTGATTCCGGTCTGGGAAAGACATGGCTTGGTAGTTCGGACTGGACTGTTCCCATGAGGCACAGGGTCAGAGCTGATTTGCATATAGCCAGTGTCTAACCCATGGTGGTGTGGAGTGCAAAAAAACGATGTATTTAGGCCCAGATCCTTGTACTGGGGTGAATGTATGACATTGTTCTACATTCTGTCCATCAACTGTTTTTTTTGCAATTTTCACCCCGAGTGGGCTGGGTATGCTCAGACGTGAGTCCCAGGCTCTCCACACCACTGGAGTCAAGCTATCCAGGCTGAATGAAGGCTGATAGCCAGAAACTGGTCCTTGGATGCTTGATTCCGGTCTGGGAAAGACATGGCTTGGTAGTTCGGACTGGACTGTTCCCATGAGGCACAGGCTTAGAGCTGATTTGCATATAGCCAGGGTCTAACCCAGGGTGGTGTGGAGTGCAAAAAAACTATGGATTTAGGCCCAGATCCTTGTACTGGGGTGAATGTATGACATTGTTCGACATTCTGTCCATCAACTGTGTTTTTTGCAATTTTCACCCCGAGTAGGCTGGGTATTCTCAGACGTGAGTCCCAGGCTCTCCACACCACTGAAGTCAAGCTATCCAGGCTGAATGAAGGCTGATAGCCAGAAACCGGTCCTTGGATGCTTGATTCCGGTCTGGGAAAGACATGGCTTGGTAGTTCGGACTGGACTGTTCCCATGAGGCACAGGGTCGGAGCTGATTTGCATATGGCAAGTGTCTAACCCAGGGTGGTGTGGAGTGCAAAAAAACGATGGATTTAGGCCCAGATCCTTGTACTGGGGTGAATGTATGACATTGTTCTACATTCTGTCCATCAACTGTGTTTTTTGCAATTTTCACCCCGAGTGGGCTGGGTATGCTCAGACGTGAGTCCCAGGCTCTCCACACCACTGGAGTCAAGCTATCCAGGCTGAATGAAGGCTGATAACCAGAAACCGGTCCTTGGATGCTTGATTCCGGTCTGGGAAAGACATGGCTTGGTAGTTCGGACTGGACTGTTCCCATTAGGCACAGGGTCAGAGCTGATTTGCATATAGCCAGTGTCTAACCCAGGGTGGTGTGAAGTGCAAAAAAACGATGGATTTAGGCCCAGATCCTTGTACTGGGGTGAATGTATGACATTGTTCTACATTCTGTCCATCAACTGTGTTCTTTGCAATTTTCACCCCGATTGGGCTGGGTATGCTCAGACGTGAGTCCCAGGCTCTCCACCCCACTGGAGTCAAGCTATCCAGGCTGAATGAAGGCTGATAGCCAGAAACCGGTCCTTGGATGCTTGATTCCGGTCTGGGAAAGACATGGCTTGGTAGTTCGGACTGGACTGTTCCCATGAGGCACAGGGTCAGAGCTGATTTGCATATAGCCAGTGTCTAACCCAGGGTGGTGTGGAGTGCAAAAAAAACGATGGATTTAGGCCCAGATCCTTGTACTGGGGTGAATGTATGACATTGTTCTAAATTCGTCCATCAACTGTGTTTTTTGCAATTTTCACCCCGAGTGGTCTGGGTATGCTCAGACGTGAATCCCAGGCTCTCCACACCACTGGAGTCAAGCTATCCAGGCTGAATGAAGGCTGATAGCCAGAAACCGGTCCTTGGATGCTTGATTCCGGTCTGGGAAAGACATGGCTTGGTAGTTCGGACTGGACTGTTCCCATGAGGCACAGGGTCAGAGCTGATTTGCATATAGCCAGTGTCTAACCCAGGGTGGTGTTGAGTGCAAAAAAACGATGGATTTAGGCCCAGATCCTTGTACTGGGGTGAATGTATGACATTGTTCTACATTCTGTCCATCAACTGTGTTTTTTGCAATTTTCACCCCGAGTGGGCTGGGTATGCTCAGACGTGAGTCCCAGGCTCTCCACACCACTGGAGTCAAGCTATCCAGGCTGAATGAAGGCTGATAGCCAGAAACCGGTCCTTGGATGCTTGATTCCGGTCTGGGAAAGACATGGCTTGGTAGTTCGGACTGGACTGTTCCCATGAGGCACAGGGTCAGAGCTGATTTGCATATAGCCAGTGTCTAACCCAGGGTGGTGTGGAGTGCAAAAAAACGATGGATTTAGGCCCAGATCCTTGTACTGGGGTGAATGTATGACATTGTTCTACATTCTGTCCATCAACTGTGTTTTTTGCAATTTTCACCCCAAGTGGGCTGGGTATGTCAGACGTGAGTCTCAGGCTCTCCACACCACTGGAGTCAAGCTATCCAGGCTGAATGAAGGCTGATTGCCAGAAACCGGTCCTTGGATGCTTGATTCCGGTCTGGGAAAGACATGGCTTGGTAGATCGGACTGGACTGTTCCCATGAGGCACAGGGTCAGAGCTGATTTGCATATAGCCAGGGTCTAACCCAGGGTGGTGTGGAGTGCAAAAAAACTATGGATTTAGGCCCAGATCCTTGTACTGGGGTGAATGTATGACATTGTTCTACATTCTGTCCATCAACTTTGTTTTTTGCAATTTTCACCCTGAGTAGGCTGGGTATGCTCAGACGTGAGTCCCAGGCTCTCCACACCACTGGAGTCAAGCTATCCAGGCTGAATGAAGGCTGATAGCCAGAAACCGGTCCTTGGATGCTTGATTCCGGTCTGGGAAAGACATGGCTTGGTAGTTCGGACTGGACTGTTCCCATGAGGCACAGTGTCAGAGCTGATTTGCATATAGCCAGTGTCTAACCCAGGGTGGTGTGGAGTGCAAAAAAACGATGGATTTAGGCCCAGATCCTTGTACTGGGGTGAATGTATGACATTGTTCTACATTCTGTCCATCAACTGTGTTTTATGCAATTTTCACCCCGAGTAGGCTGGGTATGCTCAGACGTGAGTCCCAGGCTCTCCACACCACTGGAGTCAAGCTATCCAGGCTGAATGAAGGCTGATAGCCAGAAACCGGTCCTTGGATGCTTGATTCCGGTCTGGGAAAGACATGGCTTGGTAGTTCGGACTGGACTGTTCCCATGAGGCACAGGGTAAGAGCTGATTTGCATATAGCCAGTGTCTAAGCCAGGGTGGTGTGGAGTGCAAAAAAACGATGGATTTAGGCCCAGATCCTTGTACTGGGGTGAATGTATGACATTGTTCTACATTCTGTCCATCAACTGTGTTTTTTGCAATTTTCACCCCGAGTCAGCTGGGTATGCTCAGACGTGAGTCCCAGGCTCTCCACACCACTGGAGTCAAGCTATCCAGGCTGAATGAAGGCTGATAGCCAGAAACCGGTCCTTGGATGCTTGATTCCAGTCTGGGAAAGACATGGCTTGGTAGTTCGGACTGGACTGTTCCCATGAGGCACAGAGTCAGAGCTGATTTGCATATAGCCAGTGTCTAACCCAGGGTGGTGTGGAGTGCAAAAAAAAACAATGGATTTAGGCCCAGATCCTTGTACTGGGGTGAATGTATGACATTGTTCTACATTCTGTCCATCAACTGTGTTTTTTGCAATTTTCACCCCGAGTGGGCTGGGTATGCTCAGACGTGAGTCCCAGGCTCTCCACACCACTGGAGTCAAGCTATCCAGGCTGAATGAAGGCTGATAGCCAGAAACCGGTCCTTGGATGCTTGATTCCGGTCTGGGAAAGACATGGCTTGGTAGTTCGGACTGGACTGTTCCCATGAGGCACAGGGTCAGAGCTGATTTGCATATAGCCAGTGTCTAACCCATGGTGGTGTGGAGTGCAAAAAAACGATGGATTTAGGCCCAGATCCTTGTACTGGGGTGAATGTATGACATTGTTCTACATTCTGTCCATCAACTGTGTTTTTTGCAATTATCACCCCGAGTGGGCTGGGTATGCTCAGACGTGAGTCCCAGGCTCTCCACACCACTGGAGTCAAGCTATCCAGGCTGAATGAAGGCTGATAGCCAGAAACCGGTCCTTGGATGCTTGATTCCGGTCTGGGAAAGACATGGCTTGGTAGTTCGGACTGGACTGTTCCCATGAGGCACAGGCTCAGAGCTGATTTGCATATAGCCAGGGTCTAACCCAGGGTGGTGTGGAGTGCAAAAAAACTATGGACTATAGGCCCAGATCCTTGTACTGGGGTGAATGTATGACATTGTTCGACATTCTGTCCATCAACTGTGTTTTTTGCAATTTTCACCCCGAGTAGGCTGGGTATGCTCAGACGTGAGTCCCAGGCTCTCCACACCACTGGAGTCAAGCTATCCAGGCTGAATGAAGGCTGATAGCCAGAAACCGGTCCTTGGATGCTTGATTCCGGTCTGGGAAAGACATGGCTTGGTAGTTCGGACTGGACTGTTCCCATGAGGCACAGGGTCGGAGCTGATTTGCATATGGCCAGTGTCTAACCCAGGGTGGTGTGGAGTGCAAAAAAACTATGGATTTAGGCCCAGATCCTTGTACTGGGGTGAATGTATGACATTGTTCTACATTCTGTCCATCAACTGTGTTTTTTGCAATTTTCACCCCGAGTGGGCTGGGTATGCTCAGACGTGAGTCCCAGGCTCTCCACACCACTGGAGTCAAGCTATCCAGGCTGAATGAAGGCTGATAACCAGAAACCTGTCCTTGGATGCTTGATTCCGGTCTGGGAAAGACATGGCTTGGTAGTTCGGACTGGACTGTTCCCATTAGGCACAGGGTCAGAGCTGATTTGCATATAGCCAGTGTCTAACCCAGGGTGGTGTGAAGTGAAAAAAACGATGGATTTAGGCCCAGATCCTTGTACTGGGGTGAATGTATGACATTGTTCTACATTCTGTCCATCAACTGTGTTCTTTGCAATTTTCACCCCGAGTGGGCTGGCTATGCTCAGACGTGAGTCCCAGGCTCTCCACCCCACTGGAGTCAAGCTATCCAGGCTGAATGAAGGCTGATAGCCAGAAACCGGTCCTTGGATGCTTGATTCCGGTCTGGGAAAGACATGGCTTGGTAGTTCGGACTGGACTGTTCCCATGAGGCACAGGGTCAGAGCTGATTTGCATATAGCCAGTGTCTAACCCAGGGTGGTGTGGAGTGCAAAAAAACGATGGATTTAGTCCCAGATCCTTGTACTGGGGTGAATGTATGATATTGTTCTAAATTCTGTCCATCAACTGTGTTTTTTGCAATTTTCTCCCCGAGTGGGCAGGGTATGCTCAGACGTGAGTCCCAGGCTCTCCACACCACTGGAGTCAAGCTATCCAGGCTGAATGAAGGCTGATAGCCAGAAACCGGTCCTTGGATGCTTGATTCCGGTCTGGGAAAGACATGGCTTGGTAGTTCGGACTGGACTGTTCCCATGAAGCACAGGGTCAGAGCTGATTTGCATATAGCCAGTGTCTAACCCAGGGTGGTGTGGAGTGCAAAAAAAACGATGGATTTAGGCCCAGATCCTTGTACTGGGGTGAATGTATGACATTGTTCTACATTCTGTCCATCAACTGTATTTTTTGCAATTTTCACCCGAGTAGTCTGGGTATGCTCAGACGTGAGTCCCAGGCTCTCCACACCACTGGAGTCAAGCTATCCAGGCTGAATGAAGGCTGATAGCCAGAAACCGGTCCTTGGATGCTTGATTCCGGTCTGGGAAAGACATGGCTTGGTAGTTCGGACTGGACTGTTCCCATGAGGCACAGGGTCAGAGCTGATTTGCATATAGCCAGTGTCTAACCCAGGGTGGTGTGGAGTGCAAAAAAACAATGGATTTAGGCCCGGATCCTTGTACTGGGGTGAATGTAGGACATTGTTCTACATTCTGTCCATCAACTGTGTTGTTTGCAATTTTCACCCCGAGTGGGCTGGGTATGCTCAGACGTGAGTCCCAGGCTCTCCACACCACTGGAGTCAAGCTATCCAGGCTGAATGAAGGCTGATAGCCAGAAACCGGTCCTTGGATGCTTGATTCCGGTCTGGGAAAGACATGGCTTGGTAGTTCGGACTGGACTGTTCCCATGAGGCACAGGGTCAGAGCTGATTTGCATATAGCCAGTGTCTAACCCAGGGTGGTGTGGAGTGCAAAAAAATGATGGATTTAGGCCCAGATCCTTGTATTGGGGTGAATGTAAGACGATGTTCTACATTCTGTCCATCAACTGTGTTTTTTGCAATTTTCACCCCGAGTGGGCTGGGTATGCTCAGACGTGAGTCCCAGGCTCTCCACACCACTGGAGTCAAGCTATCCAGGCTGAATGAAGGCTGATAGCCAGAAACCGGTCCTTGGAACGACATGGCTTGGTAATTCGGACTGGACTGTTCCCATGAGGCACAGGGTCAGAGCTGATTTGCATATAGCCAGTGTCTAACCCATGGTGGTGTGGAGTGGGGAAAAACGATGGATTTAGGCCCAGATCCTTGTACTGGGGTGAATGTATGACATTGTTGTACATTCTGCCATCAACTGTGTTTTTTGCAATTTTCACCCCGAGTGGGCTGGGTATGCTCAGACGTGAATCCCAGGCTCTCCACACCACTGGAGTCTAGCTATCCAGGCTGAATGAAGGCTGATAGCCAGAAACCGGTCCTTGGATGCTTGATTCCGGTCTGGGAAAGACATGGCTTGGTAGTTCGGACTGGACTGTTCCCATGAGGCACAGGGTCAGAGCTGATTTGCATATAGCCAGGGTCTAACCCAGGGTGGTGTGGAGTGCAAAAAAACGATGGATTTAGGCCCAGATCCTTGTACTGGGGTGAATGTATGACATTGTTCTACATTCTGTCCATCAACTGTGTTTTATGCAATTTTCACCCCGAGTAGGCTGGGTATGCTCAGACGTGAGTCCCAGGCTCTCCACACCACTGGAGTCAAGCTATCCAGGCTGAATGAAGGCTGATAGCCAGAAACCGGTCCTTGGATGCTTAATTCCTGTCTGGGAAAGACATGGCTTGGTAGTTCGGACTGGACTGTTCCCATGAGGCACAGGGTCAGAGCTGATTTGCATATAGCCAGGGTCTAACCCAGGGTGGTGTGGAGTGCAAAAAAACGATGGATTTAGGCCCAGATCCTTGTACTGGGGTGAATGTATGACATTGTTCTACATTCTGTCCATCAACTGTGTTTTATGCAATTTTCACCCCGAGTAGGCTGGGTATGCTCAGACGTGAGTCCCAGGCACTCCACACCACTGGAGTCAAGCTATCCAGGCTGAATGAAGGCTGATAGCCAGAAACCGGTCCTTGGATGCTTGATTCCAGTCTGGGAAAGACATGGCTTGGTAGTTCGGACTGGACTGTTCCCATGAGGCACAGGGTCAGAGCTGATTTGCATATAGCCAGTGTCTAACCCAGGGTGGTGTTGAGTGCAAAAAAACGATGGATTTAGGCCCAGATCCTTGTACTGGGGTGAATGTATGACATTGTTCTACATTCTGTCCATCAACTGTGTTTTTTGCAATTTTCACCCCGAGTGGGCTGGGTATGCTCAGACGTGAGTCCCAGGCTCTCCACACCACTGGAGTCAAGCTATCCAGGCTGAATGAAGGCTGATAGCCAGAAACCGGTCCTTGGATGCTTGATTCCGGTCTGGGAAAGACATGGCTTGGTAGTTCGGACTGGACTGTTCCCATGAGGCACTGGGTCAGAGCTGATTTGCATATAGCCAGTGTCTAACCCAGGGTGGTGTGGAGTGCAAAAAAACGATGGATTTAGGCCCAGATCCTTGTACTGGGGTGAATGTATGACATTGTTCTACATTCTGTCCATCAACTGTGTTTTTTGCAATTTTCACCCCAAGTGGGCTGGGTATGTCAGACGTGAGTCTCAGGCTCTCCACACCACTGGAGTCAAGCTATCCAGGCTGAATGAAGGCTGATTGCCAGAAACCGGTCCTTGGATGCTTGATTCCGGTCTGGGAAAGACATGGCTTGGTAGATCGGACTGGACTGTTCCCATGAGGCACAGGGTCAGAGCTGATTTGCATATAGCCAGGGTCTAACCCAGGGTGGTGTGGAGTGCAAAAAAACTATGGATTTAGGCCCAGATCCTTGTACTGGGGTGAATGTATGACATTGTTCTACATTCTGTCCATCAACTTTGTTTTTTGCAATTTTCACCCTGAGTAGGCTGGGTATGCTCAGACGTGAGTCCCAGGCTCTCCACACCACTGGAGTCAAGCTATCCAGGCTGAATGAAGGCTGATAGCCAGAAACCGGTCCTTGGATGCTTGATTCCGGTCTGGGAAAGACATGGCTTGGTAGTTCGGACTGGACTGTTCCCATGAGGCACAGTGTCAGAGCTGATTTGCATATAGCCAGTGTCTAACCCAGGGTGGTGTGGAGTGCAAAAAAACGATGGATTTAGGCCCAGATCCTTGTACTGGGGTGAATGTATGACATTGTTCTACATTCTGTCCATCAACTGTGTTTTATGCAATTTTCACCCCGAGTAGGCTGGGTATGCTCAGACGTGAGTCCCAGGCTCTCCACACCACTGGAGTCAAGCTATCCAGGCTGAATGAAGGCTGATAGCCAGAAACCGGTCCTTGGATGCTTGATTCCGGTCTGGGAAAGACATGGCTTGGTAGTTCGGACTGGACTGTTCCCATGAGGCACAGGGTAAGAGCTGATTTGCATATAGCCAGTGTCTAAGCCAGGGTGGTGTGGAGTGCAAAAAAACGATGGATTTAGGCCCAGATCCTTGTACTGGGGTGAATGTATGACATTGTTCTACATTCTGTCCATCAACTGTGTTTTTTGCAATTTTCACCCCGAGTCAGCTGGGTATGCTCAGACGTGAGTCCCAGGCTCTCCACACCACTGGAGTCAAGCTATCCAGGCTGAATGAAGGCTGATAGCCAGAAACCGGTCCTTGGATGCTTGATTCCAGTCTGGGAAAGACATGGCTTGGTAGTTCGGACTGGACTGTTCCCATGAGGCACAGAGTCAGAGCTGATTTGCATATAGCCAGTGTCTAACCCAGGGTGGTGTGGAGTGCAAAAAAAAACAATGGATTTAGGCCCAGATCCTTGTACTGGGGTGAATGTATGACATTGTTCTACATTCTGTCCATCAACTGTGTTTTTTGCAATTTTCACCCCGAGTGGGCTGGGTATGCTCAGACGTGAGTCCCAGGCTCTCCACACCACTGGAGTCAAGCTATCCAGGCTGAATGAAGGCTGATAGCCAGAAACCGGTCCTTGGATGCTTGATTCCGGTCTGGGAAAGACATGGCTTGGTAGTTCGGACTGGACTGTTCCCATGAGGCACAGGGTCAGAGCTGATTTGCATATAGCCAGTGTCTAACCCATGGTGGTGTGGAGTGCAAAAAAACGATGGATTTAGGCCCAGATCCTTGTACTGGGGTGAATGTATGACATTGTTCTACATTCTGTCCATCAACTGTGTTTTTTGCAATTATCACCCCGAGTGGGCTGGGTATGCTCAGACGTGAGTCCCAGGCTCTCCACACCACTGGAGTCAAGCTATCCAGGCTGAATGAAGGCTGATAGCCAGAAACCGGTCCTTGGATGCTTGATTCCGGTCTGGGAAAGACATGGCTTGGTAGTTCGGACTGGACTGTTCCCATGAGGCACAGGCTCAGAGCTGATTTGCATATAGCCAGGGTCTAACCCAGGGTGGTGTGGAGTGCAAAAAAACTATGGACTATAGGCCCAGATCCTTGTACTGGGGTGAATGTATGACATTGTTCGACATTCTGTCCATCAACTGTGTTTTTTGCAATTTTCACCCCGAGTAGGCTGGGTATGCTCAGACGTGAGTCCCAGGCTCTCCACACCACTGGAGTCAAGCTATCCAGGCTGAATGAAGGCTGATAGCCAGAAACCGGTCCTTGGATGCTTGATTCCGGTCTGGGAAAGACATGGCTTGGTAGTTCGGACTGGACTGTTCCCATGAGGCACAGGGTCGGAGCTGATTTGCATATGGCCAGTGTCTAACCCAGGGTGGTGTGGAGTGCAAAAAAACTATGGATTTAGGCCCAGATCCTTGTACTGGGGTGAATGTATGACATTGTTCTACATTCTGTCCATCAACTGTGTTTTTTGCAATTTTCACCCCGAGTGGGCTGGGTATGCTCAGACGTGAGTCCCAGGCTCTCCACACCACTGGAGTCAAGCTATCCAGGCTGAATGAAGGCTGATAACCAGAAACCTGTCCTTGGATGCTTGATTCCGGTCTGGGAAAGACATGGCTTGGTAGTTCGGACTGGACTGTTCCCATTAGGCACAGGGTCAGAGCTGATTTGCATATAGCCAGTGTCTAACCCAGGGTGGTGTGAAGTGAAAAAAACGATGGATTTAGGCCCAGATCCTTGTACTGGGGTGAATGTATGACATTGTTCTACATTCTGTCCATCAACTGTGTTCTTTGCAATTTTCACCCCGAGTGGGCTGGCTATGCTCAGACGTGAGTCCCAGGCTCTCCACCCCACTGGAGTCAAGCTATCCAGGCTGAATGAAGGCTGATAGCCAGAAACCGGTCCTTGGATGCTTGATTCCGGTCTGGGAAAGACATGGCTTGGTAGTTCGGACTGGACTGTTCCCATGAGGCACAGGGTCAGAGCTGATTTGCATATAGCCAGTGTCTAACCCAGGGTGGTGTGGAGTGCAAAAAAACGATGGATTTAGTCCCAGATCCTTGTACTGGGGTGAATGTATGATATTGTTCTAAATTCTGTCCATCAACTGTGTTTTTTGCAATTTTCTCCCCGAGTGGGCAGGGTATGCTCAGACGTGAGTCCCAGGCTCTCCACACCACTGGAGTCAAGCTATCCAGGCTGAATGAAGGCTGATAGCCAGAAACCGGTCCTTGGATGCTTGATTCCGGTCTGGGAAAGACATGGCTTGGTAGTTCGGACTGGACTGTTCCCATGAAGCACAGGGTCAGAGCTGATTTGCATATAGCCAGTGTCTAACCCAGGGTGGTGTGGAGTGCAAAAAAAACGATGGATTTAGGCCCAGATCCTTGTACTGGGGTGAATGTATGACATTGTTCTACATTCTGTCCATCAACTGTATTTTTTGCAATTTTCACCCGAGTAGTCTGGGTATGCTCAGACGTGAGTCCCAGGCTCTCCACACCACTGGAGTCAAGCTATCCAGGCTGAATGAAGGCTGATAGCCAGAAACCGGTCCTTGGATGCTTGATTCCGGTCTGGGAAAGACATGGCTTGGTAGTTCGGACTGGACTGTTCCCATGAGGCACAGGGTCAGAGCTGATTTGCATATAGCCAGTGTCTAACCCAGGGTGGTGTGGAGTGCAAAAAAACAATGGATTTAGGCCCGGATCCTTGTACTGGGGTGAATGTAGGACATTGTTCTACATTCTGTCCATCAACTGTGTTGTTTGCAATTTTCACCCCGAGTGGGCTGGGTATGCTCAGACGTGAGTCCCAGGCTCTCCACACCACTGGAGTCAAGCTATCCAGGCTGAATGAAGGCTGATAGCCAGAAACCGGTCCTTGGATGCTTGATTCCGGTCTGGGAAAGACATGGCTTGGTAGTTCGGACTGGACTGTTCCCATGAGGCACAGGGTCAGAGCTGATTTGCATATAGCCAGTGTCTAACCCAGGGTGGTGTGGAGTGCAAAAAAATGATGGATTTAGGCCCAGATCCTTGTATTGGGGTGAATGTAAGACGATGTTCTACATTCTGTCCATCAACTGTGTTTTTTGCAATTTTCACCCCGAGTGGGCTGGGTATGCTCAGACGTGAGTCCCAGGCTCTCCACACCACTGGAGTCAAGCTATCCAGGCTGAATGAAGGCTGATAGCCAGAAACCGGTCCTTGGAACGACATGGCTTGGTAATTCGGACTGGACTGTTCCCATGAGGCACAGGGTCAGAGCTGATTTGCATATAGCCAGTGTCTAACCCATGGTGGTGTGGAGTGGGGAAAAAACGATGGATTTAGGCCCAGATCCTTGTACTGGGGTGAATGTATGACATTGTTGTACATTCTGCCATCAACTGTGTTTTTTGCAATTTTCACCCCGAGTGGGCTGGGTATGCTCAGACGTGAATCCCAGGCTCTCCACACCACTGGAGTCTAGCTATCCAGGCTGAATGAAGGCTGATAGCCAGAAACCGGTCCTTGGATGCTTGATTCCGGTCTGGGAAAGACATGGCTTGGTAGTTCGGACTGGACTGTTCCCATGAGGCACAGGGTCAGAGCTGATTTGCATATAGCCAGGGTCTAACCCAGGGTGGTGTGGAGTGCAAAAAAACGATGGATTTAGGCCCAGATCCTTGTACTGGGGTGAATGTATGACATTGTTCTACATTCTGTCCATCAACTGTGTTTTATGCAATTTTCACCCCGAGTAGGCTGGGTATGCTCAGACGTGAGTCCCAGGCTCTCCACACCACTGGAGTCAAGCTATCCAGGCTGAATGAAGGCTGATAGCCAGAAACCGGTCCTTGGATGCTTAATTCCTGTCTGGGAAAGACATGGCTTGGTAGTTCGGACTGGACTGTTCCCATGAGGCACAGGGTCAGAGCTGATTTGCATATAGCCAGGGTCTAACCCAGGGTGGTGTGGAGTGCAAAAAAACGATGGATTTAGGCCCAGATCCTTGCACTGGGGTGAATGTATGACATTGTTCTACATTCTGTCCATCAACTGTGTTTTATGCAATTTTCACCCCGAGTAGGCTGGGTATGCTCAGACGTGAGTCCCAGGCACTCCACACCACTGGAGTCAAGCTATCCAGGCTGAATGAAGGCTGATAGCCAGAAACCGGTCCTTGGATGCTTGATTCCAGTCTGGGAAAGACATGGCTTGGTAGTTCGGACTGGACTGTTCCCATGAGGCACAGGGTCAGAGCTGATTTGCATATAGCCAGTGTCTAACCCAGGGTGGTGTGGAGTGCAAAAAAAAACCAATGGATTTAGGCCCAGATCCTTGTACTGGGGTGAATGTATGACATTGTTCTACATTCTGTCCATCAACTGTGTTTTTTGCAATTTTCACCCCGAGTGGGCTGGGTATGCTCAGACGTGAGTCCCAGGCTCTCCACACCACTGGAGTCAAGCTATCCAGGCTGAATGAAGGCTGATAGCCAGAAACCGGTCCTTGGATGCTTGATTCCGGTCTGGGAAAGACATGGCTTGGTAGTTCGGACTGGACTGTTCCCATGAGGCACAGGGTCAGAGCTGATTTGCATATAGCCAGTGTCTAACCCATGGTGGTGTGGAGTGCAAAAAAACGATGGATTTAGGCCCAGATCCTTGTACTGGGGTGAATGTATGACATTGTTCTACATTCTGTCCATCAACTGTGTTTTTTGCAATTTTCACCCCGAGTGGGCTGGGTATGCTCAGACGTGAGTCCCAGGCTCTCCACACCACTGGAGTCAAGCTATCCAGGCTGAATGAAGGCTGATAGCCAGAAACCGGTCCTTGGATGCTTGATTCCGGTCTGGGAAAGACATGGCTTGGTAGTTCGGACTGGACTGTTCCCATGAGGCACAGGCTCAGAGCTGATTTGCATATAGCCAGGGTCTAACCCAGGGTGGTGTGGAGTGCAAAAAAACTATGGATTTAGGCCCAGATCCTTGTACTGGGGTGAATGTATGACATTGTTCGACATTCTGTCCATCAAGTGTGTTTTTTGCAATTTTCACCCCGAGTAGGCTGGGTATGCTCAGACGTGAGTCCCAGGCTCTCCACACCACTGAAGTCAAGCTATCCAGGCTGAATGAAGGCTGATAGCCAGAAACCGGTCCTTGGATGCTTGATTCCGGTCTGGGAAAGACATGGCTTGGTAGTTCGGACTGGACTGTTCCCATGAGGCACAGGGTCGGAGCTGATTTGCATATGGCCAGTGTCTAACCCAGGGTGGTGTGGAGTGCAAAAAAACGATGGATTTAGGCCCAGATCCTTGTACTGGGGTGAATGTATGACATTGTTCTACATTCTGTCCATCAACTGTGTTTTTTGCAATTTTCACCCCGAGTGGGCTGGGTATGCTCAGACGTGAGTCCCAGGCTCTCCACACCACTGGAGTCAAGCTATCCAGGCTGAATGAAGGCTGATAACCAGAAACCGGTCCTTGGATGCTTGATTCCGGTCTGGGAAAGACATGGCTTGGTAGTTCGGACTGGACTGTTCCCATTAGGCACAGGGTCAGAGCTGATTTGCATATGGCCAGTGTCTAACCCAGGGTGGTGTGGAGTGCAAAAAAACGATGTATTTAGGCCCAGATCCTTGTACTGGGGTGAATGTATGACATTGTTCTACATTCTGTCCATCAACTGTGTTTTTTGCAATTTTCACCCCGAGTGGGCTGGGTATGCTCAGACGTGAGTCCCAGGCTCTCCACACCACTGGAGTCAAGCTATCCAGGCTGAATGAAGGCTGATAGCCAGAAACCGGTCCTTGGATGCTTGATTCCGGTCTGGGAAAGACATGGCTTGGTAGTTCGGACTGGACTGTTCCCATGAGGCACAGGGTCAGAGCTGATTTGCATATAGCCAGTGTCTAACCCATGGTGGTGTGGAGTGCAAAAAAACGATGGATTTAGGCCCAGATCCTTGTACTGGGGTGAATGTATGACATTGTTCTACATTCTGTCCATCAACTGTGTTTTTTGCAATTTTCACCCCGAGTGGGCTGGGTATGCTCAGACGTGAGTCCCAGGCTCTCCACACCACTGGAGTCAAGCTATCCAGGCTGAATGAAGGCTGATAGCCAGAAACCGGTCCTTGGATGCTTGATTCCGGTCTGGGAAAGACATGGCTTGGTAGTTCGGACTGGACTGTTCCCATGAGGCACAGGCTCAGAGCTGATTTGCATATAGCCAGGGTCTAACCCAGGGTGGTGTGGAGTGCAAAAAAACTATGGAATATAGGCCCAGATCCTTGTACTGGGGTGAATGTATGACATTGTTCGACATTCTGTCCATCAACTGTGTTTTTTTTTAATTTTCACCCCGAGTAGGCTGGGTATGCTCAGACGTGAGTCCCAGGCTCTCCACACCACTGGAGTCAAGCTATCCAGGCTGAATGAAGGCTGATAGCCAGAAACCGGTCCTTGGATGCTTGATTCCGGTCTGGGAAAGACATGGCTTGGTAGTTCGGACTGGACTGTTCCCATGAGGCACAGGCTCAGAGCTGATTTGCATATAGCCAGGGTCTAACCCAGGGTGGTTTGGAGTGCAAAAAAACTATGGATTTAGGCCCAGATCCTTGTACTGGGGTGAATGTATGTCATTGTTCGACATTCTGTCCATCAACTGTGTTTTTTGCAATTTTCACCCCGAGTAGGCTGGGTATGCTCAGACGTGAGTCCCAGGCTCTCCACACCACTGGAGTCAAGCTATCCAGGCTGAATGAAGGCTGATAGCCAGAAACCGGTCCTTGGATGCTTGATTCCGGTCTGGGAAAGACATGGCTTGGTAGTTCGGACTGGACTGTTCCCATGAGGCACAGGGTCAGAGCTGATTTGCATATAGCCAGGGTCTAACCCAGGGTGGTGTGGAGTGCAAAAAAACGATGGATTTAGGCCCAGATCCTTGTACTGGGGTGAATGTATGACATTGTTCTACATTCTGTCCATCAACTGTGTTTTATGCAATTTTCACCCCGAGTAGGCTGGGTATGCTCAGACGTGAGTCCCAGGCACTCCACACCACTGGAGTCAAGCTATCCAGGCTGAATGAAGGCTGATAGCCAGATACCGGTCCTTGGATGCTTGATTCCAGTCTGGGAAAGACATGGCTTGGTAGTTCGGACTGGACTGTTCCCATGAGGCACAGGGTCAGAGCTGATTTGCATATAGCCAGTGTCTAACCCAGGGTGGTGTGGAGTGCAAAAAAACGATGGATTTAGGCCCAGATCCTTGTACTGGGGTGAATGTATGACATTGTTCTAAATTCGTCCATCAACTGTGTTTTTTGCAATTTTCACCCCGAGTGGGCTGGGTATGCTCAGACGTGAATCCCAGGCTCTCCACACCACTGGAGTCAAGCTATCCAGGCTGAATGAAGGCTGATAGCCAGAAACCGGTCCTTGGATGCTTGATTCCGGTCTGGGAAAGACATGGCTTGGTAGTTCGGACTGGACTGTTCCCATGAGGCACAGGGTCAGAGCTGATTTGCATATAGCCAGTGTCTAACCCAGGGTGGTGTGGAGTGCAAAAAAACGATGGATTTAGGCCCAGATCCTTGTACTGGGGTGAATGTATGACATTGTTCTACATTCTGTCCATCAACTGTGTTTTTTGCAATTTTCACCCCGAGTGGGCTGGGTATGCTCAGACGTGAGTCCCAGGCACTCCACACCACTGGAGTCAAGCTATCCAGGCTGAATGAAGGCTGATAGCCAGATACCGGTCCTTGGATGCTTGATTCCAGTCTGGGAAAGACATGGCTTGGTAGTTCGGACTGGACTGTTCCCATGAGGCACAGGGTCAGAGCTGATTTGCATATAGCCAGTGTCTAACCCAGGGTGGTGTGGAGTGCAAAAAAACGATGGATTTAGGCCCAGATCCTTGTACTGGGGTGAATGTATGACATTGTTCTAAATTCGTCCATCAACTGTGTTTTTTGCAATTTTCACCCCGAGTGGGCTGGGTATGCTCAGACGTGAATCCCAGGCTCTCCACACCACTGGAGTCAAGCTATCCAGGCTGAATGAAGGCTGATAGCCAGAAACCGGTCCTTGGATGCTTGATTCCGGTCTGGGAAAGACATGGCTTGGTAGTTCGGACTGGACTGTTCCCATGAGGCACAGGGTCAGAGCTGATTTGCATATAGCCAGTGTCTAACCCAGGGTGGTGTGGAGTGCAAAAAAACGATGGATTTAGGCCCAGATCCTTGTACTGGGGTGAATGTATGACATTGTTCTACATTCTGTCCATCAACTGTGTTTTTTGCAATTTTCACCCCGAGTGGGCTGGGTATGCTCAGACGTGAGTCCCAGGCTCTCCACACCACTGGAGTCAAGCTATCCAGGCTGAATGAAGGCTGATAGCCAGAAACCGGTCCATGGATGCTTGATTCCGGTCTGGGAACGACATGGCTTGGTAGTTCGGACTGGACTGTTCCCATGAGGCACCGGGTCAGAGCTGATTTGCATATAGCCAGTGTCTAACCCAGGGTGGTGTGGAGTGCAAAAAAATGATGGATTTAGGCCCAGATGCTTGTACTGGGGTGAATGTATGACATTGTTCTACATTCTGTCCATCAACTGTGTTTTTTGCATTTTTTCACCCCGAGTGGGCTGGGTATGCTCAGACGTGAGTCCCAGGCTCTCCACACCACTGGAGTCAAGCTATCCAGGCTGAATGAAGGCTGATAGCCAGAAACCGGTCCTTGGATGCTTGATTCCGGTCTGGGAAAGACATGGCTTGGTAGTTCGGACTGGACTGTTCCCATGAAGCACAGGGTCAGAGCTGATTTGCATATAGCCAGTGTCTAACCCAGGGTGGTGTGGAGTGCAAAAAAACAATGGATTTAGGCCCAGATCCTTGTACTGGGGTGAATGTATGACATTGTTCTACATTCTGTCCATCAACTGTGTTTTTTGCAATTTTCACCCCGAGTGGGCTGGGTATGCTCAGACGTGAGTCCCAGGCTCTCCACACCACTGGAGTCAAGCTATCCAGGCTGAATGAAGGCTGATTGCCAGAAACCGGTCCTTGGATGCTTGATTCCGGTCTGGGAAAGACATGGCTTGGTAGTTCGTACTGGACTGTTCCCATGAGGCACAGGTTCAGAGCTGATTTGCATATAGCCAGGGTCTAACCCAGGGTGGTGTGGAGTGCAAAAAAACTATGGATTTAGGCCCAGATCCTTGTACTGGGGTGAATGTATGACATTGTTCTACATTCTGTCCATCAACTGTGTTTTTTGCAATTTTCACCCCGAGTGCGCTGGGTATGCTCAGACGAGAGTCCCAGGCTCTCCACACCACTGGAGTCAAGCTATCCAGGCTGAATGAAGGCTGATAGCCAGAAACCGGTCCTTGGATGCTTGATTCCGGTCTGGGAAAGACATGGCTTGGTAGTTCGGACTGGACTGTTCCCATGAGGCACAGGGTCGGAGCTGATTTGCATATAGCCAGTGTATAACCCAGGGTGGTGTGGAGTGCAAAAAAACGATGGATTTAGGCCCAGATCCTTGTACTGGGGTGAATGTATGACATTGTTCTACATTCTGTCCATCAACTATGTTTTTTGCAATTTTCACCCCGAGTGGGCTGGGTATGCTCAGACGTGAGTCCCAGGCTCTCCACACCACTGGAGTCAAGCTATCCAGGCTGAATGAAGGCTGATAACCAAAAACCGGTCCTTGGATGCTTGATTCCGGTCTGGGAAAGACATGGCTTGGTAGTTCGGACTGGACTGTTCCCATTAGGCACAGGGTCAGAGCTGATTTGCATATAGCCAGTGTCTAACCCAGGGTGGTGTGAAGTGCAAAAAAACGATGGATTTAGGCCCAGATCCTTGTACTGGGGTGAATGTATGACATTGTTCTACATTCTGTCCATCAACTGTGTTCTTTGCAATTTTCACCCCGAGTGGGCTGGGTATGCTCAGACGTGAGTCCCAGGCTCTCCACCCCACTGGAGTCAAGCTATCCAGGCTGAATGAAGGCTGATAGCCAGAAACCGGTCCTTGGATGCTTGATTCCGGTCTGGGAAAGACATGGCTTGGTAGTTCGGACTGGACTGTTCCCATGAGGCACAGGGTCAGAGCTGATTTGCATAAAGCCAGTGTCTAACCCAGGGTGGTGTGGAGTGCAAAAAAAACGATGGATTTAGGCCCAGATCCTTGTACTGGGGTGAATGTATGACATTGTTCTAAATTCTGTCCATCAACTGGGTTTTTTGCAATTTTCACCCCGAGTGGGCAGGGTATGCTCAAACGTGAGTCCCAGGCTCTCCACACCACTGGAGTCAAGCTATCCAGGCTGAATGAAGGCTGATAGCCAGAAACTGGTCCTTGGATGCTTGATTCCGGTCTGGGAAAGACATGGCTTGGTAGTTCGGACTGGACTGTTCCCATGAGGCACAGGGTCAGAGCTGATTTGCATATAGCCAGTGTCTAACCCAGGGTGGTGTGGAGTGCAAAAAAACGATGGATTTAGGCCCAGATCCTTGTACTGGGGTGAATGTATGACATTGTTCTACATTCTGTCCATCAACTGTGTTTTTTGCAATTTTCACCCCAAGTGGGCTGGGTATGCTCAGACGTGAGTCCCAGGCTCTCCACACCACTGGAGTCAAGCTATCCAGGCTGAATGAAGGCTGATAGCCAGAAACCGGTCCTTGGATGCTTGATTCCGGTCTGGGAACGACATGGCTTGGTAGTTCGGACTGGACTGTTCCCATGAGGCACAGGGTCAGAGCTGATTTGCATATAGCCAGTGTCTAACCCAGGGTGGTGTGGAGTGCACAAAAATGATAGATTTAGGCCCAGATCCTTGTACTGGGGTGAATGTATGACATTGTTCTACATTCTGTCCATCAACTGTGTGTTTTGCAATTTTCACCCCGAGTGGGCTGGGTATGCTCAGACGTGAGTCCCAGGCTCTCCACACCACTGGAGTCAAGCTATCCAGGCTGAATGAAGGCTGATAGCCAGAAACCGGTCCTTGGATGCTTGATTCCGGTCTGGGAAAGACATGGCTTGGTAGTTCGGACTGGACTGTTCCCATGAGGCACAGGGTCGGAGCTGATTTGCATATAGCCAGTGTCTAACCCAGGGTGGTGTGGAGTGCAAACAAACGATGGATTTAGGCCCAGATCCTTGTACTTGGGTGAATGTATGACATTGTTCTACATTCTGTCCATCAACTGTGTTTTTTGCAATTTTCACCCCGAGTGGGCTGGGTATGCTCAGACGTGAGTCCCAGGCTCTCCACACCACTGGAGTCAAGCTATCCAGGCTGAATGAAGGCTGATAGCCAGAAACTGGTCCTTGGATGCTTGATTCCGGTCTGGGAAAGACATGGCTTGGTAGTTCGGACTGGACTGTTCCCATGAGGCACAGGGTTAGAGCTGATTTGCATATAGCCAGTGTCTAACCCAGGGTGGTGTGGAGTGCAAAAAAAGCGATGGATTTAGGCCCAGATCTTTGTACTGGGGTGAATGTATGACATTGTTCTACATTCTGTCCATCAACTGTGTTTTTTGCAATTTTCACCCCGATTGGGCTGGGTATGCTCAGACGTGAGTCCCAGGCTCTCCACACCACTGGAGTCAAGCTATCCAGGCTGAATGAAGGCTGATAGCCAGAAACCGGTCCTTGGATGCTTGATTCCGGTCTGGGAAAGACATGGCTTGGTAGTTCGGACTGGACTGTTCCCATGAGGCACAGTGTCAGAGCTGATTTGCATATAGCCAGTGTCTAACCCAGGGTGGTGTGGAGTGCAAAAAAACGATGGATTTAGGCCCAGATCCTTGTACTGGGGTGAATGTATGACATTGTTCTACATTCTGTCCATCAACTGTGTTTTTTGCAATTTTCACCCCGAGTGGGCTGGGTATGCTCAGACTTGAGTCCCAGGCTCTCCACACCACTGGAGTCAAGCTATCCAGGCTGAATGAAGGCTGATAGCCAGAAACTGGTCCTTGGATGCTTGATTCCGGTCTGGGAAAGACATGGCTTGCCTGTTCGGACTGGACTGTTCCCATGTGGCACAGGGTCAGAGCTGATTTGCATATAGCCAGTGTCTAACCCAGGGTGGTGTGGAGTGCAAAAAAACGATGGATGTAGGCCCAGATCCTTGTACTGGGGTGAATGTATGACATTGTTCTACATTCTGTCCATCAACTGTGTTTTTTGCAATTTTCACCCTGAGTGGGCTGGGTATGCTCAGACGTGAGTCCCAGGCTCTCCACACCACTGGAGTCAAGCTATCCAGGCTGAATGAAGGTTGATAGCCAGAAACCGGTCCTTGGATGCTTGATTCCGGTCTGGGAAAGACATGGCTTGGTAGTTCGGACTGGACTGTTCCCATGAGGCACAGGGTCAGAGCTGATTTGCATATAGCCAGTGTCTAACCCAGGGTGGTGTGGAGTGCAAAAAAACGATTGATTTAGGCCCAGATCCTTGTACTGGGGTGAATGTATGACATTGTTCTACATTCTGTCCATCAACTGTGTTTTTTGCAATTTTCACCCCGAGTGGGCTGGGTATGCTCAGACGTGAGTCCCAGGCTCTCCACACCACTGGAGTCAAGCTATCCAGGCTGAATGAAGGCTGATAGCCAGAAACCGGTCCATGGATGCTTGATTCCGGTCTGGGAACGACATGGCTTGGTAGTTCGGACTGGACTGTTCCCATCAGGCACCGGGTCAGAGCTGATTTGCATATAGCCAGTGTCTAACCCAGGGTGGTGTGGAGTGCAAAAAAATGATGGATTTAGGCCCAGATGCTTGTACTGGGGTGAATGTATGACATTGTTCTACATTCTGTCCATCAACTGTGTTTTTTGCATTTTTTCACCCCGAGTGGGCTGGGTATGCTCAGACGTGAGTCCCAGGCTCTCCACACCACTGGAGTCAAGCTATCCAGGCTGAATGAAGGCTGATAGCCAGAAACCGGTCCTTGGATGCTTGATTCCGGTCTGGGAAAGACATGGCTTGGTAGTTCGGACTGGACTGTTCCCATGAAGCACAGGGTCAGAGCTGATTTGCATATAGCCAGTGTCTAACCCAGGGTGGTGTGGAGTGCAAAAAAACAATGGATTTAGGCCCAGATCCTTGTACTGGGGTGAATGTATGACATTGTTCTACATTCTGTCCATCAACTGTGTTTTTTGCAATTTTCACCCCGAGTGGGCTGGGTATGCTCAGACGTGAGTCCCAGGCTCTCCACACCACTGGAGTCAAGCTATCCAGGCTGAATGAAGGCTGATTGCCAGAAACCGGTCCTTGGATGCTTGATTCCGGTCTGGGAAAGACATGGCTTGGTAGTTCGGACTGGACTGTTCCCATGAGGCACAGGTTCAGAGCTGTTTTGCATATAGCCAGGGTCTAACCCAGGGTGGTGTGGAGTGCAAAAAAACTATGGATTTAGGCCCAGATCCTTGTACTGGGGTGAATGTATGACATTGTTCTACATTCTGTCCATCAACTGTGTTTTTTGCAATTTTCACCCCGAGTGGGCTGGGTATGCTCAGACGAGAGTCCCAGGCTCTCCACACCACTGGAGTCAAGCTATCCAGGCTGAATGAAGGCTGATAGCCAGAAACCGGTCCTTGGATGCTTGATTCCGGTCTGGGAAAGACATGGCTTGGTAGTTCGGACTGGACTGTTCCCATGAGGCACAGGGTCGGAGCTGATTTGCATATAGCCAGTGTATAACCCAGGGTGGTGTGGAGTGCAAAAAAAGGATGGATTTAGGCCCAGATCCTTGTACTGGGGTGAATGTATGACATTGTTCTACATTCTGTCCATCAACTATGTTTTTTGCAATTTTCACCCCGAGTGGGCTGGGTATGCTCAGACGTGAGTCCCAGGCTCTCCACACCACTGGAGTCAAGCTATCCAGGCTGAATGAAGGCTGATAACCAAAAACCGGTCCTTGGATGCTTGATTCCGGTCTGGGAAAGACATGGCTTGGTAGTTCGGACTGGACTGTTCCCATTAGGCACAGGGTCAGAGCTGATTTGCATATAGCCAGTGTCTAACCCAGGGTGGTGTGAAGTGCAAAAAAACGATGGATTTAGGCCCAGATCCTTGTACTGGGGTGAATGTATGACATTGTTCTACATTCTGTCCATCAACTGTGTTCTTTGCAATTTTCACCCCGAGTGGGCTGGGTATGCTCAGACGTGAGTCCCAGGCTCTCCACCCCACTGGAGTCAAGCTATCCAGGCTGAATGAAGGCTGATAGCCAGAAACCGGTCCTTGGATGCTTGATTCCGGTCTGGGAAAGACATGGCTTGGTAGATCGGACTGGACTGTTCCCATGAGGCACAGGGTCAGAGCTGATTTGCATATAGCCAGGGTCTCACCCAGGGTGGTGTGGAGTGCAAACAAACTATGGATTTAGGCCCAGATCCTTGTACTGGGGTGAATGTATGACATTGTTCTACATTCTGTCCATCAACTGTGTTTTTTGCAATTTTCACCCTGAGTAGGCTGGGTATGCTCAGACGTGAGTCCCAGGCTCTCCACACCACTGGAGTCAAGCTATCCAGGCTGAATGAAGGCTGATAGCCAGAAACCGGTCCTTGGATGCTTGATTCCGGTCTGGGAAAGACATGGCTTGGTAGTTCGGACTGGACTGTTCCCATGAGGCACAGTGTCAGAGCTGATTTGCATATAGCCAGTGTCTAACCCAGGGGGGTGTGGAGTGCAAAAAAACGATGGATTTAGGCCCAGATCCTTGTACTGGGGTGAATGTATGACATTGTTCTACATTCTGTCCATCAACTGTGTTTTATGCAATTTTCACCCCGAGTAGGCTGGGTATGCTCAGACGTGAGTCCCAGGCACTCCACACCACTGGAGTCAAGCTATCCAGGCTGAATGAAGGCTGATAGCCAGAAACCGGTCCTTGGATGCTTGATTCCAGTCTGGGAAAGACATGGCTTGGTAGTTCGGACTGGACTGTTCCCATGAGGCACAGGGTCAGAGCTGATTTGCATATAGCAAGTGTCTAACCCAGGGTGGTGTGGAGTGCAAAAAAAACCCAATGGATTTAGGCCCAGATCCTTGTACTGGGGTGAATGTATGACATTGTTCTACATTCTGTCCATCAACTGTGTTTTTTGCAATTTTCACCCCGAGTGGGCTGGGTATGCTCAGACGTGAGTCCCAGGCTCTCCACACCACTGGAGTCAAGCTATCCAGGCTGAATGAAGGCTGATAGCCAGAAACCGGTCCTTGGATGCTTGATTCCGGTCTGGGAAAGACATGGCTTGGTAGTTCGGACTGGACTGTTCCCATGAGGCACAGGCTCAGAGCTGATTTGCATATAGCCAGGGTCTAACCCAGGGTGGTGTGGAGTGCAAAAAAACTATGGATTTAGGCCCAGATCCTTGTACTGGGGTGAATGTATGACATTGTTCGACATTCTGTCCATCAAGTGTGTTTTTTGCAATTTTCACCCCGAGTAGGCTGGGTATGCTCAGACGTGAGTCCCAGGCTCTCCACACCACTGAAGTCAAGCTATCCAGGCTGAATGAAGGCTGATAGCCAGAAACCGGTCCTTGGATGCTTGATTCCGGTCTGGGAAAGACATGGCTTGGTAGTTCGGACTGGACTGTTCCCATGAGGCACAGGGTCGGAGCTGATTTGCATATGGCCAGTGTCTAACCCAGGGTGGTGTGGAGTGCAAAAAAACGATGGATTTAGGCCCAGATCCTTGTACTGGGGTGAATGTATGACATTGTTCTACATTCTGTCCATCAACTGTGTTTTTTGCAATTTTCACCCCGAGTGGGCTGGGTATGCTCAGACGTGAGTCCCAGGCTCTCCACACCACTGGAGTCAAGCTATCCAGGCTGAATGAAGGCTGATAACCAGAAACCGGTCCTTGGATGCTTGATTCCGGTCTGGGAAAGACATGGCTTGGTAGTTCGGACTGGACTGTTCCCATTAGGCACAGGGTCAGTGCTGATTTGCATATAGCCAGTGTCTAACCCAGGGTGGTGTGAAGTGCAAAAAAACGATGGATTTAGGCCCAGATCCTTGTACTGGGGTGAATGTATGACATTGTTCTACATTCTGTCCATCAACTGTGTTCTTTGCAATTTTCACCCCGATTGGGCTGGGTATGCTCAGACGTGAGTCCCAGGCTCTCCACCCCACTGGAGTCAAGATATCCAGGCTGAATGAAGGCTGATAGCCAGAAACCGGTCCTTGGATGCTTGATTCCGGTCTGGGAAAGACATGGCTTGGTAGTTCGGACTGGACTGTTCCCATGAGGCACAGGGTCAGAGCTGATTTGCATATAGCCAGTGTCTAACCCAGGGTGGTGTGGAGTGCAAAAAAACGATGGATTTAGGCCCAGATCCTTGTACTGGGGTGAATGTATGACATTGTTCTAAATTCGTCCATCAACTGTGTTTTTTGCAATTTTCACCCCGAGTGGGCTGGGTATGCTCAGACGTGAATCCCAGGCTCTCCACACCACTGGAGTCAAGCTATCCAGGCTGAATGAAGGCTGATAGCCAGAAACCGGTCCTTGGATGCTTGATTCCGGTCTGGGAAAGACATGGCTTGGTAGTTCGGACTGGACTGTTCCCATGAGGCACAGGGTCAGAGCTGATTTGCATATAGCCAGTGTCTAACCCAGGGTGGTGTGGAGTGCAAAAAAACGATGGATTTAGGCCCAGATCCTTGTACTGGGGTGAATGTATGACATTGTTCTACATTCTGTCCATCAACTGTGTTTTTTGCAATTTTCACCCCGAGTGGGCTGGGTATGCTCAGACGTGAGTCCCAGGCTCTCCACACCACTGGAGTCAAGCTATCCAGGCTTAATGAAGGCTGATAGCCAGAAACCGGTCCATGGATGCTTGATTCCGGTCTGGGAACGACATGGCTTGGTAGTTCGGACTGGACTGTTCCCATGAGGCACCGGGTCAGAGCTGATTTGCATATAGCCAGTGTCTAACCCAGGGTGGTGTGGAGTGCAAAAAAATGATGGATTTAGGCCCAGATGCTTGTACTGGGGTGAATGTATGACATTGTTCTACATTCTGTCCATCAACTGTGTTTTTTGCATTTTTTCACCCCGAGTGGGCTGGGTATGCTCAGACGTGAGTCCCAGGCTCTCCACACCACTGGAGTCAAGCTATCCAGGCTGAATGAAGGCTGATAGCCAGAAACCGGTCCTTGGATGCTTGATTCCGGTCTGGGAAAGACATGGCTTGGTAGTTCGGACTGGACTGTTCCCATGAAGCACAGGGTCAGAGCTGATTTGCATATAGCCAGTGTCTAACCCAGGGTGGGGTGGAGTGCAAAAAAACAATGGATTTAGGCCCAGATCCTTGTACTGGGGTGAATGTATGACATTGTTCTACATTCTGTCCATCAACTGTGTTTTTTGCAATTTTCACCCCGAGTGGGCTGGGTATGCTCAGACGTGAGTCCCAGGCTCTCCACACCACTGGAGTCAAGCTATCCAGGCTGAATGAAGGCTGATTGCCAGAAACCGGTCCTTGGATGCTTGATTCCAAAGCGATCTTACCATCCCTCGCTTTAAAAAGCAGAGGTCGGGCGGAGTGAGATTCGCTGTCCTGGCCCCAACGTTTTGGAACTCCCTCCCAATCGCTCTACGCACCTCCCTTTCGTATTCCCTGTTCCGTAAAAATCTTAAAACTTTCCTGTTCACTCAAGCCTTCCCCTAAATCCGTTGCCGCTGCCATCCACTGATCTTTCACTAGCGCCATGAAACCGTTGGGTAAGCGTGCGCTGTACAAATGTTTTTAAATTCAAATTCAAAAATTCCGGTCTGGGAAAGACATGGCTTGGTAGTTCGTACTGGACTGTTCCCATGAGGCACAGGTTCAGAGCTGATTTGCATATAGCCAGGGTCTAACCCAGGGTGGTGTGGAGTGCAAAAAAACTATGGATTTAGGCCCAGATCCTTGTACTGGGGTGAATGTATGACATTGTTCTACATTCTGTCCATCAACTGTGTTTTTTGCAATTTTCACCCCGAGTGGGCTGGGTATGCTCAGACGAGAGTCCCAGGCTCTCCACACCACTGGAGTCAAGCTATCCAGGCTGAATGAAGGCTGATAGCCAGAAACCGGTCCTTGGATGCTTGATTCCGGTCTGGGAAAGACATGGCTTGGTAGTTCGGACTGGACTGTTCCCATGAGGCACAGGGTCGGAGCTGATTTGCATATAGCCAGTGTATAACCCAGGGTGGTGTGGAGTGCAAAAAAACGATGGATTTAGGCCCAGATCCTTGTACTGGGGTGAATGTATGACATTGTTCTACATTCTGTCCATCAACTATGTTTTTTGCAATTTTCACCCCGAGTGGGCTGGGTATGCTCAGACGTGAGTCCCAGGCTCTCCACACCACTGGAGTCAAGCTATCCAGGCTGAATGAAGGCTGATAACCAAAAACCGGTCCTTGGATGCTTGATTCCGGTCTGGGAAAGACATGGCTTGGTAGTTCGGACTGGACTGTTCCCATTAGGCACAGGGTCAGAGCTGATTTGCATATAGCCAGTGTCTAACCCAGGGTGGTGTGAAGTGCAATAAAACGATGGATTTAGGCCCAGATCCTTGTACTGGGGTGAATGTATGACATTGTTCTACATTCTGTCCATCAACTGTGTTCTTTGCAATTTTCACCCCGAGTGGGCTGGGTATGCTCAGACGTGAGTCCCAGGCTCTCCACCCCACTGGAGTCAAGCTATCCAGGCTGAATGAAGGCTGATAGCCAGAAACCGGTCCTTGGATGCTTGATTCCGGTCTGGGAAAGACATGGCTTGGTAGTTCGGACTGGACTGTTCCCATGAGGCACAGGGTCAGAGCTGATTTGCATAAAGCCAGTGTCTAACCCAGGGTGGTGTGGAGTGCAAAAAAAACGATGGATTTAGGCCCAGATCCTTGTACTGGGGTGAATGTATGACATTGTTCTAAATTCTGTCCATCAACTGGGTTTTTTGCAATTTTCACCCCGAGTGGGCAGGGTATGCTCAAACGTGAGTCCCAGGCTCTCCACACCACTGGAGTCAAGCTATCCAGGCTGAATGAAGGCTGATAGCCAGAAACTGGTCCTTGGATGCTTGATTCCGGTCTGGGAAAGACATGGCTTGGTAGTTCGGACTGGACTGTTCCCATGAGGCACAGGGTCAGAGCTGATTTGCATATAGCCAGTGTCTAACCCAGGGTGGTGTGGAGTGCAAAAAAACGATGGATTTAGGCCCAGATCCTTGTACTGGGGTGAATGTATGACATTGTTCTACATTCTGTCCATCAACTGTGTTTTTTGCAATTATCACCCCAAGTGGGCTGGGTATGCTCAGACGTGAGTCCCAGGCTCTCCACACCACTGGAGTCAAGCTATCCAGGCTGAATGAAGGCTGATAGCCAGAAACCGGTCCTTGGATGCTTGATTCCGGTCTGGGAACGACATGGCTTGGTAGTTCGGACTGGACTGTTCCCATGAGGCACAGGGTCAGAGCTGATTTGCATATAGCCAGTGTCTAACCCAGGGTGGTGTGGAGTGCAAAAAAACGATGGATTTAGGCCCAGATCCTTGTACTGGGGTGAATGTATGACATTGTTCTACATTCTGTCCATCAACTGTGTTTTTTGCAATTTTCACCCCGAGTGGGCTGGGTATGCTCAGACGTGAGTCCCAGGCTCTCCACACCACTGGAGTCAAGCTATCCAGGCTGAATGAAGGCTGCTGGCCAGAAACTGGTCCTTGGATGCTTGATTCCGGTCTGGGAAAGACATGGCTTGGTAGTTCGGACTGGACTGTTCCCATGAGGCACAGGGTCAGAGCTGATTTGCATATAGCCAGTGTCTAACCCAGGGTGGTGTGGAGTGCAAAAAAACGATGGATTTAGACCCAGATCCTTGTACTGGGGTGAATGTATGACATTGTTCTACATTCTGTCCATCAACTGTGTTTTTTGCAATTTTCACCCCGAGTGGGCTGGGTATGCTCAGACGTGAGTCCCAGGCTCTCCACACCACTGGAGTCAAGCTATCCAGGCAGAATGAAGGCTGATAGCCAGAAACCGGTCCTTGGATGCTTGATTCCGGTCTGGGAAAGACATGGCTTGGTAGTTCGGACTGGACTGTTCCCATGAGGCACAGGGTCAGAGCTGATTTGCATATAGCCAGTGTCTAACCCAGGGTGGTGTGGAGTGCAAAAAAATGATTGATTTAGGCCCAGATCCTTGTACTGGGGTGAATGTATGACATTGTTCTACATTCTGTCCATCAACTGTGTGTTTTGCAATTTTCACCCCGAGTGGGCTGGGTATGCTCAGACGTGAGTCCCAGGCTCTCCACACCACTGGAGTCAAGCTATCCAGGCTGAATGAAGGCTGATAGCCAGAAACCGGTCCTTGGATGCTTGATTCCGGTCTGGGAAAGACATGGCTTGGTAGTTCGGACTGGACTGTTCCCATGAGGCACAGGGTCGGAGCTGATTTGCATATAGCCAGTGTCTAACCCAGGGTGGTGTGGAGTGCAAACAAACAATGGATTTAGGCCCAGATCCTTGTACTGGGGTGAATGTATGACATTGTTCTACATTCTGTCCATCAACTGTGTTTTTTGCAATTTTCACCCCGAGTGGGCTGGGTATGCTCAGACGTGAGTCCCAGGCTCTCCACACCACTGGAGTCAAGCTATCCAGGCTGAATGAAGGCTGATAGCCAGAAACTGGTCCTTGGATGCTTGATTCCGGTCTGGGAAAGACATGGCTTGGTAGTTCGGACTGGACTGTTCCCATGAGGCACAGGGTTAGAGCTGATTTGCATATAGCCAGTGTCTAACCCAGGGTGGTGTGGAGTGCAAAAAAATGATGGATTTAGGCCCAGATCTTTGTACTGGGGTGAATGTATGACATTGTTCTACATTCTGTCCATCAACTGTGTTTTTTGCAATTTTCACCCCGAGTGGGCTGGGTATGCTCAGACGTGAGTCCCAGGCTCTCCACACCACTGGAGTCAAGCTATCCAGGCTGAATGAAGGCTGATAGCCAGAAACCGGTCCTTGGATGCTTGATTCCGGTCTGGGAAAGACATGGCTTGGTAGTTCGGACTGGACTGTTCCCATGAGGCACAGTGTCAGAGCTGATTTGCATATAGCCAGTGTCTAACCCAGGGTGGTGTGGAGTGCAAAAAAACTATGGATTTAGGCCCAGATCCTTGTACTGGGGTGAATGTATGACATTGTTCTACATTCTGTCCATCAACTGTGTTTTTTGCAATTTTCACCCCGAGTGGGCTGGGTATGCTCAGACGTGAGTCCCAGGCTCTCCACACCACTGGAGTCAAGCTATCCAGGCTGAATGAAGGCTGATAGCCAGAAACTGGTCCTTGGATGCTTGATTCCGGTCTGGGAAAGACATGGCTTGCCTGTTCGGACTGGACTGTTCCCATGAGGCACAGGGTCAGAGCTGATTTACATATAGCCAGTGTCTAACCCAGGGTGGTGTGGAGTGCAAAAAAACGATGGATGTAGGCCCAGATCCTTGTACTGGGGTGAATGTATGACATTGTTCTACATTCTGTCCATCAACTGTGTTTTTTGCAATTTTCACCCTGAGTGGGCTGGGTATGCTCAGACGTGAGTCCCAGGCTCTCCACACCACTGGAGTCAAGCTATCCAGGCTGAATGAAGGTTGATAGCCAGAAACCGGTCCTTGGATGCTTGATTCCGGTCTGGGAAAGACATGGCTTGGTAGTTCAGGCTGGACTGTTCCCATGAGGCACAGGGTCGGAGCTGATTTGCATATAGCCAGTGTCTAACCCAGGGTGGTGTGGAGTGCAAAAAAACGATGGATTTAGGCCCAGATCCTTGTACTGGGGTGAATGTATGACATTGTTCTACATTCTGTCAATCAACTGTGTTTTTTGCAATGTTCACCCCGAGTGGGCTGGGTATGCTCAGACGTGAGTCCCAAGCTCTCCACACCACTGGAGTCAAGCTATCCAGGCTGAATGAAGGCTGATAACCAAAAACCGGTCCTTGGATGCTTGATTCCGGTCTGGGAAAGACATGGCTTGGTAGTTCGGACTGGACTGTTCCCATTAGGCACAGGGTCAGAGCTGATTTGCATATAGCCAGTGTCTAACCCAGGGTGGTGTGAAGTGCAAAAAAACGATGGATTTAGGCCCAGATCCTTGTACTGGGGTGAATGTATGACATTGTTCTACATTCTGTCCATCAACTGTGTTCTTTGCAATTTTCACCCCGAGTGGGCTGGGTATGCTCAGACGTGAGTCCCAGGCTCTCCACCCCACTGGAGTCAAGCTATCCAGGCTGAATGAAGGCTGATAGCCAGAAACCGGTCCTTGGATGCTTGATTCCGGTCTGGGAAAGACATGGCTTGGTAGTTCGGACTGGACTGTTCCCATGAGGCACAGGGTCAAAGCTGATTTGCATAAAGCCAGTGTCTAACCCAGGGTGATGTGGAGTGCAAAAAAACGATGGATTTAGGCCCAGATCCTTGTACTGGGGTGAATGTATGACATTGTTTTAAATTCTGTCCATCAACTGTGTTTTTTGCAATTTTCACCCCGAGTGGGCAGGGTATGCTCAGACGTGAGTCCCAGGCTCTCCACACCACTGGAGTCAAGCTATCCAGGCTGAATGAAGGCTGATAGCCAGAAACTGGTCCTTGGATGCTTGATTCCGGTCTGGGAAAGACATGGCTTGGTAGTTCGGACTGGACTGTTCCCATGAGGCACAGGGTCAGAGCTGATTTGCATATAGCCAGTGTCTAACCCAGGGTGGTGTGGAGTGCAAAAAAACGATGGATTTAGGCCCAGATCCTTGTACTGGGGTGAATGTATGACATTGTTCTACATTGTGTCCATCAACTGTGTTTTTTGCAATTTTCACCCCGAGTGGGCTGGGTATGCTCAGACGTGAGTCCCAGGGTCTCCACACCACTGGAGTCAAGCTATCCAGGCTGAATGAAGGCTGATAGCCAGAAACCCGTCCTTGGATGCTTGATTCCGGTCTGGGAACGACATGGCTTGGTAGTTCGGACTGGACTGTTCCCATGAGGCACAGGGTCAGAGCTGATTTGCATATAGCCAGTGTCTAACCCAGGGTGGTGTGGAGTGCAAAAAAATGATTGATTTAGGCCCAGATCCTTGTACTGGGGTGAATGTATGACATTGTTCTACATTCTGTCCATCAACTGTGTGTTTTGCAATTTTCACCCCGAGTGGGCTGGGTATGCTCAGACGTGAGTCCCAGGCTCTCCACACCACTGGAGTCAAGCTATCCAGGCTGAATGAAGGCTGATAGCCAGAAATCGGTCCTTGGATGCTTGATTCCGGTCTGGGAAAGACATGGCTTGGTAGTTCGGACTGGACTGTTCCCATGAGGCACAGGGTCGGAGCTGATTTGCATATAGCCAGTGTCTAACCCAGGGTGGTGTGGAGTGCAAAAAAACGATGGATTTAGGCCCAGATCCTTGTACTGGGGTGAATGTATGACATTGTTCTACATTCTGTCCATCAACTGTGTGTTTTGCAATTTTCACCCCGAGTGGGCTGGGTATGCTCAGACGTGAGTCCCAGGCTCTCCACACCACTGGAGTCAAGCTATCCAGGCTGAATGAAGGCTGATAGCCAGAAACCGGTCCTTGGATGCTTGATTCCGGTCTTGGAACGAAATGGCTTGGTAATTCGGACTGGACTGTTCCCATGAGGCACAGGGTCAGAGCTGATTTGCATATAGCCAGTGTCTAACCCATGGTGGTGTGGAGTGGGAAAAAAATGATGGATTTAGGCGCAGATCCTTGTACTGGGGTGAATGTATGACATTGTTGTACATTCTGCCATCAACTGTGTTTTTTGCAATTTTCACCCCGAGTGGGCTGGGTATGCTCAGACGTGAATCCCAGGCTCTCCACACCACTGGAGTCAAGCTATCCAGGCTGAATGAAGGCTGATAGCCAGAAACCGGTCCTTGGATGCTTGATTCCGGTCTGGGAAAGACATGGCTTGGTAGTTCGGACTGGACTGTTCCCATGAGGCACAGGGTCAGAGCTGATTTGCATATAGCCAGTGTCTAACCCAGGGTGGTGTGGAGTGCACAAAAATGATAGATTTAGGCCCAGATCCTTGTACTGAGGTGAATGTATGACATTGTTCTACATTCTGTCCATCAACTGTGTTTTTTGCAATTTTCACCCCGAGTGGGCTGGGTATGCTCAGACGTGAGTCCCAGGCTCTCCACACCACTGGAGTCAAGCTATCCAGGCTGAATGAAGGCTGCTGGCCAGAAACTGGTCCTTGGATGCTTGATTCCGGTCTGGGAAAGACATGGCTTGGTAGTTCGGACTGGACTGTTCCCATGAGGCACAGGGTCAGAGCTGATTTGCATATAGCCAGTGTCTAACCCAGGGTGGTGTGGAGTGCAAAAAAACGATGGATTTAGACCCAGATCCTTGTACTGGGGTGAATGTATGACATTGTTCTACATTCTGTCCATCAACTGTGTTTTTTGCAATTTTCACCCCGAGTGGGCTGGGTATGCTCAGACGTGAGTCCCAGGCTCTCCACACCACTGGAGTCAAGCTATCCAGGCAGAATGAAGGCTGATAGCCAGAAACCGGTCCTTGGATGCTTGATTCCGGTCTGGGAAAGACATGGCTTGGTAGTTCGGACTGGACTGTTCCCATGAGGCACAGGGTCAGAGCTGATTTGCATATAGCCAGTGTCTAACCCAGGGTGGTGTGGAGTGCAAAAAAATGATTGATTTAGGCCCAGATCCTTGTACTGGGGTGAATGTATGACATTGTTCTACATTCTGTCCATCAACTGTGTGTTTTGCAATTTTCACCCCGAGTGGGCTGGGTATGCTCAGACGTGAGTCCCAGGCTCTCCACACCACTGGAGTCAAGCTATCCAGGCTGAATGAAGGCTGATAGCCAGAAACCGGTCCTTGGATGCTTGATTCCGGTCTGGGAAAGACATGGCTTGGTAGTTCGGACTGGACTGTTCCCATGAGGCACAGGGTCGGAGCTGATTTGCATATAGCCAGTGTCTAACCCAGGGTGTTGTGGAGTGCAAACAAACGATGGATTTAGGCCCAGATCCTTGTACTGGGGTGAATGTATGACATTGTTCTACATTCTGTCCATCAACTGTGTTTTTTGCAATTTTCACCCCGAGTGGGCTGGGTATGCTCAGACGTGAGTCCCAGGCTCTCCACACCACTGGAGTCAAGCTATCCAGGCTGAATGAAGGCTGATAGCCAGAAACTGGTCCTTGGATGCTTGATTCCGGTCTGGGAAAGACATGGCTTGGTAGTTCGGACTGGACTGTTCCCATGAGGCACAGGGTCGGAGCTGATTTGCATATAGCCAGTGTCTAACCCAGGGTGGTGTGGAGTGCAAAAAAACGATGGATTTAGGCCCAGATCCTTGTACTGGGGTGAATGTATGACATTGTTCTACATTCTGTCCATCAACTGTGTGTTTTGCAATTTTCACCCCGAGTGGGCTGGGTATGCTCAGACGTGAGTCCCAGGCTCTCCACACCACTGGAGTCAAGCTATCCAGGCTGAATGAAGGCTGATAGCCAGAAACCGGTCCTTGGATGCTTGATTCCGGTCTTGGAACGACATGGCTTGGTAATTCGGACTGGACTGTTCCCATGAGGCACAGGGTCAGAGCTGATTTGCATATAGCCAGTGTCTAACCCATGGTGGTGTGGAGTGGGAAAAAAATGATGGATTTAGGCGCAGATCCTTGTACTGGGGTGAATGTATGACATTGTTGTACATTCTGCCATCAACTGTGTTTTTTGCAATTTTCACCCCGAGTGGGCTGGGTATGCTCAGACGTGAATCCCAGGCTCTCCACACCACTGGAGTCAAGCTATCCAGGCTGAATGAAGGCTGATAGCCAGAAACCGGTCCTTGGATGCTTGATTCCGGTCTGGGAAAGACATGGCTTGGTAGTTCGGACTGGACTGTTCCCATGAGGCACAGGGTCAGAGCTGATTTGCATATAGCCAGTGTCTAACCCAGGGTGGTGTGGAGTGCAAAAAAACGATGGATTTAGGCCCAGATCCTTGTACTGGGTTGAATGTATGACATTGTTCTACATTCTGTCCATCAACTGTGTTTTTTGCAATTTTCACCCCGAGTGGGCTGGGTATGCTCAGACGTGAGTCCCAGGCTCTCCACACCACTGGAGTCAAGCTATCCAGGCTGAATGAAGGCTGATAGCCAGAAACCGGTCCTTGGATGCTTGATTCCGGTCTGGGAAAGACATGGCTTGGTAGTTCGGACTGGACTGTTCCCAGGAGGCACAGGGTCAGAGCTGATTTGCATATAGCCAGTGTCTAACCCAGGGTGGTGTGGAGTGCAAAAAAACGATGGATTTAGGCCCAGATCCTAGTACTGGGGTGAATGTATGACATTGTTCTACATTCTGTCCATCAACTGTTTTTTGCAATTTTCACCCCGAGTGGGCTGGGTATGCTAAGACGTGAGTCCCAGGCTCTCCACACCACTGGAGTCAAGCTATCCAGGCTGAATGAAGGCTGATAGCCAGAAACTGGTCCTTGGATGCTTGATTCCGGTCTGGGAAAGACATGGCTTGGTAGTTCGTACTGGACTGTTCCCATGAGGCACAGGGTCAGAGCTGATTTGCATATAGCCAGTGTCTAACCCAGGGTGGTGTGGAGTGCAAAAAAACGATGGATTTAGGCCCAGATCCTTGTACTGGGGTGAATGTATGACATTGTTCTACATTCTGTCCATCAACTGTGTTCTTTGCAATTTTCACCCCGAGTGGGCTGGGTATGCTCAGACGTGAGTCCCAGGCTCTCCACCCCACTGGAGTCAAGCTATCCAGGCTGAATGAAGGGTGATAGCCAGAAACCGGTCCTTGGATGCTTGATTCCGGTCTGGGAAAGACATGGCTTGGTAGATCGGACTGGACTGTTCCCATGAGGCACAGGGTCAGAGCTGATTTGCATATAGCCAGGGTCTCACCCAGGGTGGTGTGGAGTGCAAACAAACTATGGATTTAGGCCCAGATCCTTGTACTGGGGTGAATGTATGACATTGTTCTACATTCTGTCCATCAACTGTGTTTTTTGCAATTTTCACCCTGAGTAGGCTGGGTATGCTCAGACGTGAGTCCCAGGCTCTCCACACCACTGGAGTCAAGCTATCCAGGCTGAATGAAGGCTGATAGCCAGAAACCGGTCCTTGGATGCTTGATTCCGGTCTGGGAAAGACATGGCTTGGTAGTTCGGACTGGACTGTTCCCATGAGGCACAGTGTCAGAGCTGATTTGCATATAGCCAGTGTCTAACCCAGGGTGGTGTGGAGTGCAAAAAAACGATGGATTTAGGCCCAGATCCTTGTACTGGGGTGAATGTATGACATTGTTCTACATTCTGTCCATCAACTGTGTTTTTTGCAATTTTCACCCCGAGTGGGCTGGGTATGCTCAGACGTGAGTCCCAGGCTCTCCACACCACTGGAGTCAAGCTATCCAGGCTGAATGAAGGCTGATAGCCAGAAACCGGTCCTTGGATGCTTGATTCCGGTCTGGGAAAGACATGGCTTGGTAGTTCGGACTGGACTGTTCCCATGAGGCACAGGCTCAGAGCTGATTTGCATATAGCCAGGGTCTAACCCAGGGTGGTGTGGAGTGCAAAAAAACTATGGATTTAGGCCCAGATCCTTGTACTGGGGTGAATGTATGACATTGTTCGACATTCTGTCCATCAAGTGTGTTTTTTGCAATTTTCACCCCGAGTAGGCTGGGTATGCTCAGACGTGAGTCCCAGGCTCTCCACACCACTGAAGTCAAGCTATCCAGGCTGAATGAAGGCTGATAGCCAGAAACCGGTCCTTGGATGCTTGATTCCGGTCTGGGAAAGACATGGCTTGGTAGTTCGGACTGGACTGTTCCCATGAGGCACAGGGTCGGAGCTGATTTGCATATGGCCAGTGTCTAACCCAGGGTGGTGTGGAGTGCAAAAAAACGATGGATTTAGGCCCAGATCCTTGTACTGGGGTGAATGTATGACATTGTTCTACATTCTGTCCATCAACTGTGTTTTTTGCAATTTTCACCCCGAGTGGGCTGGGTATGCTCAGACGTGAGTCCCAGGCTCTCCACACCACTGGAGTCAAGCTATCCAGGCTGAATGAAGGCTGATAACCAGAAACCGGTCCTTGGATGCTTGATTCCGGTCTGGGAAAGACATGGCTTGGTAGTTCGGACTGGACTGTTCCCATTAGGCACAGGGTCAGTGCTGATTTGCATATAGCCAGTGTCTAACCCAGGGTGGTGTGAAGTGCAAAAAAACGATGGATTTAGGCCCAGATCCTTGTACTGGGGTGAATGTATGACATTGTTCTACATTCTGTCCATCAACTGTGTTCTTTGCAATTTTCACCCCGATTGGGCTGGGTATGCTCAGACGTGAGTCCCAGGCTCTCCACCCCACTGGAGTCAAGATATCCAGGCTGAATGAAGGCTGATAGCCAGAAACCGGTCCTTGGATGCTTGATTCCGGTCTGGGAAAGACATGGCTTGGTAGTTCGGACTGGACTGTTCCCATGAGGCACAGGGTCAGAGCTGATTTGCATATAGCCAGTGTCTAACCCAGGGTGGTGTGGAGTGCATAAAAACGATGGATTTAGGCCCAGATCCTTGTACTGGGGTGAATGTATGACATTGTTCTAAATTCGTCCATCAACTGTGTTTTTTGCAATTTTCACCCCGAGTGGGCTGGGTATGCTCAGACGTGAATCCCAGGCTCTCCACACCACTGGAGTCAAGCTATCCAGGCTGAATGAAGGCTGATAGCCAGAAACCGGTCCTTGGATGCTTGATTCCGGTCTGGGAAAGACATGGCTTGGTAGTTCGGACTGGACTGTTCCCATGAGGCACAGGGTCAGAGCTGATTTGCATATAGCCAGTGTCTAACCCAGGGTGGTGTGGAGTGCAAAAAAACGATGGATTTAGGCCCAGATCCTTGTACTGGGGTGAATGTATGACATTGTTCTACATTCTGTCCATCAACTGTGTTTTTTGCAATTTTCACCCCGAGTGGGCTGGGTATGCTCAGACGTGAGTCCCAGGCTCTCCACACCACTGGAGTCAAGCTATCCAGGCTTAATGAAGGCTGATAGCCAGAAACCGGTCCATGGATGCTTGATTCCGGTCTGGGAACGACATGGCTTGGTAGTTCGGACTGGACTGTTCCCATGAGGCACCGGGTCAGAGCTGATTTGCATATAGCCAGTGTCTAACCCAGGGTGGTGTGGAGTGCAAAAAAATGATGGATTTAGGCCCAGATGCTTGTACTGGGGTGAATGTATGACATTGTTCTACATTCTGTCCATCAACTGTGTTTTTTGCATTTTTTCACCCCGAGTGGGCTGGGTATGCTCAGACGTGAGTCCCAGGCTCTCCACACCACTGGAGTCAAGCTATCCAGGCTGAATGAAGGCTGATAGCCAGAAACCGGTCCTTGGATGCTTGATTCCGGTCTGGGAAAGACATGGCTTGGTAGTTCGGACTGGACTGTTCCCATGAAGCACAGGGTCAGAGCTGATTTGCATATAGCCAGTGTCTAACCCAGGGTGGGGTGGAGTGCAAAAAAACAATGGATTTAGGCCCAGATCCTTGTACTGGGGTGAATGTATGACATTGTTCTACATTCTGTCCATCAACTGTGTTTTTTGCAATTTTCACCCCGAGTGGGCTGGGTATGCTCAGACGTGAGTCCCAGGCTCTCCACACCACTGGAGTCAAGCTATCCAGGCTGAATGAAGGCTGATTGCCAGAAACCGGTCCTTGGATGCTTGATTCCGGTCTGGGAAAGACATGGCTTGGTAGTTCGGACTGGACTGTTCCCATGAGGCACAGGGTCGGAGCTGATTTGCATATAGCCAGTGTATAACCCAGGGTGGTGTGGAGTGCAAAAAAACGATGGATTTAGGCCCAGATCCTTGTACTGGGGTGAATGTATGACATTGTTCTACATTCTGTCCATCAACTATGTTTTTTGCAATTTTCACCCCGAGTGGGCTGGGTATGCTCAGACGTGAGTCCCAGGCTCTCCACACCACTGGAGTCAAGCTATCCAGGCTGAATGAAGGCTGATAACCAAAAACCGGTCCTTGGATGCTTGATTCCGGTCTGGGAAAGACATGGCTTGGTAGTTCGGACTGGACTGTTCCCATTAGGCACAGGGTCAGAGCTGATTTGCATATAGCCAGTGTCTAACCCAGGGTGGTGTGAAGTGCAATAAAACGATGGATTTAGGCCCAGATCCTTGTACTGGGGTGAATGTATGACATTGTTCTACATTCTGTCCATCAACTGTGTTCTTTGCAATTTTCACCCCGAGTGGGCTGGGTATGCTCAGACGTGAGTCCCAGGCTCTCCACCCCACTGGAGTCAAGCTATCCAGGCTGAATGAAGGCTGATAGCCAGAAACCGGTCCTTGGATGCTTGATTCCGGTCTGGGAAAGACATGGCTTGGTAGTTCGGACTGGACTGTTCCCATGAGGAACAGGGTCAGAGCTGATTTGCATAAAGCCAGTGTCTAACCCAGGGTGGTGTGGAGTGCAAAAAAAAACGATGGATTTAGGCCCAGATCCTTGTACTGGGGTGAATGTATGACATTGTTCTAAATTCTGTCCATCAACTGGGTTTTTTGCAATTTTCACCCCGAGTGGGCAGGGTATGCTCAAACGTGAGTCCCAGGCTCTCCACACCACTGGAGTCAAGCTATCCAGGCTGAATGAAGGCTGATAGCCAGAAACTGGTCCTTGGATGCTTGATTCCGGTCTGGGAAAGACATGGCTTGGTAGTTCGGACTGGACTGTTCCCATGAGGCACAGGGTCAGAGCTGATTTGCATATAGCCAGTGTCTAACCCAGGGTGGTGTGGAGTGCAAAAAAACGATGGATTTAGGCCCAGATCCTTGTACTGGGGTGAATGTATGACATTGTTCTACATTCTGTCCATCAACTGTGTTTTTTGCAATTATCACCCCAAGTGGGCTGGGTATGCTCAGACGTGAGTCCCAGGCTCTCCACACCACTGGAGTCAAGCTATCCAGGCTGAATGAAGGCTGATAGCCAGAAACCGGTCCTTGGATGCTTGATTCCGGTCTGGGAACGACATGGCTTGGTAGTTCGGACTGGACTGTTCCCATGAGGCACAGGGTCAGAGCTGATTTGCATATAGCCAGTGTCTAACCCAGGGTGGTGTGGAGTGCACAAAAATGATAGATTTAGGCCCAGATCCTTGTACTGAGGTGAATGTATGACATTGTTCTACATTCTGTCCATCAACTGTGTTTTTTGCAATTTTCACCCCGAGTGGGCTGGGTATGCTCAGACGTGAGTCCCAGGCTCTCCACACCACTGGAGTCAAGCTATCCAGGCTGAATGAAGGCTGCTGGCCAGAAACTGGTCCTTGGATGCTTGATTCCGGTCTGGGAAAGACATGGCTTGGTAGTTCGGACTGGACTGTTCCCATGAGGCACAGGGTCAGAGCTGATTTGCATATAGCCAGTGTCTAACCCAGGGTGGTGTGGAGTGCAAAAAAACGATGGATTTAGACCCAGATCCTTGTACTGGGGTGAATGTATGACATTGTTCTACATTCTGTCCATCAACTGTGTTTTTTGCAATTTTCACCCCGAGTGGGCTGGGTATGCTCAGACGTGAGTCCCAGGCTCTCCACACCACTGGAGTCAAGCTATCCAGGCAGAATGAAGGCTGATAGCCAGAAACCGGTCCTTGGATGCTTGATTCCGGTCTGGGAAAGACATGGCTTGGTAGTTCGGACTGGACTGTTCCCATGAGGCACAGGGTCAGAGCTGATTTGCATATAGCCAGTGTCTAACCCAGGGTGGTGTGGAGTGCAAAAAAATGATTGATTTAGGCCCAGATCCTTGTACTGGGGTGAATGTATGACATTGTTCTACATTCTGTCCATCAACTGTGTGTTTTGCAATTTTCACCCCGAGTGGGCTGGGTATGCTCAGACGTGAGTCCCAGGCTCTCCACACCACTGGAGTCAAGCTATCCAGGCTGAATGAAGGCTGATAGCCAGAAACCGGTCCTTGGATGCTTGATTCCGGTCTGGGAAAGACATGGCTTGGTAGTTCGGACTGGACTGTTCCCATGAGGCACAGGGTCGGAGCTGATTTGCATATAGCCAGTGTCTAACCCAGGGTGGTGTGGAGTGCAAACAAACGATGGATTTAGGCCCAGATCCTTGTACTGGGGTGAATGTATGACATTGTTCTACATTCTGTCCATCAACTGTGTTTTTTGCAATTTTCACCCCGAGTGGGCTGGGTATGCTCAGACGTGAGTCCCAGGCTCTCCACACCACTGGAGTCAAGCTATCCAGGCTGAATGAAGGCTGATAGCCAGAAACTGGTCCTTGGATGCTTGATTCCGGTCTGGGAAAGACATGGCTTGGTAGTTCGGACTGGACTGTTCCCATGAGGCACAGGGTTAGAGCTGATTTGCATATAGCCAGTGTCTAACCCAGGGTGGTGTGGAGTGCAAAAAAACTATGGATTTAGGCCCAGATCCTTGTACTGGGGTGAATGTATGACATTGTTCTACATTCTGTCCATCAACTGTGTTTTTTGCAATTTTCACCCCGAGTGGGCTGGGTATGCTCAGACGTGAGTCCCAGGCTCTCCACACCACTGGAGTCAAGCTATCCAGGCTGAATGAAGGCTGATAGCCAGAAACTGGTCCTTGGATGCTTGATTCCGGTCTGGGAAAGACATGGCTTGCCTGTTCGGACTGGACTGTTCCCATGAGGCACAGGGTCAGAGCTGATTTGCATATAGCCAGTGTCTAACCCAGGGTGGTGTGGAGTGCAAAAAAATGATGGATGTAGGCCCAGATCCTTGTACTGGGGTGAATGTATGACATTGTTCTACATTCTGTCCATCAACTGTGTTTTTTGCAATTTTCACCCTGAGTGGGCTGGGTATGCTCAGACGTGAGTCCCAGGCTCTCCACACCACTGGAGTCAAGCTATCCAGGCTGAATGAAGGTTGATAGCCAGAAACCGGTCCTTGGATGCTTGATTCCGGTCTGGGAAAGACATGGCTTGGTAGTTCAGACTGGACTGTTCCCATGAGGCACAGGGTCGGAGCTGATTTGCATATAGCCAGTGTCTAACCCAGGGTGGTGTGGAGTGCAAAAAAACGATGGATTTAGGCCCAGATCCTTGTACTGGGGTGAATGTATGACATTGTTCTACATTCTGTCAATCAACTGTGTTTTTTGCAATTTTCACCCCGAGTGGGCTGGGTATGCTCAGACGTGAGTCCCAAGCTCTCCACACCACTGGAGTCAAGCTATCCAGGCTGAATGAAGGCTGATAACCAAAAACCGGTCCTTGGATGCTTGATTCCGGTCTGGGAAAGACATGGCTTGGTAGTTCGGACTGGACTGTTCCCATTAGGCACAGGGTCAGAGCTGATTTGCATATAGCCAGTGTCTAACCCAGGGTGGTGTGAAGTGCAAAAAAACGATGGATTTAGGCCCAGATCCTTGTACTGGGGTGAATGTATGACATTGTTCTACATTCTGTCCATCAACTGTGTTCTTTGCAATTTTCACCCCGAGTGGGCTGGGTATGCTCAGACGTGAGTCCCAGGCTCTCCACCCCACTGGAGTCAAGCTATCCAGGCTGAATGAAGGCTGATAGCCAGAAACCGGTCCTTGGATGCTTGATTCCGGTCTGGGAAAGACATGGCTTGGTAGTTCGGACTGGACTGTTCCCATGAGGCACAGGGTCAAAGCTGATTTGCATAAAGCCAGTGTCTAACCCAGGGTGATGTGGAGTGCAAAAAAACGATGGATTTAGGCCCAGATCCTTGTACTGGGGTGAATGTATGACATTGTTTTAAATTCTGTCCATCAACTGTGTTTTTTGCAATTTTCACCCCGAGTGGGCAGGGTATGCTCAGACGTGAGTCCCAGGCTCTCCACACCACTGGAGTCAAGCTATCCAGGCTGAATGAAGGCTGATAGCCAGAAACTGGTCCTTGGATGCTTGATTCCGGTCTGGGAAAGACATGGCTTGGTAGTTCGGACTGGACTGTTCCCATGAGGCACAGGGTCAGAGCTGATTTGCATATAGCCAGTGTCTAACCCAGGGTGGTGTGGAGTGCAAAAAAACGATGGATTTAGGCCCAGATCCTTGTACTGGGGTGAATGTATGACATTGTTCTACATTGTGTCCATCAACTGTGTTTTTTGCAATTTTCACCCCGAGTGGGCTGGGTATGCTCAGACGTGAGTCCCAGGCTCTCCACACCACTGGAGTCAAGCTATCCAGGCTGAATGAAGGCTGATAGCCAGAAACCCGTCCTTGGATGCTTGATTCCGGTCTGGGAACGACATGGCTTGGTAGTTCGGACTGGACTGTTCCCATGAGGCACAGGGTCAGAGCTGATTTGCATATAGCCAGTGTCTAACCCAGGGTGGTGTGGAGAGCAAAAAAATGATTGATTTAGGCCCAGATCCTTGTACTGGGGTGAATGTATGACATTGTTCTACATTCTGTCCATCAACTGTGTGTTTTGCAATTTTCACCCCGAGTGGGCTGGGTATGCTCAGACGTGAGTCCCAGGCTCTCCACACCACTGGAGTCAAGCTATCCAGGCTGAATGAAGGCTGATAGCCAGAAATCGGTCCTTGGATGCTTGATTCCGGTCTGGGAAAGACATGGCTTGGTAGTTCGGACTGGACTGTTCCCATGAGGCTCAGGGTCGGAGCTGATTTGCATATAGCCAGTGTCTAACCCAGGGTGGTGTGGAGTGCAAAAAAACGATGGATTTAGGCCCAGATCCTTGTACTGGGGTGAATGTATGACATTGTTCTACATTCTGTCCATCAACTGTGTGTTTTGCAATTTTCACCCCGAGTGGGCTGGGTATGCTCAGACGTGAGTCCCAGGCTCTCCACACCACTGGAGTCAAGCTATCCAGGCTGAATGAAGGCTGATAGCCAGAAACCGGTCCTTGGATGCTTGATTCCGGTCTTGGAACGACATGGCTTGGTAATTCGGACTGGACTGTTCCCATGAGGCACAGGGTCAGAGCTGATTTGCATATAGCCAGTGTCTAACCCATGGTGGTGTGGAGTGGGAAAAAAACGATGGATTTAGGCGCAGATCCTTGTACTGGGGTGAATGTATGACATTGTTGTACATTCTGCCATCAACTGTGTTTTTTGCAATTTTCACCCCGAGTGGGCTGGGTATGCTCAGACGTGAATCCCAGGCTCTCCACACCACTGGAGTCAAGCTATCCAGGCTGAATGAAGGCTGATAGCCAGAAACCGGTCCTTGGATGCTTGATTCCGGTCTGGGAAAGACATGGCTTGGTAGTTCGGACTGGACTGTTCCCATGAGGCACAGGGTCAGAGCTGATTTGCATATAGCCAGTGTCTAACCCAGGGTGGTGTGGAGTGCAAAAAAACGATGGATTTAGGCCCAGATCCTTGTACTGGGTTGAATGTATGACATTGTTCTACATTCTGTCCATCAACTGTGTTTTTTGCAATTTTCACCCCGAGTGGGCTGGGTATGCTCAGACGTGAGTCCCAGGCTCTCCACACCACTGGAGTCAAGCTATCCAGGCTGAATGAAGGCTGATAGCCAGAAACCGGTCCTTGGATGCTTGATTCCGGTCTGGGAAAGACATGGCTTGGTAGTTCGGACTGGACTGTTCCCAGGAGGCACAGGGTCAGAGCTGATTTGCATATAGCCAGTGTCTAACCCAGGGTGGTGTGGAGTGCAAAAAAACGATGGATTTAGGCCCAGATCCTAGTACTGGGGTGAATGTATGACATTGTTCTACATTCTGTCCATCAACTGTTTTTTGCAATTTTCACCCCGAGTGGGCTGGGTATGCTAAGACGTGAGTCCCAGGCTCTCCACACCACTGGAGTCAAGCTATCCAGGCTGAATGAAGGCTGATAGCCAGAAACTGGTCCTTGGATGCTTGATTCCGGTCTGGGAAAGACATGGCTTGGTAGTTCGTACTGGACTGTTCCCATGAGGCACAGGGTCAGAGCTTATTTGCATATAGCCAGTGTCTAACCCAGGGTGGTGTGGAGTGCAAAAAAACGATGGATTTAGGCCCAGATCCTTGTACTGGGGTGAATGTATGACATTGTTCTACATTGTGTCCATCAACTGTGTTTTTTGCAATTTTCACCCCGAGTGGGCTGGGTATGCTCAGACGTGAGTCCCAGGCTCTCCACACCACTGGAGTCAAGCTATCCAGGCTGAATGAAGGCTGATAGCCAGAAACCCGTCCTTGGATGCTTGATTCCGGTCTGGGAACGACATGGCTTGGTAGTTCGGACTGGACTGTTCCCATGAGGCACAGGGTCAGAGCTCATTTGCATATAGCCAGTGTCTAACCCAGGGTGGTGTGGAGTGCAAAAAAATGATTGATTTAGGCCCAGATCCTTGTACTGGGGTGAATGTATGACATTGTTCTACATTCTGTCCATCAACTGTGTGTTTTGCAATTTTCACCCCGAGTGGGCTGGGTATGCTCAGACGTGAGTCCCAGGCTCTCCACACCACTGGAGTCAAGCTATCCAGGCTGAATGAAGGCTGATAGCCAGAAACCGGTCCTTGGATGCTTGATTCCGGTCTGGGAAAGACATGGCTTGGTAGTTCGGACTGGACTGTTCCCATGAGGCACAGGGTCGGAGCTGATTTGCATATAGCCAGTGTCTAACCCAGGGTGGTGTGGAGTGCAAAAAAACAATGGATTTAGGCCCAGATCCTTGTACTGGGGTGAATGTATGACATTGTTCTACATTCTGTCCATCAACTGTGTTTTTTGCAATTTTCACCCCGAGTGGGCTGGGTATGCTCAGACGTGAGTCCCAGGCTCTCCACACCACTGGAGTCAAGCTATCCAGGCTGAATGAAGGCTGATTGCCAGAAACCGGTCCTTGGATGCTTGATTCCGGTCTGGGAAAGACATGGCTTGGTAGTTCGGACTGGACTGTTCCCATGAGGCACAGGTTCAGAGCTGTTTTGCATATAGCCAGGGTCTAACCCAGGGTGGTGTGGAGTGCAAAAAAACTATGGATTTAGGCCCAGATCCTTGTACTGGGGTGAATGTATGACATTGTTCTACATTCTGTCCATCAACTGTGTTTTTTGCAATTTTCACCCCGAGTGGGCTGGGTATGCTCAGACGAGAGTCCCAGGCTCTCCACACCACTGGAGTCAAGCTATCCAGGCTGAATGAAGGCTGATAGCCAGAAACCGGTCCTTGGATGCTTGATTCCGGTCTGGGAAAGACATGGCTTGGTAGTTCGGACTGGACTGTTCCCATGAGGCACAGGGTCGGAGCTGATTTGCATATAGCCAGTGTATAACCCAGGGTGGTGTGGAGTGCAAAAAAAGGATGGATTTAGGCCCAGATCCTTGTACTGGGGTGAATGTATGACATTGTTCTACATTCTGTCCATCAACTATGTTTTTTGCAATTTTCACCCCGAGTGGGCTGGGTATGCTCAGACGTGAGTCCCAGGCTCTCCACACCACTGGAGTCAAGCTATCCAGGCTGAATGAAGGTTGATAGCCAGAAACCGGTCCTTGGATGCTTGATTCCGGTCTGGGAAAGACATGGCTTGGTAGTTCAGACTGGACTGTTCCCATGAGGCACAGGGTCGGAGCTGATTTGCATATAGCCAGTGTCTAACCCAGGGTGGTGTGGAGTGCAAAAAAACGATGGATTTAGGCCCAGATCCTTGTACTGGGGTGAATGTATGACATTGTTCTACATTCTGTCAATCAACTGTGTTTTTTGCAATTTTCACCCCGAGTGGGCTGGGTATGCTCAGACGTGAGTCCCAAGCTCTCCACACCACTGGAGTCAAGCTATCCAGGCTGAATGAAGGCTGATAACCAAAAACCGGTCCTTGGATGCTTGATTCCGGTCTGGGAAAGACATGGCTTGGTAGTTCGGACTGGACTGTTCCCATTAGGCACAGGGTCAGAGCTGATTTGCATATAGCCAGTGTCTAACCCAGGGTGGTGTGAAGTGCAAAAAAACGATGGATTTAGGCCCAGATCCTTGTACTGGGGTGAATGTATGACATTGTTCTACATTCTGTCCATCAACTGTGTTCTTTGCAATTTTCACCCCGAGTGGGCTGGGTATGCTCAGACGTGAGTCCCAGGCTCTCCACCCCACTGGAGTCAAGCTATCCAGGCTGAATGAAGGCTGATAGCCAGAAACCGGTCCTTGGATGCTTGATTCCGGTCTGGGAAAGACATGGCTTGGTAGTTCGGACTGGACTGTTCCCATGAGGCACAGGGTCAAAGCTGATTTGCATAAAGCCAGTGTCTAACCCAGGGTGATGTGGAGTGCAAAAAAACGATGGATTTAGGCCCAGATCCTTGTACTGGGGTGAATGTATGACATTGTTTTAAATTCTGTCCATCAACTGTGTTTTTTGCAATTTTCACCCCGAGTGGGCAGGGTATGCTCAGACGTGAGTCCCAGGCTCTCCACACCACTGGAGTCAAGCTATCCAGGCTGAATGAAGGCTGATAGCCAGAAACTGGTCCTTGGATGCTTGATTCCGGTCTGGGAAAGACATGGCTTGGTAGTTCGGACTGGACTGTTCCCATGAGGCACAGGGTCAGAGCTGATTTGCATATAGCCAGTGTCTAACCCAGGGTGGTGTGGAGTGCAAAAAAACGATGGATTTAGGCCCAGATCCTTGTACTGGGGTGAATGTATGACATTGTTCTACATTGTGTCCATCAACTGTGTTTTTTGCAATTTTCACCCCGAGTGGGCTGGGTATGCTCAGACGTGAGTCCCAGGCTCTCCACACCACTGGAGTCAAGCTATCCAGGCTGAATGAAGGCTGATAGCCAGAAACCCGTCCTTGGATGCTTGATTCCGGTCTGGGAACGACATGGCTTGGTAGTTCGGACTGGACTGTTCCCATGAGGCACAGGGTCAGAGCTGATTTGCATATAGCCAGTGTCTAACCCAGGGTGGTGTGGAGAGCAAAAAAATGATTGATTTAGGCCCAGATCCTTGTACTGGGGTGAATGTATGACATTGTTCTACATTCTGTCCATCAACTGTGTGTTTTGCAATTTTCACCCCGAGTGGGCTGGGTATGCTCAGACGTGAGTCCCAGGCTCTCCACACCACTGGAGTCAAGCTATCCAGGCTGAATGAAGGCTGATAGCCAGAAATCGGTCCTTGGATGCTTGATTCCGGTCTGGGAAAGACATGGCTTGGTAGTTCGGACTGGACTGTTCCCATGAGGCTCAGGGTCGGAGCTGATTTGCATATAGCCAGTGTCTAACCCAGGGTGGTGTGGAGTGCAAAAAAACGATGGATTTAGGCCCAGATCCTTGTACTGGGGTGAATGTATGACATTGTTCTACATTCTGTCCATCAACTGTGTGTTTTGCAATTTTCACCCCGAGTGGGCTGGGTATGCTCAGACGTGAGTCCCAGGCTCTCCACACCACTGGAGTCAAGCTATCCAGGCTGAATGAAGGCTGATAGCCAGAAACCGGTCCTTGGATGCTTGATTCCGGTCTTGGAACGACATGGCTTGGTAATTCGGACTGGACTGTTCCCATGAGGCACAGGGTCAGAGCTGATTTGCATATAGCCAGTGTCTAACCCATGGTGGTGTGGAGTGGGAAAAAAACGATGGATTTAGGCGCAGATCCTTGTACTGGGGTGAATGTATGACATTGTTGTACATTCTGCCATCAACTGTGTTTTTTGCAATTTTCACCCCGAGTGGGCTGGGTATGCTCAGACGTGAATCCCAGGCTCTCCACACCACTGGAGTCAAGCTATCCAGGCTGAATGAAGGCTGATAGCCAGAAACCGGTCCTTGGATGCTTGATTCCGGTCTGGGAAAGACATGGCTTGGTAGTTCGGACTGGACTGTTCCCATGAGGCACAGGGTCAGAGCTGATTTGCATATAGCCAGTGTCTAACCCAGGGTGGTGTGGAGTGCAAAAAAACGATGGATTTAGGCCCAGATCCTTGTACTGGGTTGAATGTATGACATTGTTCTACATTCTGTCCATCAACTGTGTTTTTTGCAATTTTCACCCCGAGTGGGCTGGGTATGCTCAGACGTGAGTCCCAGGCTCTCCACACCACTGGAGTCAAGCTATCCAGGCTGAATGAAGGCTGATAGCCAGAAACCGGTCCTTGGATGCTTGATTCCGGTCTGGGAAAGACATGGCTTGGTAGTTCGGACTGGACTGTTCCCAGGAGGCACAGGGTCAGAGCTGATTTGCATATAGCCAGTGTCTAACCCAGGGTGGTGTGGAGTGCAAAAAAACGATGGATTTAGGCCCAGATCCTAGTACTGGGGTGAATGTATGACATTGTTCTACATTCTGTCCATCAACTGTTTTTTGCAATTTTCACCCCGAGTGGGCTGGGTATGCTAAGACGTGAGTCCCAGGCTCTCCACACCACTGGAGTCAAGCTATCCAGGCTGAATGAAGGCTGATAGCCAGAAACTGGTCCTTGGATGCTTGATTCCGGTCTGGGAAAGACATGGCTTGGTAGTTCGTACTGGACTGTTCCCATGAGGCACAGGGTCAGAGCTGATTTGCATATAGCCAGTGTCTAACCCAGGGTGGTGTGGAGTGCAAAAAAACGATGGATTTAGGCCCAGATCCTTGTACTGGGGTGAATGTATGACATTGTTCTACATTGTGTCCATCAACTGTGTTTTTTGCAATTTTCACCCCGAGTGGGCTGGGTATGCTCAGACGTGAGTCCCAGGCTCTCCACACCACTGGAGTCAAGCTATCCAGGCTGAATGAAGGCTGATAGCCAGAAACCCGTCCTTGGATGCTTGATTCCGGTCTGGGAACGACATGGCTTGGTAGTTCGGACTGGACTGTTCCCATGAGGCACAGGGTCAGAGCTCATTTGCATATAGCCAGTGTCTAACCCAGGGTGGTGTGGAGTGCAAAAAAATGATTGATTTAGGCCCAGATCCTTGTACTGGGGTGAATGTATGACATTGTTCTACATTCTGTCCATCAACTGTGTGTTTTGCAATTTTCACCCCGAGTGGGCTGGGTATGCTCAGACGTGAGTCCCAGGCTCTCCACACCACTGGAGTCAAGCTATCCAGGCTGAATGAAGGCTGATAGCCAGAAACCGGTCCTTGGATGCTTGATTCCGGTCTGGGAAAGACATGGCTTGGTAGTTCGGACTGGACTGTTCCCATGAGGCACAGGGTCGGAGCTGATTTGCATATAGCCAGTGTCTAACCCAGGGTGGTGTGGAGTGCAAAAAAACAATGGATTTAGGCCCAGATCCTTGTACTGGGGTGAATGTATGACATTGTTCTACATTCTGTCCATCAACTGTGTTTTTTGCAATTTTCACCCCGAGTGGGCTGGGTATGCTCAGACGTGAGTCCCAGGCTCTCCACACCACTGGAGTCAAGCTATCCAGGCTGAATGAAGGCTGATTGCCAGAAACCGGTCCTTGGATGCTTGATTCCGGTCTGGGAAAGACATGGCTTGGTAGTTCGGACTGGACTGTTCCCATGAGGCACAGGTTCAGAGCTGTTTTGCATATAGCCAGGGTCTAACCCAGGGTGGTGTGGAGTGCAAAAAAACTATGGATTTAGGCCCAGATCCTTGTACTGGGGTGAATGTATGACATTGTTCTACATTCTGTCCATCAACTGTGTTTTTTGCAATTTTCACCCCGAGTGGGCTGGGTATGCTCAGACGAGAGTCCCAGGCTCTCCACACCACTGGAGTCAAGCTATCCAGGCTGAATGAAGGCTGATAGCCAGAAACCGGTCCTTGGATGCTTGATTCCGGTCTGGGAAAGACATGGCTTGGTAGTTCGGACTGGACTGTTCCCATGAGGCACAGGGTCGGAGCTGATTTGCATATAGCCAGTGTATAACCCAGGGTGGTGTGGAGTGCAAAAAAAGGATGGATTTAGGCCCAGATCCTTGTACTGGGGTGAATGTATGACATTGTTCTACATTCTGTCCATCAACTATGTTTTTTGCAATTTTCACCCCGAGTGGGCTGGGTATGCTCAGACGTGAGTCCCAGGCTCTCCACACCACTGGAGTCAAGCTATCCAGGCTGAATGAAGGCTGATAACCAAAAACCGGTCCTTGGATGCTTGATTCCGGTCTGGGAAAGACATGGCTTGGTAGTTCGGACTGGACTGTTCCCATTAGGCACAGGGTCAGAGCTGATTTGCATATAGCCAGTGTCTAACCCAGGGTGGTGTGAAGTGCAAAAAAACGATGGATTTAGGCCCAGATCCTTGTACTGGGGTGAATGTATGACATTGTTCTACATTCTGTCCATCAACTGTGTTCTTTGCAATTTTCACCCCGAGTGGGCTGGGTATGCTCAGACGTGAGTCCCAGGCTCTCCACCCCACTGGAGTCAAGCTATCCAGGCTGAATGAAGGCTGATAGCCAGAAACCGGTCCTTGGATGCTTGATTCCGGTCTGGGAAAGACATGGCTTGGTAGATCGGACTGGACTGTTCCCATGAGGCACAGGGTCAGAGCTGATTTGCATATAGCCAGGGTCTCACCCAGGGTGGTGTGGAGTGCAAAAAAACTATGGATTTAGGCCCAGATCCTTGTACTGGGGTGAATGTATGACATTGTTCTACATTCTGTCCATCAACTGTGTTTTTTGCAATTTTCACCCTGAGTAGGCTGGGTATGCTCAGACGTGAGTCCCAGGCTCTCCACACCACTGGAGTCAAGCTATCCAGGCTGAATGAAGGCTGATAGCCAGAAACCGGTCCTTGGATGCTTGATTCCGGTCTGGGAAAGACATGGCTTGGTAGTTCGGACTGGACTGTTCCCATGAGGCACAGTGTCAGAGCTGATTTGCATATAGCCAGTGTCTAACCCAGGGTGGTGTGGAGTGCAAAAAAACGATGGATTTAGGCCCAGATCCTTGTACTGGGGTGAATGTATGACATTGTTCTACATTCTGTCCATCAACTGTGTTTTATGCAATTTTCACCCCGAGTAGGCTGGGTATGCTCAGACGTGAGTCCCAGGCTCTCCACACCACTGGAGTCAAGCTATCCAGGCAGAATGAAGGCTGATAGCCAGAAACCGGTCCTTGGATGCTTGATTCCGGTCTGGGAAAGACATGGCTTGGTAGTTCGGACTGGACTGTTCCCATGAGGCACAGGGTCAGAGCTGATTTGCATATAGCCAGTGTCTAACCCAGGGTGGTGTGGAGTGCAAAAAAATGATTGATTTAGGCCCAGATCCTTGTACTGGGGTGAATGTATGACATTGTTCTACATTCTGTCCATCAACTGTGTGTTTTGCAATTTTCACCCCGAGTGGGCTGGGTATGCTCAGACGTGAGTCCCAGGCTCTCCACACCACTGGAGTCAAGCTATCCAGGCTGAATGAAGGCTGATAGCCAGAAACCGGTCCTTGGATGCTTGATTCCGGTCTGGGAAAGACATGGCTTGGTAGTTCGGACTGGACTGTTCCCATGAGGCACAGGGTCGGAGCTGATTTGCATATAGCCAGTGTCTAACCCAGGGTGGTGTGGAGTGCAAACAAACGATGGATTTAGGCCCAGATCCTTGTACTGGGGTGAATGTATGACATTGTTCTACATTCTGTCCATCAACTGTGTTTTTTGCAATTTTCACCCCGAGTGGGCTGGGTATGCTCAGACGTGAGTCCCAGGCTCTCCACACCACTGGAGTCAAGCTATCCAGGCTGAATGAAGGCTGATAGCCAGAAACTGGTCCTTGGATGCTTGATTCCGGTCTGGGAAAGACATGGCTTGGTAGTTCGGACTGGACTGTTCCCATGAGGCACAGGGTTAGAGCTGATTTGCATATAGCCAGTGTCTAACCCAGGGTGGTGTGGAGTGCAAAAAAACTATGGATTTAGGCCCAGATCCTTGTACTGGGGTGAATGTATGACATTGTTCTACATTCTGTCCATCAACTGTGTTTTTTGCAATTTTCACCCCGAGTGGGCTGGGTATGCTCAGACGTGAGTCCCAGGCTCTCCACACCACTGGAGTCAAGCTATCCAGGCTGAATGAAGGCTGATAGCCAGAAACTGGTCCTTGGATGCTTGATTCCGGTCTGGGAAAGACATGGCTTGCCTGTTCGGACTGGACTGTTCCCATGAGGCACAGGGTCAGAGCTGATTTGCATATAGCCAGTGTCTAACCCAGGGTGGTGTGGAGTGCAAAAAAATGATGGATGTAGGCCCAGATCCTTGTACTGGGGTGAATGTATGACATTGTTCTACATTCTGTCCATCAACTGTGTTTTTTGCAATTTTCACCCTGAGTGGGCTGGGTATGCTCAGACGTGAGTCCCAGGCTCTCCACACCACTGGAGTCAAGCTATCCAGGCTGAATGAAGGTTGATAGCCAGAAACCGGTCCTTGGATGCTTGATTCCGGTCTGGGAAAGACATGGCTTGGTAGTTCAGACTGGACTGTTCCCATGAGGCACAGGGTCGGAGCTGATTTGCATATAGCCAGTGTCTAACCCAGGGTGGTGTGGAGTGCAAAAAAACGATGGATTTAGGCCCAGATCCTTGTACTGGGGTGAATGTATGACATTGTTCTACATTCTGTCAATCAACTGTGTTTTTTGCAATTTTCACCCCGAGTGGGCTGGGTATGCTCAGACGTGAGTCCCAAGCTCTCCACACCACTGGAGTCAAGCTATCCAGGCTGAATGAAGGCTGATAACCAAAAACCGGTCCTTGGATGCTTGATTCCGGTCTGGGAAAGACATGGCTTGGTAGTTCGGACTGGACTGTTCCCATTAGGCACAGGGTCAGAGCTGATTTGCATATAGCCAGTGTCTAACCCAGGGTGGTGTGAAGTGCAAAAAACCGATGGATTTAGGCCCAGATCCTTGTACTGGGGTGAATGTATGACATTGTTCTACATTCTGTCCATCAACTGTGTTCTTTGCAATTTTCACCCCGAGTGGGCTGGGTATGCTCAGACGTGAGTCCCAGGCTCTCCACCCCACTGGAGTCAAGCTATCCAGGCTGAATGAAGGCTGATAGCCAGAAACCGGTCCTTGGATGCTTGATTCCGGTCTGGGAAAGACATGGCTTGGTAGTTCGGACTGGACTGTTCCCATGAGGCACAGGGTCAAAGCTGATTTGCATAAAGCCAGTGTCTAACCCAGGGTGATGTGGAGTGCAAAAAAACGATGGATTTAGGCCCAGATCCTTGTACTGGGGTGAATGTATGACATTGTTTTAAATTCTGTCCATCAACTGTGTTTTTTGCAATTTTCACCCCGAGTGGGCAGGGTATGCTCAGACGTGAGTCCCAGGCTCTCCACACCACTGGAGTCAAGCTATCCAGGCTGAATGAAGGCTGATAGCCAGAAACTGGTCCTTGGATGCTTGATTCCGGTCTGGGAAAGACATGGCTTGGTAGTTCGGACTGGACTGTTCCCATGAGGCACAGGGTCAGAGCTGATTTGCATATAGCCAGTGTCTAACCCAGGGTGGTGTGGAGTGCAAAAAAACGATGGATTTAGGCCCAGATCCTTGTACTGGGGTGAATGTATGACATTGTTCTACATTGTGTCCATCAACTGTGTTTTTTGCAATTTTCACCCCGAGTGGGCTGGGTATGCTCAGACGTGAGTCCCAGGCTCTCCACACCACTGGAGTCAAGCTATCCAGGCTGAATGAAGGCTGATAGCCAGAAACCCGTCCTTGGATGCTTGATTCCGGTCTGGGAACGACATGGCTTGGTAGTTCGGACTGGACTGTTCCCATGAGGCACAGGGTCAGAGCTGATTTGCATATAGCCAGTGTCTAACCCAGGGTGGTGTGGAGAGCAAAAAAATGATTGATTTAGGCCCAGATCCTTGTACTGGGGTGAATGTATGACATTGTTCTACATTCTGTCCATCAACTGTGTGTTTTGCAATTTTCACCCCGAGTGGGCTGGGTATGCTCAGACGTGAGTCCCAGGCTCTCCACACCACTGGAGTCAAGCTATCCAGGCTGAATGAAGGCTGATAGCCAGAAATCGGTCCTTGGATGCTTGATTCCGGTCTGGGAAAGACATGGCTTGGTAGTTCGGACTGGACTGTTCCCATGAGGCTCAGGGTCGGAGCTGATTTGCATATAGCCAGTGTCTAACCCAGGGTGGTGTGGAGTGCAAAAAAACGATGGATTTAGGCCCAGATCCTTGTACTGGGGTGAATGTATGACATTGTTCTACATTCTGTCCATCAACTGTGTGTTTTGCAATTTTCACCCCGAGTGGGCTGGGTATGCTCAGACGTGAGTCCCAGGCTCTCCACACCACTGGAGTCAAGCTATCCAGGCTGAATGAAGGCTGATAGCCAGAAACCGGTCCTTGGATGCTTGATTCCGGTCTTGGAACGACATGGCTTGGTAATTCGGACTGGACTGTTCCCATGAGGCACAGGGTCAGAGCTGATTTGCATATAGCCAGTGTCTAACCCATGGTGGTGTGGAGTGGGAAAAAAACGATGGATTTAGGCGCAGATCCTTGTACTGGGGTGAATGTATGACATTGTTGTACATTCTGCCATCAACTGTGTTTTTTGCAATTTTCACCCCGAGTGGGCTGGGTATGCTCAGACGTGAATCCCAGGCTCTCCACACCACTGGAGTCAAGCTATCCAGGCTGAATGAAGGCTGATAGCCAGAAACCGGTCCTTGGATGCTTGATTCCGGTCTGGGAAAGACATGGCTTGGTAGTTCGGACTGGACTGTTCCCATGAGGCACAGGGTCAGAGCTGATTTGCATATAGCCAGTGTCTAACCCAGGGTGGTGTGGAGTGCAAAAAAACGATGGATTTAGGCCCAGATCCTTGTACTGGGTTGAATGTATGACATTGTTCTACATTCTGTCCATCAACTGTGTTTTTTGCAATTTTCACCCCGAGTGGGCTGGGTATGCTCAGACGTGAGTCCCAGGCTCTCCACACCACTGGAGTCAAGCTATCCAGGCTGAATGAAGGCTGATAGCCAGAAACCGGTCCTTGGATGCTTGATTCCGGTCTGGGAAAGACATGGCTTGGTAGTTCGGACTGGACTGTTCCCAGGAGGCACAGGGTCAGAGCTGATTTGCATATAGCCAGTGTCTAACCCAGGGTGGTGTGGAGTGCAAAAAAACGATGGATTTAGGCCCAGATCCTAGTACTGGGGTGAATGTATGACATTGTTCTACATTCTGTCCATCAACTGTTTTTTGCAATTTTCACCCCGAGTGGGCTGGGTATGCTAAGACGTGAGTCCCAGGCTCTCCACACCACTGGAGTCAAGCTATCCAGGCTGAATGAAGGCTGATAGCCAGAAACTGGTCCTTGGATGCTTGATTCCGGTCTGGGAAAGACATGGCTTGGTAGTTCGTACTGGACTGTTCCCATGAGGCACAGGGTCAGAGCTGATTTGCATATAGCCAGTGTCTAACCCAGGGTGGTGTGGAGTGCAAAAAAACGATGGATTTAGGCCCAGATCCTTGTACTGGGGTGAATGTATGACATTGTTCTACATTGTGTCCATCAACTGTGTTTTTTGCAATTTTCACCCCGAGTGGGCTGGGTATGCTCAGACGTGAGTCCCAGGCTCTCCACACCACTGGAGTCAAGCTATCCAGGCTGAATGAAGGCTGATAGCCAGAAACCCGTCCTTGGATGCTTGATTCCGGTCTGGGAACGACATGGCTTGGTAGTTCGGACTGGACTGTTCCCATGAGGCACAGGGTCAGAGCTCATTTGCATATAGCCAGTGTCTAACCCAGGGTGGTGTGGAGTGCAAAAAAATGATTGATTTAGGCCCAGATCCTTGTACTGGGGTGAATGTATGACATTGTTCTACATTCTGTCCATCAACTGTGTGTTTTGCAATTTTCACCCCGAGTGGGCTGGGTATGCTCAGACGTGAGTCCCAGGCTCTCCACACCACTGGAGTCAAGCTATCCAGGCTGAATGAAGGCTGATAGCCAGAAACCGGTCCTTGGATGCTTGATTCCGGTCTGGGAAAGACATGGCTTGGTAGTTCGGACTGGACTGTTCCCATGAGGCACAGGGTCGGAGCTGATTTGCATATAGCCAGTGTCTAACCCAGGGTGGTGTGGAGTGCAAAAAAACAATGGATTTAGGCCCAGATCCTTGTACTGGGGTGAATGTATGACATTGTTCTACATTCTGTCCATCAACTGTGTTTTTTGCAATTTTCACCCCGAGTGGGCTGGGTATGCTCAGACGTGAGTCCCAGGCTCTCCACACCACTGGAGTCAAGCTATCCAGGCTGAATGAAGGCTGATTGCCAGAAACCGGTCCTTGGATGCTTGATTCCGGTCTGGGAAAGACATGGCTTGGTAGTTCGGACTGGACTGTTCCCATGAGGCACAGGTTCAGAGCTGTTTTGCATATAGCCAGGGTCTAACCCAGGGTGGTGTGGAGTGCAAAAAAACTATGGATTTAGGCCCAGATCCTTGTACTGGGGTGAATGTATGACATTGTTCTACATTCTGTCCATCAACTGTGTTTTTTGCAATTTTCACCCCGAGTGGGCTGGGTATGCTCAGACGAGAGTCCCAGGCTCTCCACACCACTGGAGTCAAGCTATCCAGGCTGAATGAAGGCTGATAGCCAGAAACCGGTCCTTGGATGCTTGATTCCGGTCTGGGAAAGACATGGCTTGGTAGTTCGGACTGGACTGTTCCCATGAGGCACAGGGTCGGAGCTGATTTGCATATAGCCAGTGTATAACCCAGGGTGGTGTGGAGTGCAAAAAAAGGATGGATTTAGGCCCAGATCCTTGTACTGGGGTGAATGTATGACATTGTTCTACATTCTGTCCATCAACTATGTTTTTTGCAATTTTCACCCCGAGTGGGCTGGGTATGCTCAGACGTGAGTCCCAGGCTCTCCACACCACTGGAGTCAAGCTATCCAGGCTGAATGAAGGCTGATAACCAAAAACCGGTCCTTGGATGCTTGATTCCGGTCTGGGAAAGACATGGCTTGGTAGTTCGGACTGGACTGTTCCCATTAGGCACAGGGTCAGAGCTGATTTGCATATAGCCAGTGTCTAACCCAGGGTGGTGTGAAGTGCAAAAAAACGATGGATTTAGGCCCAGATCCTTGTACTGGGGTGAATGTATGACATTGTTCTACATTCTGTCCATCAACTGTGTTCTTTGCAATTTTCACCCCGAGTGGGCTGGGTATGCTCAGACGTGAGTCCCAGGCTCTCCACCCCACTGGAGTCAAGCTATCCAGGCTGAATGAAGGCTGATAGCCAGAAACCGGTCCTTGGATGCTTGATTCCGGTCTGGGAAAGACATGGCTTGGTAGATCGGACTGGACTGTTCCCATGAGGCACAGGGTCAGAGCTGATTTGCATATAGCCAGGGTCTCACCCAGGGTGGTGTGGAGTGCAAAAAAACTATGGATTTAGGCCCAGATCCTTGTACTGGGGTGAATGTATGACATTGTTCTACATTCTGTCCATCAACTGTGTTTTTTGCAATTTTCACCCTGAGTAGGCTGGGTATGCTCAGACGTGAGTCCCAGGCTCTCCACACCACTGGAGTCAAGCTATCCAGGCTGAATGAAGGCTGATAGCCAGAAACCGGTCCTTGGATGCTTGATTCCGGTCTGGGAAAGACATGGCTTGGTAGTTCGGACTGGACTGTTCCCATGAGGCACAGTGTCAGAGCTGATTTGCATATAGCCAGTGTCTAACCCAGGGTGGTGTGGAGTGCAAAAAAACGATGGATTTAGGCCCAGATCCTTGTACTGGGGTGAATGTATGACATTGTTCTACATTCTGTCCATCAACTGTGTTTTATGCAATTTTCACCCCGAGTAGGCTGGGTATGCTCAGACGTGAGTCCCAGGCACTCCACACCACTGGAGTCAAGCTATCCAGGCTGAATGAAGGCTGATAGCCAGAAACCGGTCCTTGGATGCTTGATTCCAGTCTGGGAAAGACATGGCTTGGTAGTTCGGACTGGACTGTTCCCATGAGGCACAGGGTCAGAGCTGATTTGCATATAGCCAGTGTCTAACCCAGGGTGGTGTGGAGTGCAAAAAAAAAACAATGGATTTAGGCCCAGATCCTTGTACTGGGGTGAATGTATGACATTGTTCTACATTCTGTCCATCAACTGTGTTTTTTGCAATTTTCACCCCGAGTGGGCTGGGTATGCTCAGACGTGAGTCCCAGGCTCTCCACACCACTGGAGTCAAGCTATCCAGGCTGAATGAAGGCTGATAGCCAGAAACCGGTCCTTGGATGCTTGATTCCGGTCTGGGAAAGACATGGCTTGGTAGTTCGGACTGGACTGTTCCCATGAGGCACAGGCTCAGAGCTGATTTGCATATAGCCATGGTCTAACCCAGGGTGGTGTGGAGTGCAAAAAAACTATGGATTTAGGCCCAGATCCTTGTACTGGGGTGAATGTATGACATTGTTCGACATTCTGTCCATCAAGTGTGTTTTTTGCAATTTTCACCCCGAGTAGGCTGGGTATGCTCAGACGTGAGTCCCAGGCTCTCCACACCACTGAAGTCAAGCTATCCAGGCTGAATGAAGGCTGATAGCCAGAAACCGGTCCTTGGATGCTTGATTCCGGTCTGGGAAAGACATGGCTTGGTAGTTCGGACTGGACTGTTCCCATGAGGCACAGGGTCAGAGCTGATTTGCATATGGCCAGTGTCTAACCCAGGGTGGTGTGGAGTGCAAAAAAACGATGGATTTAGGCCCAGATCCTTGTACTGGGGTGAATGTATGACATTGTTCTACATTCTGTCCATCAACTGTGTTTTTTGCAATTTTCACCCCGAGTGGGCTGGGTATGCTCAGACGTGAGTCCCAGGCTCTCCACACCACTGGAGTCAAGCTATCCAGGCTGAATGAAGGCTGATAACCAGAAACCGGTCCTTGGATGCTTGATTCCGGTCTGGGAAAGACATGGCTTGGTAGTTCGGACTGGACTGTTCCCATTAGGCACAGGGTCAGTGCTGATTTGCATATAGCCAGTGTCTAACCCAGGGTGGTGTGAAGTGCAAAAAAACGATGGATTTAGGCCCAGATCCTTGTACTGGGGTGAATGTATGACATTGTTCTACATTCTGTCCATCAACTGTGTTCTTTGCAATTTTCACCCCGATTGGGCTGGGTATGCTCAGACGTGAGTCCCAGGCTCTCCACCCCACTGGAGTCAAGCTATCCAGGCTGAATGAAGGCTGATAGCCAGAAACCGGTCCTTGGATGCTTGATTCCGGTCTGGGAAAGACATGGCTTGGTAGTTCGGACTGGACTGTTCCCATGAGGCACAGGGTCAGAGCTGATTTGCATATAGCCAGTGTCTAACCCAGGGTGGTGTGGAGTGCAAAAAAACGATGGATTTAGGCCCAGATCCTTGTACTGGGGTGAATGTATGACATTGTTCTAAATTCGTCCATCAACTGTGTTTTTTGCAATTTTCACCCCGAGTGGGCTGGGTATGCTCAGACGTGAATCCCAGGCTCTCCACACCACTGGAGTCAAGCTATCCAGGCTGAATGAAGGCTGATAGCCAGAAACCGGTCCTTGGATGCTTGATTCCGGTCTGGGAAAGACATGGCTTGGTAGTTCGGACTGGACTGTTCCCATGAGGCACAGGGTCAGAGCTGATTTGCATATAGCCAGTGTCTAACCCAGGGTGGTGTGGAGTGCAAAAAAACGATGGATTTAGGCCCAGATCCTTGTACTGGGGTGAATGTATGACATTGTTCTACATTCTGTCCATCAACTGTGTTTTTTGCAATTTTCACCCCGAGTGGGCTGGGTATGCTCAGACGTGAGTCCCAGGCTCTCCACACCACTGGAGTCAAGCTATCCAGGCTTAATGAAGGCTGATAGCCAGAAACCGGTCCATGGATGCTTGATTCCGGTCTGGGAACGACATGGCTTGGTAGTTCGGACTGGACTGTTCCCATGAGGCACCGGGTCAGAGCTGATTTGCATATAGCCAGTGTCTAACCCAGGGTGGTGTGGAGTGCAAAAAAATGATGGATTTAGGCCCAGATGCTTGTACTGGGGTGAATGTATGACATTGTTCTACATTCTGTCCATCAACTGTGTTTTTTGCATTTTTTCACCCCGAGTGGGCTGGGTATGCTCAGACGTGAGTCCCAGGCTCTCCACACCACTGGAGTCAAGCTATCCAGGCTGAATGAAGGCTGATAGCCAGAAACCGGTCCTTGGATGCTTGATTCCGGTCTGGGAAAGACATGGCTTGGTAGTTCGGACTGGACTGTTCCCATGAAGCACAGGGTCAGAGCTGATTTGCATATAGCCAGTGTCTAACCCAGGGTGGGGTGGAGTGCAAAAAAACAATGGATTTAGGCCCAGATCCTTGTACTGGGGTGAATGTATGACATTGTTCTACATTCTGTCCATCAACTGTGTTTTTTGCAATTTTCACCCCGAGTGGGCTGGGTATGCTCAGACGTGAGTCCCAGGCTCTCCACACCACTGGAGTCAAGCTATCCAGGCTGAATGAAGGCTGATTGCCAGAAACCGGTCCTTGGATGCTTGATTCCGGTCTGGGAAAGACATGGCTTGGTAGTTCGTACTGGACTGTTCCCATGAGGCACAGGTTCAGAGCTGATTTGCATATAGCCAGGGTCTAACCCAGGGTGGTGTGGAGTGCAAAAAAACTATGGATTTAGGCCCAGATCCTTGTACTGGGGTGAATGTATGACATTGTTCTACATTCTGTCCATCAACTGTGTTTTTTGCAATTTTCACCCCGAGTGGGCTGGGTATGCTCAGACGAGAGTCCCAGGCTCTCCACACCACTGGAGTCAAGCTATCCAGGCTGAATGAAGGCTGATAGCCAGAAACCGGTCCTTGGATGCTTGATTCCGATCTGGGAAAGACATGGCTTGGTAGTTCGGACTGGACTGTTCCCATGAGGCACAGGGTCGGAGCTGATTTGCATATAGCCAGTGTATAACCCAGGGTGGTGTGGAGTGCAAAAAAACGATGGATTTAGGCCCAGATCCTTGTACTGGGGTGAATGTATGACATTGTTCTACATTCTGTCCATCAACTATGTTTTTTGCAATTTTCACCCCGAGTGGGCTGGGTATGCTCAGACGTGAGTCCCAGGCTCTCCACACCACTGGAGTCAAGCTATCCAGGCTGAATGAAGGCTGATAACCAAAAACCGGTCCTTGGATGCTTGATTCCGGTCTGGGAAAGACATGGCTTGGTAGTTCGGACTGGACTGTTCCCATTAGGCACAGGGTCAGAGCTGATTTGCATATAGCCAGTGTCTAACCCAGGGTGGTGTGAAGTGCAATAAAACGATGGATTTAGGCCCAGATCCTTGTACTGGGGTGAATGTATGACATTGTTCTACATTCTGTCCATCAACTGTGTTCTTTGCAATTTTCACCCCGAGTGGGCTGGGTATGCTCAGACGTGAGTCCCAGGCTCTCCACCCCACTGGAGTCAAGCTATCCAGGCTGAATGAAGGCTGATAGCCAGAAACCGGTCCTTGGATGCTTGATTCCGGTCTGGGAAAGACATGGCTTGGTAGTTCGGACTGGACTGTTCCCATGAGGCACAGGGTCAGAGCTGATTTGCATAAAGCCAGTGTCTAACCCAGGGTGGTGTGGAGTGCAAAAAAAACGATGGATTTAGGCCCAGATCCTTGTACTGGGGTGAATGTATGACATTGTTCTAAATTCTGTCCATCAACTGGGTTTTTTGCAATTTTCACCCCGAGTGGGCAGGGTATGCTCAAACGTGAGTCCCAGGCTCTCCACACCACTGGAGTCAAGCTATCCAGGCTGAATGAAGGCTGATAGCCAGAAACTGGTCCTTGGATGCTTGATGCCGGTCTGGGAAAGACATGGCTTGGTAGTTCGGACTGGACTGTTCCCATGAGGCACAGGGTCAGAGCTGATTTGCATATAGCCAGTGTCTAACCCAGGGTGGTGTGGAGTGCAAAAAAACGATGGATTTAGGCCCGAGTCCTTGTACTGGGGTGAATGTATGACATTGTTCTACATTCTGTCCATCAACTGTGTTTTTTGCAAGTTTCACCCCAAGTGGGCTGGGTATGCTCAGACGTGAGTCCCAGGCTCTCCACACCACTGGAGTCAAGCTATCCAGGCTGAATGAAGGCTGATAGCCAGAAACCGGTCCTTGGATGCTTGATTCCGGTCTGGGAACGACATGGCTTGGTAGTTCGGACTGGACTGTTCCCATGAGGCACAGGGTCAGAGCTGATATGCATATAGCCAGTGTCTAACCCAGGGTGGTGTGGAGTGCACAAAAATGATAGATTTAGGCCCAGATCCTTGTACTGAGGTGAATGTATGACATTGTTCTACATTCTGTCCATCAACTGTGTTTTTTGCAATTTTCACCCCGAGTGGGCTGGGTATGCTCAGACGTGAGTCCCAGGCTCTCCACACCACTGGAGTCAAGCTATCCAGGCTGAATGAAGGCTGCTGGCCAGAAACTGGTCCTTGGATGCTTGATTCCGGTCTGGAAAAGACATGGCTTGGTAGTTCGGACTGGACTGTTCCCATGAGGCACAGGGTCAGAGCTGATTTGCATATAGCCAGTGTCTAACCCAGGGTGGTGTGGAGTGCAAAAAAACGATGGATTTAGACCCAGATCCTTGTACTGGGGTGAATATATGACATTGTTCTACATTCTGTCCATCAACTGTGTTTTTTGCAATTTTCACCCCGAGTGGGCTGGGTATGCTCAGACGTGAGTCCCAGGCTCTCCACACCACTGGAGTCAAGCTATCCAGGCAGAATGAAGGCTGATAGCCAGAAACCGGTCCTTGGATGCTTGATTCCGGTCTGGGAAAGACATGGCTTGGTAGTTCGGACTGGACTGTTCCCATGAGGCACAGGGTCAGAGCTGATTTGCATATAGCCAGTGTCTAACCCAGGGTGGTGTGGAGTGCAAAAAAATGATTGATTTAGGCCCAGATCCTTGTACTGGGGTGAATGTATGACATTGTTCTACATTCTGTCCATCAACTGTGTGTTTTGCAATTTTCACCCCGCGTGGGCTGGGTATGCTCAGACGTGAGTCCCAGGCTCTCCACACCACTGGAGTCAAGCTATCCAGGCTGAATGAAGGCTGATAGCCAGAAACCGGTCCTTGGATGCTTGATTCCGGTCTGGGAAAGACATGGCTTGGTAGTTCGGACTGGACTGTTCCCATGAGGCACAGGGTCGGAGCTGATTTGCATATAGCCAGTGTCTAACCCAGGGTGGTGTGGAGTGCAAACAAACGATGGATTTAGGCCCAGATCCTTGTACTGGGGTGAATGTATGACATTGTTCTACATTCTGTCCATCAACTGTGTTTTTTGCAATTTTCACCCCGAGTGGGCTGGGTATGCTCAGACGTGAGTCCCAGGCTCTCCACACCACTGGAGTCAAGCTATCCAGGCTGAATGAAGGCTGATAGCCAGAAACTGGTCCTTGGATGCTTGATTCCGGTCTGGGAAAGACATGGCTTGGTAGTTCGGACTGGACTGTTCCCATGAGGCACAGGGTTAGAGCTGATTTGCATATAGCCAGTGTCTAACCCAGGGTGGTGTGGAGTGCAAAAAAATGATGGATTTAGGCCCAGATCTTTGTACTGGGGTGAATGTATGACATTGTTCTACATTCTGTCCATCAACTGTGTTTTTTGCAATTTTCACCCCGAGTGGGCTGGGTATGCTCAGACGTGAGTCCCAGGCTCTCCACACCACTGGAGTCAAGCTATCCAGGCTGAATGAAGGCTGATAGCCAGAAACCGGTCCTTGGATGCTTGATTCCGGTCTGGGAAAGACATGGCTTGGTAGTTCGGACTGGACTGTTCCCATGAGGCACAGTGTCAGAGCTGATTTGCATATAGCCAGTGTCTAACCCAGGGTGGTGTGGAGTGCAAAAAAACTATGGATTTAGGCCCAGATCCTTGTACTGGGGTGAATGTATGACATTGTTCTACATTCTGTCCATCAACTGTGTTTTTTGCAATTTTCACCCCGAGTGGGCTGGGTATGCTCAGACGTGAGTCCCAGGCTCTCCACACCACTGGAGTCAAGCTATCAAGGCTGAATGAAGGCTGATAGCCAGAAACTGGTCCTTGGATGCTTGATTCCGGTCTGGGAAAGACATGGCTTGCCTGTTCGGACTGGACTGTTCCCATGAGGCACAGGGTCAGAGCTGATTTGCATATAGCCAGTGTCTAACCCAGGGTGGTGTGGAGTGCAAAAACACGATGGATGTAGGCCCAGATCCTTGTACTGGGGTGAATGTATGACATTGTTCTACATTCTGTCCATCAACTGTGTTTTTTGCAATTTTCACCCTGAGTGGGCTGGGTATGCTCAGACGTGAGTCCCAGGCTCTCCACACCACTGGAGTCAAGCTATCCAGGCTGAATGAAGGTTGATAGCCAGAAACCGGTCCTTGGATGCTTGATTCCGGTCTGGGAAAGACATGGCTTGGTAGTTCAGACTGGACTGTTCCCATGAGGCACAGGGTCGGAGCTGATTTGCATATAGCCAGTGTCTAACCCAGGGTGGTGTGGAGTGCAAAAAAACGATGGATTTAGGCCCAGATCCTTGTACTGGGGTGAATGTATGACATTGTTCTACATTCTGTCAATCAACTGTGTTTTTTGCAATTTTCACCCCGAGTGGGCTGGGTATGCTCAGACGTGAGTCCCAAGCTCTCCACACCACTGGAGTCAAGCTATCCAGGCTGAATGAAGGCTGATAACCAAAAACCGGTCCTTGGATGCTTGATTCCGGTCTGGGAAAGACATGGCTTGGTAGTTCGGACTGGACTGTTCCCATTAGGCACAGGGTCAGAGCTGATTTGCATATAGCCAGTGTCTAACCCAGGGTGGTGTGGAGTGCAAAAAAACGATGGATTTAGGCCCGAGTCCTTGTACTGGGGTGAATGTATGACATTGTTCTACATTCTGTCCATCAACTGTGTTTTTTGCAATTTTCACCCCAAGTGGGCTGGGTATGCTCAGACGTGAGTCCCAGGCTCTCCACACCACTGGAGTCAAGCTATCCAGGCTGAATGAAGGCTGATAGCCAGAAACCGGTCCTTGGATGCTTGATTCCGGTCTGGGAACGACATGGCTTGGTAGTTCGGACTGGACTGTTCCCATGAGGCACAGGGTCAGAGCTGATTTGCATATAGCCAGTGTCTAACCCAGGGTGGTGTGGAGTGCACAAAAATGATAGATTTAGGCCCAGATCCTTGTACTGAGGTGAATGTATGACATTGTTCTACATTCTGTCCATCAACTGTGTTTTTTGCAATTTTCACCCCGAGTGGGCTGGGTATGCTCAGACGTGAGTCCCAGGCTCTCCACACCACTGGAGTCAAGCTATCCAGGCTGAATGAAGGCTGCTGGCCAGAAACTGGTCCTTGGTTGCTTGATTCCGGTCTGGGAAAGACATGGCTTGGTAGTTCGGACTGGACTGTTCCCATGAGGCACAGGGTCAGAGCTGATTTGCATATAGCCAGTGTCTAACCCAGGGTGGTGTGGAGTGCAAAAAAACGATGGATTTAGACCCAGATCCTTGTACTGGGGTGAATGTATGACATTGTTCTACATTCTGTCCATCAACTGTGTTTTTTGCAATTTTCACCCCGAGTGGGCTGGGTATGCTCAGACGTGAGTCCCAGGCTCTCCACACCACTGGAGTCAAGCTATCCAGGCAGAATGAAGGCTGATAGCCAGAAACCGGTCCTTGGATGCTTGATTCCGGTCTGGGAAAGACATGGCTTGGTAGTTCGGACTGGACTGTTCCCATGAGGCACAGGGTCAGAGCTGATTTGCATATAGCCAGTGTCTAACCCAGGGTGGTGTGGAGTGCAAAAAAATGATTGATTTAGGCCCAGATCCTTGTACTGGGGTGAATGTATGACATTGTTCTACATTCTGTCCATCAACTGTGTGTTTTGCAATTTTCACCCCGCGTGGGCTGGGTATGCTCAGACGTGAGTCCCAGGCTCTCCACACCACTGGAGTCAAGCTATCCAGGCTGAATGAAGGCTGATAGCCAGAAACTGGTCCTTGGATGCTTGATTCCGGTCTGGGAAAGACATGGCTTGGTAGTTCGGACTGGACTGTTCCCATGAGGCACAGGGTTAGAGCTGATTTGCATATAGCCAGTGTCTAACCCAGGGTGGTGTGGAGTGCAAAAAAATGATGGATTTAGGCCCAGATCTTTGTACTGGGGTGAATGTATGACATTGTTCTACATTCTGTCCATCAACTGTGTTTTTTGCAATTTTCACCCCGAGTGGGCTGGGTATGCTCAGACGTGAGTCCCAGGCTCTCCACACCACTGGAGTCAAGCTATCCAGGCTGAATGAAGGCTGATAGCCAGAAACCGGTCCTTGGATGCTTGATTCCGGTCTGGGAAAGACATGGCTTGGTAGTTCGGACTGGACTGTTCCCATGAGGCACAGTGTCAGAGCTGATTTGCATATAGCCAGTGTCTAACCCAGGGTGGTGTGGAGTGCAAAAAAACTATGGATTTAGGCCCAGATCCTTGTACTGGGGTGAATGTATGACATTGTTCTACATTCTGTCCATCAACTGTGTTTTTTGCAATTTTCACCCCGAGTGGGCTGGGTATGCTCAGACGTGAGTCCCAGGCTCTCCACACCACTGGAGTCAAGCTATCAAGGCTGAATGAAGGCTGATAGCCAGAAACTGGTCCTTGGATGCTTGATTCCGGTCTGGGAAAGACATGGCTTGCCTGTTCGGACTGGACTGTTCCCATGAGGCACAGGGTCAGAGCTGATTTGCATATAGCCAGTGTCTAACCCAGGGTGGTGTGGAGTGCAAAAACACGATGGATGTAGGCCCAGATCCTTGTACTGGGGTGAATGTATGACATTGTTCTACATTCTGTCCATCAACTGTGTTTTTTGCAATTTTCACCCTGAGTGGGCTGGGTATGCTCAGACGTGAGTCCCAGGCTCTCCACACCACTGGAGTCAAGCTATCCAGGCTGAATGAAGGTTGATAGCCAGAAACCGGTCCTTGGATGCTTGATTCCGGTCTGGGAAAGACATGGCTTGGTAGTTCAGACTGGACTGTTCCCATGAGGCACAGGGTCGGAGCTGATTTGCATATAGCCAGTGTCTAACCCAGGGTGGTGTGGAGTGCAAAAAAACGATGGATTTAGGCCCAGATCCTTGTACTGGGGTGAATGTATGACATTGTTCTACATTCTGTCAATCAACTGTGTTTTTTGCAATTTTCACCCCGAGTGGGCTGGGTATGCTCAGACGTGAGTCCCAAGCTCTCCACACCACTGGAGTCAAGCTATCCAGGCTGAATGAAGGCTGATAACCAAAAACCGGTCCTTGGATGCTTGATTCCGGTCTGGGAAAGACATGGCTTGGTAGTTCGGACTGGACTGTTCCCATTAGGCACAGGGTCAGAGCTGATTTGCATATAGCCAGTGTCTAACCCAGGGTGGTGTGGAGTGCAAAAAAACGATGGATTTAGGCCCGAGTCCTTGTACTGGGGTGAATGTATGACATTGTTCTACATTCTGTCCATCAACTGTGTTTTTTGCAATTTTCACCCCAAGTGGGCTGGGTATGCTCAGACGTGAGTCCCAGGCTCTCCACACCACTGGAGTCAAGCTATCCAGGCTGAATGAAGGCTGATAGCCAGAAACCGGTCCTTGGATGCTTGATTCCGGTCTGGGAACGACATGGCTTGGTAGTTCGGACTGGACTGTTCCCATGAGGCACAGGGTCAGAGCTGATTTGCATATAGCCAGTGTCTAACCCAGGGTGGTGTGGAGTGCACAAAAATGATAGATTTAGGCCCAGATCCTTGTACTGAGGTGAATGTATGACATTGTTCTACATTCTGTCCATCAACTGTGTTTTTTGCAATTTTCACCCCGAGTGGGCTGGGTATGCTCAGACGTGAGTCCCAGGCTCTCCACACCACTGGAGTCAAGCTATCCAGGCTGAATGAAGGCTGCTGGCCAGAAACTGGTCCTTGGATGCTTGATTCCGGTCTGGGAAAGACATGGCTTGGTAGTTCGGACTGGACTGTTCCCATGAGGCACAGGGTCAGAGCTGATTTGCATATAGCCAGTGTCTAACCCAGGGTGGTGTGGAGTGCAAAAAAACGATGGATTTAGACCCAGATCCTTGTACTGGGGTGAATGTATGACATTGTTCTACATTCTGTCCATCAACTGTGTTTTTTGCAATTTTCACCCCGAGTGGGCTGGGTATGCTCAGACGTGAGTCCCAGGCTCTCCACACCACTGGAGTCAAGCTATCCAGGCAGAATGAAGGCTGATAGCCAGAAACCGGTCCTTGGATGCTTGATTCCGGTCTGGGAAAGACATGGCTTGGTAGTTCGGACTGGACTGTTCCCATGAGGCACAGGGTCAGAGCTGATTTGCATATAGCCAGTGTCTAACCCAGGGTGGTGTGGAGTGCAAAAAAATGATTGATTTAGGCCCAGATCCTTGTACTGGGGTGAATGTATGACATTGTTCTACATTCTGTCCATCAACTGTGTGTTTTGCAATTTTCACCCCGCGTGGGCTGGGTATGCTCAGACGTGAGTCCCAGGCTCTCCACACCACTGGAGTCAAGCTATCCAGGCTGAATGAAGGCTGATAGCCAGAAACCGGTCCTTGGATGCTTGATTCCGGTCTGGGAAAGACATGGCTTGGTAGTTCGGACTGGACTGTTCCCATGAGGCACAGGGTCGGAGCTGATTTGCATATAGCCAGTGTCTAACCCAGGGTGGTGTGGAGTGCAAACAAACGATGGATTTAGGCCCAGATCCTTGTACTGGGGTGAATGTATGACATTGTTCTACATTCTGTCCATCAACTGTGTTTTTTGCAATTTTCACCCCGAGTGGGCTGGGTATGCTCAGACGTGAGTCCCAGGCTCTCCACACCACTGGAGTCAAGCTATCCAGGCTGAATGAAGGCTGATAGCCAGAAACTGGTCCTTGGATGCTTGATTCCGGTCTGGGAAAGACATGGCTTGGTAGTTCGGACTGGACTGTTCCCATGAGGCACAGGGTTAGAGCTGATTTGCATATAGCCAGTGTCTAACCCAGGGTGGTGTGGAGTGCAAAAAAATGATGGATTTAGGCCCAGATCTTTGTACTGGGGTGAATGTATGACATTGTTCTACATTCTGTCCATCAACTGTGTTTTTTGCAATTTTCACCCCGAGTGGGCTGGGTATGCTCAGACGTGAGTCCCAGGCTCTCCACACCACTGGAGTCAAGCTATCCAGGCTGAATGAAGGCTGATAGCCAGAAACCGGTCCTTGGATGCTTGATTCCGGTCTGGGAAAGACATGGCTTGGTAGTTCGGACTGGACTGTTCCCATGAGGCACAGTGTCAGAGCTGATTTGCATATAGCCAGTGTCTAACCCAGGGTGGTGTGGAGTGCAAAAAAACTATGGATTTAGGCCCAGATCCTTGTACTGGGGTGAATGTATGACATTGTTCTACATTCTGTCCATCAACTGTGTTTTTTGCAATTTTCACCCCGAGTGGGCTGGGTATGCTCAGACGTGAGTCCCAGGCTCTCCACACCACTGGAGTCAAGCTATCCAGGCTGAATGAAGGCTGATAGCCAGAAACTGGTCCTTGGATGCTTGATTCCGGTCTGGGAAAGACATGGCTTGCCTGTTCGGACTGGACTGTTCCCATGAGGCACAGGGTCAGAGCTGATTTGCATATAGCCAGTGTCTAAACCAGGGTGGTGTGGAGTGCAAAAAAACGATGGATGTAGGCCCAGATCCTTGTACTGGGGTGAATGTATGACATTGTTCTACATTCTGTCCATCAACTGTGTTTTTTGCAATTTTCACCCTGAGTGGGCTGGGTATGCTCAGACGTGAGTCCCAGGCTCTCCACACCACTGGAGTCAAGCTATCCAGGCTGAATGAAGGTTGATAGCCAGAAACCGGTCCTTGGATGCTTGATTCCGGTCTGGGAAAGACATGGCTTGGTAGTTCAGACTGGACTGTTCCCATGAGGCACAGGGTCGGAGCTGATTTGCATATAGCCAGTGTCTAACCCAGGGTGGTGTGGAGTGCAAAAAAATGATGGATTTAGGCCCAGATCCTTGTACTGGGGTGAATGTATGACATTGTTCTACATTCTGTCAATCAACTGTGTTTTTTGCAATTTTCACCCCGAGTGGGCTGGGTATGCTCAGACGTGAGTCCCAAGCTCTCCACACCACTGGAGTCAAGCTATCCAGGCTGAATGAAGGCTGATAACCAAAAACCGGTCCTTGGATGCTTGATTCCGGTCTGGGAAAGACATGGCTTGGTAGTTCGGACTGGACTGTTCCCATTAGGCACAGGGTCAGAGCTGATTTGCATATAGCCAGTGTCTAACCCAGGGTGGTGTGAAGTGCAAAAAAACGATGGATTTAGGCCCAGATCCTTGTACTGGGGTGAATGTATGACATTGTTCTACATTCTGTCCATCAACTGTGTTCTTTGCAATTTTCACCCCGAGTGGGCTGGGTATGCTCAGACGTGAGTCCCAGGCTCTCCACCCCACTGGAGTCAAGCTATCCAGGCTGAATGAAGGCTGATAGCCAGAAACCGGTCCTTGGATGCTTGATTCCGGTCTGGGAAAGACATGGCTTGGTAGTTCGGACTGGACTGTTCCCATGAGGCACAGGGTCAAAGCTGATTTGCATAAAGCCAGTGTCTAACCCAGGGTGATGTGGAGTGCAAAAAAACGATGGATTTAGGCCCAGATCCTTGTACTGGGGTGAATGTATGACATTGTTTTAAATTCTGTCCATCAACTGTGTTTTTTGCAATTTTCACCCCGAGTGGGCAGGGTATGCTCAGACGTGAGTCCCAGGCTCTCCACACCACTGGAGTCAAGCTATCCAGGCTGAATGAAGGCTGATAGCCAGAAACTGGTCCTTGGATGCTTGATTCCGGTCTGGGAAAGACATGGCTTGGTAGTTCGGACTGGACTGTTCCCATGAGGCACAGGGTCAGAGCTGATTTGCATATAGCCAGTGTCTAACCCAGGGTGGTGTGGAGTGCAAAAAAACGATGGATTTAGGCCCAGATCCTTGTACTGGGGTGAATGTATGACATTGTTCTACATTGTGTCCATCAACTGTGTTTTTTGCAATTTTCACCCCGAGTGGGCTGGGTATGCTCAGACGTGAGTCCCAGGCTCTCCACACCACTGGAGTCAAGCTATCCAGGCTGAATGAAGGCTGATAGCCAGAAACCCGTCCTTGGATGCTTGATTCCGGTCTGGGAACGACATGGCTTGGTAGTTCGGACTGGACTGTTCCCATGAGGCACAGGGTCAGAGCTGATTTGCATATAGCCAGTGTCTAACCCAGGGTGGTGTGGAGTGCAAAAAAATGATTGATTTAGGCCCAGATCCTTGTACTGGGGTGAATGTATGACATTGTTCTACATTCTGTCCATCAACTGTGTGTTTTGCAATTTTCACCCCGAGTGGGCTGGGTATGCTCAGACGTGAGTCCCAGGCTCTCCACACCACTGGAGTCAAGCTATCCAGGCTGAATGAAGGCTGATAGCCAGAAACCGGTCCTTGGATGCTTGATTCCGGTCTGGGAAAGACATGGCTTGGTAGTTCGGACTGGACTGTTCCCAGGAGGCACAGGGTCAGAGCTGATTTGCATATAGCCAGTGTCTAACCCAGGGTGGTGTGGAGTGCAAAAAAACGATGGATTTAGGCCCAGATCCTAGTACTGGGGTGAATGTATGACATTGTTCTACATTCTGTCCATCAACTGTTTTTTGCAATTTTCACCCCGAGTGGGCTGGGTATGCTAAGACGTGAGTCCCAGGCTCTCCACACCACTGGAGTCAAGCTATCCAGGCTGAATGAAGGCTGATAGCCAGAAACTGGTCCTTGGATGCTTGATTCCGGTCTGGGAAAGACATGGCTTGGTAGTTCGGACTGGACTGTTCCCATGAGGCACAGGGTCAGAGCTGATTTGCATATAGCCAGTGTCTAACCCAGGGTGGTGTGGAGTGCAAAAAAACGATGGATTTAGGCCCAGATCCTTGTACTGGGGTGAATGTATGACATTGTTCTACATTGTGTCCATCAACTGTGTTTTTTGCAATTTTCACCCCGAGTGGGCTGGGTATGCTCAGACGTGAGTCCCAGGCTCTCCACACCACTGGAGTCAAGCTATCCAGGCTGAATGAAGGCTGATAGCCAGAAACCGGTCCTTGGATGCTTGATTCCGGTCTGGGAAAGACATGGCTTGGTAGTTCGGACTGGACTGTTCCCAGGGGGCACAGGGTCAGAGCTGATTTGCATATAGCCAGTGTCTAACCCAGGGTGGTGTGGAGTGCAAAAAAACGATGGATTTAGGCCCAGATCCTAGTACTGGGGTGAATGTATGACATTGTTCTACATTCTGTCCATCAACTGTTTTTTGCAATTTTCACCCCGAGTGGGCTGGGTATGCTAAGACGTGAGTCCCAGGCTCTCCACACCACTGGAGTCAAGCTATCCAGGCTGAATGAAGGCTGATAGCCAGAAACTGGTCCTTGGATGCTTGATTCCGGTCTGGGAAAGACATGGTTTGGTAGTTCGGACTGGACTGTTCCCATGAGGCACAGGGTTAGAGCTGATTTGCATATAGCCAGTGTCTAACCCAGGGTGGTGTGGAGTGCAAAAAAATGATGGATTTAGGCCCAGATCTTTGTACTGGGGTGAATGTATGACATTGTTCTACATTCTGTCCATCAACTGTGTTTTTTGCAATTTTCACCCCGAGTGGGCTGGGTATGCTCAGACGTGAGTCCCAGGCTCTCCACACCACTGGAGTCAAGCTATCCAGGCTGAATGAAGGCTGATAGCCAGAAACCGGTCCTTGGATGCTTGATTCCGGTCTGGGAAAGACATGGCTTGGTAGTTCGGACTGGACTGTTCCCATGAGGCACAGTGTCAGAGCTGATTTGCATATAGCCAGTGTCTAACCCAGGGTGGTGTGGAGTGCAAAAAAACTATGGATTTAGGCCCAGATCCTTGTACTGGGGTGAATGTATGACATTGTTCTACATTCTGTCCATCAACTGTGTTTTTTGCAATTTTCACCCCGAGTGGGCTGGGTATGCTCAGACGTGAGTCCCAGGCTCTCCACACCACTGGAGTCAAGCTATCAAGGCTGAATGAAGGCTGATAGCCAGAAACTGGTCCTTGGATGCTTGATTCCGGTCTGGGAAAGACATGGCTTGCCTGTTCGGACTGGACTGTTCCCATGAGGCACAGGGTCAGAGCTGATTTGCATATAGCCAGTGTCTAACCCAGGGTGGTGTGGAGTGCAAAAACACGATGGATGTAGGCCCAGATCCTTGTACTGGGGTGAATGTATGACATTGTTCTACATTCTGTCCATCAACTGTGTTTTTTGCAATTTTCACCCTGAGTGGGCTGGGTATGCTCAGACGTGAGTCCCAGGCTCTCCACACCACTGGAGTCAAGCTATCCAGGCTGAATGAAGGTTGATAGCCAGAAACCGGTCCTTGGATGCTTGATTCCGGTCTGGGAAAGACATGGCTTGGTAGTTCAGACTGGACTGTTCCCATGAGGCACAGGGTCGGAGCTGATTTGCATATAGCCAGTGTCTAACCCAGGGTGGTGTGGAGTGCAAAAAAACGATGGATTTAGGCCCAGATCCTTGTACTGGGGTGAATGTATGACATTGTTCTACATTCTGTCAATCAACTGTGTTTTTTGCAATTTTCACCCCGAGTGGGCTGGGTATGCTCAGACGTGAGTCCCAAGCTCTCCACACCACTGGAGTCAAGCTATCCAGGCTGAATGAAGGCTGATAACCAAAAACCGGTCCTTGGATGCTTGATTCCGGTCTGGGAAAGACATGGCTTGGTAGTTCGGACTGGACTGTTCCCATTAGGCACAGGGTCAGAGCTGATTTGCATATAGCCAGTGTCTAACCCAGGGTGGTGTGGAGTGCAAAAAAACGATGGATTTAGGCCCGAGTCCTTGTACTGGGGTGAATGTATGACATTGTTCTACATTCTGTCCATCAACTGTGTTTTTTGCAATTTTCACCCCAAGTGGGCTGGGTATGCTCAGACGTGAGTCCCAGGCTCTCCACACCACTGGAGTCAAGCTATCCAGGCTGAATGAAGGCTGATAGCCAGAAACCGGTCCTTGGATGCTTGATTCCGGTCTGGGAACGACATGGCTTGGTAGTTCGGACTGGACTGTTCCCATGAGGCACAGGGTCAGAGCTGATTTGCATATAGCCAGTGTCTAACCCAGGGTGGTGTGGAGTGCACAAAAATGATAGATTTAGGCCCAGATCCTTGTACTGAGGTGAATGTATGACATTGTTCTACATTCTGTCCATCAACTGTGTTTTTTGCAATTTTCACCCCGAGTGGGCTGGGTATGCTCAGACGTGAGTCCCAGGCTCTCCACACCACTGGAGTCAAGCTATCCAGGCTGAATGAAGGCTGCTGGCCAGAAACTGGTCCTTGGATGCTTGATTCCGGTCTGGGAAAGACATGGCTTGGTAGTTCGGACTGGACTGTTCCCATGAGGCACAGGGTCAGAGCTGATTTGCATATAGCCAGTGTCTAACCCAGGGTGGTGTGGAGTGCAAAAAAACGATGGATTTAGACCCAGATCCTTGTACTGGGGTGAATGTATGACATTGTTCTACATTCTGTCCATCAACTGTGTTTTTTGCAATTTTCACCCCGAGTGGGCTGGGTATGCTCAGACGTGAGTCCCAGGCTCTCCACACCACTGGAGTCAAGCTATCCAGGCAGAATGAAGGCTGATAGCCAGAAACCGGTCCTTGGATGCTTGATTCCGGTCTGGGAAAGACATGGCTTGGTAGTTCGGACTGGACTGTTCCCATGAGGCACAGGGTCAGAGCTGATTTGCATATAGCCAGTGTCTAACCCAGGGTGGTGTGGAGTGCAAAAAAATGATTGATTTAGGCCCAGATCCTTGTACTGGGGTGAATGTATGACATTGTTCTACATTCTGTCCATCAACTGTGTGTTTTGCAATTTTCACCCCGCGTGGGCTGGGTATGCTCAGACGTGAGTCCCAGGCTCTCCACACCACTGGAGTCAAGCTATCCAGGCTGAATGAAGGCTGATAGCCAGAAACCGGTCCTTGGATGCTTGATTCCGGTCTGGGAAAGACATGGCTTGGTAGTTCGGACTGGACTGTTCCCATGAGGCACAGGGTCGGAGCTGATTTGCATATAGCCAGTGTCTAACCCAGGGTGGTGTGGAGTGCAAACAAACGATGGATTTAGGCCCAGATCCTTGTACTGGGGTGAATGTATGACATTGTTCTACATTCTGTCCATCAACTGTGTTTTTTGCAATTTTCACCCCGAGTGGGCTGGGTATGCTCAGACGTGAGTCCCAGGCTCTCCACACCACTGGAGTCAAGCTATCCAGGCTGAATGAAGGCTGATAGCCAGAAACTGGTCCTTGGATGCTTGATTCCGGTCTGGGAAAGACATGGCTTGGTAGTTCGGACTGGACTGTTCCCATGAGGCACAGGGTTAGAGCTGATTTGCATATAGCCAGTGTCTAACCCAGGGTGGTGTGGAGTGCAAAAAAATGATGGATTTAGGCCCAGATCTTTGTACTGGGGTGAATGTATGACATTGTTCTACATTCTGTCCATCAACTGTGTTTTTTGCAATTTTCACCCCGAGTGGGCTGGGTATGCTCAGACGTGAGTCCCAGGCTCTCCACACCACTGGAGTCAAGCTATCCAGGCTGAATGAAGGCTGATAGCCAGAAACCGGTCCTTGGATGCTTGATTCCGGTCTGGGAAAGACATGGCTTGGTAGTTCGGACTGGACTGTTCCCATGAGGCACAGTGTCAGAGCTGATTTGCATATAGCCAGTGTCTAACCCAGGGTGGTGTGGAGTGCAAAAAAACTATGGATTTAGGCCCAGATCCTTGTACTGGGGTGAATGTATGACATTGTTCTACATTCTGTCCATCAACTGTGTTTTTTGCAATTTTCACCCCGAGTGGGCTGGGTATGCTCAGACGTGAGTCCCAGGCTCTCCACACCACTGGAGTCAAGCTATCCAGGCTGAATGAAGGCTGATAGCCAGAAACTGGTCCTTGGATGCTTGATTCCGGTCTGGGAAAGACATGGCTTGCCTGTTCGGACTGGACTGTTCCCATGAGGCACAGGGTCAGAGCTGATTTGCATATAGCCAGTGTCTAAACCAGGGTGGTGTGGAGTGCAAAAAAACGATGGATGTAGGCCCAGATCCTTGTACTGGGGTGAATGTATGACATTGTTCTACATTCTGTCCATCAACTGTGTTTTTTGCAATTTTCACCCTGAGTGGGCTGGGTATGCTCAGACGTGAGTCCCAGGCTCTCCACACCACTGGAGTCAAGCTATCCAGGCTGAATGAAGGTTGATAGCCAGAAACCGGTCCTTGGATGCTTGATTCCGGTCTGGGAAAGACATGGCTTGGTAGTTCAGACTGGACTGTTCCCATGAGGCACAGGGTCGGAGCTGATTTGCATATAGCCAGTGTCTAACCCAGGGTGGTGTGGAGTGCAAAAAAATGATGGATTTAGGCCCAGATCCTTGTACTGGGGTGAATGTATGACATTGTTCTACATTCTGTCAATCAACTGTGTTTTTTGCAATTTTCACCCCGAGTGGGCTGGGTATGCTCAGACGTGAGTCCCAAGCTCTCCACACCACTGGAGTCAAGCTATCCAGGCTGAATGAAGGCTGATAACCAAAAACCGGTCCTTGGATGCTTGATTCCGGTCTGGGAAAGACATGGCTTGGTAGTTCGGACTGGACTGTTCCCATTAGGCACAGGGTCAGAGCTGATTTGCATATAGCCAGTGTCTAACCCAGGGTGGTGTGAAGTGCAAAAAAACGATGGATTTAGGCCCAGATCCTTGTACTGGGGTGAATGTATGACATTGTTCTACATTCTGTCCATCAACTGTGTTCTTTGCAATTTTCACCCCGAGTGGGCTGGGTATGCTCAGACGTGAGTCCCAGGCTCTCCACCCCACTGGAGTCAAGCTATCCAGGCTGAATGAAGGCTGATAGCCAGAAACCGGTCCTTGGATGCTTGATTCCGGTCTGGGAAAGACATGGCTTGGTAGTTCGGACTGGACTGTTCCCATGAGGCACAGGGTCAAAGCTGATTTGCATAAAGCCAGTGTCTAACCCAGGGTGATGTGGAGTGCAAAAAAACGATGGATTTAGGCCCAGATCCTTGTACTGGGGTGAATGTATGACATTGTTTTAAATTCTGTCCATCAACTGTGTTTTTTGCAATTTTCACCCCGAGTGGGCAGGGTATGCTCAGACGTGAGTCCCAGGCTCTCCACACCACTGGAGTCAAGCTATCCAGGCTGAATGAAGGCTGATAGCCAGAAACTGGTCCTTGGATGCTTGATTCCGGTCTGGGAAAGACATGGCTTGGTAGTTCGGACTGGACTGTTCCCATGAGGCACAGGGTCAGAGCTGATTTGCATATAGCCAGTGTCTAACCCAGGGTGGTGTGGAGTGCAAAAAAACGATGGATTTAGGCCCAGATCCTTGTACTGGGGTGAATGTATGACATTGTTCTACATTGTGTCCATCAACTGTGTTTTTTGCAATTTTCACCCCGAGTGGGCTGGGTATGCTCAGACGTGAGTCCCAGGCTCTCCACACCACTGGAGTCAAGCTATCCAGGCTGAATGAAGGCTGATAGCCAGAAACCCGTCCTTGGATGCTTGATTCCGGTCTGGGAACGACATGGCTTGGTAGTTCGGACTGGACTGTTCCCATGAGGCACAGGGTCAGAGCTGATTTGCATATAGCCAGTGTCTAACCCAGGGTGGTGTGGAGTGCAAAAAAATGATTGATTTAGGCCCAGATCCTTGTACTGGGGTGAATGTATGACATTGTTCTACATTCTGTCCATCAACTGTGTGTTTTGCAATTTTCACCCCGAGTGGGCTGGGTATGCTCAGACGTGAGTCCCAGGCTCTCCACACCACTGGAGTCAAGCTATCCAGGCTGAATGAAGGCTGATAGCCAGAAACCGGTCCTTGGATGCTTGATTCCGGTCTGGGAAAGACATGGCTTGGTAGTTCGGACTGGACTGTTCCCAGGAGGCACAGGGTCAGAGCTGATTTGCATATAGCCAGTGTCTAACCCAGGGTGGTGTGGAGTGCAAAAAAACGATGGATTTAGGCCCAGATCCTAGTACTGGGGTGAATGTATGACATTGTTCTACATTCTGTCCATCAACTGTTTTTTGCAATTTTCACCCCGAGTGGGCTGGGTATGCTAAGACGTGAGTCCCAGGCTCTCCACACCACTGGAGTCAAGCTATCCAGGCTGAATGAAGGCTGATAGCCAGAAACTGGTCCTTGGATGCTTGATTCCGGTCTGGGAAAGACATGGCTTGGTAGTTCGGACTGGACTGTTCCCATGAGGCACAGGGTCAGAGCTGATTTGCATATAGCCAGTGTCTAACCCAGGGTGGTGTGGAGTGCAAAAAAACGATGGATTTAGGCCCAGATCCTTGTACTGGGGTGAATGTATGACATTGTTCTACATTGTGTCCATCAACTGTGTTTTTTGCAATTTTCACCCCGAGTGGGCTGGGTATGCTCAGACGTGAGTCCCAGGCTCTCCACACCACTGGAGTCAAGCTATCCAGGCTGAATGAAGGCTGATAGCCAGAAACCGGTCCTTGGATGCTTGATTCCGGTCTGGGAAAGACATGGCTTGGTAGTTCGGACTGGACTGTTCCCAGGAGGCACAGGGTCAGAGCTGATTTGCATATAGCCAGTGTCTAACCCAGGGTGGTGTGGAGTGCAAAAAAACGATGGATTTAGGCCCAGATCCTAGTACTGGGGTGAATGTATGACATTGTTCTACATTCTGTCCATCAACTGTTTTTTGCAATTTTCACCCCGAGTGGGCTGGGTATGCTAAGACGTGAGTCCCAGGCTCTCCACACCACTGGAGTCAAGCTATCCAGGCTGAATGAAGGCTGATAGCCAGAAACTGGTCCTTGGATGCTTGATTCCGGTCTGGGAAAGACATGGCTTGGTAGTTCGGACTGGACTGTTCCCATGAGGCACAGGGTCAGAGCTGATTTGCATATAGCCAGTGTCTAACCCAGGGTGGTGTGGAGTGCAAAAAAACGATGGATTTAGGCCCAGATCCTTGTACTGGGGTGAATGTATGACATTGTTCTACATTGTGTCCATCAACTGTGTTTTTTGCAATTTTCACCCCGAGTGGGCTGGGTATGCTCAGACGTGAGTCCCAGGCTCTCCACACCACTGGAGTCAAGCTATCCAGGCTGAATGAAGGCTGATAGCCAGAAACCCGTCCTTGGATGCTTGATTTCGGTCTGGAAACGACATGGCTTGGTAGTTCGGACTGGACTGTTCCCATGAGGCACAGGGTCAGAGCTGATTTGCATATAGCCAGTGTCTAACCCAGGGTGGTGTGGAGTGCAAAAAAATGATTGATTTAGGCCCAGATCCTTGTACTGGGGTGAATGTATGACATTGTTCTACATTCTGTCCATCAACTGTGTGTTTTGCAATTTTCACCCCGAGTGGGCTGGGTATGCTCAGACGTGAGTCCCAGGCTCTCCACACCACTGGAGTCAAGCTATCCAGGCTTAATGAAGGCTGATAGCCAGAAACCGGTCCTTGGATGCTTGATTCCGGTCTGGGAAAGACATGGCTTGGTAGTTCGGACTGGACTGTTCCCATGAGGCACAGGGTCGGAGCTGATTTGCATATAGCCAGTGTCTAACCCAGGGTGGTGTGGAGTGCAAAAAAACGATGGATTTAGGCCCAGATCCTTGTACTGGGGTGAATGTATGACATTGTTCTACATTCTGTCCATCAACTGTGTGTTTTGCAATTTTCACCCCGAGTGGGCTGGGTATGCTCAGACGTGAGTCCCAGGCTCTCCACACCACTGGAGTCAAGCTATCCAGGCTGAATGAAGGCTGATAGCCAGAAACCGGTCCTTGGATGCTTGATTCCGGTCTTGGAACGACATGGCTTGGTAATTCGGACTGGACTGTTCCCATGAGGCACAGGGTCAGAGCTGATTTGCATATAGCCAGTGTCTAACCCATGGTGGTGTGGAGTGGGAACAAAACGATGGATTTAGGCGCAGATCCTTGTACTGGGGTGAATGTATGACATTGTTGTACATTCTGCCATCAACTGTGTTTTTTGCAATTTTCACCCCGAGTGGGCTGGGTATGCTCAGACGTGAATCCCAGGCTCTCCACACCACTGGAGTCAAGCTATCCAGGCTGAATGAAGGCTGATAGCCAGAAACCGGTCCTTGGATGCTTGATTCCGGTCTGGGAAAGACATGGCTTGGTAGTTCGGATGGACTGTTCCCATGAGGCACAGGGTCAGAGCTGATTTGCATATAGCCAGTGTCTAACCCAGGGTGGTGTGGAGTGCAAAAAAACGATGGATTTAGGCCCAGATCCTTGTACTGGGGTGAATGTATGACATTGTTCTACATTCTGTCCATCAACTGTGTTTTTTGCAATTTTCACCCCGAGTGGGCTGGGTATGCTCAGACGTGAGTCCCAGGCTCTCCACACCACTGGAGTCAAGCTATCCAGGCTGAATGAAGGCTGATAGCCAGAAACCGGTCCTTGGATGCTTGATTCCGGTCTGGGAAAGACATGGCTTGGTAGTTCGGACTGGACTGTTCCCAGGAGGCACAGGGTCAGAGCTGATTTGCATATAGCCAGTGTCTAACCCAGGGTGGTGTGGAGTGCAAAAAAACGATGGATTTAGGCCCAGATCCTAGTACTGGGGTGAATGTATGACATTGTTCTACATTCTGTCCATCAACTGTTTTTTGCAATTTTCACCCCGAGTGGGCTGGGTATGCTAAGACGTGAATCCCAGGCTCTCCACACCACTGGAGTCAAGCTATCCAGGCTGAATGAAGGCTGATAGCCAGAAACCGGTCCTTGGATGCTTGATTCCGGTCTGGGAAAGACATGGCTTGGTAGTTCGGACTGGACTGTTCCCATGAGGCACAGGGTCAGAGCTGATTTGCATATAGCCAGTGTCTAACCCAGGGTGGTGTGGAGTGCAAAAAAACGATGGATTTAGGCCCAGATCCTTGTACTGGGGTGAATGTATGACATTGTTCTACATTCTGTCCATCAACTGTGTTTTTTGCAATTTTCACCCCGAGTGGGCTGGGTATGCTCAGACGTGAGTCCCAGGCTCTCCACACCACTGGAGTCAAGCTATCCAGGCTGAATGAAGGCTGATAGCCAGAAACCGGTCCATGGATGCTTGATTTTGGTCTGGGAACGACATGGCTTGGTAGTTCGGACTGGACTGTTCCCATGAGGCACCGGGTCAGAGCTGATTTGCATATAGCCAGTGTCTAACCCAGGGTGGTGTGGAGTGCAAAAAAATGATGGATTTAGGCCCAGATGCTTGTACTGGGGTGAATGTATGACATTGTTCTACATTCTGTCCATCAACTGTGTTTTTTGCATTTTTTCACCCCGAGTGGGCTGGGTATGCTCAGACGTGAGTCCCAGGCTCTCCACACCACTGGAGTCAAGCTATCCAGGCTGAATGAAGGCTGATAGCCAGAAACCGGTCCTTGGATGCTTGATTCCGGTCTGGGAAAGACATGGCTTGGTAGTTCGGACTGGACTGTTCCCATGAAGCACAGGGTCAGAGCTGATTTGCATATAGCCAGTGTCTAACCCAGGGTGGTGTGGAGTGCAAAAAAACAATGGATTTAGGCCCAGATCCTTGTACTGGGGTGAATGTATGACATTGTTCTACATTCTGTCCATCAACTGTGTTTTTTGCAATTTTCACCCTGAGTGGGCTGGGTATGCTCAGACGAGAGTCCCAGGCTCTCCACACCACTGGAGTCAAGCTATCCAGGCTGAATGAAGGCTGATAGCCAGAAACCGGTCCTTGGATGCTTGATTCCGGTCTGGGAAAGACATGGCTTGGTAGTTCGGACTGGACTGTTCCCATGAGGCACAGGGTCGGAGCTGATTTGCATATAGCCAGTGTATAACCCAGGGTGGTGTGGAGTGCAAAAAAACGATGGATTTAGGCCCAGATCCTTGTACTGGGGTGAATGTATGACATTGTTCTACATTCTGTCCATCAACTATGTTTTTTGCCATTTTCACCCCGAGTGGGCTGGGTATGCTCAGACGTGAGTCCCAGGCTCTCCACACCACTGGAGTCAAGCTATCCAGGCTGAATGAAGGCTGATAACCAAAAACCGGTCCTTGGATGCTTGATTCCGGTCTGGGAAAGACATGGCTTGGTAGTTCGGACTGGACTGTTCCCATTAGGCACAGGGTCAGAGCTGATTTGCATATAGCCAGTGTCTAACCCAGGGTGGTGTGAAGTGCAAAAAAACGATGGATTTAGGCCCAGATCCTTGTACTGGGGTGAATGTATGACATTGTTCTACATTCTGTCCATCAACTGTGTTCTTTGCAATTTTCACCCCGAGTGGGCTGGGTATGCTCAGACGTGAGTCCCAGGCTCTCCACCCCACTGGAGTCAAGCTATCCAGGCTGAATGAAGGCTGATAGCCAGAAACCGGTCCTTGGATGCTTGATTCCAGTCTGGGAAAGACATGGCTTGGTAGTTCGGACTGGACTGTTCCCATGAGGCACAGGGTCAGAGCTGATTTGCATAAAGCCAGTGTCTAACCCAGGGTGGTGTGGAGTGCAAAAAAAACGATGGATTTAGGCCCAGATCCTTGTACTGGGGTGAATGTATGACATTGTTCTAAATTCTGTCCATCAACTGGGTTTTTTGCAATTTTCACCCCGAGTGGGCAGGGTATGCTCAGACGTGAGTCCCAGGCTCTCCACACCACTGGAGTCAAGCTATCCAGGCTGAATGAAGGCTGATAGCCAGAAACTGGTCCTTGGATGCTTGATTCCGGTCTGGGAAAGACATGGCTTGGTAGTTCGGACTGGACTGTTCCCATGAGGCACAGGGTCAGAGCTGATTTGCATATAGCCAGTGTCTAACCCAGGGTGGTGTGGAGTGCAAAACAACGATGGATTTAGGCCCAGATCCTTGTACTGGGGTGAATGTATGACATTGTTCTACATTCTGTCCATCAACTGTGTTTTTTGCAATTTTCACCCCAAGTGGGCTGGGTATGCTCAGACGTGAGTCCCAGGCTCTCCACACCACTGGAGTCAAGCTATCCAGGCTGAATGAAGGCTGATAGCCAGAAACCGGTCCTTGGATGCTTGATTCCGGTCTGGGAACGACATGGCTTGGTAGTTCGGACTGGACTGTTCCCATGAGGCACAGGGTCAGAGCTGATTTGCATATAGCCAGTGTCTAACCCAGGGTGGTGTGGAGTGCACAAAAATGATAGATTTAGGCCCAGATCCTTGTACTGAGGTGAATGTATGACATTGTTCTACATTCTGTCCATCAACTGTGTTTTTTGCAATTTTCACCCCGAGTGGGCTGGGTATGCTCAGACGTGAGTCCCAGGCTCTCCACACCACTGGAGTCAAGCTATCCAGGCTGAATGAAGGCTGCTGGCCAGAAACTGGTCCTTGGATGCTTGATTCCGGTCTGGGAAAGACATGGCTTGGTAGTTCGGACTGGACTGTTCCCATGAGGCACAGGGTCAGAGCTGATTTGCATATAGCCAGTGTCTAACCCAGGGTGGTGTGGAGTGCAAAAAAACGATGGATTTAGACCCAGATCCTTGTACTGGGGTGAATGTATGACATTGTTCTACATTCTGTCCATCAACTGTGTTTTTTGCAATTTTCACCCCGAGTGGGCTGGGTATGCTCAGACGTGAGTCCCAGGCTCTCCACACCACTGGAGTCAAGCTATCCAGGCAGAATGAAGGCTGATAGCCAGAAACCGGTCCTTGGATGCTTGATTCCGGTCTGGGAAAGACATGGCTTGGTAGTTCGGACTGGACTGTTCCCATGAGGCACAGGGTCAGAGCTGATTTGCATATAGCCAGTGTCTAACCCAGGGTGGTGTGGAGTGCAAAAAAATGATTGATTTAGGCCCAGATCCTTGTACTGGGGTGAATGTATGACATTGTTCTACATTCTGTCCATCAACTGTGTGTTTTGCAATTTTCACCCCGAGTGGGCTGGGTATGCTCAGACGTGAGTCCCAGGCTCTCCACACCACTGGAGTCAAGCTATCCAGGCTGAATGAAGGCTGATAGCCAGAAACCGGTCCTTGGATGCTTGATTCCGGTCTGGGAAAGACATGGCTTGGTAGTTCGGACTGGACTGTTCCCATGAGGCACAGGGTCGGAGCTGATTTGCATATAGCCAGTGTCTAACCCAGGGTGGTGTGGAGTGCAAACAAACGATGGATTTAGGCCCAGATCCTTGTACTGGGGTGAATGTATGACATTGTTCTACATTCTGTCCATCAACTGTGTTTTTTGCAATTTTCACCCCGAGTGGGCTGGGTATGCTCAGACGTGAGTCCCAGGCTCTCCACACCACTGGAGTCAAGCTATCCAGGCTGAATGAAGGCTGATAGCCAGAAACTGGTCCTTGGATGCTTGATTCCGGTCTGGGAAAGACATGGCTTGGTAGTTCGGACTGGACTGTTCCCATGAGGCACAGGGTTAGAGCTGATTTGCATATAGCCAGTGTCTAACCCAGGGTGGTGTGGAGTGCAAAAAAACGATGGATTTAGGCCCAGATCCTAGTACTGGGGTGAATGTATGACATTGTTCTACATTCTGTCCATCAACTGTTTTTTGCAATTTTCACCCCGAGTGGGCTGGGTATGCTAAGACGTGAATCCCAGGCTCTCCACACCACTGGAGTCAAGCTATCCAGGCTGAATGAAGGCTGATAGCCAGAAACCGGTCCTTGGATGCTTGATTCCGGTCTGGGAAAGACATGGCTTGGTAGTTCGGACTGGACTGTTCCCATGAGGCACAGGGTCAGAGCTGATTTGCATATAGCCAGTGTCTAACCCAGGGTGGTGTGGAGTGCAAGAAAACGATGGATTTAGGCCCAGATCCTTGTACTGGGGTGAATGTATGACATTGTTCTACATTCTGTCCATCAACTGTGTTTTTTGCAATTTTCACCCCGAGTGGGCTGGGTATGCTCAGACGTGAGTCCCAGGCTCTCCACACCACTGGAGTCAAGCTATCCAGGCTGAATGAAGGCTGATAGCCAGAAACCGGTCCATGGATGCTTGATTTTGGTCTGGGAACGACATGGCTTGGTAGTTCGGACTGGACTGTTCCCATGAGGCACCGGGTCAGAGCTGATTTGCATATAGCCAGTGTCTAACCCAGGGTGGTGTGGAGTGCAAAAAAATGATGGATTTAGGCCCAGATGCTTGTACTGGGGTGAATGTATGACATTGTTCTACATTCTGTCCATCAACTGTGTTTTTTGCATTTTTTCACCCCGAGTGGGCTGGGTATGCTCAGACGTGAGTCCCAGGCTCTCCACACCACTGGAGTCAAGCTATCCAGGCTGAATGAAGGCTGATAGCCAGAAACCGGTCCTTGGATGCTTGATTCCGGTCTGGGAAAGACATGGCTTGGTAGTTCGGACTGGACTGTTCCCATGAAGCACAGGGTCAGAGCTGATTTGCATATAGCCAGTGTCTAACCCAGGGTGGTGTGGAGTGCAAAAAAACAATGGATTTAGGCCCAGATCCTTGTACTGGGGTGAATGTATGACATTGTTCTACATTCTGTCCATCAACTGTGTTTTTTGCAATTTTCACCCTGAGTGGGCTGGGTATGCTCAGACGAGAGTCCCAGGCTCTCCACACCACTGGAGTCAAGCTATCCAGGCTGAATGAAGGCTGATAGCCAGAAACCGGTCCTTGGATGCTTGATTCCGGTCTGGGAAAGACATGGCTTGGTAGTTCGGACTGGACTGTTCCCATTAGGCACAGGGTCAGAGCTGATTTGCATATAGCCAGTGTCTAACCCAGGGTGGTGTGAAGTGCAAAAAAACGATGGATTTAGGCCCAGATCCTTGTACTGGGGTGAATGTATGACATTGTTCTACATTCTGTCCATCAACTGTGTTCTTTGCAATTTTCACCCCGAGTGGGCTGGGTATGCTCAGACGTGAGTCCCAGGCTCTCCACCCCACTGGAGTCAAGCTATCCAGGCTGAATGAAGGCTGATAGCCAGAAACCGGTCCTTGGATGCTTGATTCCAGTCTGGGAAAGACATGGCTTGGTAGTTCGGACTGGACTGTTCCCATGAGGCACAGGGTCAGAGCTGATTTGCATAAAGCCAGTGTCTAACCCAGGGTGGTGTGGAGTGCAAAAAAAACGATGGATTTAGGCCCAGATCCTTGTACTGGGGTGAATGTATGACATTGTTCTAAATTCTGTCCATCAACTGGGTTTTTTGCAATTTTCACCCCGAGTGGGCAGGGTATGCTCAGACGTGAGTCCCAGGCTCTCCACACCACTGGAGTCAAGCTATCCAGGCTGAATGAAGGCTGATAGCCAGAAACTGGTCCTTGGATGCTTGATTCCGGTCTGGGAAAGACATGGCTTGGTAGTTCGGACTGGACTGTTCCCATGAGGCACAGGGTCAGAGCTGATTTGCATATAGCCAGTGTCTAACCCAGGGTGGTGTGGAGTGCAAAACAACGATGGATTTAGGCCCAGATCCTTGTACTGGGGTGAATGTATGACATTGTTCTACATTCTGTCCATCAACTGTGTTTTTTGCAATTTTCACCCCAAGTGGGCTGGGTATGCTCAGACGTGAGTCCCAGGCTCTCCACACCACTGGAGTCAAGCTATCCAGGCTGAATGAAGGCTGATAGCCAGAAACCGGTCCTTGGATGCTTGATTCCGGTCTGGGAACGACATGGCTTGGTAGTTCGGACTGGACTGTTCCCATGAGGCACAGGGTCAGAGCTGATTTGCATATAGCCAGTGTCTAACCCAGGGTGGTGTGGAGTGCACAAAAATGATAGATTTAGGCCCAGATCCTTGTACTGAGGTGAATGTATGACATTGTTCTACATTCTGTCCATCAACTGTGTTTTTTGCAATTTTCACCCCGAGTGGGCTGGGTATGCTCAGACGTGAGTCCCAGGCTCTCCACACCACTGGAGTCAAGCTATCCAGGCTGAATGAAGGCTGCTGGCCAGAAACTGGTCCTTGGATGCTTGATTCCGGTCTGGGAAAGACATGGCTTGGTAGTTCGGACTGGACTGTTCCCATGAGGCACAGGGTCAGAGCTGATTTGCATATAGCCAGTGTCTAACCCAGGGTGGTGTGGAGTGCAAAAAAACGATGGATTTAGACCCAGATCCTTGTACTGGGGTGAATGTATGACATTGTTCTACATTCTGTCCATCAACTGTGTTTTTTGCAATTTTCACCCCGAGTGGGCTGGGTATGCTCAGACGTGAGTCCCAGGCTCTCCACACCACTGGAGTCAAGCTATCCAGGCAGAATGAAGGCTGATAGCCAGAAACCGGTCCTTGGATGCTTGATTCCGGTCTGGGAAAGACATGGCTTGGTAGTTCGGACTGGACTGTTCCCATGAGGCACAGGGTCAGAGCTGATTTGCATATAGCCAGTGTCTAACCCAGGGTGGTGTGGAGTGCAAAAAAATGATTGATTTAGGCCCAGATCCTTGTACTGGGGTGAATGTATGACATTGTTCTACATTCTGTCCATCAACTGTGTGTTTTGCAATTTTCACCCCGAGTGGGCTGGGTATGCTCAGACGTGAGTCCCAGGCTCTCCACACCACTGGAGTCAAGCTATCCAGGCTGAATGAAGGCTGATAGCCAGAAACCGGTCCTTGGATGCTTGATTCCGGTCTGGGAAAGACATGGCTTGGTAGTTCGGACTGGACTGTTCCCATGAGGCACAGGGTCGGAGCTGATTTGCATATAGCCAGTGTCTAACCCAGGGTGGTGTGGAGTGCAAACAAACGATGGATTTAGGCCCAGATCCTTGTACTGGGGTGAATGTATGACATTGTTCTACATTCTGTCCATCAACTGTGTTTTTTGCAATTTTCACCCCGAGTGGGCTGGGTATGCTCAGACGTGAGTCCCAGGCTCTCCACACCACTGGAGTCAAGCTATCCAGGCTGAATGAAGGCTGATAGCCAGAAACTGGTCCTTGGATGCTTGATTCCGGTCTGGGAAAGACATGGCTTGGTAGTTCGGACTGGACTGTTCCCATGAGGCACAGGGTTAGAGCTGATTTGCATATAGCCAGTGTCTAACCCAGGGTGGTGTGGAGTGCAAAAAAACAATGGATTTAGGCCCAGATCTTTGTACTGGGGTGAATGTATGACATTGTTCTACATTCTGTCCATCAACTGTGTTTTTTGCAATTTTCACCCAGAGTGGGCTGGGTATGCTCAGACGTGAGTCCCAGGCTCTCCACACCACTGGAGTCAAGCTATCCAGGCTGAATGAAGGCTGATAGCCAGAAACCGGTCCTTGGATGCTTGATTCCGGTCTGGGAAAGACATGGCTTGGTAGTTCGGACTGGACTGTTCCCATGAGGCACAGTGTCAGAGCTGATTTGCATATAGCCAGTGTCTAACCCAGGGTGGTGTGGAGTGCAAAAAAACGATGGATTTAGGCCCAGATCCTTGTACTGGGGTGAATGTATGACATTGTTCTACATTCTGTCCATCAACTGTGTTTTTTGCAATTTTCACCCCGAGTGGGCTGGGTATGCTCAGACGTGAGTCCCAGGCTCTCCACACCACTGGAGTCAAGCTATCCAGGCTGAATGAAGGCTGATAGCCAGAAACTGGTCCTTGGATGCTTGATTCCGGTCTGGGAAAGACATGGCTTGCCTGTTCGGACTGGACTGTTCCCATGAGGCACAGGGTCAGAGCTGATTTGCATATAGCCAGTGTCTAACCCAGGGTGGTGTGGAGTGCAAAAAAACGATGGATGTAGGCCCAGATCCTTGTACTGGGGTGAATGTATGACATTGTTCTACATTCTGTCCATCAACTGTGTTTTTTGCAATTTTCACCCTGAGTGGGCTGGGTATGCTCAGACGTGAGTCCCAGGCTCTCCACACCACTGGAGTCAAGCTATCCAGGCTGAATGAAGGTTGATAGCCAGAAACCGGTCCTTGGATGCTTGATTCCGGTCTGGGAAAGACATGGCTTGGTAGTTCAGACTGGACTGTTCCCATGAGGCACAGGGTCGGAGCTGATTTGCATATAGCCAGTGTCTAACCCAGGGTGGTGTGGAGTGCAAAAAAACGATGGATTTAGGCCCAGATCCTTGTACTGGGGTGAATGTATGACATTGTTCTACATTCTGTCAATCAACTGTGTTTTTTGCAATTTTCACCCCGAGTGGGCTGGGTATGCTCAGACGTGAGTCCCAAGCTCTCCACACCACTGGAGTCAAGCTATCCAGGCTGAATGAAGGCTGATAACCAAAAACCGGTCCTTGGATGCTTGATTCCGGTCTGGGAAAGACATGGCTTGGTAGTTCGGACTGGACTGTTCCCATTAGGCACAGGGTCAGAGCTGATTTGCATATAGCCAGTGTCTAACCCAGGGTGGTGTGAAGTGCAAAAAAACGATGGATTTAGGCCCAGATCCTTGTACTGGGGTGAATGTATGACATTGTTCTACATTCTGTCCATCAACTGTGTTCTTTGCAATTTTCACCCCGAGTGGGCTGGGTATGCTCAGACGTGAGTCCCAGGCTCTCCACCCCACTGGAGTCAAGCTATCCAGGCTGAATGAAGGCTGATAGCCAGAAACCGGTCCTTGGATGCTTGATTCCGGTCTGGGAAAGACATGGCTTGGTAGTTCGGACTGGACTGTTCCCATGAGGCACAGGGTCAAAGCTGATTTGCATAAAGCCAGTGTCTAACCCAGGGTGATGTGGAGTGCAAAAAAACGATGGATTTAGGCCCAGATCCTTGTACTGGGGTGAATGTATGACATTGTTTTAAATTCTGTCCATCAACTGTGTTTTTTGCAATTTTCACCCCGAGTGGGCAGGGTATGCTCAGACGTGAGTCCCAGGCTCTCCACACCACTGGAGTCAAGCTATCCAGGCTGAATGAAGGCTGATAGCCAGAAACTGGTCCTTGGATGCTTGATTCCGGTCTGGGAAAGACATGGCTTGGTAGTTCGGACTGGACTGTTCCCATGAGGCACAGGGTCAGAGCTGATTTGCATATAGCCAGTGTCTAACCCAGGGTGGTGTGGAGTGCAAAAAAACGATGGATTTAGGCCCAGATCCTTGTACTGGGGTGAATGTATGACATTGTTCTACATTGTGTCCATCAACTGTGTTTTTTGGAATTTTCACCCCGAGTGGGCTGGGTATGCTCAGACGTGAGTCCCAGGCTCTCCACACCACTGGAGTCAAGCTATCCAGGCTGAATGAAGGCTGATAGCCAGAAACCCGTCCTTGGATGCTTGATTCCAGTCTGGGAACGACATGGCTTGGTAGTTCGGACTGGACTGTTCCCATGAGGCACAGGGTCAGAGCTGATTTGCATATAGCCAGTGTCTAACCCAGGGTGGTGTGGAGTGCAAAAAAATGATTGATTTAGGCCCAGATCCTTGTACTGGGGTGAATGTATGACATTGTTCTACATTCTGTCCATCAACTTGTGGTATATAAATAAATAATACCGGATCTAGGTTTGACTATGCATAGCAATAACAGATAGCTCAATAAATAAGAGTCAAGATTCGAGGTAGTAGGAGTTTGCAGGTTTAATACAGCATAAGGACAGGAACAGGACAACCTGCACAGGAATAGGATGGCAGCTCTTGACAGGGGGGGCCCCGACAGCTGCCGGGCAGGATCTGGGATGAGCGCGCTCTGGGGAAAGGACTGGCGTAACATTTAATAACAATACACAAGCATATATAGTAAAACAGTTGCATTACAGTACATATGATAGGCGGAGCAGTGGGTGTGGTCAAATAGCAGTCGCGAAAGATAAGGGTGAAAATGGGTGTAACAGGGGCGTATACATAGACATGTGATGTAAACGTAACAGAATATGTCATAAATGGGGCGGAAACATGGAGGGGGCTACCTAAGGAGCCGGGACCTCTAACCTAATGGTGCGCGCAAACTGACAATGACGTGTTACTAGGAGAAGCTGGGGGCTATGAACTCTGTGCTAGGAGCAGAGACTGAAGTCTGGAGAGTCAGGGCGACATGTACCTATACAGTATCTAGTATCTGATGTTTAGAGAACATGTTGATATAAACTAAGAGTCAGGAGGGGAGAGGCTAATGGACTCCAAGACTGGAGCATGCATTATTCTACATGTAGTGCGTGATGAAGAATATTAAATGACCATTAAATGCAGTATTTCTCTTACATGGAGACGTAAAGGCTAGACAATGACGGAAACTATTGATGCGATTCAGTAGCTTAGGAATGCAGAGAAGGAGGGCTGGACTGATAACTAGAATCATAACATACTCTTGGCAGACTCAGAGGCAGAGCCAGGCTGAGCCGGGCACTGCGAGGCAGGAAGTAAGTGAAGGGTCGAGGATACAGGTGGGGGCTGTATCGCTCCTCAGCGAGGCTCAGGAGACAGGAGCTGAATCTAGTGTCCGGGCCCTTTTGAGGCCTAGAAACGGGGACTTTACAATTAAATAACGTGCACACTGAGAAACGTGGCAACGTAGCTTTACATAGGCCGGATATTCGTAGTAGTCACGAGAACTGGAAACTGGCATACTAGAGATGGACACAACTGTAATTGCGTCTTTAATCGAACATGGGGAATACATATGCATATTAATCATGCACAGATAACATATGATGGAGGACGCGTAGGGACACAGAACATGGCAAAATTTACTTTTCCACATTCCCTCCTTGTCACTACGTTTCCATCAGGAAACATCAATATTCATGATACCATCTATCATTTCATACAGTATCATTTGCTCGTCTCGAATTTTCTTGGAACGGGATTTAGAACGGGACTTGGGACTAGGAATACAAGAGGTAGCACAAATGCCGCAAATCGCAGGGCCACATTGTATACAGAGGCAGCAACTGAATATGATTGCTACTGTAATACCTAGAAAGGACAAGACTTTCCATCCCCAGGCGGAAATTATATTCCAGAACCAACCGGACCATGTCCAGGTGCCTGGATCTTGGTGTAACAGATGGGCAATTTTATGGAGTCTGGTTATAGCTGAATAAACAGACGGCGCGTTATTTGGAATGAAAATGCAGCAACTAGATCCGATGACTCTACAAGCCCCGCCCCTATCGGCCAGTATGACGTCAAGGACGAGACGATTTTGGAGCACGACAAATCTCATAGCAGATTGCTCTTCAGTTAAATTACCTAGGGCAGAGGCAGTCTCATTCACTACTGCTTCAAGGGTTCTGGTTAACCTACGGATTAGCTTACTGTTCTGGATAGGTCCTATAAAGAAGAAGAAACCTCTATTGAAATCTGTATATTGTTCTAGAGCAGTTTCAGTATAATCGACAATCGGGGACTCCCTTCTATGTCTAATGTGTACTAGACGTGTGTTTCTGTGATAATCAGATGGAGCTAGGAAAACAGGTGGCAGTAGGAAGGCAATGTAACAGGTTCCCTCCCAATCGAGGGGCAGACGAACATATGCAGTTTGACCACAAATAAAATAAGAATGACGTGAAGCTTTGAAAATAGATTTCCCACTGTCACCATATTTGACAATAGTAGTACAATCACTATGTCCTACATGTATGGAACCATAATTTCTAACACATAATTCGCCTTTGACTGGTAGTACTGAAATAGCAGGTAAGTCTGGAGTAGTATCAGACTGAACATTCAGGACCATTAAATTCGAAGAATAATTTCCTAAATTGTAAACTTCGTTTTCGAGATCTAACCCTGTTCTGTGGGGAAGACCTTGCTTGTCTGGGAAACATGTACTGTTAAGAAAAGACATATCTGTTGAGGATGATGTTAACGTGGACCATGCTCCACACGAACCATTATGTGAAAAGGGATACGGAAAGAGTGGTAGAACTCCCTTTGGTGTCTGGAAAGGGGGGAGTCGACCACACACCCAACAATTAGTGGCATTGCTGGTCTGGTGTGAATAATGTAACATGCGGATAAAAGAATTGTTACGCATAGCGAGGCGATAAGAGAGTTCATGAGGAGGCAGATCACTAAACGTGTGCTCTACTGTAACATTATAAGACTTATTTACATGAGAAACTGGAAAATACAGATAAAACGCATAACTGGTGCAGGAAATCATAATACTGAGAAATAATGTGAAACTTAGAAAAACGATACATCGGATTGAGTTTTGACTAACTCTCTCACTATGGGGGTCTATTTTATACATGTCAGAAACCGGTCTAACCGTTTCACCTAGGGGAGGACTTAGACAATCAAACTGGCTGACTTATTTTACTAGACCTTAGTTTAAGCTTATACTCCTGTTGCAGAGTTTTCTCTAACAGGGAAGGGTTCGTAGCAATGTCTTTTGCGGGACAGTCCTTAAGAATAGTACTTTGGCAGTCTTTTAAATGCTCGGAAATGTTCTTTGAAATGGGCTTCAATCCATAAAATTTTTTGATGTGTGAAAGATGCACCCTGCCTTTGCGTCCCTCCAACTTCACGGCTGTACGGGTGGCCAAGAGGACCTGTCGGGGCTCCTTCCAGCGAGGCTCCAGCGGACTTGAACGATCAAAGTTTCGCACTAAGACCATGGATCCGGGAACGATTTCATGCGGTGCCACCTCGGTATTGTCTGGAAATGCGGCGGCAACCTGTGAACGACAAGAGTTGAGGGCAGACATCAAGGAAGCTAGGTAATCTGTCAGCATATTACTTGAAACATCGGTAATACTTCGGGGTCTAGGTGTACCCCACATGTTAGGGGGGCGGCCGAATACGACCTCGTACGGGGACAGACCTGATCTGGAATGTGCGACCATGCGCATGTAGAACAGAGCAACTGGCAGAGCTATTAGCCAGTCCACACCTTTCTCTTTACATACTTTGGCAATTCGGATTTTCAGGGTCTGATTATGTCTCTCTACGAGACCGGCTGCTTCTGGATGGCGTACACAATGAAACTTCCACTGGTACCCTAACAACAGGGAAACGTGCTTCATCAACTCAGATGAGAATGGCTGGCCGTTATCAGAATATACGACTCTAGGGAGTCCATAACGGGGGAAGAACTCACGAACCAACTGCTTGGCAGTGGTCGCGGCTGTGTAATCTGGGACTGGATATGCTTCTGTCCACCTGGACAAAGCGCATACAACTACAAGGACATACTTGAAACCTCGACATCGCTCCATCTGAATATAATCCATTTGGAGGACTTCAAAAGGGTGGTCAGGAGGTTGGAATCCACCTTGTTCCACCGGCACACTTTTACCTGGATTAAACTGGCAACATATCATACAGGTACGGACTTTCTGCTTGGCTGCAGCTCGTAAATGCTTGTTGAACCAAATGTTCTGGATACTATCTAACATAGCTTTTTCTCCTAAATGTGCTGGACTATGTGCGATATTGATAATGACTTGAACCATAGAGTCGGGGAGAAACCATGTGGTTCTACCCTTCGTTAACCATCCTTGATCTGTCTGGACCCCTCCTTGTTCGGACCATTTCTTGATTTCATCGGGAGTAGCATGTAACTGGATATCTATGACATCTTGAGTAGGGTCTTTAACTGTCATACAGGTAGTCAGATCTGGAGTGTATGTCGGTGTCTTATTAACTGGAATGTCTGGTGTCTGTGCTGTAAGCTTGGCTGTGCGATCTGCTAGATCATTACCTTGAGAAATAGTGTCAGTAACTTTCGTATGTGCTTTACATTTCATGATAGCAATAGATGTCGGTAAGTGTATGGCATCTAACAGAGCCTGAATAAGGAGACCATGCTGAATCTTGGTTCCATGAGAAGTCATGAAACCTCTTTCTTGCCAGAGCACTCCGAAGTCGTGTACAACTCCGAATGCGTAGCGTGAATCTGTGTAAACATTAACTTTCAGGTTCTTGGCGTGTATGCAGGCTTGTGTCAGAGCAACTAGCTCTGCTGCTTGAGCAGACAGGGTGTCAATACGGTGTGTTTCAATAACTTCAGTGTCAGTAGTCACTGCATACGCGGCTACTAGTTCTCCTGTACTTGTTCTCATACATGAACCATCCACATAAAGTGTCAGGTCTGGATCTGGTAATGGAATATCTGTCAGGTCTTGTCTTGGCTTTGTCATAATGTTGACTACTTCCACACAGTCGTGTGTGGCAGGATTTGAATTAACTGACGGTAACAGTGTAGCAGGATTTAGAACGTTGCAGCGTCTGATTTCTATGTGTGGCTGGAACAGTGTCAATTCATAACCTGTTAAACGTGCAATTGTCAAGTGCTGAGTTTGTGTTCGGTTTAAAAGAACTTCCACGGAGTGTGGAACTTGTACTGTCAAGGAATGTCCTAATACTATGGAATCACTTTGTCTGATAGCTAGTGCTGTGGCTGCAACTGACTTGAGGCACGCAGGCAGAGCCTGGGCTACAGGATCTAATGTGCTCGAAAAATAAGCACAGGGCTTGTATTGGCCTGCTTGATCTTGTGTAAGAACAGATAATGCTGTACCTTCGCGTTCAGTGACAAAAAGTGTAAAAGGCTTACTGTAGTTCGGTGTTGCTAGAACTGGAGCTTGGCATAGAGCTTTCTTTAACTCATTGAAACTAAGTGTATGTTCAGATGTCCAAGGGAGGACAGTCGATACGGCTGCCTCCTGTGTCGTTAACTGTATCAGTGGTTTAGCTAGAAATGCATACTGAGGAATCCATTGTCTGCAATAAGAAGTAAGGCCGATAAAAGCACGTACCTCCTTCTGGGTCTTGGGCTGAGGAAGACTCGCTATTAACTGGATACGGTCAGGTGTCAACTGCCTACCCCTCTTGGACAGTAAGTGGCCTAAGTAGATCACTTGCTGGACACAGAATTGAAGCTTAGAAGGGGACACCTTGTGCCCCATCTCGGCAAGGAAATACAAGACTGTAAGGGATGCTCGCTCGCAAGCACGTTCAGAACGGGCTGTGATCAGTAGATCATCGACATACTGGAGCAGGGCAGTGTCAGTTGGCATGTGAATATTGTCTAGTTGTCTCTTAAGTGCTTGACTGTAAATACTTGGACTTTCTGTGAAACCTTGAGGAGCGCGTGTGAACATATAGCTCCTTCCATTTAAACAAAATCCGAAAAGGAACTGGCTGTCTGGATGAATGGGGACACTGAAAAATGCGTTCTTGAGGTCTATGACTGAAAAAAATGAGGCTTCAGAATCAATGGCTGTCAATAGGGAAGAGATATCTGGGACAACTGGGTACTGGGGAATAATACATTTATTGAGTTCTCGTAGGTCAATCACTAATCGATATACTGGGGGTGCATTCGGATCAGTACGTTTCATGACAGGAATGATCGGAGAGTTACATACATTGGAGTCAGTTTCTACAACTACTCCTTGAGCCATAAGCTCGTCAATAATTTTGGATAAGGCTGCTACAGCCTCAGGTGGCAGTCTGTACTGCCTGATTCGTGGTAACACTACACCTGGCTTGAGAGTCACACGATGGGGTGTGATTTGCATAAAACCAACATCAGTTGGACCTTGCGCCCATAGATGCTGCGGAACATTAGACAATCTCGGATCAAAATCTCGTAATACATAGTGACCCTTGAAGTCACGTAGGAACAATCGTATTCCCTCTGGGGAACAGCAAATAACTGCACCTAATTCTTTCAGTGTTTTAATGCCTAATAAATTTTCTGGACATGACTTCGTAAGTAACAGATCAGTAGTGCGGGACAATGGACCTACTTCTAGAGTAACTGGCTTAGATATCTCATTTACAATAGGTTTTCCTGAAAATCCAAGGGAAACATTTCTAGAGCCTGAGAGTGGAGCCCCTGGAACTTCGGCGTGGCTGATGGTGGTCCTACTTGCCCCTGTATCAATCAAAAACTTTCTGTCTTTCCCTAATACTTGACTGTGAACATAGGGACCTTCTTGATCTACAGGAATCTCGATGAGAGGCAAGCCTACCTCCCTCTCTAGGCTGTTTCATGAATACGGTTGATACTCTGGATACTCTGACTGAGCATACTGGTACATCTGCTGTGTAACATGCTGTATTGCAGCAATAGGCTGCGGTGCTGTAACTGTCTGTTGTGCATTCTGTGGCTGAGGAGTCTGTGTAACTTGTTCTTGTCTAGGCGGACGTGGTCTTTCTTTAGTCTTACCGGTAGCTATGTTGTGTTTCAGAACTGCACACTCGTTTATAAAATGACCTGGCTGTTTGCAATAATTGCAGTTTCCTTTAACGGGAGCTGCAGGGTGACTGGCTTGATTCGGACCCCTCTTCTGACTGTCTTGAGGAACAGATTGTGCAACTAGTACTTTCATTTTCGTGTCTTTCATACGTTTTCTCTCGTGTTCTTGCTCTTCTCTGATTCTATTCTGGTGGTATTGAAGCATCTGTAACATCTGGGACGGGGTATTAGCTTGCCAGGTACTTTCGACTTTCAAAACTCGATTCTTAACTTGTGGACTTGAATTCTCGACTAATTTAGTAACAAAAAGATGAGGGTATGACTCGCTACTTGTCTTGAGGCCACTGTTTATACTAAAACATTTCTCGAATCTAGAATAAAAATCACTAATATCTTCGTCTTGTTTCTGTTTACAGGCTGAGATTGCATCCCAGTCTTCCTTTTTAGTGGCTAATAATCTTGGCAAAACTTGTATTAACAGTTCAGGTAATTCTTTACATTTCTCTCCTAGACCGGTACCTGGTACTCGTATCTTATCTTCAGCTTCGAGAACTGCCCAATCGATCTTTTTCTCTCCCACCTCCCAATCTTTTTCCTTGAGTTTCTCATATACCCCTGCGGGCAATAAGACTTTTAACATTTTAATTATATCTGGATACGTGTATTCTCCCATACGGAGCATGTCTTTTAATTCCCGGTGGAACCCTGCTGGATCTTTATCATGACAGGGAATTAACTTTTTCATCTCTAAGAGTTCCATCTTTGTAATCGGAGTGTAAACAAACACTCGTTGCATTTCACCATCTTCTGTCTTAACTGGATGCACTTCTCGTAACGGATTTTGTCTGTCTATGTAAAAGGGTTTACTTTCTGGAGGTGAGACATGAACAAAATGCGGGTTCAAAAACATACTATATTTGTGGCACTGTTCTAGAATGACACTAATTAAATCGGTACCTAAACCTTTCCATTTATACTGGAGTAACTCGTTCAGGACATCGTGTAACGGACCTGGATCAGAATGTTGACCCTCATACAAAGTAATGAGGTGCTGGATCATATACATACCCACCAGTCGTTGCTCGGCTGGGGGCAATTTCAGAAACATTTGTGCCACTATTTCGTCTGGAAAAGTGGTAGAATCAGTAATCCATCGGACTGCTGATCGGACTAGTTCTTGTTCATGCATAGTACTTAACTCGCTATAACCGATTCGTGATTTCAGAATGTGATCGGTAGCTTGAAATACTTGTTCTAGAGAACCTTGTTCTGGTGCTGGATGGTGAAAAATTTTCTTGTGTTCTAGGCGTAAATGGCGATCTGGAAATCTAGATTTTCCTACATACGCTATTCTGGCGGAATTCTCATCCTCTACCTCTTCTGTAGAAGAGTCATTTTCTTTCTCGCTTACTTGTGCTGCCTTACGTTGATCGTGTAACCTTATTATTTCCTTACGGATTTTCTTGTACATACTCTCTATACTACTGATGTTCTTATGCTTACCCTCGGCTATATTATCACTCCACCTTGTCAAGATTTTCATTTCGGCCTGCTCTTTAGTCGGGGAATCTTGTTCTCTTATTAGACAATTAATCAAGAACTTTAATAACATGAGCTGGATCTCAACTTTCCTTTGAGACATGACGTCACTAATACTTTCTGGATCATCCCCTGTACGGATGAAACGATATATTCTGTCTAGATCTTCTTTCATATCTGGTAGGGTGACTAGATACTCGGTCACCTTTCTTACGCGTAATGAATATAAAACCATATTATCCTCGCCTGGGACTGGGTCATAGCCACATTCGGTAAGGGCTTTTCTTATTTCTGCAACAGACTGATGTCTGGGCGTACGCTGTGACGCTTGTGCATGTAATTCGACTAACGTTAAACGCTTGTGTGGCGGCGGGGTTCCTGGAGGACCCCCCCTGCGGCCCCTAAACTAGAATCGTCAACTGATGCTCTTCGTCCTGGCAGAGTGGGAAATGGAAATGCAGGCTGGACTTGTATGGCGGGTTGGACCGGGGGTACCGTAACAGGTACTCCGGTGTCTGGAGGAGCGGGAAGTGCCTGATTTACAGGGACCGGCGGAACAGGATTTGCATATTCCGGGACTGTGTCGTCCAAATAGGACGAGATGAAAATATCAGCTGCGGTCGGTTTGTGACGTAGCTTAGTCGGAACTAGTGGTGGCGGAAAATTACTGGATGCCTCCGGGGTCGCTTTTGGCAAGCCCTCGGCAAGAAGAGGATACATACCCTTAATAAGGGCATGCCTCTGTCTGTCTGACTGTTCTGTTTTAACTCGTTCACCTATCTCGATTAGTTCCCTTTCTTGGGCTCGTTCTAAGGATTCTCTACTTAATTCTGACTTTCTGATTTCTTTTTCGGTTCTTTTATGAGATTCTTTGCGCCATAACTCGATGGCATCTTTCTGTGACTGTCTGGCTTTCTTCTTCCATAATGCTTCTTCTACTCGCATGATGCACTCGGCATCCCATGTACCCGATACGGGCCATCTATACTTTTCTTCTAACTGTTTGGTATACTCTACCCATAAATCTAGATATAATATGGCACTTATGCCATGCTTCTGATACATAAAATGACCTGGACTGTCCCTAGGCGGGACAGGAACTGCTGCTTCTAGCAGACCTTTTCTAGTTCTTAACTGGCGTAGTCTGGAAAATAACGGCATGACTGGACTGTAATCTAGACACAATACAATACACAATGAACACGATAAATACTTCACACTCATACCACGACATTAAAATACATGAAGAATATTTAAAATAACAGTTCGAACAGAATACTACCTGGAATACTGAAAACAGAATACATGAATTTTCTCGAGAACAGAACTGACTAGAACAGAAACTAGATGCACTGCTGAAACAGTACGAAACTTACCGGTCTCATAAAGAGACACGTCAGGACCCGCATCCACCGAAGTGGACACTTCGTTTGGGGGTCTGTGTACCACCAACCCACGGACCAGAGTCAATTAGATTGACCCTGTCTAGATACTACCCCAGCAATGGTACTCACCGGGCAGCAAGAACGGAAGGCCTCGGACTGGACTGGACTGCTTCGACGCCGGACGGACGAACTTCGGACTTCTGTTACGGGTGGGCCTCCGGATACCTCGGACCTTGGACTCTCGGCTTGGGCTCTGGTCGGGACTCGCCGCGTTCCTCCACCGCCTCGTCTGGATGCTGGACCGCCACCTCCGTCTCCTCCGTGGGCCTGAGGGATACTTGAAGCAGAAATATCTGCACGTGCACGGTATGGTTCTGTCACGGCTGCAGAGGGTCAGGGGGCCGGCGTGGCTTCACCGGCGCGTGGGGAAAGGGCAAGTCCCTGTTCGGGCGCCATTATGTGGTATATAAATAAATAATACCGGATCTAGGTTTGACTAGGCATAGCAATAACAGATAGCTCAATAAATAAGAGTCAAGATTCGAGGTAGTAGGAGTTTGCAGGTTTAATACAGCATAAGGACAGGAACAGGACAACCTGCACAGGAATAGGATGGCAGCTCTTGACAGGGGGGGCCCCGACAGCTGCCGGGCAGGATCTGGGATGAGCGCGCTCTGGGGAAAGGACTGGCGTAACATTTAATAACAATACACAAGCATATATAGTAAAACAGTTGCATTACAGTACATATGATAGGCGGAGCAGTGGGTGTGGTCAAATAGCAGTCGCGAAAGATAAGGGTGAAAATGGGTGTAACAGGGGCGTATACATAGACATGTGATGTAAACGTAACAGAATATGTCATAAATGGGGCGGAAACATGGAGGGGGCTACCTAAGGAGCCGGGACCTCTAACCTAATGGTGCGCGCAAACTGACAATGACGTGTTACTAGGAGAAGCTGGGGGCTATGAACTCTGTGCTAGGAGCAGAGACTGAAGTCTGGAGAGTCAGGGCGACATGTACCTATACAGTATCTAGTATCTGATGTTTAGAGAACATGTTGATATAAACTAAGAGTCAGGAGGGGAGAGGCTAACGGACTCCAAGACTGGAGCATGCATTATTCTACATGTAGTGCGTGATGAAGAATATTAAATGACCATTAAATGCAGTATTTCTCTTACATGGAGACGTAAAGGCTAGACAATGACGGAAACTATTGATGCGATTCAGTAGCTTAGGAATGCAGAGAAGGAGGGCTGGACTGATAACTAGAATCATAACATACTCTTGGCAGACTCAGAGGCAGAGCCAGGCTGAGCCGGGCACTGCGAGGCAGGAAGTAAGTGAAGGGTCGAGTATACAGGTGGGGGCTGTATCGCTCCTCAGCGAGGCTCAGGAGACAGGAGCTGAATCTAGTGTCCGGGCCCTTTTGAGGCCTAGAAACGGGGACTTTACAATGAAATAACGTGCACACTGAGAAACGTGGCAACGTAGCTTTACATAGGCCGGATATTCGTAGTAGTCACGAGAACTGGAAACTGGCATACTAGAGATGGACACAACTGTAATTGCGTCTTTAATCGAACATGGGGAATACATATGCATATTAATCATGCACAGATAACATATGATGGAGGACGCGTAGGGACACAGAACATGGCAGAATTTACTTTTCCACAAACTGTGTGTTTTGCAATTTTCACCCCGAGTGGGCTGGGTATGCTCAGACGTGAGTCCCAGGCTCTCCACACCACTGGAGTCAAGCTATCCAGGCTGAATGAAGGCTGATAGCCAGAAACCGGTCCTTGGATGCTTGATTCCGGTCTGGGAAAGACATGGCTTGGTAGTTCGGACTGGACTGTTCCCATGAGGCACAGGGTCGGAGCTGATTTGCATATAGCCAGTGTCTAACCCAGGGTGGTGTGGAGTGCAAAAAAACGATGGATTTAGGCCCAGATCCTTGTACTGGGGTGAATGTATGACATTGTTCTACATTCTGTCCATCAACTGTGTGTTTTGCAATTTTCACCCCGAGTGGGCTGGGTATGCTCAGACGTGAGTCCCAGGCTCTCCACACCACTGGAGTCAAGCTATCCAGGCTGAATGAAGGCTGATAGCCAGAAACCGGTCCTTGGATGCTTGATTCCGGTCTTGGAACGACATGGCTTGGTAATTCGGACTGGACTGTTCCCATGAGGCACAGGGTCAGAGCTGATTTGCTTATAGCCAGTGTCTAACCCATGGTGGTGTGGAGTGGGAAAAAAACGATGGATTTAGGCGCAGATCCTTGTACTGGGGTGAATGTATGACATTGTTGTACATTCTGCCATCAACTGTGTTTTTTGCAATTTTCACCCCGAGTGGGCTGGGTATGCTCAGACGTGAATCCCAGGCTCTCCACACCACTGGAATCAAGCTATCCAGGCTGAATGAAGGCTGATAGCCAGAAACCGGTCCTTGGATGCTTGATTCCGGTCTGGGAAAGACATGGCTTGGTAGTTCGGACTGGACTGTTCCCATGAGGCACAGGGTCAGAGCTGATTTGCATATAGCCAGTGTCTAACCCAGGGTGGTGTGGAGTGCAAAAAAACGATGGATTTAGGCCCAGATCCTTGTACTGGGGTGAATGTATGACATTGTTCTACATTCTGTCCATCAACTGTGTTTTTTGCAATTTTCACCCCGAGTGGGCTGGGTATGCTCAGACGTGAGTCCCAGGCTCTCCACACCACTGGAGTCAAGCTATCCAGGCTGAATGAAGGCTGATAGCCAGAAACCGGTCCTTGGATGCTTGATTCCGGTCTGGGAAAGACATGGCTTGGTAGTTCGGACTGGACTGTTCCCAGGAGGCACAGGGTCAGAGCTGATTTGCATATAGCCAGTGTCTAACCCAGGGTGGTGTGGAGTGCAAAAAAACGATGGATTTAGGCCCAGATCCTAGTACTGGGGTGAATGTATGACATTGTTCTACATTCTGTCCATCAACTGTTTTTTGCAATTTTCACCCCGAGTGGGCTGGGTATGCTAAGACGTGAGTCCCAGGCTCTCCACACCACTGGAGTCAAGCTATCCAGGCTGAATGAAGGCTGATAGCCAGAAACTGGTCCTTGGATGCTTGATTCCGGTCTGGGAAAGACATGGCTTGGTAGTTCGGACTGGACTGTTCCCATGAGGCACAGGGTCAGAGCTGATTTGCATATAGCCAGTGTCTAACCCAGGGTGGTGTGGAGTGCAAAAAAACGATGGATTTAGGCCCAGATCCTTGTACTGGGGTGAATGTATGACATTGTTCTACATTGTGTCCATCAACTGTGTTTTTTGCAATTTTCACCCCGAGTGGGCTGGGTATGCTCAGACGTGAGTCCCAGGCTCTCCACACCACTGGAGTCAAGCTATCCAGGCTGAATGAAGGCTGATAGCCAGAAACCCGTCCTTGGATGCTTGATTCCGGTCTGGGAACGACATGGCTTGGTAGTTCGGACTGGACTGTTCCCATGAGGCACAGGGTCAGAGCTGATTTGCATATAGCCAGTGTCTAACCCAGGGTGGTGTGGAGTGCAAAAAAATGATTGATTTAGTCCCAGATCCTTGTACTGGGGTGAATGTATGACATTGTTCTACATTCTGTCCATCAACTGTGTGTTTTGCAATTTTCACCCCGAGTGGGCTGGGTATGCTCAGACGTGAGTCCCAGGCTCTCCACACCACTGGAGTCAAGCTATCCAGGCTGAATGAAGGCTGATAGCCAGAAACCGGTCCTTGGATGCTTGATTCCGGTCTGGGAAAGACATGGCTTGGTAGTTCGGACTGGACTGTTCCCATGAGGCACAGGGTCGGAGCTGATTTGCATATAGCCAGTGTCTAACCCAGGGTGGTGTGGAGTGCAAAAAAACGATGGATTTAGGCCCAGATCCTTGTACTGGGGTGAATGTATGACATTGTTCTACATTCTGTCCATCAACTGTGTGTTTTGCAATTTTCACCCCGAGTGGGCTGGGTATGCTCAGACGTGAGTCCCAGGCTCTCCACACCACTGGAGTCAAGCTATCCAGGCTGAATGAAGGCTGATAGCCAGAAACCGGTCCTTGGATGCTTGATTCCGGTCTGGGAAAGACATGGCTTGGTATTTCGGACTGGACTGTTCCCATGAGGCACAGGGTCGGAGCTGATTTGCATATAGCCAGTGTCTAACCCAGGGTGGTGTGGAGTGCAAAAAAACGATGGATTTAGCCCCAGATCCTTGTACTGGGGTGAATGTATGACATTGTTCTACATTCTGTCCATCAACTGTGTTTTTTGCAATTTTCACCCCGAGTGGGCTGGGTATGCTCAGACGTGAGTCCCAGGCTCTCCACACCACTGGAGTCAAGCTATCCAGGCTGAATGAAGGCTGATAGCCAGAAACCGGTCCTTGGATGCTTGATTCCGGTCTTGGAACGACATGGCTTGGTAATTCGGACTGGACTGTTCCCATGAGGCACAGGGTCAGAGCTGATTTGCATATAGCCAGTGTCTAACCCATGGTGGTGTGGAGTGGGAACAAAACGATGGATTTAGGCGCAGATCCTTGTACTGGGGTGAATGTATGACATTGTTGTACATTCTGCCATCAACTGTGTTTTTTGCAATTTTCACCCCGAGTGGGCTGGGTATGCTCAGACGTGAATCCCAGGCTCTCCACACCACTGGAGTCAAGCTATCCAGGCTGAATGAAGGCTGATAGCCAGAAACCGGTCCTTGGATGCTTGATTCCGGTCTGGGAAAGACATGGCTTGGTAGTTCGGACTGGACTGTTCCCATGAGGCACAGGGTCAGAGCTGATTTGCATATAGCCAGTGTCTAACCCAGGGTGGTGTGGAGTGCAAAAAAACGATGGATTTAGGCCCAGATCCTTGTACTGGGGTGAATGTATGACATTGTTCTACATTCTGTCCATCAACTGTGTTTTTTGCAATTTTCACCCCGAGTGGGCTGGGTATGCTCAGACGTGAGTCCCAGGCTCTCCACACCACTGGAGTCAAGCTATCCAGGCTGAATGAAGGCTGATAGCCAGAAACCCGTCCTTGGATGCTTGATTCCGGTCTGGGAACGACATGGCTTGGTAGTTCGGACTGGACTGTTCCCATGAGGCACAGGGTCAGAGCTGATTTGCATATAGCCAGTGTCTAACCCAGGGTGGTGTGGAGTGCAAAAAAATGATTGATTTAGTCCCAGATCCTTGTACTGGGGTGAATGTATGACATTGTTCTACATTCTGTCCATCAACTGTGTGTTTTGCAATTTTCACCCCGAGTGGGCTGGGTATGCTCAGACGTGAGTCCCAGGCTCTCCACACCACTGGAGTCAAGCTATCCAGGCTGAATGAAGGCTGATAGCCAGAAACCGGTCCTTGGATGCTTGATTCCGGTCTGGGAAAGACATGGCTTGGTAGTTCGGACTGGACTGTTCCCATGAGGCACAGGGTCGGAGCTGATTTGCATATAGCCAGTGTCTAACCCAGGGTGGTGTGGAGTGCAAAAAAACGATGGATTTAGGCCCAGATCCTTGTACTGGGGTGAATGTATGACATTGTTCTACATTCTGTCCATCAACTGTGTGTTTTGCAATTTTCACCCCGAGTGGGCTGGGTATGCTCAGACGTGAGTCCCAGGCTCTCCACACCACTGGAGTCAAGCTATCCAGGCTGAATGAAGGCTGATAGCCAGAAACCGGTCCTTGGATGCTTGATTCCGGTCTGGGAAAGACATGGCTTGGTATTTCGGACTGGACTGTTCCCATGAGGCACAGGGTCGGAGCTGATTTGCATATAGCCAGTGTCTAACCCAGGGTGGTGTGGAGTGCAAAAAAACGATGGATTTAGCCCCAGATCCTTGTACTGGGGTGAATGTATGACATTGTTCTACATTCTGTCCATCAACTGTGTTTTTTGCAATTTTCACCCCGAGTGGGCTGGGTATGCTCAGACGTGAGTCCCAGGCTCTCCACACCACTGGAGTCAAGCTATCCAGGCTGAATGAAGGCTGATAGCCAGAAACCGGTCCTTGGATGCTTGATTCCGGTCTTGGAACGACATGGCTTGGTAATTCGGACTGGACTGTTCCCATGAGGCACAGGGTCAGAGCTGATTTGCATATAGCCAGTGTCTAACCCATGGTGGTGTGGAGTGGGAACAAAACGATGGATTTAGGCGCAGATCCTTGTACTGGGGTGAATGTATGACATTGTTGTACATTCTGCCATCAACTGTGTTTTTTGCAATTTTCACCCCGAGTGGGCTGGGTATGCTCAGACGTGAATCCCAGGCTCTCCACACCACTGGAGTCAAGCTATCCAGGCTGAATGAAGGCTGATAGCCAGAAACCGGTCCTTGGATGCTTGATTCCGGTCTGGGAAAGACATGGCTTGGTAGTTCGGACTGGACTGTTCCCATGAGGCACAGGGTCAGAGCTGATTTGCATATAGCCAGTGTCTAACCCAGGGTGGTGTGGAGTGCAAAAAAACGATGGATTTAGGCCCAGATCCTTGTACTGGGGTGAATGTATGACATTGTTCTACATTCTGTCCATCAACTGTGTTTTTTGCAATTTTCACCCCGAGTGGGCTGGGTATGCTCAGACGTGAGTCCCAGGCTCTCCACACCACTGGAGTCAAGCTATCCAGGCTGAATGAAGGCTGATAGCCAGAAACCGGTCCTTGGATGCTTGATTCCGGTCTGGGAAAGACATGGCTTGGTAGTTCGGACTGGACTGTTCCCAGGAGGCACAGGGTCAGAGCTGATTTGCATATAGCCAGTGTCTAACCCAGGGTGGTGTGGAGTGCAAAAAAACGATGGATTTAGGCCCAGATCCTAGTACTGGGGTGAATGTATGACATTGTTCTACATTCTGTCCATCAACTGTTTTTTGCAATTTTCACCCCGAGTGGGCTGGGTATGCTAAGACGTGAGTCCCAGGCTCTCCACACCACTGGAGTCAAGCTATCCAGGCTGAATGAAGGCTGATAGCCAGAAACTGGTCCTTGGATGCTTGATTCCGGTCTGGGAAAGACATGGCTTGGTAGTTCGGACTGGACTGTTCCCATGAGGCACAGGGTCAGAGCTGATTTGCATATAGCCAGTGTCTAACCCAGGGTGGTGTGGAGTGCAAAAAAACAATGGATTTAGGCCCAGATCCTTGTACTGGGGTGAATGTATGACATTGTTCTACATTCTGTCCATCAACTGTGTTTTTTGCAATTTTCACCCCGAGTGGGCTGGGTATGCTCAGACATGAGTCCCAGGCTCTCCACACCACTGGAGTCAAGCTATCCAGGCTGAATGAAGGCTGATAGCCAGAAACCAGTCCTTGGATGCTTGATTCCGGTCTGGGAAAGACATGGCTTGGTAGTTCGGACTGGACTGTTCCCATGAGGCACAGGGTCAGAGCTGATTTGCATATAGCCAGTGTCTAACCCAGGGTGGTGTGGAGTGCAAAAAAATGATGGATTTAGGCCCAGATCCTTGTACTGGGGTGAATGTATGACATTGTTCTACATTCTGTCCATCAACTGTGTTTTTTGCAATTTTCACCCCGAGTGGGCTGGGTATGCTCAGACGTGAGTCCCAGGCTCTCCACAGCACTGGAGTCAAGCTATCCAGGCTGAATGAAGGCTGATAGCCAGAAACCGGTCCTAGGATGTTTGATTCCGGTCTGGGAAAGACATGGCTTGGTAGTTCGGACTGGACTGTTCCCATGAGGCACAGGGTCGGAGCTGATTTGCATATAGCCAGTGTCTAACCCAGGGTGGTGTGGAGTGCAAAAAAACAATGGATTTAGGCCCAGATCCTTGTACTGGGGTGAATGTATGACATTGTTCTACATTCTGTCCATCAACTGTGTTCTTTGCAATTTTCACCCCGAGTGGGCTGGGTATGCTCAGACGTGAGTCCCAGGCTCTCCACCCCACTGGAGTCAAGCTATCCAGGCTGAACGAAGGCTGATAGCCAGAAACCGGTCCTTGGATGCTTGATTCCGGTCTGGGAAAGACATGGCTTGGTAGTTCGGACTGGACTGTTCCCATGAGGCACAGGGTCAGAGCTTATTTGCATATAGCCAGTGTCTAACCCAGGGTGGTGTGGAGTGCAAAAAAACGATGGATTTAGGCCCAGATCCTTGTACTGGGGTGAATGTATGACATTGTTCTACATTCTGTCCATCAACTGTGTTTTTTGCAATTTTCACCCCGAGTAGGCTGGGTATGCTCAGACGTGAGTCCCAGGCTCTCCACGCCACTGGAGTCAAGCTATCCAGGCTGAATGAAGGCTGATAGCCAGAAACCGGTCCTTGGATGCTTGATTCCGGTCTGGGAAAGACATGGCTTGGTAGTTCGGACTGGACTTTTTCCCATGATGCACAGGGTCAGAGCTGATTTGCATATAGCCAGGGTCTAACCCAGTGTGGTGTGGAGTGCAAAAAAACGATGGATTTAGGCCCAGATCCTTGTACTGGGGTGAATGTATGACATTGTTCTACATTCTGTCCATCAACTGTGTTTTTTGCAATTTTCACCCCGAGTGGGCTGGGTATGCTCAGACATGAGTCCCAGGCTCTCCACACCACTGGAGTCAAGCTATCCAGGCTGAATGAAGGCTGATAGCCAGAAACCAGTCCTTGGATGCTGATTCCGGTCTGGGAAAGACATGGCTTGGTAGTTCGGACTGGACTGTTCCCATGAGGCACAGGGTCAGAGCTTATTTGCATATAGCCAGTGTCTAACCCAGGGTGGTGTGGAGTGCAAAAAAACGATGGATTTAGGCCCAGATCCTTGTACTGGGGTGAATGTATGACATTGTTCTACATTCTGTCCATCAACTGTGTTTTTTGCAATTTTCACCCCGAGTAGGCTGGGTATGCTCAGACGTGAGTCCCAGGCTCTCCACGCCACTGGAGTCAAGCTATCCAGGCTGAATGAAGGCTGATAGCCAGAAACCGGTCCTTGGATGCTTGATTCCGGTCTGGGAAAGACATGGCTTGGTAGTTCGGACTGGACTTTTTCCCATGATGCACAGGGTCAGAGCTGATTTGCATATAGCCAGGGTCTAACCCAGTGTGGTGTGGAGTGCAAATAAACGATGGATTTAGGCCCAGATCCTTGTACTGGGGTGAATGTATGACATTGTTCTACATTCTGTCCATCAACTGTGTTTTTTGCAATTTTCACCCCGAGTGGGCTGGGTATGCTCAGACATGAGTCCCAGGCTCTCCACACCACTGGAGTCAAGCTATCCAGGCTGAATGAAGGCTGATAGCCAGAAACCAGTCCTTGGATGCTTGATTCCGGTCTGGGAAAGACATGGCTTGGTAGTTCGGACTGGACTGTTCCCATGAGGCACAGGGTCAGAGCTGATTTGCATATAGCCAGTGTCTAACCCAGGGTGGTGTGGAGTGCAAAAAAATGATGGATTTAGGCCCAGATCCTTGTACTGGGGTGAATGTATGACATTGTTCTACATTCTGTCCATCAACTGTGTTTTTTGCAATTTTCACCCCGAGTGGGCTGGGTATGCTCAGACGTGAGTCCCAGGCTCTCCACAGCACTGGAGTCAAGCTATCCAGGCTGAATGAAGGCTGATAGCCAGAAACCGGTCCTAGGATGTTTGATTCCGGTCTGGGAAAGACATGGCTTGGTAGTTCGGACTGGACTGTTCCCATGAGGCACAGGGTCGGAGCTGATTTGCATATAGCCAGTGTCTAACCCAGGGTGGTGTGGAGTGCAAAAAAACAATGGATTTAGGCCCAGATCCTTGTACTGGGGTGAATGTATGACATTGTTCTACATTCTGTCCATCAACTGTGTTCTTTGCAATTTTCACCCCGAGTGGGCTGGGTATGCTCAGACGTGAGTCCCAGGCTCTCCACCCCACTGGAGTCAAGCTATCCAGGCTGAACGAAGGCTGATAGCCAGAAACCGGTCCTTGGATGCTTGATTCCGGTCTGGGAAAGACATGGCTTGGTAGTTCGGACTGGACTGTTCCCATGAGGCACAGGGTCAGAGCTGATTTGCATATAGCCAGTGTCTAACCCAGGGTGGTGTGGAGTGCAAAAAAACGATGGATTTAGGCCCAGATCCTTGTACTGGGGTGAATGTATGACATTGTTCTACATTCTGTCCATCAACTGTGTTTTTTGCAATTTTCACCCCGAGTGGGCTGGGTATGCTCAGACGTGAGTCCCAGGCTCTCCACACCACTGGAGTCAAGCTATCCAGGCTGAATGAAGGCTGATAGCCAGAAACCGGTCCTTGGATGCTTGATTCCGGTCTGGGAAAGACATGGCTTGGTAGTTCGGACTGGACTGTTCCCAGGAGGCACAGGGTCAGAGCTGATTTGCATATAGCCAGTGTCTAACCCAGGGTGGTGTGGAGTGCAAAAAAACGATGGATTTAGGCCCAGATCCTAGTACTGGGGTGAATGTATGACATTGTTCTACATTCTGTCCATCAACTGTTTTTTGCAATTTTCACCCCGAGTGGGCTGGGTATGCTAAGACGTGAGTCCCAGGCTCTCCACACCACTGGAGTCAAGCTATCCAGGCTGAATGAAGGCTGATAGCCAGAAACTGGTCCTTGGATGCTTGATTCCGGTCTGGGAAAGACATGGCTTGGTAGTTCGGACTGGACTGTTCCCATGAGGCACAGGGTCAGAGCTGATTTGCATATAGCCAGTGTCTAACCCAGGGTGGTGTGGAGTGCAAAAAAACAATGGATTTAGGCCCAGATCCTTGTACTGGGGTGAATGTATGACATTGTTCTACATTCTGTCCATCAACTGTGTTTTTTGCAATTTTCACCCCGAGTGGGCTGGGTATGCTCAGACATGAGTCCCAGGCTCTCCACACCACTGGAGTCAAGCTATCCAGGCTGAATGAAGGCTGATAGCCAGAAACCAGTCCTTGGATGCTTGATTCCGGTCTGGGAAAGACATGGCTTGGTAGTTCGGACTGGACTGTTCCCATGAGGCACAGGGTCAGAGCTGATTTGCATATAGCCAGTGTCTAACCCAGGGTGGTGTGGAGTGCAAAAAAATGATGGATTTAGGCCCAGATCCTTGTACTGGGGTGAATGTATGACATTGTTCTACATTCTGTCCATCAACTGTGTTTTTTGCAATTTTCACCCCGAGTGGGCTGGGTATGCTCAGACGTGAGTCCCAGGCTCTCCACAGCACTGGAGTCAAGCTATCCAGGCTGAATGAAGGCTGATAGCCAGAAACCGGTCCTAGGATGTTTGATTCCGGTCTGGGAAAGACATGGCTTGGTAGTTCGGACTGGACTGTTCCCATGAGGCACAGGGTCGGAGCTGATTTGCATATAGCCAGTGTCTAACCCAGGGTGGTGTGGAGTGCAAAAAAACAATGGATTTAGGCCCAGATCCTTGTACTGGGGTGAATGTATGACATTGTTCTACATTCTGTCCATCAACTGTGTTCTTTGCAATTTTCACCCCGAGTGGGCTGGGTATGCTCAGACGTGAGTCCCAGGCTCTCCACCCCACTGGAGTCAAGCTATCCAGGCTGAACGAAGGCTGATAGCCAGAAACCGGTCCTTGGATGCTTGATTCCGGTCTGGGAAAGACATGGCTTGGTAGTTCGGACTGGACTGTTCCCATGAGGCACAGGGTCAGAGCTTATTTGCATATAGCCAGTGTCTAACCCAGGGTGGTGTGGAGTGCAAAAAAACGATGGATTTAGGCCCAGATCCTTGTACTGGGGTGAATGTATGACATTGTTCTACATTCTGTCCATCAACTGTGTTTTTTGCAATTTTCACCCCGAGTAGGCTGGGTATGCTCAGACGTGAGTCCCAGGCTCTCCACGCCACTGGAGTCAAGCTATCCAGGCTGAATGAAGGCTGATAGCCAGAAACCGGTCCTTGGATGCTTGATTCCGGTCTGGGAAAGACATGGCTTGGTAGTTCGGACTGGACTTTTTCCCATGATGCACAGGGTCAGAGCTGATTTGCATATAGCCAGGGTCTAACCCAGTGTGGTGTGGAGTGCAAAAAAACGATGGATTTAGGCCCAGATCCTTGTACTGGGGTGAATGTATGACATTGTTCTACATTCTGTCCATCAACTGTGTTTTTTGCAATTTTCACCCCGAGTGGGCTGGGTATGCTCAGACATGAGTCCCAGGCTCTCCACACCACTGGAGTCAAGCTATCCAGGCTGAATGAAGGCTGATAGCCAGAAACCAGTCCTTGGATGCTGATTCCGGTCTGGGAAAGACATGGCTTGGTAGTTCGGACTGGACTGTTCCCATGAGGCACAGGGTCAGAGCTTATTTGCATATAGCCAGTGTCTAACCCAGGGTGGTGTGGAGTGCAAAAAAACGATGGATTTAGGCCCAGATCCTTGTACTGGGGTGAATGTATGACATTGTTCTACATTCTGTCCATCAACTGTGTTTTTTGCAATTTTCACCCCGAGTAGGCTGGGTATGCTCAGACGTGAGTCCCAGGCTCTCCACGCCACTGGAGTCAAGCTATCCAGGCTGAATGAAGGCTGATAGCCAGAAACCGGTCCTTGGATGCTTGATTCCGGTCTGGGAAAGACATGGCTTGGTAGTTCGGACTGGACTTTTTCCCATGATGCACAGGGTCAGAGCTGATTTGCATATAGCCAGGGTCTAACCCAGTGTGGTGTGGAGTGCAAATAAACGATGGATTTAGGCCCAGATCCTTGTACTGGGGTGAATGTATGACATTGTTCTACATTCTGTCCATCAACTGTGTTTTTTGCAATTTTCACCCCGAGTGGGCTGGGTATGCTCAGACATGAGTCCCAGGCTCTCCACACCACTGGAGTCAAGCTATCCAGGCTGAATGAAGGCTGATAGCCAGAAACCAGTCCTTGGATGCTTGATTCCGGTCTGGGAAAGACATGGCTTGGTAGTTCGGACTGGACTGTTCCCATGAGGCACAGGGTCAGAGCTGATTTGCATATAGCCAGTGTCTAACCCAGGGTGGTGTGGAGTGCAAAAAAATGATGGATTTAGGCCCAGATCCTTGTACTGGGGTGAATGTATGACATTGTTCTACATTCTGTCCATCAACTGTGTTTTTTGCAATTTTCACCCCGAGTGGGCTGGGTATGCTCAGACGTGAGTCCCAGGCTCTCCACAGCACTGGAGTCAAGCTATCCAGGCTGAATGAAGGCTGATAGCCAGAAACCGGTCCTAGGATGTTTGATTCCGGTCTGGGAAAGACATGGCTTGGTAGTTCGGACTGGACTGTTCCCATGAGGCACAGGGTCGGAGCTGATTTGCATATAGCCAGTGTCTAACCCAGGGTGGTGTGGAGTGCAAAAAAACAATGGATTTAGGCCCAGATCCTTGTACTGGGGTGAATGTATGACATTGTTCTACATTCTGTCCATCAACTGTGTTCTTTGCAATTTTCACCCCGAGTGGGCTGGGTATGCTCAGACGTGAGTCCCAGGCTCTCCACCCCACTGGAGTCAAGCTATCCAGGCTGAACGAAGGCTGATAGCCAGAAACCGGTCCTTGGATGCTTGATTCCGGTCTGGGAAAGACATGGCTTGGTAGTTCGGACTGGACTGTTCCCATGAGGCACAGGGTCAGAGCTTATTTGCATATAGCCAGTGTCTAACCCAGGGTGGTGTGGAGTGCAAAAAAACGATGGATTTAGGCCCAGATCCTTGTACTGGGGTGAATGTATGACATTGTTCTACATTCTGTCCATCAACTGTGTTTTTTGCAATTTTCACCCCGAGTAGGCTGGGTATGCTCAGACGTGAGTCCCAGGCTCTCCACGCCACTGGAGTCAAGCTATCCAGGCTGAATGAAGGCTGATAGCCAGAAACCGGTCCTTGGATGCTTGATTCCGGTCTGGGAAAGACATGGCTTGGTAGTTCGGACTGGACTTTTTCCCATGATGCACAGGGTCAGAGCTGATTTGCATATAGCCAGGGTCTAACCCAGTGTGGTGTGGAGTGCAAAAAAACGATGGATTTAGGCCCAGATCCTTGTATTGGGGTGAATGTATGACATTGTTCTACATTCTGTCCATCAACTGTGTTTTTTGCAATTTTCACCCCGAGTAGGCTGGGTATGCTCAGACGTGAGTCCCAGGCTCTCCACACCACTGGAGTCAAGCTATCCAGGCTGAATGAAGGCTGATAGCCAGAAACCGGTCCTTGGATGCTTGATTCCGGTCTGGGAAAGACATGGCTTGGTAGTTCGGACTGGACTGTTCCCATGAGGCACAGGGTCAGAGCTGATTTGCATTTTAGCCAGTCTCTAACCCAGGGTGGTGTGGAGTGCAAAAAAACGATGGATTTAGGCCCAGATCCTTGTACTGGGGTGAATGTATGACATTGTTCTACATTCTGTCCATCAACTGTGTTTTTTGCAATTTTCACCCCGAGTGGGCTGGGTATGCTCAGACATTAGTCCCAGGCTCTCCACACCACTGGAGTCAAGCTATCCAGGCTGAATGAAGGCTGATAGCCAGAAACCGGTCCTTGGATGCTTGATTCCGGTCTGGGAAAGACATGGCTTGGTAGTTCGGACTGGACTGTTCCCATGAGGCACAGGGTCAGAGCTGATTTGCATATAGCCAGTGTCTAACCCAGGGTGGTGTGGAGTGCAAAAAAACGATGGATTTAGGCCCAGATCCTTTTACTGGGGTGAATGTAAGACATTGTTCTACATTCTGTCCATCAACTGTGTGTTTTGTAATTTTCACCCCGAGTGGGCTGGGTATGCTCAGACGTTAGTCCCAGGCTCTCCACACCACTGGAGTCAAGCTATCCAGGCTGAATGAGGGCTGATAGCCAGAAACCGGTCCTTGGATGCTTGATTCCGGTCTGGGAAAGACATGGCTTGGTAGTTCGGACTGGACTGTTCCCATGAGGCACAGGGTCAGAGCTGATTTGCATATAGCCAGCGTCTAATCCAGGGTGGTGTGGAGTGCAAAAAAACGATGGATTTAGGCCCAGATCCTTGTACTGGGTTGAATGTAAGACATTGTTCTACATTCTGTCCATCAACTGTGTTTTTTGCAATTTTCACCCCGAGTGGGCTGGGTATGCTCAGACGTGAGTCCCAGGCTCTCCACACCACTGGAGTCAAGCTATCCAGGCTGAATGAAGGCTGATAGCCAGAAACCGGTCCTTGGATGCTTGATTCCGGTCTGGGAAAGACATGGCTTGGTAGTTCGGACTGGACTGTTCCCATGAGGCACAGGGTCAGAGCTGATTTGCATATAGCCAGTGTCTAACCCAGGGTGGTGTGGAGTGCAAAAAAACGATGGATTTAGGCCCAGATCCTTGTACTGGGGTGAATGTATGACATTGTTCTACATTCTGACCATCAACTGTGTTTTTTGCAATTTTCCCCCCGAGTGGGCTGGGTATGCTCAGACATGAGTCCCAGGCTCTCCACGCCACTGGAGTCAAGCTATGAAGGCTGATAGCCAGAAACCGGTCCTTGGATGCTTGATTCCGGTCTGGGAAAGACATGGCTTGGTAGTTCGGACTGGACTGTTCCCATGAGGCACAGGGTGACAGCTGATTTTCATATAGCCAGTGTCTAACCCAGGGTGGTGTGGAGTGCAAAAAAACGACGGATTTAGGCCCAGATCCTTGTACTGGGGTGAATGTATGACATTGTTCTACATTCTGTCCATCAACTGTGTTTTTTGCAATTTTCACCCAGAGTGGGCTGGGTATGCTCAGACGTGAGTCCCAGGCTCTCCACACCACTGGAGTCAAGCTATCCAGGCTGAATTAAGGCTGATAGCCAGAAACCGGTCCTTGGATGCTTGATTCCGGTCTGGGAAAGACATGGCTTGGTAGTTCGGACTGGACTGTTCCCATGAGGCACAGGGTCAGAGCTGATTTGCTATAGCCAGTGTCTAACCCAGGGTGGTGTGGAGTGCAAAAAAACGATGGATTTAGGCCCAGATCCTTGTACTGGGGTGAATGTATGACATTGTTCTACATTCTGTCCATCAACTGTGTTTTTTGCAATTTTCACCCCGAGTGGGCTGGGTATGCTCAGACGTGAGTCCCAGGCTCTCCACACCACTGGAGTCAAGCTATCCAGGCTGAATGAAGGCTGATAGCCAGAAACCGGTCCATGGATGCTTGATTCCGGTCTGGGAACGACATGGCTTGGTAGTTCGGACTGGACTATTCCCATGAGGCACAGGGTCAGAGCTGATTTGCATATAGCCAGTGTCTAACCCAGAGTGGTGTGGAGTGCAAAAAAATTATGGATTTAGGCCCAGATGCTTGTACTGAGGTGAATGTATGACATTGTTCTACATTCTGTCCATCAACTGGGTTTTTTGCAATTTTCACCCCGAGTGGGCTGGGTATGCTCAGACGTGAGTCCCAGGCTCTCCACACCACTGGAGTCAAGCTATCCAGGCTGAATGAAGGCTGATAGCCAGAAACTGGTCCTTGGATGCTTGATTCCGGTCTGGGAAAGACATGGCTTGGTAGTTCGGACTGGACTGTTCCCATGAGGCACAGGGTCAGAGCTGATTTGCATATAGCCAGTGTCTAACCCAGGGTGGTGTGGAGTGCAAAAAAACGATGGATGTAGGCCCAGATCCTTGTACTGGGGTGAATGTATGACATTGTTCTACATTCTGTCCATCAACTGTGTTTTTTGCAATTTTCACCCTGAGTGGGCTGGGTATGCTCAGACGTGAGTCCCAAGCTCTCCACACCACTGGAGTCAAGCTATCCAGGCTGAATGAAGGCTGATAACCAAAAACCGGTCCTTGGATGCTTGATTCCGGTCTGGGAAAGACATGGCTTGGTAGTTCGGACTGGACTGTTCCCATTAGGCACAGGGTCAGAGCTGATTTGCATATAGCCAGTGTCTAACCCAGGGTGGTGTGAAGTGCAAAAAAACGATGGATTTAGGCCCAGATCCTTGTACTGGGGTGAATGTATGACATTGTTCTACATTCTGTCCATCAACTGTGTTCTTTGCAATTTTCACCCCGAGTGGGCTGGGTATGCTCAGACGTGAGTCCCAGGCTCTCCACCCCACTGGAGTCAAGCTATCCAGGCTGAATGAAGGCTGATAGCCAGAAACCGGTCCTTGGATGCTTGATTCCGGTCTGGGAAAGACATGGCTTGGTAGTTCGGACTGGACTGTTCCCATGAGGCATAGGGTCAGAGCTGATTTGCATATAGCCAGTGTCTAACCCAGGGTGGTGTGGAGTGCAAAAAAACGATGGATTTAGGCCCAGATCCTTGTACTGGGGTGAATGTATGACATTGTTCTACATTCTGTCCATCAACTGTGTTTTTTGCAATTTTCACCCCGAGTGGGCTGGGTATGCTCAGACGTGAGTCCCAGGCTCTCCACACCACTGGAGTCAAGCTATCCAGGCTGAATGAAGGCTGATAGCCAGAAACCGGTCCTTGGATGCTTGATTCCGGTCTGGGAAAGACATGGCTTGGTAGTTCGGACTGGACTGTTCCCAGGAGGCACAGGGTCAGAGCTGATTTGCATATAGCCAGTGTCTAACCCAGGGTGGTGTGGAGTGCAAAAAAACGATGGATTTAGGCCCAGATCCTAGTACTGGGGTGAATGTATGACATTGTTCTACATTCTGTCCATCAACTGTTTTTTGCAATTTTCACCCCGAGTGGGCTGGGTATGCTAAGACGTGAGTCCCAGGCTCTCCACACCACTGGAGTCAAGCTATCCAGGCTGAATGAAGGCTGATAGCCAGAAACTGGTCCTTGGATGCTTGATTCCGGTCTGGGAAAGACATGGCTTGGTAGTTCGGACTGGACTGTTCCCATGAGGCACAGGGTCAGAGCTGATTTGCATATAGCCAGTGTCTAACCCAGGGTGGTGTGGAGTGCAAAAAAACAATGGATTTAGGCCCAGATCCTTGTACTGGGGTGAATGTATGACATTGTTCTACATTCTGTCCATCAACTGTGTTTTTTGCAATTTTCACCCCGAGTGGGCTGGGTATGCTCAGACATGAGTCCCAGGCTCTCCACACCACTGGAGTCAAGCTATCCAGGCTGAATGAAGGCTGATAGCCAGAAACCAGTCCTTGGATGCTTGATTCCGGTCTGGGAAAGACATGGCTTGGTAGTTCGGACTGGACTGTTCCCATGAGGCACAGGGTCAGAGCTGATTTGCTTATAGCCAGTGTCTAACCCATGGTGGTGTGGAGTGGGAAAAAAACGATGGATTTAGGCGCAGATCCTTGTACTGGGGTGAATGTATGACATTGTTGTACATTCTGCCATCAACTGTGTTTTTTGCAATTTTCACCCCGAGTGGGCTGGGTATGCTCAGACGTGAATCCCAGGCTCTCCACACCACTGGAGTCAAGCTATCCAGGCTGAATGAAGGCTGATAGCCAGAAACCGGTCCTTGGATGCTTGATTCCGGTCTGGGAAAGACATGGCTTGGTAGTTCGGACTGGACTGTTCCCATGAGGCACAGGGTCAGAGCTGATTTGCATATAGCCAGTGTCTAACCCAGGGTGGTGTGGAGTGCAAAAAAACGATGGATTTAGGCCCAGATCCTTGTACTGGGGTGAATGTATGACATTGTTCTACATTCTGTCCATCAACTGTGTTTTTTGCAATTTTCACCCCGAGTGGGCTGGGTATGCTCAGACGTGAGTCCCAGGCTCTCCACACCACTGGAGTCAAGCTATCCAGGCTGAATGAAGGCTGATAGCCAGAAACCGGTCCTTGGATGCTTGATTCCGGTCTGGGAAAGACATGGCTTGGTAGTTCGGACTGGACTGTTCCCAGGAGGCACAGGGTCAGAGCTGATTTGCATATAGCCAGTGTCTAACCCAGGGTGGTGTGGAGTGCAAAAAAACGATGGATTTAGGCCCAGATCCTAGTACTGGGGTGAATGTATGACATTGTTCTACATTCTGTCCATCAACTGTTTTTTGCAATTTTCACCCCGAGTGGGCTGGGTATGCTAAGACGTGAGTCCCAGGCTCTCCACACCACTGGAGTCAAGCTATCCAGGCTGAATGAAGGCTGATAGCCAGAAACTGGTCCTTGGATGCTTGATTCCGGTCTGGGAAAGACATGGCTTGGTAGTTCGGACTGGACTGTTCCCATGAGGCACAGGGTCAGAGCTGATTTGCATATAGCCAGTGTCTAACCCAGGGTGGTGTGGAGTGCAAAAAAACGATGGATTTAGGCCCAGATCCTTGTACTGGGGTGAATGTATGACATTGTTCTACATTGTGTCCATCAACTGTGTTTTTTGCAATTTTCACCCCGAGTGGGCTGGGTATGCTCAGACGTGAGTCCCAGGCTCTCCACACCACTGGAGTCAAGCTATCCAGGCTGAATGAAGGCTGATAGCCAGAAACCCGTCCTTGGATGCTTGATTCCAGTCTGGGAACGACATGGCTTGGTAGTTCGGACTGGACTGTTCCCATGAGGCACAGGGTCAGAGCTGATTTGCATATAGCCAGTGTCTAACCCAGGGTGGTGTGGAGTGCAAAAAAATGATTGATTTAGGCCCAGATCCTTGTACTGGGGTGAATGTATGACATTGTTCTACATTCTGTCCATCAACTGTGTGTTTTGCAATTTTCACCCCGAGTGGGCTGGGTATGCTCAGACGTGAGTCCCAGGCTCTCCACACCACTGGAGTCAAGCTATCCAGGCTGAATGAAGGCTGATAGCCAGAAACCGGTCCTTGGATGCTTGATTCCGGTCTGGGAAAGACATGGCTTGGTAGTTCGGACTGGACTGTTCCCATGAGGCACAGGGTCGGAGCTGATTTGCATATAGCCAGTGTCTAACCCAGGGTGGTGTGGAGTGCAAAAAAACGATGGATTTAGGCCCAGATCCTTGTACTGGGGTGAATGTATGACATTGTTCTACATTCTGTCCATCAACTGTGTGTTTTGCAATTTTCACCCCGAGTGGGCTGGGTATGCTCAGACGTGAGTCCCAGGCTCTCCACACCACTGGAGTCAAGCTATCCAGGCTGAATGAAGGCTGATAGCCAGAAACCGGTCCTTGGATGCTTGATTCCGGTCTGGGAAAGACATGGCTTGGTAGTTCGGACTGGACTGTTCCCATGAGGCACAGGGTCGGAGCTGATTTGCATATAGCCAGTGTCTAACCCAGGGTGGTGTGGAGTGCAAAAAAACGATGGATTTAGCCCCAGATCCTTGTACTGGGGTGAATGTATGACATTGTTCTACATTCTGTCCATCAACTGTGTTTTTTGCAATTTTCACCCCGAGTGGGCTGGGTATGCTCAGACGTGAGTCCCAGGCTCTCCACACCACTGGAGTCAAGCTATCCAGGCTGAATGAAGGCTGATAGGCAGAAACCGGTCCTTGGATGCTTGATTCTGGTCTTGGAACGACATGGCTTGGTAATTCGGACTGGACTGTTCCCATGAGGCACAGGGTCAGAGCTGATTTGCATATAGCCAGTGTCTAACCCATGGTGGTGTGGAGTGGGAACAAAACGATGGATTTAGGCGCAGATCCTTGTACTGGGGTGAATGTATGACATTGTTGTACATTCTGCCATCAACTGTGTTTTTTGCAATTTTCACCCCGAGTGGGCTGGGTATGCTCAGACGTGAATCCCAGGCTCTCCACACCACTGGAGTCAAGCTATCCAGGCTGAATGAAGGCTGATAGCCAGAAACCGGTCCTTGGATGCTTGATTCCGGTCTGGGAAAGACATGGCTTGGTAGTTCGGACTGGACTGTTCCCATGAGGCACAGGGTCAGAGCTGATTTGCATATAGCCAGTGTCTAACCCAGGGTGGTGTGGAGTGCAAAGAAACGATGGATTTAGGCCCAGATCCTTGTACTGGGGTGAATGTATGACATTGTTCTACATTCTGTCCATCAACTGTGTTTTTTGCAATTTTCACCCCGAGTGGGCTGGGTATGCTCAGACGTGAGTCCCAGGCTCTCCACACCACTGGAGTCAAGCTATCCAGGCTGAATGAAGGCTGATAGCCAGAAACCGGTCCTTGGATGCTTGATTCCGGTCTGGGAAAGACATGGCTTGGTAGTTCGGACTGGACTGTTCCCAGGAGGCACAGGGTCAGAGCTGATTTGCATATAGCCAGTGTCTAACCCAGGGTGGTGTGGAGTGCAAAAAAACGATGGATTTAGGCCCAGATCCTAGTACTGGGGTGAATGTATGACATTGTTCTACATTCTGTCCATCAACTGTTTTTTGCAATTTTCACCCCGAGTGGGCTGGGTATGCTAAGACGTGAGTCCCAGGCTCTCCACACCACTGGAGTCAAGCTATCCAGGCTGAATGAAGGCTGATAGCCAGAAACTGGTCCTTGGATGCTTGATTCCGGTCTGGGAAAGACATGGCTTGGTAGTTCGGACTGGACTGTTCCCATGAGGCACAGGGTCAGAGCTGATTTGCATATAGCCAGTGTCTAACCCAGGGTGGTGTGGAGTGCAAAAAAACGATGGATTTAGGCCCAGATCCTTGTACTGGGGTGAATGTATGACATTGTTCTACATTGTGTCCATCAACTGTGTTTTTTGCAATTTTCACCCCGAGTGGGCTGGGTATGCTCAGACGTGAGTCCCAGGCTCTCCACACCACTGGAGTCAAGCTATCCAGGCTGAATGAAGGCTGATAGCCAGAAACCCGTCCTTGGATGCTTGATTCCAGTCTGGGAACGACATGGCTTGGTAGTTCGGACTGGACTGTTCCCATGAGGCACAGGGTCAGAGCTGATTTGCATATAGCCAGTGTCTAACCCAGGGTGGTGTGGAGTGCAAAAAAATGATTGATTTAGGCCCAGATCCTTGTACTGGGGTGAATGTATGACATTGTTCTACATTCTGTCCATCAACTGTGTGTTTTGCAATTTTCACCCCGAGTGGGCTGGGTATGCTCAGACGTGAGTCCCAGGCTCTCCACACCACTGGAGTCAAGCTATCCAGGCTGAATGAAGGCTGATAGCCAGAAACCGGTCCTTGGATGCTTGATTCCGGTCTGGGAAAGACATGGCTTGGTAGTTCGGACTGGACTGTTCCCATGAGGCACAGGGTCGGAGCTGATTTGCATATAGCCAGTGTCTAACCCAGGGTGGTGTGGAGTGCAAAAAAACGATGGATTTAGGCCCAGATCCTTGTACTGGGGTGAATGTATGACATTGTTCTACATTCTGTCCATCAACTGTGTGTTTTGCAATTTTCACCCCGAGTGGGCTGGGTATGCTCAGACGTGAGTCCCAGGCTCTCCACACCACTGGAGTCAAGCTATCCAGGCTGAATGAAGGCTGATAGCCAGAAACCGGTCCTTGGATGCTTGATTCCGGTCTGGGAAAGACATGGCTTGGTAGTTCGGACTGGACTGTTCCCATGAGGCACAGGGTCGGAGCTGATTTGCATATAGCCAGTGTCTAACCCAGGGTGGTGTGGAGTGCAAAAAAACGATGGATTTAGCCCCAGATCCTTGTACTGGGGTGAATGTATGACATTGTTCTACATTCTGTCCATCAACTGTGTTTTTTGCAATTTTCACCCCGAGTGGGCTGGGTATGCTCAGACGTGAGTCCCAGGCTCTCCACACCACTGGAGTCAAGCTATCCAGGCTGAATGAAGGCTGATAGGCAGAAACCGGTCCTTGGATGCTTGATTCTGGTCTTGGAACGACATGGCTTGGTAATTCGGACTGGACTGTTCCCATGAGGCACAGGGTCAGAGCTGATTTGCATATAGCCAGTGTCTAACCCATGGTGGTGTGGAGTGGGAACAAAACGATGGATTTAGGCGCAGATCCTTGTACTGGGGTGAATGTATGACATTGTTGTACATTCTGCCATCAACTGTGTTTTTTGCAATTTTCACCCCGAGTGGGCTGGGTATGCTCAGACGTGAATCCCAGGCTCTCCACACCACTGGAGTCAAGCTATCCAGGCTGAATGAAGGCTGATAGCCAGAAACCGGTCCTTGGATGCTTGATTCCGGTCTGGGAAAGACATGGCTTGGTAGTTCGGACTGGACTGTTCCCATGAGGCACAGGGTCAGAGCTGATTTGCATATAGCCAGTGTCTAACCCAGGGTGGTGTGGAGTGCAAAAAAACGATGGATTTAGGCCCAGATCCTTGTACTGGGGTGAATGTATGACATTGTTCTACATTCTGTCCATCAACTGTGTTTTTTGCAATTTTCACCCCGAGTGGGCTGGGTATGCTCAGACGTGAGTCCCAGGCTCTCCACACCACTGGAGTCAAGCTATCCAGGCTGAATGAAGGCTGATAGCCAGAAACCGGTCCTTGGATGCTTGATTCCGGTCTGGGAAAGACATGGCTTGGTAGTTCGGACTGGACTGTTCCCAGGAGGCACAGGGTCAGAGCTGATTTGCATATAGCCAGTGTCTAACCCAGGGTGGTGTGGAGTGCAAAAAAACGATGGATTTAGGCCCAGATCCTAGTACTGGGGTGAATGTATGACATTGTTCTACATTCTGTCCATCAACTGTTTTTTGCAATTTTCACCCCGAGTGGGCTGGGTATGCTAAGACGTGAGTCCCAGGCTCTCCACACCACTGGAGTCAAGCTATCCAGGCTGAATGAAGGCTGATAGCCAGAAACTGGTCCTTGGATGCTTGATTCCGGTCTGGGAAAGACATGGCTTGGTAGTTCGGACTGGACTGTTCCCATGAGGCACAGGGTCAGAGCTGATTTGCATATAGCCAGTGTCTAACCCAGGGTGGTGTGGAGTGCAAAAAAACAATGGATTTAGGCCCAGATCCTTGTACTGGGGTGAATGTATGACATTGTTCTACATTCTGTCCATCAACTGTGTTTTTTGCAATTTTCACCCCGAGTGGGCTGGGTATGCTCAGACATGAGTCCCAGGCTCTCCACACCACTGGAGTCAAGCTATCCAGGCTGAATGAAGGCTGATAGCCAGAAACCAGTCCTTGGATGCTTGATTCCGGTCTGGGAAAGACATGGCTTGGTACTTCGGACTGGACTGTTCCCATGAGGCACAGGGTCAGAGCTGATTTGCATATAGCCAGTGTCTAACCCAGGGTGGTGTGGAGTGCAAAAAAATGATGGATTTAGGCCCAGATCTTTGTACTGGGGTGAATGTATGACATTGTTCTACATTCTGTCCATCAACTGTGTTTTTTGCAATTTTCACCCCGAGTGGGCTGGGTATGCTCAGACGTGAGTCCCAGGCTCTCCACAGCACTGGAGTCAAGCTATCCAGGCTGAATGAAGGCTGATAGCCAGAAACCGGTCCTAGGATGTTTGATTCCGGTCTGGGAAAGACATGGCTTGGTAGTTCGGACTGGACTGTTCCCATGAGGCACAGGGTCGGAGCTGATTTGCATATAGCCAGTGTCTAACCCAGGGTGGTGTGGAGTGCAAAAAAACAATGGATTTAGGCCCAGATCCTTGTACTGGGGTGAATGTATGACATTGTTCTACATTCTGTCCATCAACTGTGTTCTTTGCAATTTTCACCCCGAGTGGGCTGGGTATGCTCAGACGTGAGTCCCAGGCTCTCCACCCCACTGGAGTCAAGCTATCCAGGCTGAACGAAGGCTGATAGCCAGAAACCGGTCCTTGGATGCTTGATTCCGGTCTGGGAAAGACATGGCTTGGTAGTTCGGACTGGACTGTTCCCATGAGGCACAGGGTCAGAGCTTATTTGCATATAGCCAGTGTCTAACCCAGGGTGGTGTGGAGTGCAAAAAAACGATGGATTTAGGCCCAGATCCTTGTACTGGGGTGAATGTATGACATTGTTCTACATTCTGTCCATCAACTGTGTTTTTTGCAATTTTCACCCCGAGTAGGCTGGGTATGCTCAGACGTGAGTCCCAGGCTCTCCACGCCACTGGAGTCAAGCTATCCAGGCTGAATGAAGGCTGATAGCCAGAAACCGGTCCTTGGATGCTTGATTCCGGTCTGGGAAAGACATGGCTTGGTAGTTCGGACTGGACTTTTTCCCATGATGCACAGGGTCAGAGCTGATTTGCATATAGCCAGGGTCTAACCCAGTGTGGTGTGGAGTGCAAAAAAACGATGGATTTAGGCCCAGATCCTTGTACTGGGGTGAATGTATGACATTGTTCTACATTCTGTCCATCAACTGTGTTTTTTGCAATTTTCACCCCGAGTGGGCTGGGTATGCTCAGACGTTAGTCCCAGGCTCTCCACACCACTGGAGTCAAGCTATCCAGGCTGAATGAAGGCTGATAGCCAGAAACCGGTCCTTGGATGCTTGATTCCGGTCTGGGAAAGACATGGCTTGGTAGTTCGGACTGGACTGTTCCCATGAGGCACAGGGTCAGAGCTGATTTGCATATAGCCAGTGTCTAACCCAGGGTGGTGTGGAGTGCAAAAAAACGATGGATTTAGGCCCAGATCCTTTTACTGGGGTGAATGTAAGACATTGTTCTACATTCTGTCCATCAACTGTGTGTTTTGTAATTTTCACCCCGAGTGGGCTGGGTATGCTCAGACGTTAGTCCCAGGCTCTCCACACCACTGGAGTCAAGCTATCCAGGCTGAATGAGGGCTGATAGCCAGAAACCGGTCCTTGGATGCTTGATTCCGGTCTGGGAAAGACATGGCTTGGTAGTTCGGACTGGACTGTTCCCATGAGGCACAGGGTCAGAGCTGATTTGCATATAGCCAGCGTCTAATCCAGGGTGGTGTGGAGTGGAAAAAAACGATGGATTTAGGCCCAGATCCTTGTACTGGGTTGAATGTAAGACATTGTTCTACATTCTGTCCATCAACTGTGTTTTTTGCAATTTTCACCCCGAGTGGGCTGGGTATGCTCAGACGTGAGTCCCAGGCTCTCCACACCACTGGAGTCAAGCTATCCAGGCTGAATGAAGGCTGATAGCCAGAAACCGGTCCTTGGATGCTTGATTCCGGTCTGGGAAAGACATGGCTTGGTAGTTCGGACTGGACTGTTCCCATGAGGCACAGGGTCAGAGCTGATTTGCATATAGCCAGTGTCTAACCCAGGGTGGTGTGGAGTGCAAAAAAACGATGGATTTACGCCCAGATCCTTGTACTGGGGTGAATGTATGACATTGTTCTACATTCTGACCATCAACTGTGTTTTTTGCAATTTTCCCCCCGAGTGGGCTGGGTATGCTCAGACGTGAGTCCCAGGCTCTCCACGCCACTGGAGTCAAGCTATGAAGGCTGATAGCCAGAAACCGGTCCTTGGATGCTTGATTCCGGTCTGGGAAAGACATGGCTTGGTAGTTCGGACTGGACTGTTCCCATGAGGCACAGGGTGACAGCTGATTTTCATATAGCCAGTGTCTAACCCAGGGTGGTGTGGAGTGCAAAAAAACGACGGATTTAGGCCCAGATCCTTGTACTGGGGTGAATGTATGACATTGTTCTACATTCTGTCCATCAACTGTGTTTTTTGCAATTTTCACCCAGAGTGGGCTGGGTATGCTCAGACGTGAGTCCCAGGCTCTCCACACCACTGGAGTCAAGCTATCCAGGCTGAATTAAGGCTGATAGCCAGAAACCGGTCCTTGGATGCTTGATTCCGGTCTGGGAAAGACATGGCTTGGTAGTTCGGACTGGACTGTTGCCATGAGGCACAGGGTCAGAGCTGATTTGCTATAGCCAGTGTCTAACCCAGGGTGGTGTGGAGTGCAAAAAAACGATGGATTTAGGCCCAGATCCTTGTACTGGGGTGAATGTATGACATTGTTCTACATTCTGTCCATCAACTGTGTTTTTTGCAATTTTCACCCCGAGTGGGCTGGGTATGCTCCGGCGTGAGTCCCAGGCTCTCCACACCACTGGAGTCAAGCTATCCAGGCTGAATGAAGGCTGATAGCCAGAAACCGGTCCATGGATGCTTGATTCCGGTCTGGGAACGACATGGCTTGGTAGTTCGGACTGGACTATTCCCATGAGGCACAGGGTCAGAGCTGATTTGCATATAGCCAGTGTCTAACCCAGAGTGGTGTGGAGTGCAAAAAAATGATGGATTTAGGCCCAGATGCTTGTACTGAGGTGAATGTATGACATTGTTCTACATTCTGTCCATCAACTGGGTTTTTTGCAATTTTCACCCCGAGTGGGCTGGGTATGCTCAGACGTGAGTCCCAGGCTCTCCACACCACTGGAGTCAAGCTATCCAGGCTGAATGAAGGCTGATAGCCAGAAACTGGTCCTTGGATGCTTGATTCCGGTCTGGGAAAGACATGGCTTGGTAGTTCGGACTGGACTGTTCCCATGAGGCACAGGGTCAGAGCTGATTTGCATATAGCCAGTATCTAACCCAGGGTGGTGTGGAGTGCAAAAAAACGATGGATGTAGGCCCAGATCCTTGTACTGGGGTGAATGTATGACATTGTTCTACATTCTGTCCATCAACTGTGTTTTTTGCAATTTTCACCCTGAGTGGGCTGGGTATGCTCAGACGTGAGTCCCAGGCTCTCCACACCACTGGAGTCAAGCTATCCAGGCTGAATGAAGGCTGATAGCCAGAAACCGGTCCTTGGATGCTTGATTCCGGTCTGGGAACGACATGGCTTGGTAGTTCGGACTGGACTATTCCCATGATGCACAGGGTCAGAGCTGATTTGCATATAGCCAGGGTCTAACCCAGTGTGGTGTGGAGTGCAAAAAAACGATGGATTTAGGCCCAGATCCTTGTACTGGGGTGAATGTATGACATTGTTCTACATTCTGTCCATCAACTGTGTTTTTTGCAATTTTCACCCCGAGTGGGCTGGGTATGCTCAGACGTTAGTCCCAGGCTCTCCACACCACTGGAGTCAAGCTATCCAGGCTGAATGAAGGCTGATAGCCAGAAACCGGTCCTTGGATGCTTGATTCCGGTCTGGGAAAGACATGGCTTGGTAGTTCGGACTGGACTGTTCCCATGAGGCACAGGGTCAGAGCTGATTTGCATATAGCCAGTGTCTAACCCAGGGTGGTGTGGAGTGCAAAAAAACGATGGATTTAGGCCCAGATCCTTTTACTGGGGTGAATGTAAGACATTGTTCTACATTCTGTCCATCAACTGTGTGTTTTGTAATTTTCACCCCGAGTGGGCTGGGTATGCTCAGACGTTAGTCCCAGGCTCTCCACACCACTGGAGTCAAGCTATCCAGGCTGAATGAGGGCTGATAGCCAGAAACCGGTCCTTGGATGCTTGATTCCGGTCTGGGAAAGACATGGCTTGGTAGTTCGGACTGGACTGTTCCCATGAGGCACAGGGTCAGAGCTGATTTGCATATAGCCAGCGTCTAATCCAGGGTGGTGTGGAGTGCAAAAAAACGATGGATTTAGGCCCAGATCCTTGTACTGGGTTGAATGTAAGACATTGTTCTACATTCTGTCCATCAACTGTGTTTTTTGCAATTTTCACCCCGAGTGGGCTGGGTATGCTCAGACGTGAGTCCCAGGCTCTCCACACCACTGGAGTCAAGCTATCCAGGCTGAATGAAGGCTGATAGCCAGAAACCGGTCCTTGGATGCTTGATTCCGGTCTGGGAAAGACATGGCTTGGTAGTTCGGACTGGACTGTTCCCATGAGGCACAGGGTCAGAGCTGATTTGCATATAGCCAGTGTCTAACCCAGGGTGGTGTGGAGTGCAAAAAAACGATGGATTTACGCCCAGATCCTTGTACTGGGGTGAATGTATGACATTGTTCTACATTCTGACCATCAACTGTGTTTTTTGCAATTTTCCCCCCGAGTGGGCTGGGTATGCTCAGACGTGAGTCCCAGGCTCTCCACGCCACTGGAGTCAAGCTATGAAGGCTGATAGCCAGAAACCGGTCCTTGGATGCTTGATTCCGGTCTGGGAAAGACATGGCTTGGTAGTTCGGACTGGACTGTTCCCATGAGGCACAGGGTGACAGCTGATTTTCATATAGCCAGTGTCTAACCCAGGGTGGTGTGGAGTGCAAAAAAACGACGGATTTAGGCCCAGATCCTTGTACTGGGGTGAATGTATGACATTGTTCTACATTCTGTCCATCAACTGTGTTTTTTGCAATTTTCACCCAGAGTGGGCTGGGTATGCTCAGACGTGAGTCCCAGGCTCTCCACACCACTGGAGTCAAGCTATCCAGGCTGAATTAAGGCTGATAGCCAGAAACCGGTCCTTGGATGCTTGATTCCGGTCTGGGAAAGACATGGCTTGGTAGTTCGGACTGGACTGTTGCCATGAGGCACAGGGTCAGAGCTGATTTGCTATAGCCAGTGTCTAACCCAGGGTGGTGTGGAGTGCAAAAAAACGATGGATTTAGGCCCAGATCCTTGTACTGGGGTGAATGTATGACATTGTTCTACATTCTGTCCATCAACTGTGTTTTTTGCAATTTTCACCCCGAGTGGGCTGGGTATGCTCCGGCGTGAGTCCCAGGCTCTCCACACCACTGGAGTCAAGCTATCCAGGCTGAATGAAGGCTGATAGCCAGAAACCGGTCCATGGATGCTTGATTCCGGTCTGGGAACGACATGGCTTGGTAGTTCGGACTGGACTATTCCCATGAGGCACAGGGTCAGAGCTGATTTGCATATAGCCAGTGTCTAACCCAGAGTGGTGTGGAGTGCAAAAAAATGATGGATTTAGGCCCAGATGCTTGTACTGAGGTGAATGTATGACATTGTTCTACATTCTGTCCATCAACTGGGTTTTTTGCAATTTTCACCCCGAGTGGGCTGGGTATGCTCAGACGTGAGTCCCAGGCTCTCCACACCACTGGAGTCAAGCTATCCAGGCTGAATGAAGGCTGATAGCCAGAAACTGGTCCTTGGATGCTTGATTCCGGTCTGGGAAAGACATGGCTTGGTAGTTCGGACTGGACTGTTCCCATGAGGCACAGGGTCAGAGCTGATTTGCATATAGCCAGTATCTAACCCAGGGTGGTGTGGAGTGCAAAAAAACGATGGATGTAGGCCCAGATCCTTGTACTGGGGTGAATGTATGACATTGTTCTACATTCTGTCCATCAACTGTGTTTTTTGCAATTTTCACCCTGAGTGGGCTGGGTATGCTCAGACGTGAGTCCCAGGCTCTCCACACCACTGGAGTCAAGCTATCCAGGCTGAATGAAGGCTGATAGCCAGAAACCGGTCCTTGGATGCTTGATTCCGGTCTGGGAACGACATGGCTTGGTAGTTCGGACTGGACTATTCCCATGATGCACAGGGTCAGAGCTGATTTGCATATAGCCAGGGTCTAACCCAGTGTGGTGTGGAGTGCAAAAAAACGATGGATTTAGGCCCAGATCCTTGTACTGGGGTGAATGTATGACATTGTTCTACATTCTGTCCATCAACTGTGTTTTTTGCAATTTTCACCCCGAGTGGGCTGGGTATGCTCAGACGTTAGTCCCAGGCTCTCCACACCACTGGAGTCAAGCTATCCAGGCTGAATGAAGGCTGATAGCCAGAAACCGGTCCTTGGATGCTTGATTCCGGTCTGGGAAAGACATGGCTTGGTAGTTCGGACTGGACTGTTCCCATGAGGCACAGGGTCAGAGCTGATTTGCATATAGCCAGTGTCTAACCCAGGGTGGTGTGGAGTGCAAAAAAACGATGGATTTAGGCCCAGATCCTTTTACTGGGGTGAATGTAAGACATTGTTCTACATTCTGTCCATCAACTGTGTGTTTTGTAATTTTCACCCCGAGTGGGCTGGGTATGCTCAGACGTTAGTCCCAGGCTCTCCACACCACTGGAGTCAAGCTATCCAGGCTGAATGAGGGCTGATAGCCAGAAACCGGTCCTTGGATGCTTGATTCCGGTCTGGGAAAGACATGGCTTGGTAGTTCGGACTGGACTGTTCCCATGAGGCACAGGGTCAGAGCTGATTTGCATATAGCCAGCGTCTAATCCAGGGTGGTGTGGAGTGCAAAAAAACGATGGATTTAGGCCCAGATCCTTGTACTGGGTTGAATGTAAGACATTGTTCTACATTCTGTCCATCAACTGTGTTTTTTGCAATTTTCACCCCGAGTGGGCTGGGTATGCTCAGACGTGAGTCCCAGGCTCTCCACACCACTGGAGTCAAGCTATCCAGGCTGAATGAAGGCTGATAGCCAGAAACCGGTCCTTGGATGCTTGATTCCGGTCTGGGAAAGACATGGCTTGGTAGTTCGGACTGGACTGTTCCCATGAGGCACAGGGTCAGAGCTGATTTGCATATAGCCAGTGTCTAACCCAGGGTGGTGTGGAGTGCAAAAAAACGATGGATTTACGCCCAGATCCTTGTACTGGGGTGAATGTATGACATTGTTCTACATTCTGACCATCAACTGTGTTTTTTGCAATTTTCCCCCCGAGTGGGCTGGGTATGCTCAGACGTGAGTCCCAGGCTCTCCACGCCACTGGAGTCAAGCTATGAAGGCTGATAGCCAGAAACCGGTCCTTGGATGCTTGATTCCGGTCTGGGAAAGACATGGCTTGGTAGTTCGGACTGGACTGTTCCCATGAGGCACAGGGTGACAGCTGATTTTCATATAGCCAGTGTCTAACCCAGGGTGGTGTGGAGTGCAAAAAAACGACGGATTTAGGCCCAGATCCTTGTACTGGGGTGAATGTATGACATTGTTCTACATTCTGTCCATCAACTGTGTTTTTTGCAATTTTCACCCAGAGTGGGCTGGGTATGCTCAGACGTGAGTCCCAGGCTCTCCACACCACTGGAGTCAAGCTATCCAGGCTGAATTAAGGCTGATAGCCAGAAACCGGTCCTTGGATGCTTGATTCCGGTCTGGGAAAGACATGGCTTGGTAGTTCGGACTGGACTGTTGCCATGAGGCACAGGGTCAGAGCTGATTTGCTATAGCCAGTGTCTAACCCAGGGTGGTGTGGAGTGCAAAAAAACGATGGATTTAGGCCCAGATCCTTGTACTGGGGTGAATGTATGACATTGTTCTACATTCTGTCCATCAACTGTGTTTTTTGCAATTTTCACCCCGAGTGGGCTGGGTATGCTCAGGCGTGAGTCCCAGGCTCTCCACACCACTGGAGTCAAGCTATCCAGGCTGAATGAAGGCTGATAGCCAGAAACCGGTCCATGGATGCTTGATTCCGGTCTGGGAACGACATGGCTTGGTAGTTCGGACTGGACTATTCCCATGAGGCACAGGGTCAGAGCTGATTTGCATATAGCCAGTGTCTAACCCAGAGTGGTGTGGAGTGCAAAAAAATGATGGATTTAGGCCCAGATGCTTGTACTGAGGTGAATGTATGACATTGTTCTACATTCTGTCCATCAACTGGGTTTTTTGCAATTTTCACCCCGAGTGGGCTGGGTATGCTCAGACGTGAGTCCCAGGCTCTCCACACCACTGGAGTCAAGCTATCCAGGCTGAATGAAGGCTGATAGCCAGAAACTGGTCCTTGGATGCTTGATTCCGGTCTGGGAAAGACATGGCTTGGTAGTTCGGACTGGACTGTTCCCATGAGGCACAGGGTCAGAGCTGATTTGCATATAGCCAGTATCTAACCCAGGGTGGTGTGGAGTGCAAAAAAACGATGGATGTAGGCCCAGATCCTTGTACTGGGGTGAATGTATGACATTGTTCTACATTCTGTCCATCAACTGTGTTTTTTGCAATTTTCACCCTGAGTGGGCTGGGTATGCTCAGACGTGAGTCCCAGGCTCTCCACACCACTGGAGTCAAGCTATCCAGGCTGAATGAAGGCTGATAGCCAGAAACCGGTCCTTGGATGCTTGATTCCGGTCTGGGAAAGACATGGCTTGGTAGTTCAGACTGGACTGTTCCCATGAGGCACAGGGTCCGAGCTGATTTGCATATAGCCAGTGTCTAACCCAGGGTGGTGTGGAGTGCAAAAAAACGATAGATTTAGGCCCAGATCCTTGTACTGGGGTGAATGTATGACATTGTTCTACATTCTGTCCATCAACTGTGTTTTTTGCAATTTTCACCCCGAGTGGGCTGGGTATGCTCAGACGTGAGTCCCAAGCTCTCCACACCACTGGAGTCAAGCTATCCAGGCTGAATGAAGGCTGATAACCAAAAACCGGTCCTTGGATGCTTGATTCCGGTCTGGGAAAGACATGGCTTGGTAGTTCGGACTGGACTGTTCCCATTAGGCACAGGGTCAGAGCTGATTTGCATATAGCCAGTGTCTAACCCAGGGTGGTGTGAAGTGCAAAAAAACGATGGATTTAGGCCCAGATCCTTGTACTGGGGTGAATGTATGACATTGTTCTACATTCTGTCCATCAACTGTGTTCTTTGCAATTTTCACCCCGAGTGGGCTGGGTATGCTCAGACGTGAGTCCCAGGCTCTCCACCCCACTGGAGTCAAGCTATCCAGGCTGAATGAAGGCTGATAGCCAGAAACCGGTCCTTGGATGCTTGATTCCGGTCTGGGAAAGACATGGCTTGGTAGTTCGGACTGGACTGTTCCCATGAGGCACAGGGTCAAAGCTGATTTGCATAAAGCCAGTGTCTAACCCAGGGTGGTGTGGAGTGCAAAAAAACGATGGATTTAGGCCCAGATCCTTGTACTGGGGTGAATGTATGACATTGTTTTAAATTCTGTCCATCAACTGTGTTTTTTGCAATTTTCACCCCGAGTGGGCAGGGTATGCTCAGACGTGAGTCCCAGGCTCTCCACACCACTGGAGTCAAGCTATCCAGGCTGAATGAAGGCTGATAGCCAGAAACTGGTCCTTGGATGCTTGATTCCGGTCTGGGAAAGACATGGCTTGGTAGTTCGGACTGGACTGTTCCCATGAGGCACAGGGTCAGAGCTGATTTGCATATAGCCAGTATCTAACCCAGGGTGGTGTGGAGTGCAAAAAAACGATGGATGTAGGCCCAGATCCTTGTACTGGGGTGAATGTATGACATTGTTCTACATTCTGTCCATCAACTGTGTTTTTTGCAATTTTCACCCTGAGTGGGCTGGGTATGCTCAGACGTGAGTCCCAGGCTCTCCACACCACTGGAGTCAAGCTATCCAGGCTGAATGAAGGCTGATAGCCAGAAACCGGTCCTTGGATGCTTGATTCCGGTCTGGGAACGACATGGCTTGGTAGTTCGGACTGGACTATTCCCATGATGCACAGGGTCAGAGCTGATTTGCATATAGCCAGGGTCTAACCCAGTGTGGTGTGGAGTGCAAAAAAACGATGGATTTAGGCCCAGATCCTTGTACTGGGGTGAATGTATGACATTGTTCTACATTCTGTCCATCAACTGTGTTTTTTGCAATTTTCACCCCGAGTGGGCTGGGTATGCTCAGACGTTAGTCCCAGGCTCTCCACACCACTGGAGTCAAGCTATCCAGGCTGAATGAAGGCTGATAGCCAGAAACCGGTCCTTGGATGCTTGATTCCGGTCTGGGAAAGACATGGCTTGGTAGTTCGGACTGGACTGTTCCCATGAGGCACAGGGTCAGAGCTGATTTGCATATAGCCAGTATCTAACCCAGGGTGGTGTGGAGTGCAAAAAAACGATGGATGTAGGCCCAGATCCTTGTACTGGGGTGAATGTATGACATTGTTCTACATTCTGTCCATCAACTGTGTTTTTTGCAATTTTCACCCTGAGTGGGCTGGGTATGCTCAGACGTGAGTCCCAGGCTCTCCACACCACTGGAGTCAAGCTATCCAGGCTGAATGAAGGCTGATAGCCAGAAACCGGTCCTTGGATGCTTGATTCCGGTCTGGGAACGACATGGCTTGGTAGTTCGGACTGGACTATTCCCATGATGCACAGGGTCAGAGCTGATTTGCATATAGCCAGGGTCTAACCCAGTGTGGTGTGGAGTGCAAAAAAACGATGGATTTAGGCCCAGATCCTTGTACTGGGGTGAATGTATGACATTGTTCTACATTCTGTCCATCAACTGTGTTTTTTGCAATTTTCACCCCGAGTGGGCTGGGTATGCTCAGACGTTAGTCCCAGGCTCTCCACACCACTGGAGTCAAGCTATCCAGGCTGAATGAAGGCTGATAGCCAGAAACCGGTCCTTGGATGCTTGATTCCGGTCTGGGAAAGACATGGCTTGGTAGTTCGGACTGGACTGTTCCCATGAGGCACAGGGTCAGAGCTGATTTGCATATAGCCAGTGTCTAACCCAGGGTGGTGTGGAGTGCAAAAAAACGATGGATTTAGGCCCAGATCCTTTTACTGGGGTGAATGTAAGACATTGTTCTACATTCTGTCCATCAACTGTGTGTTTTGTAATTTTCACCCCGAGTGGGCTGGGTATGCTCAGACGTTAGTCCCAGGCTCTCCACACCACTGGAGTCAAGCTATCCAGGCTGAATGAGGGCTGATAGCCAGAAACCGGTCCTTGGATGCTTGATTCCGGTCTGGGAAAGACATGGCTTGGTAGTTCGGACTGGACTGTTCCCATGAGGCACAGGGTCAGAGCTGATTTGCATATAGCCAGCGTCTAATCCAGGGTGGTGTGGAGTGCAAAAAAACGATGGATTTAGGCCCAGATCCTTGTACTGGGTTGAATGTAAGACATTGTTCTACATTCTGTCCATCAACTGTGTTTTTTGCAATTTTCACCCCGAGTGGGCTGGGTATGCTCAGACGTGAGTCCCAGGCTCTCCACACCACTGGAGTCAAGCTATCCAGGCTGAATGAAGGCTGATAGCCAGAAACCGGTCCTTGGATGCTTGATTCCGGTCTGGGAAAGACATGGCTTGGTAGTTCGGACTGGACTGTTCCCATGAGGCACAGGGTCAGAGCTGATTTGCATATAGCCAGTGTCTAACCCAGGGTGGTGTGGAGTGCAAAAAAACGATGGATTTACGCCCAGATCCTTGTACTGGGGTGAATGTATGACATTGTTCTACATTCTGACCATCAACTGTGTTTTTTGCAATTTTCCCCCCGAGTGGGCTGGGTATGCTCAGACGTGAGTCCCAGGCTCTCCACGCCACTGGAGTCAAGCTATGAAGGCTGATAGCCAGAAACCGGTCCTTGGATGCTTGATTCCGGTCTGGGAAAGACATGGCTTGGTAGTTCGGACTGGACTGTTCCCATGAGGCACAGGGTGACAGCTGATTTTCATATAGCCAGTGTCTAACCCAGGGTGGTGTGGAGTGCAAAAAAACGACGGATTTAGGCCCAGATCCTTGTACTGGGGTGAATGTATGACATTGTTCTACATTCTGTCCATCAACTGTGTTTTTTGCAATTTTCACCCAGAGTGGGCTGGGTATGCTCAGACGTGAGTCCCAGGCTCTCCACACCACTGGAGTCAAGCTATCCAGGCTGAATTAAGGCTGATAGCCAGAAACCGGTCCTTGGATGCTTGATTCCGGTCTGGGAAAGACATGGCTTGGTAGTTCGGACTGGACTGTTGCCATGAGGCACAGGGTCAGAGCTGATTTGCTATAGCCAGTGTCTAACCCAGGGTGGTGTGGAGTGCAAAAAAACGATGGATTTAGGCCCAGATCCTTGTACTGGGGTGAATGTATGACATTGTTCTACATTCTGTCCATCAACTGTGTTTTTTGCAATTTTCACCCCGAGTGGGCTGGGTATGCTCAGGCGTGAGTCCCAGGCTCTCCACACCACTGGAGTCAAGCTATCCAGGCTGAATGAAGGCTGATAGCCAGAAACCGGTCCATGGATGCTTGATTCCGGTCTGGGAACGACATGGCTTGGTAGTTCGGACTGGACTATTCCCATGAGGCACAGGGTCAGAGCTGATTTGCATATAGCCAGTGTCTAACCCAGAGTGGTGTGGAGTGCAAAAAAATGATGGATTTAGGCCCAGATGCTTGTACTGAGGTGAATGTATGACATTGTTCTACATTCTGTCCATCAACTGGGTTTTTTGCAATTTTCACCCCGAGTGGGCTGGGTATGCTCAGACGTGAGTCCCAGGCTCTCCACACCACTGGAGTCAAGCTATCCAGGCTGAATGAAGGCTGATAGCCAGAAACTGGTCCTTGGATGCTTGATTCCGGTCTGGGAAAGACATGGCTTGGTAGTTCGGACTGGACTGTTCCCATGAGGCACAGGGTCAGAGCTGATTTGCATATAGCCAGTATCTAACCCAGGGTGGTGTGGAGTGCAAAAAAACGATGGATGTAGGCCCAGATCCTTGTACTGGGGTGAATGTATGACATTGTTCTACATTCTGTCCATCAACTGTGTTTTTTGCAATTTTCACCCTGAGTGGGCTGGGTATGCTCAGACGTGAGTCCCAGGCTCTCCACACCACTGGAGTCAAGCTATCCAGGCTGAATGAAGGCTGATAGCCAGAAACCGGTCCTTGGATGCTTGATTCCGGTCTGGGAAAGACATGGCTTGGTAGTTCAGACTGGACTGTTCCCATGAGGCACAGGGTCCGAGCTGATTTGCATATAGCCAGTGTCTAACCCAGGGTGGTGTGGAGTGCAAAAAAACGATAGATTTAGGCCCAGATCCTTGTACTGGGGTGAATGTATGACATTGTTCTACATTCTGTCCATCAACTGTGTTTTTTGCAATTTTCACCCCGAGTGGGCTGGGTATGCTCAGACGTGAGTCCCAAGCTCTCCACACCACTGGAGTCAAGCTATCCAGGCTGAATGAAGGCTGATAACCAAAAACCGGTCCTTGGATGCTTGATTCCGGTCTGGGAAAGACATGGCTTGGTAGTTCGGACTGGACTGTTCCCATTAGGCACAGGGTCAGAGCTGATTTGCATATAGCCAGTGTCTAACCCAGGGTGGTGTGAAGTGCAAAAAAACGATGGATTTAGGCCCAGATCCTTGTACTGGGGTGAATGTATGACATTGTTCTACATTCTGTCCATCAACTGTGTTCTTTGCAATTTTCACCCCGAGTGGGCTGGGTATGCTCAGACGTGAGTCCCAGGCTCTCCACCCCACTGGAGTCAAGCTATCCAGGCTGAATGAAGGCTGATAGCCAGAAACCGGTCCTTGGATGCTTGATTCCGGTCTGGGAAAGACATGGCTTGGTAGTTCGGACTGGACTGTTCCCATGAGGCACAGGGTCAAAGCTGATTTGCATAAAGCCAGTGTCTAACCCAGGGTGGTGTGGAGTGCAAAAAAACGATGGATTTAGGCCCAGATCCTTGTACTGGGGTGAATGTATGACATTGTTTTAAATTCTGTCCATCAACTGTGTTTTTTGCAATTTTCACCCCGAGTGGGCAGGGTATGCTCAGACGTGAGTCCCAGGCTCTCCACACCACTGGAGTCAAGCTATCCAGGCTGAATGAAGGCTGATAGCCAGAAACTGGTCCTTGGATGCTTGATTCCGGTCTGGGAAAGACATGGCTTGGTAGTTCGGACTGGACTGTTCCCATGAGGCACAGGGTCAGAGCTGATTTGCATATAGCCAGTGTCTAACCCAGGGTGGTGTGGAATGCAAAAAAACGATGGATTTAGGCCCAGATCCTTGTACTGGGGTGAATGTATGACATTGTTCTACATTGTGTCCATCAACTGTGTTTTTTGCAATTTTCACCCCGAGTGGGCTGGGTATGCTCAGACGTGAGTCCCAGGCTCTCCACACCACTGGAGTCAAGCTATCCAGGCTGAATGAAGGCTGATAGCCAGAAACCCGTCCTTGGATGCTTGATTCCGGTCTGGGAAAGACATGGCTTGGTAGTTCGGACTGGACTGTTCCCATGAGGCACAGGGTCAGAGCTGATTTGCATATAGCCAGTGTCTAACCCAGGGTGGTGTGGAGTGCAAAAAAATGATTGATTTAGGCCCAGATCCTTGTACTGGGGTGAATGTATGACATTGTTCTACATTCTGTCCATCAACTGTGTGTTTTGCAATTTTCACCTTGAGTGGGCTGGGTATGCTCAGACGTGAGTCCCAGGCTCTCCACACCACTGGAGTCAAGCTATCCAGGCTGAATGAAGGCTGATAGCCAGAAACCGGTCCTTGGATGCTCGATTCCGGTCTGGGAAAGACATGGCTTGGTAGTTCGGACTGGACTGTTCCCATGAGGCACAGGGTCGGAGCTGATTTGCATATAGCCAGTGTCTAACCCAGGGTGGTGTGGAGTGCAAAAAAACGATGGATTTAGGCCCAGATTCTTCTACTGGGGTGAATGTATGACATTGTTCTACATTCTGTCCATCAACTGTGTGTTTTGCAATTTTCACCCCGAGTGGGCTGGGTATGCTCAGACGTGAGTCCCAGGCTCTCCACACCACTGGAGTCAAGCTATCCAGGCTGAATGAAGGCTGATAGCCAGAAACCGGTCCTTGGATGCTTGATTCCGGTCTGGGAAAGACATGGCTTGGTAGTTCGGACTGGACTGTTCCCATGAGGCACAGGGTCGGAGCTGATTTGCATATAGCCAGTGTCTAACCCAGGGTGGTGTGGAGTGCAAAAAAACGATGGATTTAGCCCCAGATCCTTGTACTGGGGTGAATGTATGACATTGTTCTACATTCTGTCCATCAACTGTGTTTTTTGCAATTTTCACCCCGAGTGGGCTGGGTATGCTCAGACGTGAGTCCCAGGCTCTCCACACCACTGGAGTCAAGCTATCCAGGCTGAATGAAGGCTGATAGCCAGAAACCGGTCCTTGGATGCTTGATTCCGGTCTTGGAACGACATGGCTTGGTAATTCGGACTGGACTGTTCCCATGAGGCACAGGGTCAGAGCTGATTTGCATATAGCCAGTGTCTAACCCATGGTGGTGTGGAGTGGGAAAAAAACGATGGATTTAGGCGCAGATCCTTGTACTGGGGTGAATGTATGACATTGTTGTACATTCTGCCATCAACTGTGTTTTTTGCAATTTTCACCCCGAGTGGGCTGGGTATGCTCAGACATGAATCCCAGGCTCTCCACACCACTGGAGTCAAGCTATCCAGGCTGAATGAAGGTTGATAGCCAGAAACCGGTCCTTGGATGCTTGATTCCGGTCTGGGAAAGACATGGCTTGGTAGTTCGGACTGGACTGTTCCCATGAGGCATAGGGTCAGAGCTGATATGCATATAGCCAGTGTCTAACCCAGGGTGGTGTGGAGTGCAAAAAAACGATGGATTTAGGCCCAGATCCTTGTACTGGGGTGAATGTATGACATTGTTCTACATTCTGTCCATCAACTGTGTTTTTTGCAATTTTCACCCCGAGTGGGCTGGGTATGCTCAGACGTGAGTCCCAGGCTCTCCACACCACTGGAGTCAAGCTATCCAGGCTGAATGAAGGCTGATAGCCAGAAACCGGTCCTTGGATGCTTGATTCCGGTCTGGGAAAGACATGGCTTGGTAGTTCGGACTGGACTGTTCCCAGGAGGCACAGGGTCAGAGCTGATTTGCATATAGCCAGTGTCTAACCCAGGGTGGTGTGGAGTGCAAAAAAACGATGGATTTAGGCCCAGATCCTAGTACTGGGGTGAATGTATGACATTGTTCTACATTCTGTCCATCAACTGTTTTTTGCAATTTTCACCCCGAGTGGGCTGGGTATGCTAAGACGTGAGTCCCAGGCTCTCCACACCACTGGAGTCAAGCTATCCAGGCTGAATGAAGGCTGATAGCCAGAAACTGGTCCTTGGATGCTTGATTCCGGTCTGGGAAAGACATGGCTTGGTAGTTCGGACTGGACTGTTCCCATGAGGCACAGGGTCAGAGCTGATTTGCATATAGCCAGTGTCTAACCCAGGGTGGTGTGGAGTGCAAAAAAACAATGGATTTAGGCCCAGATCCTTGTACTGGGGTGAATGTATGACATTGTTCTACATTCTGTCCATCAACTGTGTTTTTTGCAATTTTCACCCCGAGTGGGCTGGGTATGCTCAGACATGAGTCCCAGGCTCTCCACACCACTGGAGTCAAGCTATCCAGGCTGAATGAAGGCTGATAGCCAGAAACCAGTCCTTGGATGCTTGATTCCGGTCTGGGAAAGACATGGCTTGGTAGTTCGGACTGGACTGTTCCCATGAGGCACAGGGTCAGAGCTGATTTGCATATAGCCAGTGTCTAACCCAGGGTGGTCTGGAGTGCAAATAAATGATGGATTTAGGCCCAGATCCTTGTACTGGGGTGAATGTATGACATTGTTCTACATTCTGTCCATCAACTGTGTTTTTTGCAATTTTCACCCCGAGTGGGCTGGGTATGCTCAGACGTGAGTCCCAGGCTCTCCACAGCACTGGAGTCAAGCTATCCAGGCTGAATGAAGGCTGATAGCCAGAAACCGGTCCTTGGATGTTTGATTCCGGTCTGGGAAAGACATGGCTTGGTAGTTCGGACTGGACTGTTCCCATGAGGCACAGGGTCGGAGCTGATTTGCATATAGCCAGTGTCTAACCCAGGGTGGTGTGGAGTGCAAAAAAACAATGGATTTAGGCCCAGATCCTTGTACTGGGGTGAATGTATGACATTGTTCTACATTCTGTCCATCAACTGTGTTCTTTGCAATTTTCACCCCAAATGGGCTGGGTATGCTCAGACGTGAGTCCCAGGCTCTCCACCCCACTGGAGTCAAGCTATCCAGGCTGAACGAAGGCTGATAGCCAGAAACCGGTCCTTGGATGCTTGATTCCGGTCTGGGAAAGACATGGCTTGGTAGTTCGGACTGGACTGTTCCCATGAGGCACAGGGTCAGAGCTTATTTGCATATAGCCAGTGTCTAACCCAGGGTGGTGTGGAATGCAAAAAAACGATGGATTTAGGCCCAGATCCTTGTACTGGGGTGAATGTATGACATTGTTCTACATTCTGTCCATCAACTGTGTTTTTTGCAATTTTCACCCCGAGTAGGCTGGGTATGCTCAGACGTGAGTCCCAGGCTCTCCACGCCACTGGAGTCAAGCTATCCAGGCTGAATGAAGGCTGATAGCCAGAAACCGGTCCTTGGATGCTTGATTCCGGTCTGGGAAAGACATGGCTTGGTAGTCCGTACTGGACTTTTTCCCATGATGCACAGGGTCAGAGCTGATTTGCATATAGCCAGGGTCTAACCCAGTGTGGTGTGGAGTGCAAAAAAACGATGGATTTAGGCCCAGATCCTTGTATTGGGGTGAATGTATGACATTGTTCTACATTCTGTCCATCAACTGTGTTTTTTGCAATTTTCACCCCGAGTAGGCTGGGAATGCTCAGACGTGAGTCCCAGGCTCTCCACACCACTGGAGTCAAGCTATCCAGGCTGAATGAAGGCTGATAGCCAGAAACCGGTCCTTGGATGCTTGATTCCGGTCTGGGAAAGACATTCCTTGGTAGTTCGGACTGGACTGTTCCCATGAGGCACAGGGTCAGAGCTGATTTGCATTTTAGCCAGTCTCTAACCCAGGGTGGTGTGGAGTGCAAAAAAACGATGGATTTAGGCCCAGATCCTTGTACTGGGGTGAATGTATGACATTGTTCTACATTCTGTCCATCAACTGTGTTTTTTGCAATTTTCACCCCGAGTGGGCTGGGTACGCTCAGACGTTAGTCCCAGGCTCTCCACACCACTGGAGTCAAGCTATCCAGGCTGAATGAAGGCTGATAGCCAGAAACCGGTCCTTGGATGCTTGATTCCGGTCTGGGAAAGACATGGCTTGGTAGTTCGGACTGGACTGTTCCCATGAGGCACAGGGTCAGAGCTGATTTGCATATAGCCAGTGTCTAACCCAGGGTGGTGTGGAGTGCAAAAAAACGATGGATTTAGGCCCAGATCCTTTTACTGGGGTGAATGTAAGACATTGTTCTACATTCTGTCCATCAACTGTGTGTTTTGTAATTTTCACCCCGAGTGGGCTGGGTATGCTCAGACGTTAGTCCCAGGCTCTCCACACCACTGGAGTCAAGCTATCCAGGCTGAATGAGGGCTGATAGCCAGAAACCGGTCCTTGGATGCTTGATTCCGGTCTGGGAAAGACATGGCTTGGTAGTTCGGACTGGACTGTTCCCATGAGGCACAGGGTCAGAGCTGATTTGCATATAGCCAGCGTCTAATCCAGCGTGGTGTGGAGTGCAAAAAAACGATGGATTTAGGCCCAGATCCTTGTACTGGGTTGAATGTAAGACATTGTTCTACATTCTGTCCATCAACTGTGTTTTTTGCAATTTTCACCCCGAGTGGGCTGGGTATGCTCAGACGTGAGTCCCAGGCTCTCCACACCACTGGAGTCAAGCTATCCAGGCTGAATGAAGGCTGATAGCCAGAAACCGGTCCTTGGATGCTTGATTCCGGTCTGGGAAAGACATGGCTTGGTAGTTCGGACTGGACTGTTCCCATGAGGCACAGGGTCAGAGCTGATTTGCATATAGCCAGTGTCTAACCCAGGGTGGTGTGGAGTGCAAAAAAACGATGGATTTAGGCCCAGATCCTTGTACTGGGGTGAATGTATGACATTGTTCTACATTCTGACCATCAACTGTGTTTTTTGCAATTTTCCCCCCGAGTGGGCTGGGTATGCTCAGACGTGAGTCCCAGGCTCTCCACGCCACTGGAGTCAAGCTATGAAGGCTGATAGCCAGAAACCGGTCCTTGGATGCTTGATTCCGGTCTGGGAAAGACATGGCTTGGTAGTTCGGACTGGACTGTTCCCATGAGGCACAGGGTCAGAGCTGATTTGCATATAGCCAGTGTCTAACCCAGGGTGGTGTGGAGTGCAAAAAAACGATGGATTTAGGCCCAGATCCTTTTACTGGGGTGAATGTAAGACATTGTTCTACATTCTGTCCATCAACTGTGTGTTTTGTAATTTTCACCCCGAGTGGGCTGGGTATGCTCAGACGTTAGTCCCAGGCTCTCCACACCACTGGAGTCAAGCTATCCAGGCTGAATGAGGGCTGATAGCCAGAAACCGGTCCTTGGATGCTTGATTCCGGTCTGGGAAAGGCATGGCTTGGTAGTTCGGACTGGACTGTTCCCATGAGGCACAGGGTCAGAGCTGATTTGCATATAGCCAGTGTCTAACCCAGGGTGGTGTGGAGTGCAAAAAAACGATGGATTTAGGCCCAGATCCTTGTACAGGGGTGAATGTATGACATTGTTCTACATTCTGTCCATCAACTGTGTTTTTTGCAATTTTCACCCCGAGTGGGCTGGGTATGCTCAGACGTGAGTCCCAGGCTCTCCACACCACTGGAGTCAAGCTATCCAGGCTGAATGAAGGCTGATAGCCAGAAACCGGTCCTTGGATGCTTGATTCCGGTCTGGGAAAGACATGGCTTGGTAGTTTGGACTGGACTGTTCCCATGAGGCACAGGGTCAGAGCTGATTTGCATATAGCCAGTGTCTAACCCAGGGTGGTGTGGAGTGCAAAAAAATGATGGATTTAGGCCCAGATCCTTGTACTGGGGTGAATGTATGACATTGTTCTACATTCTGTCCATCAACTGTGTGTTTTGCAATTTTCACCCCGAGTGGGCTGGGTATGCTCAGACGTGAGTCCTAGGCTCTCCACACCACTGGAGTCAAGCTATCCAGGCTGAATTAAGGCTGATAGCCAGAAACTGGTCCTTGGATGCTTGATTCCGGTCTGGGAAAGACATGGCTTGGTAGTTCGGACTGGACTGTTCCCATGAGGCACAGGGTCAGAGCTGATTTGCATATAGCCAGTGTCTAACCCAGGGTGGTGTGGAGTGCAAAAAAACGATGGATGTAGGCCCAGATCCTTGTACTGGGGTGAATGTATGACATTGTTCTACATTCTGTCCATCAACTGTGTTTTTTGCAATTTTCACCCTGAGTGGGCTGGGTATGCTCAGACGTGAGTCCCAGGCTCTCCACACCACTGGAGTCAAGCTATCCAGGCTGAATGAAGGCTGATAGCCAGAAACCGGTCCTTGGATGCTTGATTCCGGTCTGGGAAAGACATGGCTTGGTAGTTCAGACTGGACTGTTCCCATGAGGCACAGGGTCGGAGCTGATTTGCATATAGCCAGTGTCTAACCCAGGGTGGTGTGGAGTGCAAAAAAACGATGGATTTAGGCCCAGATCCTTGTACTGGGGTGAATGTATGACATTGTTCTACATTCTGTCCATCAACTGTGTTTTTTGCAATTTTCACCCCGAGTGGGCTGGGTATGCTCAGACGTGAGTCCCAAGCTCTCCACACCACTGGAGTCAAGCTATCCAGGCTGAATGAAGGCTGATAACCAAAAACCGGTCCTTGGATGCTTGATTCCGGTCTGGGAAAGACATGGCTTGGTAGTTCGGACTGGACTGTTCCCATTAGGCACAGGGTCAGAGCTGATTTGCATATAGCCAGTGTCTAACCCAGGGTGGTGTGAAGTGCAAAAAAACGATGGATTTAGGCCCAGATCCTTGTACTGGGGTGAATGTATGACATTGTTCTACATTCTGTCCATCAACTGTGTGTTTTGTAATTTTCACCCCGAGTGGGCTGGGTATGCTCAGACGTTAGTCCCAGGCTCTCCACACCACTGGAGTCAAGCTATCCAGGCTGAATGAGGGCTGATAGCCAGAAACCGGTCCTTGGATGCTTGATTCCGGTCTGGGAAAGGCATGGCTTGGTAGTTCGGACTGGACTGTTCCCATGAGGCACAGGGTCAGAGCTGATTTGCATATAGCCAGTGTCTAACCCAGGGTGGTGTGGAGTGCAAAAAAACGATGGATTTAGGCCCAGATCCTTGTACAGGGGTGAATGTATGACATTGTTCTACATTCTGTCCATCAACTGTGTTTTTTGCAATTTTCACCCCGAGTGGGCTGGGTATGCTCAGACGTGAGTCCCAGGCTCTCCACACCACTGGAGTCAAGCTATCCAGGCTGAATGAAGGCTGATAGCCAGAAACCGGTCCTTGGATGCTTGATTCCGGTCTGGGAAAGACATGGCTTGGTAGTTTGGACTGGACTGTTCCCATGAGGCACAGGGTCAGAGCTGATTTGCATATAGCCAGTGTCTAACCCAGGGTGGTGTGGAGTGCAAAAAAATGATGGATTTAGGCCCAGATCCTTGTACTGGGGTGAATGTATGACATTGTTCTACATTCTGTCCATCAACTGTGTGTTTTGCAATTTTCACCCCGAGTGGGCTGGGTATGCTCAGACGTGAGTCCTAGGCTCTCCACACCACTGGAGTCAAGCTATCCAGGCTGAATTAAGGCTGATAGCCAGAAACTGGTCCTTGGATGCTTGATTCCGGTCTGGGAAAGACATGGCTTGGTAGTTCGGACTGGACTGTTCCCATGAGGCACAGGGTCAGAGCTGATTTGCATATAGCCAGTGTCTAACCCAGGGTGGTGTGGAGTGCAAAAAAACGATGGATGTAGGCCCAGATCCTTGTACTGGGGTGAATGTATGACATTGTTCTACATTCTGTCCATCAACTGTGTTTTTTGCAATTTTCACCCTGAGTGGGCTGGGTATGCTCAGACGTGAGTCCCAGGCTCTCCACACCACTGGAGTCAAGCTATCCAGGCTGAATGAAGGCTGATAGCCAGAAACCGGTCCTTGGATGCTTGATTCCGGTCTGGGAAAGACATGGCTTGGTAGTTCAGACTGGACTGTTCCCATGAGGCACAGGGTCGGAGCTGATTTGCATATAGCCAGTGTCTAACCCAGGGTGGTGTGGAGTGCAAAAAAACGATGGATTTAGGCCCAGATCCTTGTACTGGGGTGAATGTATGACATTGTTCTACATTCTGTCCATCAACTGTGTTTTTTGCAATTTTCACCCCGAGTGGGCTGGGTATGCTCAGACGTGAGTCCCAAGCTCTCCACACCACTGGAGTCAAGCTATCCAGGCTGAATGAAGGCTGATAACCAAAAACCGGTCCTTGGATGCTTGATTCCGGTCTGGGAAAGACATGGCTTGGTAGTTCGGACTGGACTGTTCCCATTAGGCACAGGGTCAGAGCTGATTTGCATATAGCCAGTGTCTAACCCAGGGTGGTGTGAAGTGCAAAAAAACGATGGATTTAGGCCCAGATCCTTGTACTGGGGTGAATGTATGACATTGTTCTACATTCTGTCGATCAACTGTGTTCTTTGCAATTTTCACCCCGAGTGGGCTGGGTATGCTCAGACGTGAGTCCCAGGCTCTCCACCCCACTGGAGTCAAGCTATCCAGGCTGAATGAAGGCTGATAGCCAGAAACCGGTCCTTGGATGCTTGATTCCGGTCTGGGAAAGACATGGCTTGGTAGTTCGGACTGGACTGTTCCCATGAGGCACAGGGTCAAAGCTGATTTGCATAAAGCCAGTGTCTAACCCAGGGTGGTGTGGAGTGCATAAAAACGATGGATTTAGGCCCAGATCCTTGTACTGGGGTGAATGTATGACATTGTTTTAAATTCTGTCCATCAACTGTGTTTTTTGCAATTTTCACCCCGAGTGGGCAGGGTATGCTCAGACGTGAGTCCCAGGCTCTCCACACCACTGGAGTCAAGCTATCCAGGCTGAATGAAGGCTGATAGCCAGAAACTGGTCCTTGGATGCTTGATTCCGGTCTGGGAAAGACATGGCTTGGTAGTTCGGACTGGACTGTTCCCATGAGGCACAGGGTCAGAGCTGATTTGCATATAGCCAGTGTCTAACCCAGGGTGGTGTGGAGTGCAAAAAAACGATGGATTTAGGCCCAGATCCTTGTACTGGGGTGAATGTATGACATTGTTCTACATTGTGTCCATCAACTGTGTTTTTTGCAATTTTCACCCCGAGTGGGCTGGGTATGCTCAGACGTGAGTCCCAGGCTCTCCACACCACTGGAGTCAAGCTATCCAGGCTGAATGAAGGCTGATAGCCAGAAACCCGTCCTTGGATGCTTGATTCCGGTCTGGGAAAGACATGGCTTGGTAGTTCGGACTGGACTGTTCCCATGAGGCACAGGGTCAGAGCTGATTTGCATATAGCCAGTGTCTAACCCAGGGTGGTGTGGAGTGCAAAAAAATGATTGATTTAGGCCCAGATCCTTGTACTGGGGTGAATGTATGACATTGTTCTACATTCTGTCCATCAACTGTGTGTTTTGCAATTTTCACCCCGAGTGGGCTGGGTATGCTCAGACGTGAGTCCCAGGCTCTCCACACCACTGGAGTCAAGCTATCCAGGCTGAATGAAGGCTGATAGCCAGAAACCGGTCCTTGGATGCTTGATTCCGGTCTGGGAAAGACATGGCTTGGTAGTTCGGACTGGACTGTTCCCATGAGGCAAAGGGTCGGAGCTGATTTGCATATAGCCAGTGTCTAACCCAGGGTGGTGTGGAGTGCAAAAAAACGATGGATTTAGGCCCAGATCCTTCTACTGGGGTGAATGTATGACATTGTTCTACATTCTGTCCATCAACTGTGTGTTTTGCAATTTTCACCCCGAGTGGGCTGGGTATGCTCAGACGTGAGTCCCAGGCTCTCCACACCACTGGAGTCAAGCTATCCAGGCTGAATGAAGGCTGATAGCCAGAAACCGGTCCTTGGATGCTTGATTCCGGTCTGGGAAAGACATGGCTTGGTAGTTCGGACTGGATTGTTCCCATGAGGCACAGGGTCGGAGCTGATTTGCATATAGCCAGTGTCTAACCCAGGGTGGTGTGGAGTGCAAAAAAACGATGGATTTAGCCCCAGATCCTTGTACTGGGGTGAATGTATGACATTGTTCTACATTCTGTCCATCAACTGTGTTTTTTGCAATTTTCACCCCGAGTGGGCTGGGTATGCTCAGACGTGAGTCCCAGGCTCTCCACACCACTGGAGTCAAGCTATCCAGGCTGAATGAAGGCTGATAGCCAGAAACCGGTCCTTGGATGCTTGATTCCGGTCTTGGAACGACATGGCTTGGTAATTCGGACTGGACTGTTCCCATGAGGCACAGGGTCAGAGCTGATTTGCATATAGCCAGTGTCTAACCCATGGTGGTGTGGAGTGGGAAAAAAACGATGGATTTAGGCGCAGATCCTTGTACTGGGGTGAATGTATGACATTGTTGTACATTCTGCCATCAACTGTGTTTTTTGCAATTTTCACCCCGAGTGGGCTGGGTATGCTCAGACGTGAATCCCAGGCTCTCCACACCACTGGAGTCAAGCTATCCAGGCTGAATGAAGGCTGATAGCCAGAAACCGGTCCTTGGATGCTTGATTCCGGTCTGGGAAAGACATGGCTTGGTAGTTCGGACTGGACTGTTCCCATGAGGCACAGGGTCAGAGCTGATTTGCATATAGCCAGTGTCTAACCCAGGGTGGTGTGGAGTGCAAAAAAACGATGGATTTAGGCCCAGATCCTTGTACTGGGGTGAATGTATGACATTGTTCTACATTCTGTCCATCAACTGAGTTTTTTGCAATTTTCACCCCGAGTGGGCTGGGTATGCTCAGACATGAGTCCCAGGCTCTCCACACCACTGGAGTCAAGCTATCCAGGCTGAATGAAGGCTGATAGCCAGAAACCAGTCCTTGGATGCTTGATTCCGGTCTGGGAAAGACATGGCTTGGTGGTTCGGACTGGACTGTTCCCATGAGGCACAGGGTCAGAGCTGATTTGCATATAGCCAGTGTCTAACCCAGGGTGGTCTGGAGTGCAAAAAAATGATGGATTTAGGCCCAGATCCTTGTACTGGGGTGAATGTATGACATTGTTCTACATTCTGTCCATCAACTGTGTTTTTTGCAATTTTCACCCCGAGTGGGCTGGGTATGCTCAGACGTGAGTCCCAGGCTCTCCACAGCATTGGAATCAAGCTATCCAGGCTGAATGAAGGCTGATAGTCAGAAACCGGTCCTTGGATGTTTGATTCCGGTCTGGGAAAGACATGGCTTGGTAGTTCGGACTGGACTGTTCCCATGAGGCACAGGGTCGGAGCTGATTTGCATATAGCCAGTGTCTAACCCAGGGTGGTGTGGAGTGCAAAAAAACAATGGATTTAGGCCCAGATCCTTGTACTGGGGTGAATGTATGACATTGTTCTACATTCTGTCCATCAACTGTGTTCTTTGCAATTTTCACCCCGAGTGGGCTGGGTATGCTCAGACGTGAGTCCCAGGCTCTCCACCCCACTGGAGTCAAGCTATCCAGGCTGAACGAAGGCTGATAGCCAGAAACCGGTCCTTGGATGTTTGATTCCGGTCTGGGAAAGACATGGCTTGGTAGTTCGGACTGGACTGTTCCCATGAGGCACAGGGTCAGAGCTTATTTGCATATAGCCAGTGTCTAACCCAGGGTGGTGTGGAGTGCAAAAAAACGATGGATTTAGGCCCAGATCCTTGTACTGGGGTGAATGTATGACATTGTTCTACATTCTGTCCATCAACTGTGTTTTTTGCAATTTTCACCCCGAGTAGGCTGGGTATGCTCAGACGTGAGTCCCAGGCTCTCCACGCCACTGGAGTCAAGCTATCCAGGCTGAATGAAGGCTGATAGCCAGAAACCGGTCCTTGGATGCTTGATTCCGGTCTGGGAAAGACATGGCTTGGTAGTCCGGACTGGACTTTTTCCCATGATGCACAGGGTCAGAGCTGATTTGCATATAGCCAGGGTCTAACCCAGTGTGGTGTGGAGTGCAAAAAAACGATGGATTTAGGCCCAGATCCTTGTATTGGGGTGAATGTATGACATTGTTCTACATTCTGTCCATCAACTGTGTTTTTTGCAATTTTCACCCCGAGTAGGCTGGGAATGCTCAGACGTGAGTCCCAGGCTCTCCACACCACTGGAGTCAAGCTATCCAGGCTGAATGAAGGCTGATAGCCAGAAACCGGTCCTTGGATGCTTGATTCCGGTCTGGGAAAGACATGGCTTGGTAGTTCGGACTGGACTGTTCCCATGAGGCACAGGGTCAGAGCTGATTTGCATTTTAGCCAGTCTCTAACCCAGGGTGGTGTGGAGTGCAAAAAAACGATGGATTTAGGCCCAGATCCTTGTACTGGGGTGAATGTATGACATTGTTCTACATTCTGTCCATCAACTGTGTTTTTTGCAATTTTCACCCCGAGTGGGCTGGGTATGCTCAGACGTTAGTCCCAGGCTCTCCACACCACTGGAGTCAAGCTATCCAGGCTGAATGAAGGCTGATAGCCAGAAACCGGTCCTTGGATGCTTGATTCCGGTCTGGGAAAGACATGGCTTGGTAGTTCGGACTGGACTGTTCCCATGAGGCACAGGGTCAGAGCTGATTTGCATATAGCCAGTGTCTAACCCAGGGTGGTGTGGAGTGCAAAAAAACGATGGATTTAGGCCCAGATCCTTTTACTGGGGTGAATGTAAGACATTGTTCTACATTCTGTCCATCAACTGTGTGTTTTGTAATTTTCAGCCCGAGTGGGCTGGGTATGCTCAGACGTTAGTCCCAGGCTCTCCACACCTCTGGAGTCAAGCTATCCAGGCTGAATGAGGGCTGATAGCCAGAAACCGGTCCTTGGATGCTTGATTCCGGTCTGGGAAAGACATGGCTTGGTAGTTCGGACTGGACTGTTCCCATGAGGCACAGGGTCAGAGCTGATTTGCATATAGCCAGCGTCTAATCCAGGGTGGTGTGGAGTGCAAAAAAACGATGGATTTAGGCCCAGATCCTTGTACTGGGTTGAATGTAAGACATTGTTCTACATTCTGTCCATCAACTGTGTTTTTTTGCAATTTTCACCCCGAGTGGGCTGGGTATGCTCAGACGTGAGTCCCAGGCTCTCCACACCACTGGAGTCAAGCTATCCAGGCTGAATGAAGGCTGATAGCCAGAAACCGGTCCTTGGATGCTTGGTTCCGGTCTGGGAAAGACATGGCTTGGTAGTTCGGACTGGACTGTTCCCATGAGGCACAGGGTCAGAGCTGATTTGCATATAGCCAGTGTCTAACCCAGGGTGGTGTGGAGTGCAAAAAAACGATGGATTTAGGCCCAGATCCTTGTACTGGGGTGAATGTATGACATTGTTCTACATTCTGACCATCAACTGTGTTTTTTGCAATTTTCCCCCCGAGTGGGCTGGGTATCCTCAGACGTGAGTCCCAGGCTCTCCACGCCACTGGAGTCAAGCTATGAAGGCTGATAGCCAGAAACCGGTCCTTGGATGCTTGATTCCGGTCTGGGAAAGACATGGCTTGGTAGTTCGGACTGGACTGTTCCCATGAGGCACAGGGTCACAGCTGATTTTCATATAGCCAGTGTCTAACCCAGGGTGGTGTGGAGTGCAAAAAAACGATGGATTTAGGCCCAGATCCTTGTACTGGGGTGAATGTATGACATTGTTCTACATTCTGTCCATCAACTGTGTTTTTTGCAATTTTCACCCAGAGTGGGCTGGGTATGCTCAGACGTGAGTCCCAGGCTCTCCACACCACTGGAGTCAAGCTATCCAGGCTGAATTAAGGCTGATAGCCAGAAACCGGTCCTTGGATGCTTGATTCCGGTCTGGGAAAGACATGGCTTGGTAGTTCGGACTGGACTGTTCCCATGAGGCACAGGGTCAGAGCTGATTTGCTATAGCCAGTGTCTAACCCAGGGTGGTGTGGAGTGCAAAAAAACGATGGATTTAGGCCCAGATCCTTGTACTGGGGTGAATGTATGACATTGTTCTACATTCTGTCCATCAACTGTGTTTTTTGCAATTTTCACCCCGAGTGGGCTGGGTATGCTCAGACGTGAGTCCCAGGCTCTCCACACCACTGGAGTCAAGCTATCCAGGCTGAATGAAGGCTGATAGCCAGAAACCGGTCCTTGGATGCTTGATTCCGGTCTGGGAAAGACATGGCTTGGTAGTTCGGACTGGACTGTTCCCATGAGGCACAGGGTCAGAACTGATTTGCATATAGTATAGCCAGTGTCTAACCCAGGGTGGTGTGGAGTGCAAAAAAATGATGGATTTAGGCCCAGATCCTTGTACTGAGGTGAATGTATGACATTGTTCTACATTCTGTCCATCAACTGTGTTTTTTGCAATTTTCACCCCGAGTGGTCTGGGTATGCTCAGACGTGAGTCCCAGGCTCTCCACACCACTGGAGTCAAGCTATCCAGGCTGAATGAAGGCTGATAGCCAGAAACTGGTCCTTGGATGCTTGATTCCGGTCTGGGAAAGGCATGGCTTGGTAGTTCGGACTGGACTGTTCCCATGAGGCACAGGGTCAGAGCTGATTTGCATATAGCCAGTGTCTAACCCAGGGTGGTGTGGAGTGCAAAAAAACGATGGATTTAGGCCCAGATCCTTGTACAGGGGTGAATGTATGACATTGTTCTACATTCTGTCCATCAACTGTGTTTTTTGCAATTTTCACCCCGAGTGGGCTGGGTATGCTCAGACGTGAGTCCCAGGCTCTCCACACCACTGGAGTCAAGCTATCCAGGCTGAATGAAGGCTGATAGCCAGAAACCGGTCCTTGGATGCTTGATTCCGGTCTGGGAAAGACATGGCTTGGTAGTTCGGACTGGACTGTTCCCATGAGGCACAGGGTCAGAGCTGATTTGCATATAGCCAGTGTCTAACCCAGGGTGGTGTGGAGTGCAAAAAAATGATGGATTTAGGCCCAGATCCTTGTACTGGGGTGAATGTATGACATTGTTCTACATTCTGTCCATCAACTGTGTGTTTTGCAATTTTCACCCCGAGTGGGCTGGGTATGCTCAGACGTGAGTCCTAGGCTCTCCACACCACTGGAGTCAAGCTATCCAGGCTGAATTAAGGCTGATAGCCAGAAACCGGTCCTTGGATGCTTGATTCCGGTCTGGGAAAGACATGGCTTGGTAGTTCGGACTGGACTGTTCCCATGAGGCACAGGGTCAGAGCTGATTTGCATATAGCCAGTGTCTAACCCAGGGTTGTGTGGAGTGCAAAAAAATGATGGATTTAGGCCCAGATCCTTGTACTGCAGTGAATGTATGACATTGTTCTACATTCTGTCCATCAACTGTGTTTTTTGCAATTTTCACCCAGAGTGGGCTGGGTATGCTCAGACGTGAGTCCCAGGCTCTCCACACCACTGGAGTCAAGCTATCCAGGCTGAATTAAGGCTGATAGCCAGAAACCGGTCCTTGGATGCTTGATTCCGGTCTGGGAAAGACATGGCTTGGTAGTTCGGACTGGACTGTTCCCATGAGGCACAGGGTCAGAGCTGATTTGCATATAGCCAGTGTCTAACCCAGGGTGGTGTGGAGTGCAAAAAAACGATGGATTTAGGCCCAGATCCTTGTACTGGGGTGAATGCATGACATTGTTCTACATTCTGTCCATCAACTGTGTTTTTTGCAATTTTCACCCCGAGTGGGCTGGGTATGCTCAGACGTGAGTCCCAGGCTCTCCACACCACTGGAGTCAAGCTATCCAGGCTGAATGAAGGCTGATAGCCAGAAACCGGTCCTTGGATGCTTGATTCCGGTCTGGGAAAGACATGGCTTGGTAGTTCGGACTGGACTGTTCCCATGAGGCACAGGGTCAGAAGTGATTTGCATATAGCCAGTGTCTAACCCAGGGTGGTGTGGAGTGCAAAAAAATGATGGATTTAGGCCCAGAGCCTTGTACTGAGGTGAATGTATGACATTGTTCTACATTCTGTCCATCAACTGTGTTTTTTGCAATTTTCACCTCGAGTGGGCTGGGTATGCTCAGACGTGAGTCCCAGGCTCTCCACACCACTGGAGTCAAGCTATCCAGGCTGAATGAAGGCTGATAGCCAGAAACTGGTCCTTGGATGCTTGATTCCGGTCTGGGAAAGACATGGCTTGGTAGTTCGGACTGGACTGTTCCCATGAGGCACAGGGTCAGAGCTGATTTGCATATAGCCAGTGTCTAACCCAGGGTGGTGTGGAGTGCAAAAAAACGATGGATTTAGGCCCAGATCCTTGTACTGGGGTGAATGTATGACATTGTTCTACATTCTGTCCATCAACTGTGTTTTTTGCAATTTTCACCCCGAGTGGGCTGGGTATGCTCAGACGTGAGTCCCAGGCTCTCCACACCACTGGAGTCAAGCTATCCAGGCTGAATGAAGGCTGATAGCCAGAAACCGGTCCTTGGATGCTTGATTCCGGTCTGGGAAAGACATGGCTTGGTAGTTCGGACTGGACTGTTCCCATGAGGCACAGGGTCAGAGCTGATTTGCATATAGCCAGTGTCTAACCCAGGGTGGTGTGGAGTGCAAAACAAACGATGGATTTAGGCCCAGATCCTTGTACTGGGGTGAATGTATGACATTGTTCTACATTCTGTCCATCAACTGTATTTTTTGCAATTTTCACACCGAGTAGTCTGGGTATGCTCAGACGTGAGTCCCAGGCTCTCCACACCACTGGAGTCAAGCTATCCAGGCTGAATGAAGGCTGATAGCCAGAAACCGGTCCTTGGATGCTTGATTCCGGTCTGGGAAAGACATGGCTTGGTAGTTCGGACTGGACTGTTCCCATGAGGCACAGGGTCAGAGCTGATTTGCATATAGCCAGTGTCTAACCCAGGGTGGTGTGGAGTGCAAAAAAAACAATGGATTTAGGCCCAGATCCTTGTACTGGGGTGAATGTAGGACATTGTTCTACATTCTGTCCATCAACTGTGTTTTTTGCAATTTTCACACCGAGTAGTCTGGGTATGCTCAGACGTGAGTCCCAGGCTCTCCACACCACTGGAGTCAAGCTATCCAGGCTGAATGAAGGCTGATAGCCAGAAACCGGTCCTTGGATGCTTGATTCCGGTCTGGGAAAGACATGGCTTGGTAGTTCGGACTGGACTGTTCCCATGAGGCACAGCGTCAGAGCTGATTTGCATATAGCCAGTGTCTAACCCAGGGTGGTGTGGAGTGCAAAAAAACAATGGATTTAGGCCCAGATCCTTGTACTGGGGTGAATGTAGGACATTGTTCTACATTCTGTCCATCAACTGTGTTTTTTGCAATTTTTACCCCGAGTGGGCTCGGTATGCTCAGACGTGAGTCCCAGGCTCTCCACACCACTGGAGTCAAGCTATCCAGGCTGAATGAAGGCTGATAGCCAGAAACCGGTCCTTGGATGCTTGATTCCGGTCTGGGAAAGACATGGCTTGGTAGTTCGGACTGGACTGTTCCCATGAGGCACAGGGTCAGAGCTGATTTGCATATAGCCAGTGTCTAATCCAGGGTGGTGTGGAGTGCAAAAAAACGATGGATTTAGGCCCAGATCCTTGTACTGGGGTGAATGTAAGACATTGTTCTACATTCTGTCCATCAACTGTGTTTTTTGCAATTTTCACCCCGAGTGGGCTGGGTATGCTCAGACGTGAGTCCCAGGCTCTCCACACCACTGGAGTCAAGCTATCCAGGCTGAATGAAGGCTGATAGCCAGAAACCGGTCCTTGGATGCTTGATTCCGGTCTTGGAACGACGTGGCTTGGTAGTTCGGACTGGACTGTTCCCATGAGACACAGGGTCAGAGCTGATTTGCATATAGGCAGTGTCTAACCCATGGTGGTGTGGAGTGGGAAAAAAACGATGGATTTAGGCCCAGATCCTTGTACTGGGGTGAATGTATGACATTGTTGTACATTCTGCCATCAACTGTGTTTTTTGCAACTTTCACCCCGAGTGGGCTGGGTATGCTCAGACGTGAATCCCAGGCTCTCCACACCACTGGAGTCAAGCTATCCAGGCTGAATGAAGGCTGATAGCCAGAAACCGGTCCTTGGATGCTTGATTCCGGTCTGGGAAAGACATGGCTTGGTAGTTCGGACTGGACTGTTCCCATGAGGCACAGGTTCAGAGCTGATTTGCATATAGCCAGTGTCTAACCCAGGGTGGTGTGGAGTGCAAAAAAACGATGGATTTAGGCCCAGATCCTTGTACTGGGGTGAATGTATGACATTGTTCTACATACTGTCCATCAACTGTGTTTTTTGCAATTTTCACCACGAGTGGGCTGGGTATGCTCAGACGTGAGTCCCAGGCTCTCCACACCACTGGAGTCAAGCTATCCAGGCTGAAGGAAGGCTGATAGCCAGAAACCGTTCCTTGGATGCTTGATTCCGGTCTGGGAAAGACATGGCTTGGTAGTTCGGACTGGACTGTTCCCATGAGGCACAGGGTCAGAGCTGATTTGCATATAGCCAGTGTCTAACCCAGGGTGGCGTGGAGTGCAAAAAAAACGATGGATTTAGGCCCAGATCCTTGTACTGGGGTGAATGTATGACATTGTTCTACATTCTGTCCATCAACTGTGTTTTTTGCAATTTTCACCCCGAGTGGGCTGGGTATGCTCGGACGTGAGTCCCAGGCTCTCCACACCACTGGAGTCAAGCTATCCAGGCTGAATGAAGGCTGATAGCCAGAAACCGGTCCTTGGATGCTTGATTCCGGTCTGGGAAAGACATGGCTTGGTAGTTCGGACTGGACTGTTCCCATGAGGCACAGGGTCAGAGCTGATTTGCATATAGTCAGGGTCTAACCCAGGGTGGTGTGGAGTGCAAAAAAAACGATGGATTTAGGCCCAGATCCTTGTACTGGGGTGAATGTATGACATTGTTCTACATTCTGTCCATCAACTGTGTTTTTTGCAATTTTCACCCCGAGTAGGCTGGGTATGCTCAGACGTGAGTCCCAGGCTCTCCACACCACTGGAGTCAAGCTATCCAGGCTGAATGAAGGCTGATAGCCAGAAACCGGTCCTTGGATGCTTGATTCCGGTCTGCGAAAGACATGGCTTGGTTGTTCAGACTGGACTGTTCCCATGAGGCACAGGGTCAGAGCTGATTTGCATATAGCCAGTGTCTAACCCAGGGTAGTGTGGAGTGCAAACAAATGATGGATTTAGGCCCAGATCCTTGTACTGAGGTGAATGTATGACATTGTTCTACATTCTGTCCATCAACTGTGTTTTTTGCAATTTTCACCCCGAGTGGGCTGGGTATGCTCAGACGTGAGTCCCAGGCTCTCCACACCACTGGAGTCAAGCTATCCAGGCTGAATGAAGGCTGATAGCCAGAAACTGGTCCTTGGATTCTGGATTCCGGTCTGGGAAAGACATGGCTTGGTAGTTCGGACTGGACTGTTCCCATGAGGCACAGGGTCAGAGCTGATTTGCATATAGCCAGTGTCTAACCCAGGGTGGTGTGGAGTGCAAAAAACGATGGATTTAGGCCCAGATCCTTGTACTGGGGTGAATGTATGACATTGTTCTACATTCTGTCCATCAACTGTGTTTTTTGCAATTTTCACCCCGAGTGGGCTGGGTATGCTCAGACGTGAGTCCCAGGCTCTCCACACCACTGGAGTCAAGCTATCCAGGCTGAATGAAGGCTGATAGCCAGAAACCGGTCCTTGGATGCTTGATTCCGGTCTGGGAAAGACATGGCTTGGTAGTTCGGACTGGACTGTTCCCATGAGGCACAGGGTCAGAGCTGATTTGCATATAGCCAGTGTCTAGCCCAGGGTGGTGTGGAGTGCAAAAAAACGATGGATTTAGGCCCAGATTCTTCTACTAGGGTGAATGTATGACATTGTTCTACATTCTGTCCATCAACTGTGTTTTTTGCAATTATCACCCCGAGTGCGCTGGGTATGCTCAGACGTGAGTCCTAGGCTCTCCACACCACTGGAGTCAAGCTATTCAGGCTGAATGAAGGCTGATAGCCAGAAACCGGTCCTTGGGTGCTTGATTCCGGTCTGGGAAAGACATGGCTTGGTAGTTCGGACTGGACTGTTCCCATGAGGCACAGGGTCAGAGCTGATTTGCATATAGCCAGTGTCTAACCCAGGGTGGTGTGGAGTGCAAAAAAATGATGGATTTAGGCCCAGATCTTTGTACTGGGGTGAATGTATAACATTGTTCTACATTCTGTCTATCAACTGTGTTGTTTGCAATTTTCACCCCGAGTGGGCTGGGTATGCTCAGACGTGAGTCCCAGGCTCTCCACACCACTGGAGTCAAGCTATCCAGGCTGAATGAAGGCTGATAGCCAGAAACCGGTCCTTGGATGCTTGATTCCGGTCTGGGAAAGACATGGCTTGGTAGTTCGGACTGGACTGTTCCCATGAGGCACAGGGTCAGAGCTGATTTGCATATAGCCAGTGTCTAACCCAGGGTGGCGTGGAGTGCAAAAAAACGATGGATTTAGGCCCAGATCCTTGTACTGGGGTGAATGTATGACATTGTTCTACATTCTGTCCATCAACTGTGTTTTTTGCAATTTTCACCCCGAGTGGGCTGGGTATGCTCAGACGTGAGTCCCAGGCTCTCCACACCACTGGAGTCAAGCTATCCAGGCTGAATGAAGGCTGATAGCCAGAAACCGGTCCTTGGATGCTTGATTCCGGTCTGGGAAAGACATGGCTTGGTAGTTCGGACTGGACTGTTCCCATGAGGCACATGGTCAGAGCTGATTTTCATATAGCCAGGGTCTAACCCAGGGTGGTGTGGAGTGCAAAAAAAGACGATGGATTTACGCCCAGATCCTTGTACTGGGGTGAATGTATGACATTGTTCTACATTCTGTCCATCAACTGTGTTTTTTGCAATTTTCACCCCGAGTAGCCTGGGTATGCTCAGACGTGAGTCCCAGGCTCTCCACACCACTGGAGTCAAGCTATCCAGGCTGAATGAAGGCTGATAGCCAGAAACCGGTCCTTGGATGCTTGATTCCGGTCTGGGAAAGACATAGCTTGGTAGTTCGGACTGGACTGTTCCCATGAGGCACAGGGTCGGAGCTGATTTGCATATAGCCAGTGTCTAGCCCAGGGTGGTGTGGAGTGCAAAAAAACGATGGATTTAGGCCCAGATTCTTCTACTAGGGTGAATGTATGACATTGTTCTACATTCTGTCCATCAACTGTGTTTTTTGCAATTTTCACCCTGAGTGCGCTGGGTATGCTCAGACGTGAGTCCTAGGCTCTCCACACCACTGGAGTCAAGCTATCCAGGCTGAATGAAGGCTGATAGCCAGAAACCGGTCCTTGGATGCTTGATTCCGGTCTGGGAAAGACATGGCTTGGTAGTTCGGACTGGACTGTTCCCATGAGGCACAGGGTCAGAGCTGATTTGCATATAGCCAGTGTCTAACCCAGGGTGGTGTGGAGTGCAAAAAAATGATGGATTTAGGCCCAGATCTTTGTACTGGGGTGAATGTATGACATTGTTCTACATTCTGTCTATCAACTGTGTTGTTTGCAATTTTCACCCCGAGTGGGCTGGGTATGCTCAGACGTGAGTCCCAGGCTCTCCACACCACTGGAGTCAAGCTATCCAGGCTGAATGAAGGCTGATAGCCAGAAACCGGTCCTTGGATGCTTGATTCCGGTCTGGGAAAGACATGGCTTGGTAGTTCGGACTGGACTGTTCCCATGAGGCACAGGGTCAGAGCTGATTTGCATATAGCCAGTGTCTAACCCAGGGTGGCGTGGAGTGCAAAAAAACGATGGATTTAGGCCCAGATCCTTGTACTGGGGTGAATGTATGACATTGTTCTACATTCTGTCCATCAACTGTGTTTTTTGCAATTTTCACCCCGAGTGGGCTGGGTATGCTCAGACGTGAGTCCCAGGCTCTCCACACCACTGGAGTCAAGCTATCCAGGCTGAATGAAGGCTGATAGCCAGAAACCGGTCCTTGGATGCTTGATTCCGGTCTGGGAAAGACATGGCTTGGTACTTCGGACTGGACTGTTCCCATGAGGCACAGGGTCAGAGCTGATTTGCATATAGCCAGGGTCTAACCCAGGGTGGTGTGGAGTGCAAAAAAAAGGATGGATTTAGGCCCAGATCCTTGTACTGGGGTGAATGTATGACATTGTTCTACATTCTGTCCATCAACTGTGTTTTTTGCAATTTTCACCCCGAGTAGCCTGGGTATGCTCAGACGTGAGTCCCAGGCTCTCCACACCACTGGAGTCAAGCTATCCAGGCTGAATGAAGGCTGATAGCCAGAAACCGGTCCTTGGATGCTTGATTCCGGTCTGGGAAAGACATGGCTTGGTAGTTCGGACTGGACTGTTCCCATGAGGCACAGGGTCAGAGCTGATTTGCATTTTAGCCAGTCTCTAACCCAGGGTGGTGTGGAGCGCAAAAAAACGATGGATTTAGGCCCAGATCCTTGTACTTGGGTGAATGTATGACATTGTTCTACATTCTGTCCATCAACTGTGTTTTTTGCAATTTTCACCCCGAGTGGGCTGGGTATGCTCAGACGTGAGTCCCAGGCTCTCCACACCACTGGAGTCAAGCTATCCTGGCTAAATGAAGGCTGATAGCCAGAAACCGGTCCTTGGATGCTTGATACCGGTCTGGGAAAGACATGGCTTGGTAGTTCGGACTGGACTGTTCCCATGAGGCACAGGGTCAGAGCTGATTTGCATATAGCCAGTGTCTAACCCAGGGTGGCGTGGAGTGCAAAAAAACGATGGATTTAGGCCCAGATCCTTGTACTGGGGTGAATGTATGACATTGTTCTACATTCTGTCCATCAACTGTGTTTTTTGCAATTTTCACCCCGAGTGGGCTGGGTATGCTCAGACGTGAGTCCCAGGCTCTCCACATCACTGGAGTCAAGCTATCCAGGCTGAATGAAGGCTGATAGCCAGAAACCGGTCCTTGGATGCTTGATTCCGGTCTGGGAAAGACATGGCTTGGTAGTTCGGACTGGACTGTTCCCATGAGGCACAGGGTCAGAGCTGATTTGCATATAGCCAGGGTCTAACCCTGGGTGGTGTTGAGTGCAAAAAAAACGATGGATTTAGGCCCAGATCCTTGTACTGGGGTGAATGTATGACATTGTTCTACATTCTGTCCATCAACTGTGTTTTTTGCAATTTTCACCCCGAGTAGCCTGGGTATGCTCAGACGTGAGTCCCAGGCTCTCCACACCACTGGAGTCAAGCTATCCAGGCTGAATGAAGGCTGATAGCCAGAAACCGGTCCTTGGATGCTTGATTCCGGTCTTGGAACGACATGGCTTGGTAGTTCGGACTGGACTGTTCCCATGAGGCACAGGGTCAGAGCTGATTTGCATATAGGCAGTGTCTAACCCATGGTGGTGTGGAGTGGGAAAAAAACGATGGATTTAGGCCCAGATCCTTGTACTGGGGTGAATGTATGACATTGTTGTACATTCTGCCATCAACTGTGTTTTTTGCAACTTTCACCCCGAGTGGGCTGGGTATGCTCAGACGTGAATCCCAGGCTCTCCACACCACTGGAGTCAAGCTATCCAGGCTGAATGAAGGCTGATAGCCAGAAACCGGTCCTTGGATGCTTGATTCCGGTCTGGGAAAGACATGGCTTGGTAGTTCGGACTGGACTGTTCCCATGAGGCACAGGTTCAGAGCTGATTTGCATATAGCCAGTGTCTAACCCAGGGTGGTGTGGAGTGCAAAAAAACGATGGATTTAGGCCCAGATCCTTGTACTGGGGTGAATGTATGACATTGTTCTACATACTGTCCATCAACTGTGTTTTTTGCAATTTTCACCACGAGTGGGCTGGGTATGCTCAGACGTGAGTCCCAGGCTCTCCACACCACTGGAGTCAAGCTATCCAGGCTGAAGGAAGGCTGATAGCCAGAAACCGTTCCTTGGATGCTTGATTCCGGTCTGGGAAAGACATGGCTTGGTAGTTCGGACTGGACTGTTCCCATGAGCCACAGGGTCAGAGCTGATTTGCATATAGCCAGTGTCTAACCCAGGGTGGCGTGGAGTGCAAAAAAAACGATGGATTTAGGCCCAGATCCTTGTACTGGGGTGAATGTATGACATTGTTCTACATTCTGTCCATCAACTGTGTTTTTTGCAATTTTCACCCCGAGTGGGCTGGGTATGCTCAGACGTGAGTCCCAGGCTCTCCACACCACTGGAGTCAAGCTATCCAGGCTGAATGAAGGCTGATAGCCAGAAACCGGTCCTTGGATGCTTGATTCCGGTCTGGGAAAGACATGGCTTGGTAGTTCGGACTGGACTGTTCCCATGAGGCACAGGGTCAGAGCTGATTTGCATATAGTCAGGGTCTAACCCAGGGTGGTGTGGAGTGCAAAAAAAACGATGGATTTAGGCCCAGATCCTTGTACTGGGGTGAATGTATGACATTGTTCTACATTCTGTCCATCAACTGTGTTTTTTGCAATTTTCACCCCGAGTAGGCTGGGTATGCTCGGACGTGAGTCACAGGCTCTCCACACCACTGGAGTCAAGCTATCCAGGCTGAATGAAGGCTGATAGCCAGAAACCGGTCCTTGGATGCTTGATTCCGGTCTGCGAAAGACATGGCTTGGTTGTTCAGACTGGACTGTTCCCATGAGGCACAGGGTCAGAGCTGATTTGCATATAGCCAGTGTCTAACCCAGGGTGGTGTGGAGTGCAAACAAATGATGGATTTAGGCCCAGATCCTTGTACTGAGGTGAATGTATGACATTGTTCTACATTCTGTCCATCAACTGTGTTTTTTGCAATTTTCACCCCGAGTGGGCTGGGTATGCTCAGACGTGAGTCCCAGGCTCTCCACACCACTGGAGTCAAGCTATCCAGGCTGAATGAAGGCTGATAGCCAGAAACTGGTCCTTGGATGCTGGATTCCGGTCTGGGAAAGACATGGCTTGGTAGTTCGGACTGGACTGTTCCCATGAGGCACAGGGTCAGAGCTGATTTGCATATAGCCAGTGTCTAACCCAGGGTGGTGTGGAGTGCAAAAAACGATGGATTTAGGCCCAGATCCTTGTACTGGGGTGAATGTATGACATTGTTCTACATTCTGTCCATCAACTGTGTTTTTTGTAATTTTCACCCAGAGTGTGCTGGGTATGCTCAGACGTGAGTCCCAGGCTCTCCACACCACTGGAGTCAAGCTATTCAGGCTGAATGAAGGCTGATAGCCAGAAACCGGTCCTTGGATGCTTGATTCCGGTCTGGGAAAGACATGGCTTGGTAGTTCGGACTGGACTGTTCCCATGAGGCACAGGGTCAGAGCTGATTTGCATATAGCCAGTGTCTAACCCAGGGTGGTGTGGAGTGCAAAAAAATGATGAATTTAGGCCCAGATCCTTGTACTGGGGTGAATGTATGACATTGTTCTACATTCTGTCCATCAACTGTGTTTTTTGCAATTTTCACCCCGAGTGGGCTGGGTATGCTCAGACGTGAGTCCCAGGCTCTCCACACCACTGGAGTCAAGCTATCCAGGCTGAATGAAGGCTGATAGCCAGAAACCGGTCCTTGGATGCTTGATTCCGGTCTGGGAAAGACATGGCTTGGTAGTTCGGACTGGACTGTTCCCATGAGGCACAGGGTCAGAGCTGATTTGCACATAGCCAGTGTCTAGCCCAGGGTGGTGTGGAGTGCAAAAAACCGATGGATTTAGGCCCAGATTCTTCTACTAGGGTGAATGTATGACATTGTTCTACATTCTGTCCATCAACTGTGTTTTTTGCAATTTTCACCCCGAGTGCGCTGGGTATGCTCAGACGTGAGTCCTAGGCTCTCCACACCACTGGAGTCAAGCTATCCAGGCTGAATGAAAGCTGATAGCCAGAAACCGGTCCTTGGATGCTTGATTCCGGTCTGGGAAAGACATGGCTTGGTAGTTCGGACTGGACTGTTCCCATGAGGCACAGGGTCAGAGCTGATTTGCATATAGCCAGTGTCTAACCCAGGGTGGTGTGGAGTGCAAAAAAATGATGGATTTAGGCCCAGATCTTTGTACTGGGGTGAATGTATAACATTGTTCTACATTCTGTCTATCAACTGTGTTGTTTGCAATTTTCACCCCGAGTGGGCTGGGTATGCTCAGACGTGAGTCCCAGGCTCTCCACACCACTGGAGTCAAGCTATCCAGGCTGAATGAAGGCTGATAGCCAGAAACCGGTCCTTGGATGCTTGATTCCGGTCTGGGAAAGACATGGCTTGGTAGTTCGGACTGGACTGTTCCCATGAGGCACAGGGTCAGAGCTGATTTGCATATAGCCAGTGTCTAACCCAGGGTGGCGTGGAGTGCAAAAAAACGATGGATTTAGGCCCAGATCCTTGTACTGGGGTGAATGTATGACATTGTTCTACATTCTGTCCATCAACTGTGTTTTTTGCAATTTTCACCCCGAGTGGGCTGGGTATGCTCAGACGTGAGTCCCAGGCTCTCCACACCACTGGAGTCAAGCTATCCAGGCTGAATGAAGGCTGATAGCCAGAAACCGGTCCTTGGATGCTTGATTCCGGTCTGGGAAAGACATGGCTTGGTAGTTCGGACTGGACTGTTCCCATGAGGCACATGGTCAGAGCTGATTTGCATATAGCCAGGGTCTAACCCAGGGTGGTGTGGAGTGCAAAAAAAGACGATGGATTTAGGCCCAGATCCTTGTACTGGGGTGAATGTATGACATTGTTCTACATTCTGTCCATCAACTGTGTTTTTTGCAATTTTCACCCCGAGTAGCCTGGGTATGCTCAGACGTGAGTCCCAGGCTCTCCACACCACTGGAGTCAAGCTATCCAGGCTGAATGAAGGCTGATAGCCAGAAACCGGTCCTTGGATGCTTGATTCCGGTCTGGGAAAGACATAGCTTGGTAGTTCGGACTGGACTGTTCCCATGAGGCACAGGGTCAGAGCTGATTTGCATATAGCCAGTGTCTAGCCCAGGGTGGTGTGGAGTGCAAAAAAACGATGGATTTAGGCCCAGATTCTTCTACTAGGGTGAATGTATGACATTGTTCTACATTCTGTCCATCAACTGTGTTTTTTGCAATTTTCACCCCGAGTGCGCTGGGTATGCTCAGACGTGAGTCCTAGGCTCTCCACACCACTGGAGTCAAGCTATCCAGGCTGAATGAAGGCTGATAGCCAGAAACCGGTCCTTGGATGCTTGATTCCGGTCTGGGAAAGACATGGCTTGGTAGTTCGGACTGGACTGTTCCCATGAGGCACAGGGTCAGAGCTGATTTGCATATAGCCAGTGTCTAACCCAGGGTGGTGTGGAGTGCAAAAAAATGATGGATTTAGGCCCAGATCTTTGTACTGGGGTGAATGTATGACATTGTTCTACATTCTGTCTATCAACTGTGTTGTTTGCAATTTTCACCCCGAGTGGGCTGGGTATGCTCAGACGTGAGTCCCAGGCTCTCCACACCACTGGAGTCAAGCTATCCAGGCTGAATGAAGGCTGATAGCCAGAAACCGGTCCTTGGATGCTTGATTCCGGTCTGGGAAAGACATGGCTTGGTAGTTCGGACTGGACTGTTCCCATGAGGCACAGGGTCAGAGCTGATTTGCATATAGCCAGTGTCTAACCCAGGGTGGCGTGGAGTGCAAAAAAACGATGGATTTAGGCCCAGATCCTTGTACTGGGGTGAATGTATGACATTGTTCTACATTCTGTCCATCAACTGTGTTTTTTGCAATTTTCACCCCGAGTGGGCTGGGTATGCTCAGACGTGAGTCCCAGGCTCTCCACACCACTGGAGTCAAGCTATCCAGGCTGAATGAAGGCTGATAGCCAGAAACCGGTCCTTGGATGCTTGATTCCGGTCTGGGAAAGACATGGCTTGGTAGTTCGGACTGGACTGTTCCCATGAGGCACAGGGTCAGAGCTGATTTGCATATAGCCAGGGTCTAACCCAGGGTGGTGTGGAGTGCAAAAAAAAAGGATGGATTTAGGCCCAGATCCTTGTACTGGGGTGAATGTATGACATTGTTCTACATTCTGTCCATCAACTGTGTTTTTTGCAATTTTCACCCCGAGTAGCCTGGGTATGCTCAGACGTGAGTCCCAGGCTCTCCACACCACTGGAGTCAAGCTATCCAGGCTGAATGAAGGCTGATAGCCAGAAACCGGTCCTTGGATGCTTGATTCCGGTCTGGGAAAGACATGGCTTGGTAGTTCGGACTGGACTGTTCCCATGAGGCACAGGGTCAGAGCTGATTTGCATTTTAGCCAGTCTCTAACCCAGGGTGGTGTGGAGCGCAAAAAAACGATGGATTTAGGCCCAGATCCTTGTACTTGGGTGAATGTATGACATTGTTCTACATTCTGTCCATCAACTGTGTTATTTGCAATTTTCACCCCGAGTGGGCTGGGTATGCTCAGACGTGAGTCCCAGGCTCTCCACACCACTGGAGTCAAGCTATCCTGGCTAAATGAAGGCTGATAGCCAGAAACCGGTCCTTGGATGCTTGATTCCGGTCTGGGAAAGACATGGCTTGGTAGTTCAGACTGGACTGTTCCCATGAGGCACAGGGTCAGAGCTGATTTGCATATAGCCAGTGTCTAACCCAGGGTGGCGTGGAGTGCAAAAAAACGATGGATTTAGGCCCAGATCCTTGTACTGGGGTGAATGTATGACATTGTTCTACATTCTGTCCATCAACTGTGTTTTTTGCAATTTTCACCCCTTAGTGGGCTGGGTATGCTCAGACGTGAGTCCCAGGCTCTCCACATCACTGGAGTCAAGCTATCCAGGCTGAATGAAGGCTGATAGCCAGAAACCGGTCCTTGGATGCTTGATTCCGGTCTGGGAAAGACATGGCTTGGTAGTTCGGACTGGACTGTTCCCATGAGGCACAGGGTCAGAGCTGATTTGCATATAGCCAGGGTCTAACCCTGGGTGGTGTTGAGTGCAAAAAAACCGATGGATTTAGGCCCAGATCCTTGTACTGGGGTGAATGTATGACATTGTTCTACATTCTGTCCATCAACTGTGTTTTTTGCAATTTTCACCCCGAGTAGCCTGGGTATGCTCAGACGTGAGTCCCAGGCTCTCCACACCACTGGAGTCAAGCTATCCAGGCTGAATGAAGGCTGATAGCCAGAAACCGGTCCTTGGATGCTTGATTCCGGTCTGGGAAAGACATGGCTTGGTAGTTCGGACTGGACTGTTCCCATGAGGCACAGGGTCAGAGCTGATTTGCATTTTAGCCAGTCTCTAACCCAGGGTGGTGTGGAGTGCAAAAAAACGATGGATTTAGGCCCAGATCCTTGTACTGGGGTGAATGTATGACATTGTTCTACATTCTGTCCATCAACTGTGTTTTTTGCAATTTTCACCCCGAGTGGGCTGGGTATGCTCATACGTTAGTCCCAGGCTCTCCACACCACTGGAGTCAAGCTATCCAGGCTGAATGAAGGCTGATAGCCAGAAACCGGTCCTTGGATGCTTGATTCCGGTCTGGGAAAGACATGGCTTGGTAGTTCGGACTGGACTGTTCCCATGAGGCACAGGGTCAGAGCTGATTTGCATATAGCCAGTGTCTAACCCAGGGTGGTGTGGAGTGCAAAAAAACGATGGATTTAGGCCCAGATCCTTGTACTGGGGTGAATGTAAGACATTGTTCTACATTCTGTCCATCAACTGTGTTTTTTGCAATTTTCACCCCGAGTGGGCGGGGTATGCTCAGACGTGAGTCCCAGGCTCTCCACACCACTGGAGTCAAGCTATCCAGGCTGAATGAAGGCTGATAGCCAGAAACCGGTCCTTGGATGCTTGATTCCGGTCTGGGAAAGACATGGCTTGGTAGTTCAGACTGGACTGTTCCCATGAGGCACAGGGTCAGAGCTGATTTGCATATAGCCAGTGTCTAACCCAGGGTGGTGTGGAGTGCAAAAAACGATGGATTTAGGCCCAGATCCTTGTACTGGGGTGAATGTATGACATTGTTCTACATTCTGTCCATCAACTGTGTTTTTTGCAATTTTCACCCCGAGTGGGCTGGGTATGCTCAGACGTGAGTCCCAGGCTCTCCACACCACTGGAGTCAAGCTATCCAGGCTGAATGAAGGCTGATAGCCAGAAACCGGTCGTTGGATGCTTGATTCCGGTCTTGGAACGACATGGCTTGGTAGTTCAGACTGGACTGTTCCCATGAGGCACAGGGTCAGAGCTGATTTGCATATAGCCAGTGTCTAACCCATGGTGGTGTGGAGTGGAAAAAAAACGATGGATTTAGGCCCAGATCCTTGTACTGGGGTGAATGTATGACATTGTTCTACATTCTGTCCATCAACTGTGTTTTTTGCAATTTTCACCCCGAGTGGGCTGGGTATGCTCAGACGTGAATCCCAGGATCTCCACACCACTGGAGTCAAGCTATCCAGGCTGAATGAAGGCTGATAGCCAGAAACCTGTCCTTGAATGCTTGATTCCGGTCTGGGAAAGACATGGCTTAGTAGTTCGGACTGGACTGTTCCCATGAGGCACAGGGTCAGAGCTGATTTGCATATAGCCAGCGTCTAACCCAGGGTGGTGTGGCGTGCAAAAAAACGATGGATTTAGGCCCAGATTCTTGTACTGGGGTGAATGTATGACATTGTTCTACATTCTGTCCATCAACTGTGTTTTTTGCAATTTTCACCCCGAGTGGGCTGGGTATGCTCAGACGTGAGTCCCAAGCTCTCCACACCACTGGAGTCAAGCTATCCAGGCTGAATGAAGGCTGATAGCCAGAAACCGGTCCTTGGATGCTTGATTCCGGTCTGGGAAAGACATGGCTTGGTAGTTCGGACTGGACTGTTCCCATGAGGCACAGGGTCAGAGCTGATTTGCATATAGCCAGTGTCTAACCCAGGGTGGTGTGGAGTGCAAAAAAAGATGGATTTAGGCCCAGATCTTTGTACTGGGTGAATGTATGACATTCTTCTACATTCTGTCTATCAACTGTGTTGTTTGCAATTTTCACCCCGAGTGGGCTGGGTATGCTCAGACGTGAGTCCCAGGCTCTCCACACCACTGGAGTCAAGCTATCCAGGCTGAATGAAGGCTGATAGTCAGAAACCGGTCCTTGGATGCTTGATTCCGGTCTGGGAAAGACATGGCTTGGTAGTTCGGACTGGACTGTTCCCATGAGGCACAGGGTCAGAGCTGATCTGCATATAGCCAGTGTCTAACCCAGGGTGGTGTGGAGTGCAAAAAAACGATGGATTTAGGCCCAGATCCTTGTACTGGGGTGAATGTATGACATTGTTCTACATTTTGTCCATCAACTGTGTTTTTTGCAATTTTCACCCCGAGTGGGCTGGGTATGCTCAGACGTGAGTCCCAGGCTCTCCACACCACTGGAGTCAAGCTATCCAGGCTGAATGAAGGCTGATAGCCAGAAACCGGTCGTTGGATGCTTGATTCCGGTCTTGGAACGACATGGCTTGGTAGTTCAGACTGGACTGTTCCCATGAGGCACAGGGTCAGAGCTGATTTGCATATAGCCAGTGTCTAACCCATGGTGGTGTGGAGTGGAAAAAAACCGATGGATTTAGGCCCAGATCCTTGTACTGGGGTGAATGTATGACATTGTTCTACATTCTGTCCATCAACTGTGTTTTTTGCAATTTTCACCCCGAGTGGGCTGGGTATGCTCAGACGTGAATCCCAGGATCTCCACACCACTGGAGTCAAGCTATCCAGGCTGAATGAAGGCTGATAGCCAGAAACCTGTCCTTGGATGCTTGATTCCGGTCTGGGAAAGACATGGCTTAGTAGTTCGGACTGGACTGTTCCCATGAGGCACAGGGTCAGAGCTGATTTGCATATAGCCAGCGTCTAACCCAGGGTGGTGTGGCGTGCAAAAAAACGATGGATTTAGGCCCAGATTCTTGTACTGGGGTGAATGTATGACATTGTTCTACATTCTGTCCATCAACTGTGTTTTTTGCAATTTTCACCCCGAGTGGGCTGGGTATGCTCAGACGTGAGTCCCAAGCTCTCCACACCACTGGAGTCAAGCTATCCAGGCTGAATGAAGGCTGATAGCCAGAAACCGGTCCTTGGATGCTTGATTCCGGTCTGGGAAAGACATGGCTTGGTAGTTCGGACTGGACTGTTCCCATGAGGCACAGGGTCAGAGCTGATTTGCATATAGCCAGTGTCTAACCCAGGGTGGTGTGGAGTGCAAAAAAAGATGGATTTAGGCCCAGATCTTTGTACTGGGTGAATGTATGACATTCTTCTACATTCTGTCTATCAACTGTGTTGTTTGCAATTTTCACCCCGAGTGGGCTGGGTATGCTCAGACGTGAGTCCCAGGCTCTCCACACCACTGGAGTCAAGCTATCCAGGCTGAATGAAGGCTGATAGTCAGAAACCGGTCCTTGGATGCTTGATTCCGGTCTGGGAAAGACATGGCTTGGTAGTTCGGACTGGACTGTTCCCATGAGGCACAGGGTCAGAGCTGATCTGCATATAGCCAGTGTCTAACCCAGGGTGGTGTGGAGTGCAAAAAAACGATGGATTTAGGCCCAGATCCTTGTACTGGGGTGAATGTATGACATTGTTCTACATTTTGTCCATCAACTGTGTTTTTTGCAATTTTCACCCCGAGTGCGCTGGGTATGCTCAGACGTGAGTCCTAAGCTCTCCACACCACTGGAGTCAAGCTATCCAGGCTGAATGGAGGCTGATAGCCAGAAACCGGTCCTTGGATGCTTGATTCCGGTCTGGGAAAGACATGGCTTGGTAGTTCGGACTGGACTGTTCCCATGAGGCACAGGGTCAGAGCTGATTTGCATATAGCCAGTGTCTAACCCAGGGTGGTGTGGAGTGCAAAAAAATGATGGATTTAGGCCCAGATCTTTGTACTGGGGTGAATGTATTACATTGTTCTACATTCTGTCTATCAACTGTGTTGTTTGCAATTTTCACCCCGGGTGGGCTGGGTATGCTCAGACGTGAGTCCCAGGCTCTCCACACCACTGGAGTCAAGCTATCCAGGCTGAATGAAGGCTGATAGCCAGAAACCGGTCCTTGGATGCTTGATTCCGGTCTGGGAAAGACATGGCTTGGTAGTTCGGACTGGACTGTTCCCATGAGGCACAGGGTCAGAGCTGATTTGCATTTTAGCCAGTCTCTAACCCAGGGTGGTGTGGAGTGCAAAAAAACGATGGATTTAGGCCCAGATCCTTGTACTGGGGTGAATGTATGACATTGTTCTACATTCTGTCCATCAACTGTGTTTTTTGCAATTTTCACCCCGAGTGGGCTGGGTATGCTCATACGTTAGTCCCAGGCTCTCCACACCACTGGAGTCAAGCTATCCAGGCTGAATGAAGGCTGATAGCCAGAAACCGGTCCTTGGATGCTTGATTCCGGTCTGGGAAAGACATGGCTTGGTAGTTCGGACTGGACTGTTCCCATGAGGCACAGGGTCAGAGCTGATTTGCATATAGCCAGTGTCTAACCCAGGGTGGTGTGGAGTGCAAAAAAATGATGGATTTAGGCCCAGATCCTTGTACTGGGGTGAATGTAAGACATTGTTCTACATTCTGTCCATCAACTGTGTTTTTTGCAATTTTCACCCCGAGTGGGCGGGGTATGCTCAGACGTGAGTCCCAGGCTCTCCACACCACTGGAGTCAAGCTATCCAGGCTGAATGAAGGCTGATAGCCAGAAACCGGTCCTTGGATGCTTGATTCCGGTCTGGGAAAGACATGGCTTGGTAGTTCAGACTGGACTGTTCCCATGAGGCACAGGGTCAGAGCTGATTTGCATATAGCCAGTGTCTAACCCAGGGTGGTGTGGAGTGCAAAAAACGATGGATTTAGGCCCAGATCCTTGTACTGGGGTGAATGTATGACATTGTTCTACATTCTGTCCATCAACTGTGTTTTTTGCAATTTTCACCCCGAGTGGGCTGGGTATGCTCAGACGTGAGTCCCAGGCTCTCCACACCACTGGAGTCAAGCTATCCAGGCTGAATGAAGGCTGATAGCCAGAAACCGGTCGTTGGATGCTTGATTCCGGTCTTGGAACGACATGGCTTGGTAGTTCAGACTGGACTGTTCCCATGAGGCACAGGGTCAGAGCTGATTTGCATATAGCCAGTGTCTAACCCATGGTGGTGTGGAGTGGAAAAAAAACGATGGATTTAGGCCCAGATCCTTGTACTGGGGTGAATGTATGACATTGTTCTACATTCTGTCCATCAACTGTGTTTTTTGCAATTTTCACCCCGAGTTGGCTGGGTATGCTCAGACGTGAATCCCAGGATCTCCACACCACTGGAGTCAAGCTATCCAGGCTGAATGAAGGCTGATAGCCAGAAACCTGTCCTTGGATGCTTGATTCCGGTCTGGGAAAGACATGGCTTAGTAGTTCGGACTGGACTGTTCCCATGAGGCACAGGGTCAGAGCTGATTTGCATATAGCCAGCGTCTAACCCAGGGTGGTGTGGCGTGCAAAAAAACGATGGATTTAGGCCCAGATTCTTGTACTGGGGTGAATGTATGACATTGTTCTACATTCTGTCCATCAACTGTGTTTTTTGCAATTTTCACCCCGAGTGGGCTGGGTATGCTCAGACGTGAGTCCCAAGCTCTCCACACCACTGGAGTCAAGCTATCCAGGCTGAATGAAGGCTGATAGCCAGAAACCGGTCCTTGGATGCTTGATTCCGGTCTGGGAAAGACATGGCTTGGTAGTTCGGACTGGACTGTTCCCATGAGGCACAGGGTCAGAGCTGATTTGCATATAGCCAGTGTCTAACCCAGGGTGGTGTGGAGTGCAAAAAAAGATGGATTTAGGCCCAGATCTTTGTACTGGGTGAATGTATGACATTCTTCTACATTCTGTCTATCAACTGTGTTGTTTGCAATTTTCACCCCGAGTGGGCTGGGTATGCTCAGACGTGAGTCCCAGGCTCTCCACACCACTGGAGTCAAGCTATCCAGGCTGAATGAAGGCTGATAGTCAGAAACCGGTCCTTGGATGCTTGATTCCGGTCTGGGAAAGACATGGCTTGGTAGTTCGGACTGGACTGTTCCCATGAGGCACAGGGTCAGAGCTGATCTGCATATAGCCAGTGTCTAACCCAGGGTGGTGTGGAGTGCAAAAAAACGATGGATTTAGGCCCAGATCCTTGTACTGGGGTGAATGTATGACATTGTTCTACATTTTGTCCATCAACTGTGTATTTTGCAATTTTCACCCCGAGTGCGCTGGGTATGCTCAGACGTGAGTCCTAAGCTCTCCACACCACTGGAGTCAAGCTATCCAGGCTGAATGGAGGCTGATAGCCAGAAACCGGTCCTTGGATGCTTGATTCCGGTCTGGGAAAGACATGGCTTGGTAGTTCGGACTGGACTGTTCCCATGAGGCACAGGGTCAGAGCTGATTTGCATATAGCCAGTGTCTAACCCAGGGTGGTGTGGAGTGCAAAAAAATGATGGATTTAGGCCCAGATCTTTGTACTGGGGTGAATGTATTACATTGTTCTACATTCTGTCTATCAACTGTGTTGTTTGCAATTTTCACCCCGGGTGGGCTGGGTATGCTCAGACGTGAGTCCCAGGCTCTCCACACCACTGGAGTCAAGCTATCCAGGCTGAATGAAGGCTGATAGCCAGAAACCGGTCCTTGGATGCTTGATTCCGGTCAGGGAAAGACATGGCTTGGTAGTTCGGACTGGACTGTTCCCATGAGGCACAGGGTCAGAGCTGATTTGCATATAGCCAGTGTCTAACCCAGGGTGGTGTGGAGTGCAAAAAAACGATGGATTTAGGCCCAGATCCTTGTACTGGGGTGAATGTATGACATTGTTCTACATTCTGTCCATCAACTGTGTTTTTTGCAATTTTCACCCCGAGTGGGCTGGGTATGCTCAGACGTGAGTCCCAGGCTCTCCACACGACTGGAGTCAAGCTATCCAGGCTGAATGAAGGCTGATAGCCAGAAACCGGTCCTTGGATGCTTGATTCCGGTCTGGGAAAGACATGGCTTGGTAGTTCGGACTGGACTGTTCCCATGAGGCACAGGGTCAGAGCTGATTTGCATATAGCCAGTGTCTAGCCCAGGGTGGTGTGGAGTGCAAAAAAACGATGGATTTAGGCCCAGATTCTTGTACTGGGGTGAATGTATGACATTGGTGGAGAAGCGTGGCTCAGTGGTTAGAGGCGGCAGACCCGGAAGCTGAGATCAGCCGTGGACCAGGGTTCGATTCCCCGCCTCGGCGGGTCTCGGGCTCAAAAAATTCCACGGACTCGACAATTCTCGCTCCGGTGCCTACTCGACTCACGGGGTCACACTCTGCGACTCTGGGCAATAGCTTGCTTAATCTCCACTACGGCCCCTCGCGGCGGGATGCCTGGCTTTCACCTTGTGAATACCCTGCCGGGGTATCTCACAGGGGAATACCAGGACGGGTTCCCTAAGCAAGCGCCTTGAGACCCCTGGGTGATTCGTGCGCTATATAAATCGAAATACAAATACAAATACAAAATTGTTCTACATTCTGTCCATCAACTGTGTTTTTTGCAATTTTCACCCCGAGTGCGCTGGGTATGCTCAGACGTGAGTCCTAGGCTCTCCACACCACTGGAGTCAAGCTATCCAGGCTGAATGAAGGCTGATAGCCAGAAACCGGTCCTTGGATGTATGATTCCGGTCTGGGAAAGACATGGCTTGGTAGTTCGGACTGGACTGTACCCATGAGGCACAGGGTCAGAGCTGATTTGCATATAGCCAGTGTCTAACCCAGGGTGGTGTGGAGTGCAAAAAAATGATGGATTTAGGCCCAGATCTTTGTACTGGGGTGAATGTATGACATTGTTCTACATTCTGTCTATCAACTGTGTTGTTTGCAATTTTCACCCCGAGTGGGCAGGGTATGCTCAGACGTGAGTCCCAGGCTCTCCACACCACTGGAGTCAAGCTATCCAGGCTGAATGAAGGCTGATAGCCAGAAACCGGTCCTTGGATGCTTGATTCCGGTCTGGGAAAGACATGGCTTGGTAGTTCGGACTGGACTGTTCCCATGAGGCACAGGGTCAGAGCTGATTTGCATATAGCCAGTGTCTAACCCAGGGTGGTGTGGAGTGCAAAAAAACGATGGATTTAGGCCCAGATCCTTGTACTGGGGTGAATGTATGACATTGTTCTACATTCTGTCCATCAACTGTGTTTTTTGCAATTTTCACCCCGAGTGGGCTGGGTATGCTCAGACGTGAGTCCCAGGCTCTCCACACCACTGGAGTCAAGCTATCCAGGCTGAATGAAGGCTGATAGCCAGAAACCGGTCCTTGGATGCTTGATTCCGGTCTGGGAAAGACATGGCTTGGTAGTTCGGACTGGACTGTTCCCATGAGGCACAGGGTCAGAGCTGATTTGCATATAGCCAGTGTCTAGCCCAGGGTGGTGTGGAGTGCAATAAAACGATGGATTTAGGCCCAGATTCTTGTACTGGGGTGAATGTATGACATTGTTCTACATTCTGTCCATCAACTGTGTTTTTTGCAATTTTCACCCCGAGTGCGCTGGGTATGCTCAGACGTGAGTCCTAGGCTCTCCACACCACTGGAGTCAAGCTATCCAGGCCTGATGAAGGCTGATAGCCAGAAACCGGTCCTTGGATGCTTGATTCCGGTCTGGGAAAGACATGGCTTGGTAGTTCGGACTGGACTGTTCCCATGAGGCACAGGGTCAGAGCTGATTTGCATATAGCCAGCGTCTAACCCAGGGTGGTGTGGAGTGCAAATAAATGATGGATTTAGGCCCAGATCTTTGTACTGGGGTGAATGTATGACATTGTTCTACATTCTGTCTATCAACTGTGTTGTTTGCAATTTTCACCCCGAGTGGGCTGGGTATGCTCAGACGTGAGTCCCAGGCTCTCCACACCACTGGAGTCAAGCTATCCAGGCTGAATGAAGGCTGATAGCCAGAAACCGGTCCTTGGATGCTTGATTCCGGTCTGGGAAAGACATGGCTTGGTAGTTCGGACTGGACTGTTCCCATGAGGCACAGGGTCAGAGCTGATTTGCATATAGCCAGTGTCTAACCCAGGGTGGTGTGGAGTGCAAAAAAACGATGGATTTAGGCCCAGATCCTTGTACTGGGGTGAATGTATGACATTGTTCTACATTCTGTCCATCAACTGTGTTTTTTGCAATTTTCACCCCGAGTGGGCTGGGTATGCTCAGACGTGAGTCCCAGGCTCTCCACACCACTGGAGTCAAGCTATCCAGGCTGAATGAAGGCTGATAGCCAGAAACCGGTCGTTGGATGCTTGATTCCGGTCTTGGAACGACATGGCTTGGTAGTTCAGACTGGACTGTTCCCATGAGGCACAGGGTCAGAGCTGATTTGCATATAGCCAGTGTCTAACCCATGGTGGTGTGGAGTGGAAAAAAACCGATGGATTTAGGCCCAGATCCTTGTACTGGGGTGAATGTATGACATTGTTCTACATTCTGTCCATCAACTGTGTTTTTTGCAATTTTCACCCCGAGTGGGCTGGGTATGCTCAGACGTGAATCCCAGGATCTCCACACCACTGGAGTCAAGCTATCCAGGCTGAATGAAGGCTGATAGCCAGAAACCGGTCCTTGGATGCTTGATTCCGGTCTGGGAAAGACATGGCTTAGTAGTTCGGACTGGACTGTTCCCATGAGGCACAGGGTCAGAGCTGATTTGCATATAGCCAGCGTCTAACCCAGGGTGGTGTGGCGTGCAAAAAAACGATGGATTTAGGCCCAGATTCTTGTACTGGGGTGAATGTATGACATTGTTCTACATTCTGTCCATCAACTGTGTTTTTTGCAATTTTCACCCCGAGTGGGCTGGGTATGCTCAGACGTGAGTCCCAAGCTCTCCACACCACTGGAGTCAAGCTATCCAGGCTGAATGAAGGCTGATAGCCAGAAACCGGTCCTTGGATGCTTGATTCCGGTCTGGGAAAGACATGGCTTGGTAGTTCGGACTGGACTGTTCCCATGAGGCACAGGGTCAGAGCTGATTTGCATATAGCCAGTGTCTAACCCAGGGTGGTGTGGAGTGCAAAAAAACGATGGATTTAGGCCCAGATCTTTGTACTGGGTGAATGTATGACATTGTTCTACATTCTGTCTATCAACTGTGTTGTTTGCAATTTTCACCCCGAGTGGGCTGGGTATGCTCAGACGTGAGTCCCAGGCTCTCCACACCACTGGAGTCAAGCTATCCAGGCTGAATGAAGGCTGATAGCCAGAAACCGGTCCTTGAAAGCTTGATTCCGGTCTGGGAAAGACATGGCTTGGTAGTTCGGACTGGACTGTTCCCATGAGGCACAGGGTCAGAGCTGATCTGCATATAGCCAGTGTCTAACCCAGGGTGGTGTGGAGTGCAAAAAAACGATGGATTTAGGCCCAGATCCTTGTACTGGGGTGAATGTATGACATTGTTCTACATTCTGTCCATCAACTGTGTTTTTTGCAATTTTCACCCCGAGTGGGCTGGGTATGCTCAGACGTGAGTCCCAAGCTCTCCACACCACTGGAGTCAAGCTATCCAGGCTGAATGAAGGCTGATAGCCAGAAACCGGTCCTTGGATGCTTGATTCCGGTCTGGGAAAGACATGGCTTGGTAGTTCGGACTGGACTGTTCCCATGAGGCACAGGGTCAGAGCTGATTTGCATATAGCCAGTGTCTAACCCAGGGTGGTGTGGAGTGCAAAAAAACGATGGATTTAGGCCCAGATCTTTGTACTGGGTGAATGTATGACATTGTTCTACATTCTGTCTATCAACTGTGTTGTTTGCAATTTTCACCCCGAGTGGGCTGGGTATGCTCAGACGTGAGTCCCAGGCTCTCCACACCACTGGAGTCAAGCTATCCAGGCTGAATGAAGGCTGATAGCCAGAAACCGGTCCTTGAAAGCTTGATTCCGGTCTGGGAAAGACATGGCTTGGTAGTTTTTGACTGGACTGTTCCCATGAGGCACAGGGTCAGAGCTGATCTGCATATAGCCAGTGTCTAACCCAGGGTGGTGTGGAGTGCAAAAAAACGATGGATTTAGGCCCAGATCCTTGTACTGGGGTGAATGTATGACATTGTTCTACATTCTGTCCATCAACTGTGTTTTTTGCAATTTTCACCCCTAGTGGGCTGGGTATGCTCAGACGTGAGTCCCAGGCTCTCCACACCACTGGAGTCAAGCTATCCAGGCTGAATGAAGGCTGATAGCCAGAAACCGGTCCTTGGATGCTTGATTCCGGTCTGGGAAAGACATGGCTTGGTAGTTCGGACTGGACTGTTCCCATGAGGCACAGGGTCAGAGCTGATTTGCATATAGCCAGTGTCTAACCCAGGGTGGTGTGGAGTCCAGAAAAACGATGGATTTAGGCCCAGATCCTTGTACTGGGGTGAATGTATGACATTGTTCTACATTCTGTCCATCAACTGTGTTTTTTGCAATTTTCACCCCGAGTGGGCTGGGTATGCTCAGACGTGAGTCCCAGGCTCTCCACACGACTGGAGTCAAGCTATCCAGGCTGAATGAAGGCTGATAGCCAGAAACCGGTCCTTGGATGCTTGATTCCGGTCTGGGAAAGACATGGCTTGGTAGTTCGGACTGGACTGTTCCCATGAGGCACAGGGTCAGAGCTGATTTGCATATAGCCAGTGTCTAGCCCAGGGTGGTGTGGAGTGCAAAAAAACGATGGATTTAGGGCCAGATTCTTGTACTGGGGTGAATGTATGACATTGTTCTACATTCTGTCCATCAACTGTGTTTTTTGCAATTTTCACCCGAGTGCGCTGGGTATGCTCAGACGTGAGTCCTAGGCTCTCCACACCACTGGAGTCAAGCTATCCAGGCTGAATGAAGGCTGATAGCCAGAAACCGGTCCTTGGATGTATGATTCCGGTCTGGGAAAGACATGGCTTGGTAGTTCGGACTGGACTGTACCCATGAGGCACAGGGTCAGAGCTGATTTGCATATAGCCAGTGTCTAACCCAGGGTGGTGTGGAGTGCAAAAAAATGATGGTTTTAGGCCCAGATCTTTGTACTGGGGTGAATGTATGACATTGTTCTACATTCTGTCTATCAACTGTGTTGTTTGCAATTTTCACCCCGAGTGGGCAGGGTATGCTCAGACGTGAGTCCCAGGCTCTCCACACCACTGGAGTCAAGCTATCCAGGCTGAATGAAGGCTGATAGCCAGAAACCGGTCCTTGGATGCTTGATTCCGGTCTGGGAAAGACATGGCTTGGTAGTTCGGACTGGACTGTTCCCATGAGGCACAGGGTCAGAGCTGATTTGCATATAGCCAGTGTCTAACCCAGGGTGGTGTGGAGTGCAAAAAAAGATGGATTTAGGCCCAGATCCTTGTACTGGGGTGAATGTATGACATTGTTCTACATTCTGTCCATCAACTGTGTTTTTTGCAATTTTCACCCTGAGTGGGCTGGGTATGCTCAGACGTGAGTCCCAGGCTCTCCACACCACTGGAGTCAAGCTATCCAGGCTGAATGAAGGCTGATAGCCAGAAACCGGTCCTTGGATGCTTGATTCCGGTCTGGGAAAGACATGGCTTGGTAGTTCGGACTGGACTGTTCCCATGAGGCACAGGGTCAGAGCTGATTTGCATATAGCCAGTGTCTAACCCAGGGTGGTGTGGAGTGCAAAAAAATGATGGATTTAGGCCCAGATCTTTGTACTGGGGTGAATGTATGACATTGTTCTACATTCTGTCTATCAACTGTGTTGTTTGCAATTTTCACCCCGAGTGGGCTGGGTATGCTCAGACGTGAGTCCCAGGCTCTCCACACCACTGGAGTCAAGCTATCCAGGCTGAATGAAGGCTGATAGCCAGAAACCGGTCCTTGGATGCTTGATTCCGGTCAGGGAAAGACATGGCTTGGTAGTTCGGACTGGACTGTTCCCATGAGGCACAGGGTCAGAGCTGATTTGCATATAGCCAGTGTCTAACCCAGGGTGGTGTGGAGTGCAAAAAAACGATGGATTTAGGCCCAGATCCTTGTACTGGGGTGAATGTATGACATTGTTCTACATTCTGTCAATCAACTGTGTTTTTTGCAATTTTCACCCCGAGTGGGCTCGGTATGCTCAGACGTGAGTCCCAGGCTCTCCACACCACTGGAGTCAAGCTATCCAGGCTGAATGAAGGCTGATAGCCAGAAACCGGTCCTTGGATGCTTGATTCCGGTCTGGGAAAGACATGGCTTGGTAGTTCGGACTGGACTGTTCCCATGAGGCACAGGGTCAGAGCTGATTTGCATATAGCCAGTGTCTAGCCCAGGGTGGTGTGGAGTGCAAAAAAACGATGGATTTAGGCCCAGATTCTTGTACTAGGGTGAATGTATGACATTGTTCTACATTCTGTCCATCAACTGTGTTTTTTGCAATTTTCACCCCGAGTGCGCTGGGTATGCTCAGACGTGAGTCCTAGGCTCTCCACACCACTGGAGTCAAGCTATCCAGGCTGAATGAAGGCTGATAGCCAGAAACCGGTCCTTGGATGCTTGATTCCGGTCTGGGAAAGACATGGCTTGGTAGTTCGGACTGGACTGTTCCCATGAGGCACAGGGTCAGAGCTGATTTGCATATAGCCAGTGTCTAGCCCAGGGTGGTGTGGAGTGCAAAAAAACGATGGATTTAGGCCCAGATTCTTGTACTGGGGTGAATGTATGACATTGTTCTACATTCTGTCCATCAACTGTGCTTTTTGCAATTTTCACCCCGAGTGCGCTGGGTATGGTCAGACGTGAGTCCTAGGCTCTCCACACCACTGGAGTCAAGCTATCCAGGCTGAATTAAGGCTGATAGCCAGAAACCGGTCCTTGGATGCTTGATTCCGGTCTGGGAAAGACATGGCTTGGTAGTTCGGACTGGACTGTTCCCATGAGGCACAGGGTCAGAGCTGATTTGCATATAGCCAGTGTCTAACCCAGGGTGGTGTGGAGTGCAAAAAAATGATGGATTTAGGCCCAGATCTTTGTACTGGGGTGAATGTATGACATTGTTCTACATTCTGTCTATCAACTGTGTTGTTTGCAATTTTCACCCCGAGTGGGCTGGGTATGCTCAGACGTGAGTCCCAGGCTCTCCACACCACTGGAGTCAAGCTATCCAGGCTGAATGAAGGCTGATAGCCAGAAACCGGTCCTTGGATGCTTGATTCCGGTCAGGGAAAGACATGGCTTGGTAGTTCGGACTGGACTGTTCCCATGAGGCACAGGGTCAGAGCTGATTTGCATATAGCCAGTGTCTAACCCAGGGTGGTGTGGAGTGCAAAAAAACGATGGATTTAGGCCCAGATCCTTGTACTGGGGTGAATGTATGACATTGTTCTACATTCTGTCCATCAACTGTGTTTTTTGCAATTTTCACCCCGAGTGGGCTGGGTATGCTCAGACGTGAGTCCCAGGCTCTCCACACCACTGGAGTCAAGCTATCCAGGCTGAATGAAGGCTGATAGCCAGAAACCGGTCCTTGGATGCTTGATTCCGGTCTGGGAAAGACATGGCTTTGTAGTTCGGACTGGACTGTTCCCATGAGGCACAGGGTCAGAGCTGATTTGCATATAGCCAGTGTCTAGCCCAGGGTGGTGTGGAGTGCAAAAAAACGATGGATTTAGGCCCAGGTTCTTGTACTAGGGTGAATGTATGACATTGTTCTACATTCTGTCCATCAACTGTGTTTTTTGCAATTTTCACCCCGAGTGCGCTGGGTATGCTCAGACGTGAGTCCTAGGCTCTCCACACCACTGGAGTCAAGCTATCCAGGCTGAATGAAGGCTGATAGCCAGAAACCGGTCCTTGGATGCTTGATTCCGGTCTGGGAAAGACATGGCTTGGTAGTTCGGACTGGACTGTTCCCATGAGGCACAGGGTCAGAGCTGATTTGCATATAGCCGGTGTCTAACCCAGGGTGGTGTGGAGTGCAAAAAAACGATGGATTTAGGCCCAGATCCTTGTACTGGGCTGAATGTATGACATTGTTCTACATTCTGTCCATCAACTGTGTTTTTTGCAATTTTCACCCCGAGTGGGCTGGGTATGCTCAGACGTGAGTCCCAGGCTCTCCACACCACTGGAGTCAAGCTATCCAGGCTGAATGAAGGCTGATAGCCAGAAACCGGTCCTTGGATGCTTGATTCCGGTCTGGGAAAGACATGGCTTGGTAGTTCGGACTGGACTGTTCCCATGAGGCACAGGGTCAGAGCTGATTTGCATATAGCCAGTGTCTAACCCAGGGTGGTGTGGAGTGCAAAAAAACGATGGATTTAGACCCAAATCCTTGTACTGGGGTGAATGTATGACATTGTTCTACATTCTGTACATCAACTGTGTTTTTTGCAATTTTCACCCCGAGTGGGCTGGGTAGGCTCAGACGTGAGTCCCAGGCTCTCCACACCACTGGAGTCAAGCTATCCAGGCTGAATGAAGGCTGATAGCCAGAAACCGGTCCTTGGATGCTGGATTCCGGTCTGGGAAAGACATGGCTTGGTAGTTCGGACTGGACTGTTCCCATGAGGCACAGGGTCAGAGCTGATTTGCATATAGCCAGTGTCTAACCCAGGGTGGTGTGGAGTGCAAAAAAACGATGGATTTAGGCCCAGATCCTTGTACTGGGGTGAATGTAGGACATTGTTCTACATTCTGTCCATCAACTGTGTTTTTTGCAATTTTCTCCTCAATTCAAGTAAGCATAAAATTCCCTTGAAACCAACTAACTCAGCTCAATAGTCAGGTTACAGAAGTGCAATGTGAAAAAATAGCTGAAACAATGAGCAGAGAGCTCGTGTTCACCTCAGTCTTCATCGAGTCAAAAGGACACGGTTCAGGGGCGGTATCAGAGTAAACATTGCTGGGATGAAAAACTAAAAAGTGAGCTATGTTAAACCTAAACCTTCCCAGCCAAAGCCTTTGGGAGTGTTGTAATGGAAACAAAACGTAAGGCCCCATATAGTCTGTAGTTACTCGCGGCAGATAACCGGACACCCTTTTCCTTCCTGTCACCAAGTCTTCTCTTTTGCATAAAGCTAAATAATCCTGTTTTAACTGATATTTGAGGACAATAGCAATGTTCAGCGGCTTGCCAAAAGATTCAGCTTTTCCTAACAAGGCAAGTTGTTCTTTAATGTATCTCAGCTATTTAATGCTATATGTGTGGTCGAGACAGACAATCATTTATTATTTGTGCCTTTGCAAACAAATGGAATGCCTAAATAGGTGGCTGTTGGGACATCAGAAAGTTCTTCATCGTTAATAATGTGGCCACGAGGCTAGAGCATGTGTTACCTTTTACAATCATATGTGATTTTGCAGTTTGTCCTTAGACCCACTTCATTCATAGTGCAAATGTATTCAACACCTTCTTAAGGCCTACACCACTTCTTGATACAATTGTCCGCATATAGCAGGGCAGGGAACTACCTAGAGTCCACCCTGGGTGTATCTATTTAGCCAGGTGTCTACATTGTTGAGGTATAAACAAAACAGGAATGGTGACAACATGCAACCTTGCGTCACACCGTGCTCCATTTTAAATGGGGCAGTGGATTCCCCATTTTCCCCACTTCCTTATGCAGCTGGGCCAAAAAATTGACGAAAGCCCCCTTCACACCCACTCCTAGCATTTTCTGCCATAATTTCCCTCCTTTCACACAGTCAAAATCTCAGGTGAGGTCCATAAAGGCTAAATGGAGACAGCCCTTTTTTACCACTGTATATTTGCTGATTACAAGATGAATATTGAGTCATTGTTCAACAGTGTCCAGACCATGTCTGAATCCATACTGCACCTCAGAGAAGCAACCCTTTTCAGCCACCTAGGTTTCCAACTGAGTTAACACGATCCTATTCATAACGTTACTTGTTGAATCGATTAATGCAATAGGACAGTAGCATTGTGGGTCAGCCCTGTCACCCTTTTTAAATATGGGCACTATAATAGGGTTTGACCATGATTTTGGAGGACCAGCCATGACAGTACATCCCAATACATTCATTAATAGTGGTGCCCATAGATCAATATTATCGATAAAAAGGTCAACCGGAACTCTGACGGGATTGGAAGACTTATTTCTAGCGCTCTGTTTTATGGAGCATCTAACCTCTTTCAAGGTAGGAGGTACTAGCTCCGTCCTGCCCCCAAGGAGTTTGGGAAATGCAGTATCATAGGTGCTAACTCAATATCACTACTATATACCTTAAAGAAGTGCTCAACACACTTAGGTGGTAGAAAAGTGACATCAATAGGGGTATTGTGAATGTCTCTGGATTTGGCGCAATAACCGTTTTCCAAAAAATACAAAAGTCCTTCCTAACGCTGGCTTCATGGAATTTCTCCCAAGCTTCTGCCCTAAAAGCAGCCTTCCTATGTGCAATTACTTGTTTATAATTCTGTCTCCAGAATCTCACCAGCCCCTGTCCCTTGGCACTTGCTTTAAGTCAGAGATAAGATCAGGATGGGCCTTTAAGCATGTCCCATCAAACCACTTTTGCGGGTTGGGATTCCTAACCTTACACTCAATTGTAAGAATATTGGCAACAGAGTGACAAATTCCAGCAAACGCTTGCCGCCCATAAATAAGGTCCTATTTAGAACATAGACAGAGCACAGCACATATAAGTAAACGGCTGACTTCCCACAATCAGCAAAAAATATTTAATACAAGAATTCTGTAGATGATTAGTTCAGCAAGCGATCTTCATCACAGTTGTTCAGTTGTTACAACATTGGTACAGTTACAGCCGACACGTGTTTCGTCGCCATTTGCGACTTTTTCAAGGCTCCAATGGTAGGTATGGTCAAATCTCGAAAATCGCGTTTGTCTTTAAATGGATCAAGTCATATGAGGTCTGGATAGCAATTGTCCAGATCACTAGAAAAATCCTTCAAATATAGAATGGTACTGGAAAAACCATATATATGTGTCGGTTTTCTTAATACTCCAAAGAAATGTAGTATAGAGTGGCTGGATCACTAGAGTTGTCATACACAATGGCGTGGAGTCGGAGTTTCCTAACATGTGATCCAGTAAGTTTGCTCTCGCAAGCGTATTCATTCATAACGCGACATCCTCCAATCGATAAAAATTGGTGTCATACAATATCGCCCAATTCTCCAGCAATCTTGTTATAGTAAGAAAATGTCACAAGCTTAGAAAGTGTTGCTCTCCGGTCCACACCTTCAATCAAAATATGGATAATGTCTGACATTATATTGTATGACACAACATTTCTGTCATACATATATCGCCAAATTCTTCAGCACTCTTGTTATAGTAAGAAAATGTCACAAGCTTAAAAAGTGTTGCTCTCCGGTCCACACCTTCAATCAAAATATGAAAAATGTCTGACACCAAGTTTTTATTCCTGATTCTCTTAAAGGGAGAGCTAGACAATCCTTGGACCACTCTGAGGATCCAGGTGAATCCTAGATAGGAGCCATTCCACTATAGTAATTGAGTTTTAGTTCTCTCCTGATGCTATGCCATGTTTCTGCAAAGCCCGTAAGGTCTTTCGAAGAAACGTGGGTTGCCATATTTATGTATAAAGGCAAACTATCCCCCTTTGTCATATTGTCTGCTTTTACACGAGATTCGATTCAGAAAAGGGGGTGGTGATGAACAGAGTGTCTGAATTAAGCAGACCACTCTTACCCAGTCCAAAGATCAGGGCTTGATCCATCACCGTTATTTAGCTCACTGCCCCATCCCAGCTCAGAACCTGGCTATATGCAATTTAGTCTGTCCCTGGCCCAGTGCATCATGGGAACAGGGCAGACCAAACTACCAAGCCAATTCTTCACCAGAAAGGAGACAAGCTTCCGGGGACCGGTTTCTGCCATTTCAGGCGTCGTCGGCCCGGCTTGCTTGAATCCTGATGGAGCAGTGAGCAAGGGACTCATGTCTGAGTATACCCTGCCACACCTATAGTGGCCAAAAACGATTCAGAAAAGGGGGTGGTGATGAACAGAGTGTCTGAATTAAGCAGACCACTCTTACCCAGTCCAAAGATCAGGGCTTGATCCATCACCGTTATTTAGCTCACTGCCCCATCCCAGCTCAGAACCTGGCTATATGCAAATTAGTCTGTCCCTGGCCCAGTGCATCATGGGAACAGGGCAGACCAAACTACCAAGCCAATTCTTCACCAGAAAGGAGACAAGCTTCCGGGGACCGGTTTCTGCCATTTCAGGCGTCGTCGGCCCGGCTTGCTTGAATCCTGATGGAGCAGTAAGCAAGGGACTCATGTCTGAGTATACCACGAGATTCGGGCACCCTTTGAGGCCCAAATAAAGCTGATAATTTACGACTGAACTTTTTTGAGCCATGCTTCCTTAAAAGCCATTAGGATATTCTGAAATAAGAAAGTAGACTTGGGAAGAATTGACATTTTCACAAGATTGACTCTACCATAAATTGTCAGAGGGAGATGATACCAGCTAAGCAGAAGTGTCCCCACTTCTTTACTGATCCTTGAAAGTTGATTTGTGGAAGTAGACTATTAATAATCCACTGGTGCAGGGTCAACCTTTAGTCCACAGGTTCCTAACAAGTAAGGAGGAATCGACACTGGAGTGAAGTACAAATCAAGGATGATTTATTTAGCAATCATGAATGGGGGCCCATCCCACAAGCACCATAGAGATACTCTAGGATAAGCACACTGAACAATGGGTTACATGGGTTTTTATAGCAAAAGATCACAAACAAGGGACGCCCAGAGGTAAATAGAGCTTTGGGAAAAACACACAAATGAGGTAACGGCAAGAATCAGCAGCCTCCGTGTCTTGTGCAATTGCTACTTCCTAAGGCTGAACAACAAGATATGCTATCTGAGTAAACTTTACTTGAGGATTAACCATTGTCAGAAAAATCTCGAGCAGACGCCAGTTGTTCTTTTGCACTGACTCTGCATGTATACACAGCCTACAATGCCCCAATCTAGATTCTTTACTCATGTTTATACAGATGCAGTGTCAAGGATAGAGCCGGGCTGGAAGCAGGGCAGGGGTGAAAATGAGGCATAGCTTAATCAAAAAACGAGAGAATCCGATTTTACATTTTAACAGTCCCTCCTTTTCAGCCTGTGCTGAATCCATTTTAAAAGTACATGTATTAATCTCTGATGTCAATATTCATAAATTCCTACATTTCAGTTTGCATCATCATTTCTTGATTTGATTCATGAACATTAATCGGGGGGGTTTAATATTATTACAAGTAGCTATACAAGCTGTACATATCGTAGGGGCACATTGAATGCAACAACAGCATGTGAGAAAGATGATTCCTATGGTAGCTATTCCCATTAATAATTTCCAGCCCCATGTAGAAATTATTCCCCATAACCACTCAGACCAAATCCATGTTCCTTGGTCTTGATGTATTTCCGCAGCTATTTTATTCAATTTAGAATTGGCGTCATAAACAGATGGGGCGCGGTCAGGGATTAACACACAGCAGCTACTCACAATAATGCGGCATGCTCCACCACGATCAGCTAATACTATGGCTAGGACCATTCTATTTTGCAACTTTACAATTCTCATAATTTGAAGCTCTTTCGTAATATTTCCAAGAGCCATTGCTGTTTGTTTAGTTACTGCTTCTACCACCTAGGTCAGACGTCTAATTTTCCTACTATTTAGGGCTGCCCCAACAAAGAAAAATAATCCTAAATTAAAGTCAACTTGCTGCTGTAATGCTGTATCAGTTTGATCTACTTCATCATTATTTATAGTTATTTTAAATCTATTCAAAGAAATGCCATTAAACAGCCTCTGGTCTTTGTGATAAGATGCAGGTGCTAAGAAAACAGGAGGAAGCAAAAAGGACACGTAACAAGTTCCAGACCAACCAACTGGTAGATGATAATAACCTTTGTTTCCACAAATGAAATAAGTGTTATGTGAAGATAGGAAACTTCTATTGTTCGTTCCAATGATATTCAATACTGTAGTACAGGCACTTTTTCCCACAGGAGTACTGCCAATGCTGCTCACACAAAGATCTGCTCGGGCTCTGGTTACAGTGATAACAGGAGGTCCATTATCTATGGATGTTCGAGTGTTAGGAAAAACATATTGTGGAGGAATCTCCTCTGCGATACTCCTCCATTTCCCATACAGTTCTTTTGGCTTGCGGGAGGCCTTCATCATCGGGGTAACAGACCTTGTTTAACTGAGCATTGAGTCTTCCAACATCAGCTAGAGTAATAGTATTGATTGCAGAAGCCCACAAAAGTGCGAACTAGGCTCCACAAGAGCCATTATGTGAGAATGGCAGGGGAATGAGAGGCGTTCCTCCTTTTTTCTGATGGGCTGGCATCATTCCACATACCCAGCAGTTGGTAGTGTTCGTAGCATTATGAGCATGATATAGCATTTGTATGAAAGTGTTATTAAGGTAGGACATTCAGTGCTTTCGTTCGTGGTAGGGAAGGGTGAAATAATAATGTTCCGTGGGGACAAGATTAGTAGTGGGCCATAAGTTTCAAGCTGGAATTACTTTCTCCATTGTCCCAAAAACTGCTGCCAATATTATCAACAATATGATCAGAGTCACCATACACAGAGTCTTGTCATTACTTCGCAGCTTGGATCCCAATCTCTGCATTTCTCCTTCTCGTTATCAATACAACCACAGGTCGGAGAGAGACCCAGGTACCACTGAACACGTATCACAACCCACCTTAAACCTAGTTCAGCCGATTCTGTGATCCTACTGTGACACTGCCGAACTGTTCCACTAATTGAAACTGGTCCTCCGGTATCTCTATCTGCTCCTTCCCTTCCTTGGTCGTAAATTGTGCCTTGTTGCCAAAGACGTAGTTTGATCAGGAAACAAAAGGTTTTCATTCAGGGGAGCAACACTTTTCTGAGTTTGTAAGATGTCTTTCAGATAGTTTCTGCCTTCTGGTTGGAGAACAGTGCCTGGGATTCGTTTGCAGTGTACTGCAGTTATCCAATGACGTCTGTTGGTGACTCTATTGGTGACACGGACAGCAGTTCAGGTGGCCAGCAGAACTTGCTTGGCGTTCTTCAAACGAGGTTCCAAGTTCTTAGAGCGTTGGAAGTTCTTGATTAGAACAAAGACTCCAGGTTGGAGACCATGAGCCGGACCCTCTGATTTGTCTCCTATAGCTTCATGCACCTGCTAGTAAATGAAAGACAAATTTTCAGTCACATTTCTCAGATAATCACTCAAAATAGGGTACTGTATTTCCTTTATTACATTTGGCATTGGAGGACCCCATACATTCATAGGCCTACCGAAGACTATTTCATAGGGAGAAAGTCCAATTTTACTATGTGGGATGGAACAAACAGATAACAATGCTGGGGAAAAGCATCTGGCCAATTAAGGCCCGTTGTTGCCTGTATCTTTGCTAGTTTCAACGTCAATGTAGCATTGTACCTTTCTACTAGACCCGCTGCCTGGGGGTAATTAACATCATGAAACCTTTGTTTTACCCCTAAACTCTTCATTAGGTACTCTACTATCTGGCCAGTAAAGTGGAGGCCATTGTCACTCCATTGGACTCTACAAACCCCAAAATGGGGTAAGAACTCTTTTAACAGAATTTTTGCTGTTGTCAAAGCTGTGTTGTCTTTTGGTGGATAAGCTTCCACCCACTTACTAAAAGAACAAACCACTATTAATACATACTTTAAATTATTGCAGCGCTCTAACTGAACATAATCCATTTGAAGTGCTTCGAAGGGGGCCTGGGGCGGAGAAAATCCACCAGTAGGAGTTGATACTCCCTTCCCAGGATTGTGCTGTGGACATCTCATGCAATGTTTAACCAAATGTTCAGCTGTCTTCTGAATGTGCTGATTATCCCAAACCTGTTCTAGTTGGGAGACAGTGTTTTTGGCACTAACGTGAGCCGGTCAATGAGCCATGGTTACAAAGAGCAATAAATAAGCATAAGGTAACTTCGATTTCAGCATATTGTTTGACCTCCAACATCCCTCATCATCTAACTCTCCTTCCTTTTTCCATTCTGCTTTTTCTTGTTCTGTAGCTAACTACTGTATTTCTTTGAACTCTGTATACATATTTTCCCATCTCTCAGCTTGGGATCGTAATACATACATCCTACTCATGTGTATATTCGCAGTGTTTCCGGCAATTTCGTCTGCAAAGGCATTCCCCTGTCCCGCTGTATCTGTGATTCTCTTGTGGGCACTACATTTGATAATAGCTACACGCTTTGGCAATGTCAAGGCATTAAGAAGACTATTTACAAATTCACCATGCTGTATTTTAGAACCATGCGAGGATAGGAATCCTCATTCCTTCCAAATTTTGCCAAAATTGTGTGCCACACCAAATGCATACTGACTGTCTGTGTAAATGTTCACTGATAACCCTTCACTAAGCTCACAAGCCCTTAAAAGCGTAATAAGTTCAGCTGCATGGGCAGATTTTTGCGGAATACGGGCTGTTTCTACCATGGTTTGTAATGTGGTTATGGCATCGGATGCAGAGGTGGTGCCAGCAGGTAATTTCCCACTTTTTTTTTTTACCACAAAGGTCATTTAGAGAAGCTTTTGACCTCTAAAGAGGGTTTCAAATTCAAATGTTCCCCACAGAGTAGCATGCATCCCTTGTGGCAGTAGTCCCATAAATGTTGCCAAGTTGTAGGGCCTTATGGAACTGCTCTGTATTATTTGTATTAACAATCTGCTGGTGTAATTTTGTATACTATTTAAAAATGTGTATATTATTCATGATTGCACATGTTTTGTCGCACATTGGTTTATATTATGTATGCACTTTATAAGTATCACAGTTGTTGTGTAATAGATGTGTATTTGACTCAGACATGAGTAAAAATGTTTTTCAAAAGTGTCCAACATTATAAAGTATTGTGATTAAGGCACACTAAGCTTAAGAATCTAAGGTCTAAGCTTTTGCCTGCTTAAATAAATAGCAGCCTGATAAATTGACAGCCAGGATTTCCCTCTTTGTTTATTGCATCAGGTATTTTTAAGCAGTAACCATCCACCCATAATTCCCCCTCAGGATCTAACAAAGGTGCATCTTTAAGATCTATTCTTCCCTTAGTTTGTTCTTCTGTCAGAAAAATACAGTCATGCAAATCATGAGTTTGTTCAGCTGGCAAAGGAAACAATGTAGCTAGGTTCAATGTCAAACATCTCTTGAGTGTGATGTGAGGTGCCAAGAGCGTAAATTCGTATCATGTAAATTTAGTACTAGTCAGGTGTTGTGTCTTAGTCTGATTAAGGAGTGCATCTTCGGAATTTAGTACCATAACCATAAGCTTGTTACTCAATACTATCCCCTCAGATTGTCGTATAGAAACGGCTGTGGCAGCAACCACTCTAAGACAGCCTGGAAGCCCTCTGGCCACTGGGTACAATACAGCCGAAAAATAAGCACATGGACGATGTTTACTACCATATGGATGTGTTAAAACTGACAATGCACATCCTTCTCTCTCGTGTACATATAATATAAAAGGCTTAGCATAGACTGGAGTGCCTAACACTGGAGCAGAACAAAGGGATGCACGAAGCTGCTGATATCCTTCTTGACATTCAGACGTCCATGGTAGCGTAAAGGGAGGGTCTCTTTAGTAACAAGGGACAAAAAAGATTTGATAATAAGGGAGAAGTTGGGGATCCACAGTCTACAATAGGAAGTAATGCCAATAAGTGCCCTGACTTCTTTTTGAGCACTTGGGATGGGAATTTTTAGAATAGTTTGAATTCTGTCTTTAGTCAGAGTGCGACCTTCCTTAGACAAGAGGTGATCCAAATAAGTGACCTCAGATTGACAAGATTGCAACTTATTCTTAGAGACCTTATGTCCCTTAGTAGCAGATGATGCAATAGGGAAAGAGTGGCCTCTTTACAATGCTCAACTGTATCTGTGGCAAGCAAAATGTCATCGACATATTGCACAAGTGTAACTCCTGGTGGCAAAAGAAGTTCATTCAACTGTCGTTTAAGTGCCTGACTGTAAATACTAGGACTTTCTGTATAACTTTGTAGAGCTCTACAAAATCTGAATGAGCTGCCCCTTAATGAGAAGCCAAGCAAGTATCTACTATCCTTATGCATAGGAATAGAGAAAAAAGCATGCTCGAGATTGATAACAGAAAACATAGTGGCTGTAGGTGGGATTAATGTCAACAAGGTCGTAATATCAGAGATGATAGGATATTGAGGAACCACTATTTTGTTTACTTCTCTTAAATCAATCACAAATAGGTAAATCTTGTCCTCTGTTCCTTCGCCCCATTTCAGGATGGGGAGAATGGGGCTATTGCATACATTAGAGGAAACTTCCTCAACAACTTCTGTACATTTCATGTCGTCAATGATAGATAATAGCGCATCCTCACCTTCTTTCGATATTTTATATTGCTGGACCCTTGGTAAGGAGGCACCCTCCCGAACCTGTATGTGTGCTGGGGTAATGTCCATTCTTCCCACATCTGTGTCAGCAGTTGCCCAAACACATGAAGGAACAGAATCAAGATCCGAACATAAAGAGAAATGATATTGTTTAGGCAATGTCTTTCCCAAAAATGACACGTACTCCAGATGGGGAACAATGTATAGTAGCATGGAAATATTTCAAAAGATCAAGTCCCATCAACTTATCAGGAGTGTGTGGGGGAAATAAAAAGGGGGCTGAAGCAATAACATTCTCAACCTGAAAAGGCAATTTTTGGGACACAGGGTCCTCACACCCTATCTATGTAATCACTCGGCCAGACAAGGGTGTCCCAAGGACCAGTTTCTGAGATATTGCACTGCGTGTCGCCCCTGTAACCACAAAAAATGTCTGAACCTGCCCAAGTATGGTGGCTGTTATATAGGGTCCTGACTAGTCTACAGGTATTTCAACTGGTCCTCCTTGTCCTACGCTGTCCTGGGCAAAATGCTTTCCCATTGTTTCTTCTGATTCCCAATCCTCCATAGAATATTGATTATTCCGTTGATCAAAATATTTTTCTGACCTATTTTTCTCTGGAGCTTGAGCTTGTTGAAGCTGCTGTCGGGGAACTGGAGTCCCCCGGCAACTATACAGTTGTCCCCTTCTTCTACCACTAGCAGCTAAAACAGGACATTCGGAATGCCATTGGCCTTTCTCCTTACAATAAGCACAGTGATCCGGCCCTAGTGGTGTTTGTCTATTTAGTGGCCCTACTGGAGGTGCTTGCCTAAAATTCTGACCATAGGTTTGACCACGACCTTGACCTTGGGGTCAATATGCCTGGACCATCATTACCTTAGTTTTCAATTCTTTTAGTTTTCCTTCTTTCCGTTCTTGCTCAGTGGTCACTTGATTCTGATCATATTGAGCCATATCTCATATAACTTTCGGGGTTACCGAAGCCCATGAACTCTCAGAATTTTTTAAGCAAAGATATCTCAGGCAGTAAATTTCCTACAAATCTATATACAAACAAATTCGTAGGTGTAGAAGTGTCTTGCCCACTAAAATCGTGGAACACTTCCTCAAAGCGAGTAAAGAAATCAGGGAAGGCCTCTCTCTGTTTTTGTTTACAAACAGGTAGAAGTGCCCAATCTATTTTCCTTGCCGTTATCATCGTTTTTAGGTCGAGCTGGAGAAAGCAATGTGAAGCATTGCGTTCAGCGAAGTATCTAATGTTGCCCGTCTCCTGGGAATCTGAGACAGGGGATGTGCACGCGGCGATTTCACTTCGTGGGCGCGCACGCCCAGGCCGGCGCCGTGCACATCTCCTGTGTCAGATTCACAGCCTGCTATCCTCTCGCCGCTCTCAATCACGCGCACACATAGCCACACTCACGCATGCGCACACACACACATACACCCATGCAGGCACAATGGATCAGGGCGCACGCACACAGACCCACATATACACACGCGCAGCTAACAGACACACTGTCACACATATACATACACACGCACAGCTACACACACAGCTACACCCATACACGCGCACACCCCCCACACCCTCCTGCTGCCACCCCCACTACAACTAAGCCCCACTTACAGCATCGGTGCAACTCCGGACTTCAGGCGCCACCGCGGGGCTCTCCCTCGGGCATGGGAGCCCCGGGTCACCACTGTTCCTCTCCTAGCCAGCCACTCCGTGGGCGCGAGCTTCCAGCAGGAAACGGAAGTCCCACCCCATGGCAGTTTTCATCACGCGCACGTCTTGTTCTGATTGGTCGTCAGATCTTTTGTGGTGGTCTATTAATGTAATCCAGGTTGTGGAATTTTGGACTGGATGTTTCCTTCTAATGTACTCCGTAGGAAAAGTACAAATCAGCATTATGGAAAATGCAGCTATATTTATGTGCACACATTTTCTTAACTATCGACAGATTTGGGGATTTTACGAACCTCATGCATATTTGCTCACCAAATACGAATGCTCCTCTCTGATTGCGCATTTCCAGCTGAACGATAGCATGCCAAAACAATCGAAAGGAAGAGGGGATGGCTGGACCAAGAAAGAGTTGCAGCAGCGGTCTCCAGCAACATGGGTAAGTTATCTGAGTCGCGGCCGGCCCCTGGCCATGTTGACCAGCATGGCTGTCTGCGAGCGCCACCTCTCGGCAGGAGTTCAGAGAGCAGTCTCCAGTGCCAGGCCACTCTGTGCACACGATATCTGTGGATCAGAGACCCGCATGAGCGGCTCACCCAGAGATGCATTTTGGTACTTTTTGCTTTCTTTTCCAAAATACAGGAGTGCGCGTCACATGACGCAGACAAAAAACAGGTCCAGTGGGGCTGCTCAAACCTGAGGTTTACAAAATACGACTTGAGGATTTTGTGGGATCGGCTGTGTGAAGCGAGCTAGTGCTTCAGAGTCTTGACAGTGGTAGTAAGCACTATATAAATACCCATACAATGCCACACGGCATCCCACAGGGCACTGATGTGAAAGAAGTCTCAGTCTGGCGGAACTCAGACTTCACTGGTATGGGGTCAGGTAGGCGAGAGGAATCGCTCACAGATCATGCCAGAGTGCGCTGTTTGCTTCTTAGCGCTAGTTTATGGCGCTCTCTCCGCACTATCACCGATCTCACACAGAGTAGGCGCAGCGGGCTTGCCATGGCCACGAGTCACATCTCCTGCGCACAGGGCATCCTTGTAAAGACAATTAAAGCAGGCCGAAGCGCCCCGTCTGCAGAGGGGTGGATGGGTCATGGGTGCACATGGGATCACCACGGGCCATCGCTCAGACACCTCACAAGATCCCTCCAGCACTGCTTCCCCAGCCCAGGAGCGCAATTGCCCCTACCTACACTGCCCGCCCTTCACCTCATCAGCCACACGAGTCTCCAACAGGTGACTGGAGGGAAGAGGGTAGAGAGAGTGCGAAGTCACTCCCGTATCATCCCGTGAGGTGGTCTGGATAAAACTGAGGTAATCAAATTAGAACGGACACTGGTATCTACCATAACCATTGGTTATTGTTTGACAACCCTCATAAACGCTTGGAATTTAACGTTGCGGTGTATCTTTTTATCCGCCCCTTCTTTTGCGTTATGGCATAGTCATTGGGCTGTCAAAGGACGTGTTGTATGCCTGCCTCACCAGAGGCAACCTCTGGTAAGAGTAGAAGTGTCCAGGGATTTTAGGACAGCAGCTAAGCAAAATGTAACTAGGGCAGTTACGAGGGGTATTTAAAACACATTGTCTAACCAAACTCAGTCTTTATTCTAAAAAGGTAGACACTAGTGATTAAAACTTATAGGTATATTTTATAATCGAGTTACCAGATTATAAATATGATCAAAATATGGTCGACATGTTTCAGCTCACCTGGGCCCAGCCGGGTCTGTGGAGCTTTCGTCAGGACAAAACAGGGGGATATATATAGTACTCACACGACTTGTGTAGTATTCAGAAATTTTTTTTGTAGAACTCTCAAAGGGTTTTCCTGCATTTAGGAAAGAAAAATAGGCATCGAGAGACATACTGTGCATTTTGAAACAGTAAACATAAATTGGCATATACCACGTATCAAGACAGAATTCCTAGTTTATCTATCTATAAGTAATCAATAGGATCTATGAGTACTTGTAAGGGGTGCGTCGCTAATCGCACATAAGAGCAAACATACAAACAGGGAGTTGGAGAACAAGCAGTTAAAGTTAGAGTGAACATCGGACTGAAATAGCAGACGGCATTCTGGTGTATGACAATGCCCCGGTAATTAGTTGGGAATCTGTCGTTCTATACATTAGATGGCATGAACTCTCGCCATTGCGAGAGCGTGTCTGGCAAAGAATATATGGCAAAATTTATGGTAACAAATCGTATGCGGCCTAACCCCCTGACTAAGTAGGAATTAAAGGCACGCATTCAAAAAAGAAGTTCTGATCGCAAAACAATGAAAGAGAACAAAACAAGTACCTTCGTTAGGTTAGAGGTTCTCTTCCTCAGGGCGCAAAGAGTCGCATGAGGATTCTGAATCTATACAGGACGAGAAGTTGTGTTAAATACCTGTATACTGACGAGTAATGGAAAACGGCATCTCTGCATCTGGAAACGCCGGTCTTACCCTCGTGTGCAAGTTAGAAGCTTCTAGTGCTGACTCTGCCCCCGGTAATGGAGAGCATACTTCCTGCCTCGATATAACCTCCTCAGTAGAAATAGAGAGAGGGTTCAGGGTGTAGTAAAAATTACTTTCAAGATGGCGGTTTTTCGCAAGTTGTTTTTTAGAAAAGTTTTGAAAAAAAGTTTTGAAAAAGATTATTAAGCCCATCTCAATCTCAGGAATTGCGTTCACCATATTTTTACAGTATTTAGTGAATTAGTAAAAAACAATCAGTAAAACTGGTGATAAGGAATATTTTCATTCATCCCTATTATATGTGTTTTAAGACGCTCGACCCATCTTTGTTCTTTCTCGAATAGTCGTTGTTCAGCATTATTGTCTTTTACCTGCAGCATTTCTAAGACAGTCCATCTCAGATCATCGCAAGTATGGCCTGTGTCCACAAAATGTGCGCAGAGTTTAGTTGTCTTTTTCTTCAATCGCACGTTGCTCCGATGTTCACCGATCCGGATTTTAATTCTTCTGCATGTCATACCCACGTATTGTTTTTTGCAGGGGCATGTCACCAGGTATATTACGTGGGCATAGGGTCCCTTTTGGAACCTCTTTCCAAATTCGCGGATGAATATCTGAAACCGCTTGTCCAAAAAACCCCTACATACCTCAAAGATACCCCGGACCTCCTAATACAAATAGCTGACCGTACCTTCGACCCCAACACAATGGTCCTAGTAGGCCTTGATGTTGAGTCATTGTACACGAGCCTGCCCCAAGACGATACATTACAAATGCTAGAGGACCTACTCTTCCAAGAAGAATGGCTACATCAAACTCCTCGTCACTTCATCCTTGAATGCTGTCGCTTGGCACTAAAAGAGAATTATTTTAAATTCAATGATCAGCTTTACCTACAGTGTCATGGGACTTCCATGGGGAGTGCCTTCGCGCCCTGAGGAAGAGAACCTCTAACCTAACGAAGGTACTTGTTTTGTTCTCTTTCATTGTTTTGCGATCAGAACTTCTTTTTTGAATGCGTGCCTTTAATTCCTACTTAGTCAGGGGGTTAGGCCGCATACGATTTGTTACCATAAATTTTGCCATATATTCTTTGCCAGACACACTCTCGCAATGGCGAGAGTTCATGCCATCTAATGTATAGAACGACAGATTCCCAACTAATTACCGGGGCATTGTCATACACCAGAATGCCGTCTGCTATTTCAGTCCGATGTTCACTCTAACTTTAACTGCTTGTTCTCCAACTCCCTGTTTGTATGTTTGCTCTTATGTGCGATTAGCGACGCACCCCTTACAAGTACTCATAGATCCTATTGATTACTTATAGATAGATAAACTAGGAATTCTGTCTTGATACGTGGTATATGCCAATTTATGTTTACTGTTTCAAAATGCACAGTATGTCTCTCGATGCCTATTTTTCTTTCCTAAATGCAGGAAAACCCTTTGAGAGTTCTACAAAAAAAAATTCTGAATACTACACAAGTCGTGTGAGTACTATATATATCCCCCTGTTTTGTCCTGACGAAAGCTCCACAGACCCGGCTGGGCCCAGGTGAGCTGAAACATGTCGACCATATTTTGATCATATTTATAATCTGGTAACTCGATTATAAAATATACCTATAAGTTTTAATCACTAGTGTCTACCTTTTTAGAATAAAGACTGAGTTTGGTTAGACACTGTGTTTTAAATACCCCTCGTAACTGCCCTAGTTACATTTTGCTTAGCTGCTGTCCTAAAATCCCTGACACTTCTACTCTTACCAGAGGTTGCCTCTGGTGAGGCAGGCCTACAACACGTCCTTTGACAGCCCAATGACTATGCCATAACGCAAAAGAAGGGGCGGATAAAAAGATACACCGCAACGTTAAATTCCAAGCGTTTATGAGGGTTGTCAAACAATAACCAATGGTTATGGTAGATACCAGTGTCCGTTCTAATTTGATTACCTCAGTATTGAACCAGGGGAACTGAATGGACCATTATTCCTCTTCCCTCCGCCTTGATTAAGGTCTGGATAAAACCTCAGCTCGCGTGTGGAAGGGACCCCTGGGCACGCGTGAGGAGGGGTGGCCAGCAGCAGTCAGGGTTTGGTTAAATTGCGTGTTGTCCCCTGAGGTACAGGGGCGTAAGGCAAACCCTGGCAGCCCCTGCAGCACAGGGGCCCCCAAGTCTTCAACCCCCAACCCCTCTTTTGGGCCCCAAACCAATGAATACATGTGAGTTATGGGAGACTCGAGGGCTCCTCTACACATTGTGTAGCGGAAGGGGGGAGTCATTGTACGTTGTGCCACTGCTGAGGGGCGCTTCTTTCCAAACCAGAACACTGCACCTACCTGGCTATACTCCATACATGCCTTTCTGTAGAGGCAGTGACTGAACAGGATGTGCACAGCAGTGCATGGCGCTGAACTTGCAGCATACCAGTTGCACACATGCACATGTCGAAACCAGAGGCCTCAGGCAGCCGCGGGCATCGCAGACCCGGTGGCTCCTCACTGCAGCTCCAGGGGAGACTCGTCCACCGCATTCAGTGCATGGAAATGAGAAAAGAGCCTGCCCCGCTGCTGGGAGCACTGCAGTCAGCGCAGACCCTCTTGGTAGGGTTAAATCAGGCCGAAGTCACTCGTCTTCAACGTGTACAAAACGCGGCCGCCAGAGCAGTAGTGGGGCTACCTAGGCACTGTTCTGCCGCGAACACCTTGCGCTCTCTCCATTGGCTGCCGATCAATCAGAGGATCCAATTTAAAGTGCTTTGCATGTCTCATAAGATCCTCAAGGGATCCCCTGCTCAGATTCTTTTGAATCTTCTGTCTCTTTATGCTCCTGCCCGATGCCTACGCTCTTCCAACCTGGAACTTGCAGTAGTTCCCCGGTTTAAGCGCAGCCGTGCTGGTGGTCGTTCATTTCGAGTACGTGCTGCGGTATTGTGGAACTCCCTTCCTGTAGAGATACGTTCCTTCGCTGATCTGCTCTCGTTTCGTAAGGCGGTTAAGACCTTTTTATTTCCCTAATCTGTTTTTCTTGTTCTCTCTTTTTAGCTGTGTTATGTTGGTACCTTGGTAGGCGCCGGGACGCTCCTTCGCTGGAGCAGCTGTGCGCGTAATAAATGCCCTTAACATAACATAACATAACATAACTTGAAATGCAGTGCACAGACACTGCCGCCCGGGCTGCACCTCCGCTGACACTGCCGCCCAGACACACGTGTAAGCCACAGCGATCCTTGATATACACTGCACCACCACAGGCACTGCCAGCTGCACTGCAGCGCCACTGACACTGCCGCCTGCACCGTGCCACCACAGACACTGTCTGTCGTCTACTTTGCACCACCGCTGCCGCTGCCGTCCAGACACACGTGTAAGGCACCGCGATCCATGAAATACAGAGCACCGCCACAGGCACTGCCATCTATACTGCAGCGCCACTGACACTGCCGCCTGCACCGTACCACCACAGACACTGCCAACCAGGTGCAAGTGCCTCGAAGTACACGGCGCCGCCCCAAATGTTGCAGCACAGGCATAAGTAAATTTTCGCCGACATAAAGCCTTGGAAAGATGTGCAGGACTAAAGACACGGGCCGCCTAAAAAAAGGTGCAGTTGCACAGTAGCTGCCTAAACTGTTTCTCCCCCGTGCATGTTGGTAAATGCAGTCATTTGTCCTGCCCCTCAGGGGAAATGTTGTGTTTTGAAAATAGTCATTCATTCCCCAACCACACACTCCAAGCTTCACTGTGAGGCATAGCACGTATATTAAGAGCACAGAACAGCCAATGCGCAAACAGCAGCAGTGCAATTTAAACTAGCACCGAACAGGTGCAACCAGACTCCCACCCACGGGCTAAGATCGTCCTGCAGACAGAACGGGAAGAACCCCTTCTGTAAGAGTGCACATCTCATACGCACTGCACGCACATATGTTATGATATTCTCCATTCTGTGCAACCATTCAACAACAACTGGTTCAAATATGTTCTCTCAATGTTTCAAGCTTTATTTCAAATGTGACAAAAAGATGTTAATATTTCACTTCTGTTCTTGGATTTACGTCACAATGAAATACACTGAACATAATCTTCACAAAAGTTATTTATAAAAGTTTATGCTATTGCCATTATAAATTACAATAACTTTTATTTAAGTATTAATTATTACAAAAAAATAAAAGCCATTGTTATTTGTAATATCAATACATCTAAGTCACGTAAATACAACACATTGCATTACAAATGCTATAGGTGTCACATTTGCAAAAATTGTAACTATTGACACTGTAAATGAAAAAGCTATTAATTTCACTATTTTCAAAACTAACACATAAATAAAAAAATTGTCATTTACAATACCAATAGCTCAAACTTTCCTAATGCGAGACCTATTGCATTGCAAATGCTTGTTATATGAGTAAGTATGTTACCAGGCAGATCCAGTATGAGCTGTATAGGTTTCTGACCAGGTTTCCTATATCTGTCAGCTGTTATGAATGAAATGAAAATTATATTTGTATAGCGCATAGACTACCCTGAGGCCTCGCAGCGCTGGTGGCTAGAATCGGAGAAACGACAGGGCAAAGTGCTAACAGGTTGTTCCAAACAGGTGGGTTTTTAAAAGCTTTCTGAATGCCAGCAGATTATTATTCTTTCTGAGAGTGAGGGGCAGGGAATTCCAGATTTTACTAGCATTGAATGAAAACGAACGGCCACCTCATCGGGCCTTGTTTATCTTATTCGAAGTGGCTAAATGTAATGAGCTGGAGCGCAGAGCTCTGTGGGGGAGATAGGGGGTGACTAAGGATACATTATAGCTGGACCAGTCCTCCAAATCACTTTCTGGGTCAGACACATAGCTTTAAATTTTATCCTCGCTGCAACAGGAAGCCAATGCAGCTTCCTGGGAGCGGGTTTGGCAGACTGCCAGCGAGGAATTTGGTAGAGCAGTCGAACTGCACAGTTCTGTGTAACCTGCAGCTTATTGATTGTAGCCCTAGGGGCTCCCAAATAGAGAGCATTACCATAGTCCAGGCGAGAGAGTATCAGAGCCTTGACCATGATTCTCCTCGCCTGAAACGGAAGCAAAGGGAGGATCTTCCGGAGCATTCTCATCAAACCATAGCAGGTAGTTGAGATATTAGTGGCCTGAATCATAAAATCAAGGGAGCTATCCAACCAGACTCCCAGGCCCTTTATTTGTGTCTTGGGAGGGGCGAGGGGTCCCAGGCACTTTGGCCACGAGGGGGCAAGAATGTTGGGTGATGGATTACCTAATAACATGATTTCTGTTTTCCCCCCATTTAGTCTGAGGCAGGAGAGCTCCATCCATCTGGCCACTGCCTCCAAGCAAGGACCCAGAGAGCCAGATGACCCCTCAGCTTGGTTCAATGAGACCGCAAGCTGGGTGTCATCTGCATAGGTGACAATTCTGATGCCAAAAGGATGGACCAACTCCGCCAGGGGCCTCATATAAACATTAAAAAGTGTGGGGCTCAGGGCAGAGCCCTGAGGGACCCCAAAACTGAGTGGCTGCATGGTAGAGACAGCCTCTCCCTCAAAGACCTGGAAAAAGCGGTCTTCCAGGAAGGAGGTCAGCCATATCAGAGCTGCGCCCGACACTCCCATTCCATTAAGTCGATGTAGTAAAATGGCATGGTTAACCGTGTCGAACGCAGCACTGAGATCTAACAAAATAATGGCCGCCTTCCCTCCCCGGTCCAGCACGATCCTCGTCTCCTCTGTTACAACCAATAATGCTGTCTCAGTCCAATGTTGGGGACGGAACCCAGTCTGAGATGTACACAGCAGGCTGTTGGACTCTAAGTACTCAGCTAAGATGTTGTTAATGTGTTTCTCAGCCAATTTGCTCATCCAGGGCAAAAAGGAGATAGGGCGGTAATTGGATAAATTGCCTTGGTCCAGATTGGGCTTTTTCTAGAAGGGCCCTGACCATTGCGCATTTCCATAATGTAGGAACTATTCCCGAGACAATCGAGATGTTAATGACGTCGAGGATAACTGGACGGATCGAGTCAATGACTGAGGTAAGAAATTGAGGAGGAGCTGGGTCCCCAGGGGAACTGGAGGTGACCTTGGGGATTATTTTATCCGAGGAGGCAGCGTCCAGGGGGGTGAATTGTTCCAACGTGCAGGTGGCTGGGATAAAGGGACTCATATTTGCGGCTGCATCTGGCTCAGAGTTGGCGGAAACAAAGGAGGCGTAGATAGTCTGGATCTTTTGGTGGAAGAAGGTTGCTAAATTATTACAGCGTGCAAGTGCTCCTTCTGAAGATACTGGTTCTTGAGGGGGGAGATCAGTGATTTGGCTATCTGAAAGATTTCCTTTGGTGAGTTGGCAGCTGTATTGATTTTTGTTTCGTAAAAGAAAGCTTGTGCGGCCTTGATTTCGATCTTATAAAGCCTGATTGCCATTCTATATTCTATCTTCCTGTGCTGGGAGTGATCTCGTCTCCACATACTTTCTAACCTGCGACAGGATTGTTTCATGTCCCTCAATTTGGGTGTGAACCAGGGGGCTACTTTTTGCCTCGTTATGCACTGCATGCGTTCCTTAGGGAGAACTAGGTCAAGAGAGTTTTGGATCCAGTTGTTTTAAGTTACTACTGGCCGTATTGGGGTTGGAGACCTTCACAGGTTTAAGGTCAGCAAGAGCAGACTCCCATTGAGTAGAGGAAAGTTTAGACCACTTCCTACCCCATTGTTTTTTGGGTTCTTGAACAGGTAGAGAGCCTCCCGTTACCCAGGTCAGAGGAATTAGGTAGTGGTCTGTCCAGGGCAGGGGGAGAGGCAGTTCAGTGGTTAGAGTGTCGATGTTTCTAAACACATGATCCAGTAAATTACTGTGTGTCGGGGAGAATCCTTTTTGTAACAGATCAATCGCTTGAAGACTCAGCCGAAGATTATTAGCTGAGGGATCAAGAAGGTTGTCCAAATGTAGATTTAGGTCGCCCAGTACCGTGAAGTTAGCCGATGTCAAAGTCAAATGATCTTTATTCGGAATGTAAAACATCCATAAAAGTACACATAAAATCCAGCAAAGATAAAAACACAAATAACATCCCACTTGATTACAAATTCATAACGATATACAGTTTTATCATATGAAAAAATACAATCATTAGTGCAAAATATGCAATGTGCAATAGACAATGTGCAAAATATGCATAGTGCAAGAGTTTCAATCAATTAACAGAGAAGCACGAGACCGTACAGCGGCTTTAAGAAAGCAACTCACTCTAAAGATGGCCTCGTCTGTTTTTAACATTAATAAATCTTTGAGAGCCAGTTTAAAATCTGTCAGAGCGTTTTTCCTGCAGTACGGCATTAGAAAGTGCAAAGTGTGCGTTCTGTAAAAACCACAAAAGAAAATAAAATGAAGCAGACTTTGTGTGCCGCCTAAGTTACAGGGACAGTTTAAGTTTTCCACATGTTTGTTGAAGCCTAACGGAAAACAAAGTAGATTTATAACACTACCGTCCCTAAACCGAAATAGCAGACTCCTGTTCCATCTGCCAAGCTTCAAGCGGAGGTAGCCCTGAGGCAGGGCAGGTGATTTCTCGCTTGTCTCCGTGAAGGAGGTGTATCTAATTGTAGAGGACTTTACCAGATCGCGCGTTGATCTCTCCTTGCGATAACGATCATAAAGGGCCTTTTTTGTTAAATTCTTATGCGAGTGATCAATAAGTTGTGGGGTAGTGAAAAGATGGCCCATCCCCACACTTAATAGACTATTCTCCACGGCTTTAAGCCAAGGTATACAATTAGCCCTCTCACAGTTTAAACAGTCCATGATAATATCACGTGACAGGGAGGCAGCAGGATTACACCAGATTTTTATCCAGAACAGTGGGGTTCTAGATCTTAAAAAGTCTTCTGTGTAGGGGAGGTTTAGTTCCCTATGGCAGATGTAAGTTGGTGCACTAATGACCCCCCAAAATCTTCCGGCAAAATCTATTTTCTTCGGTCTGTAATTGGGTACAGTTAGAATGACCCCATACCTCAGCACCATAGGTTCCCACGGGCAGGCATTGTGTTTTATAGATTTGTAAAAGAGACACAATCACATCTGCCTCATTGGGTTGACAAAGGGAGGTTAGAGAATTTATGGCCTTGATCATTTTGTTCCTTGCTTGGGCAACGTGAGGTTGCCAGGAGCCAGTATTGGAAAATAACAAACCAAGATAAGGGAAAGTGCAGGTGCTTTTTAAAATGTCATCCCCTGATTGAATATGGCTTATTTTGTAACTTTTAGGGCCGCAAGACATTATGAATGATTTTTTTAAATTGGTATGAAGGCCCAAATCTGCCATATACTCAACAAAACCAGAAATTAAGATTCGTAATGCATTAGGTGTGCGGCCCATAAGGACTGCATCGTCAGCATAGAGTAATGCGGGAACAGGTTTGCCGTTAACTTGCGGGATATCCTTAGTTAGTTTGCTTAAAGAGACGCTCAAATCATTTATATACAAGATAAAAAGCAGGGGGGCCAGTACACAACCCTGTCTGACCCCCCTGCCAATTAAAATATCATTGGAAACTTCTCCATCATTATTAATGCGTACACGAGCTTTTAAATCGCTATGAAGGTGTGCCAAAAAATGAACTAAGGTTTCATCTAGACCATAATTTAACAGGACTGACCAAAGGCGGGAACGGTTAACAAAATCAAAAGCAGAACTTAAATCCATAAAACCAAAATATATAGGTGATTTTTTGGCGATCGTATATTTGGCCATGAGCAGGTTTAGGTTCAAGCACTGCTCCACCGTGCCCACTTTACTTCTCAAGCCGAGCTGGCAAGGGTGTAGGATGGTATTTTCTTCTGCCCAGGTGCTAATTCTATTAAAAAGAACCCTGCCTAGAACTTTTAGTGTGTTGTCGATTAATGATATTGGGCGGTAGCAACCAGGATCGAGTCTGTCACCTTTTTTGAATATGGGTACAATAGTACTACAAGACCATGTTTCCGGGACAGTGGTAAGGGATAAATTGTTGAAAACGTTGCATAACAAAGGTGCCCAAAAGTCGGGTTCAGATTTGAGCTGGTCGATGGATAGGCCATCTGGACCAGGGGCTTTGTTGCCCGCGCTCTCAATGATAGCATCCTCCACCTCAGACAACAAAATATTTAAGGGCTTTATTGCTGGAACAATTTCAATTAGGTTGCCAGGCGCAGGAGCATCATAAATCCTTGAAAAACGGTTCACCCACACATCCCCTGTTATATTGCAGTTGATAGGGTAAATATTGTAGCCCAGTGATCTAAGATTCTTAACGCCCCTTCAAAACCCTGCAGCGTCTCGTAAGATGGCTGCACGAACGAGGGAATCCCAATGGTCTTTTAATAGCTCTGCTGATCTAGTTTTTAGACAGTGTTTATATCTAGATCTCAGGGCCCTTACCAGGGAAGGGTCACGCGGTACAACAGTAAGGGCGGCCCTAAGTTCCCTGTTTGCTTTCGAGCATGCAGTGTCAAACCACCTGGGATTGCTATTGGTGTTGGCTGGAGCTGGTCTGGAAATTTCCCTTTTTATTGCCTTACATAACTCACCAAATGAGTTAACGATATCAGGCCACGGGCTGGAGGTTGATAGACATACCGATACTAGGGTAGGATGATTTTTGATGACTCTGGCCAAAACATCCTGGTTGTCTATCCCCTTCCAGGCCACCCTTAACCTGTCTGTCGATACCGTTACGTTTTTAGCCCCTATTTCTATTCTGTTCCTTGGGGTATTAGTTGATTTAAGGCAAAATAAAATTGGGTAGTGATCACTGTACGGGGACAATATAACTTCGGATTTCAATAAAAGATCCTCGAGGAGGGATGAGATAAATACATAGTCGATGGTAGTAGAACTCCCGCGCCCGATATAAGTAGGGGCGGGTACCTTATTAACACTATTGTCCAATGTCTCCATTACATCAACTAAGTCACGTGTTGCTAACAAATCTAATAGTTCTTCTCCTCTCCTACAGGGTGGAGTTCTAGGGTGGATGTGTGCATTGAAGTCGCCTCCCAGACACATACCATCAAAGCAGCCATATTTTTGACCATCCACAACTTCATCAATGAAGTTGAACAGTTTCAGGAAATTGGTGTTAGGATGGGTTATGAAATCATTGTTGTAAAAATTAATGAGGCATAACTTTAACCGACCTGTGTATTTCAGTGCCATAAAGTTGTTGTTGTTAGTTGGCAATAGTTCAGTTTTAACTCCAGTTGTAATTTTGGCCAAGATCGATAAGCCCCCGCTCGTGCGACCAGATGGAGGGGGGGGGGGCGATCAAGTTATGGCAGCTATAGCCCTCTAGTAGTAAGGATCTTGTGCACCATGTTTCCTGCAGCATTAAAACATCAAAGCTGGTTACCCAGTCAATCCAAGACCTTATGTTCATTTTAGCATTAAGGCCAGCAATGTTCCAACTCAAGATGGATAGTTCATCGCGGGCTATGGTGGAAATGTGACCCTGGGGACCTTTTGTCAAATCAGATAATGGGCTACACGTACCAGGAGAATTCAACAGTGTTACACTGGAACGGATTGGTGAAGTTCCTACAGGGACTTCCCTATTAGTATAGTCACTGGCTAAGGTAAAAGAAGGAGTGTCTGATGGTCAGTCCAGGCTCCATGTGTCAGCTAATGTGGTGAATCTGTTAAGAAGTGGGAAAGGTGATGGTGCTGGAAAAAGAGGAAAGGACGGTGGAACTGAGAAAGGTGGAAAGGGCGATGGGGCTGGGGAAAAATGCCTGGGTGGTGACCTATAAAAATAGCCCAGGGGCAACAAAGTGACAACAGTAGATGGTCCCGATTGAGTGCTGTTGTGATTGAGTAAGTATTTAACAGTACCAGGGTGCCTAAAATTTAAAACAATACAATCCCCATTAAAGTCTTTCCGTAAGGGGCCTACCCAACTCACACGACGGGCAGACAAGATTTCATTCGTGATATCATGACCTACCCCTTTATGCTTGGTCAGCCAGTCAATACACTTATTATTCAGCTGGACCCAGGATTCGCCTTGTCCTGCCTTAAGAGGTGGGACGCCTGCCAATACTAGGACGTAAGGGCAGGCGTCAGGTGGTAAATGAATGGTAGGTTCTTGCGATTTCCTGGGTCTGCTGACTGCTGGTTGATCATTCCTGGCCTTATTACTATTTTGGGCCGCCGGTTTTACAGTAGTTGTATTTTGGCCCTCCTGTCTTTTGCCGTTGGGTACAGTAGTAGTGGTATTGGAGGGACCTGGAACCACAAGGGGGGTAGGCTTAGCTTTTGGGACCCCTAGATTGGTAAGCCCAAGTGTGTTGTTGGCTGTAGGGGTACTGCTAGTAGGTTTAGAAACGTCCTTAGTGCTGCTGCTAATACTAGGCGCACCACACAGGATGACATTACGTGCAGACTCCAGGTCTTTCAGGAGGCGGTCACCCCTAAGCTGATCAAGGCTGATAGCCCCTTTCCTTTTTACCTCTTCCTTTTTAATTACATTTTCTAATTTATCTAGCCTTTTAAAAACATTATTAAGTCGCTTGATCATTTGACATTCCAATTGTTTAAAAATAGAGTCTACGATTGTCTCAATAAAATTTCCATTGGGCTTGGTTTGAATGATGCTTTCAGTCAAGAACTCAGTCTGTGTGCCCAAGGAATTATGATCATCAATGGAGGCGGTTGTGGGAGAGGCCGATTTATCAGTTTGCGGCGTCTCAGTGTTCACACTATCACCCTCAGTCTGTTGCCCTTTCCTTCTGGTCCACATGCTCTGTGGAGTTGGTTGATTCTTGTTACGGGCTGGTTGCTTTCTTTTGTTGACAATAGATTTCAGGGGGCCCCTTTTCCTTTTGCCCTCGATGATATTATTGTCCACAGAGGGAGGTGAGATGATAAGCTGTGCAGCGCAGTCAGGCTGTGGGTCTATGTTTATCATCAGACTGCTATCCCCAGGCTGCATTTCCAATGATGTTACTATGGTAGAGGGTTTTAAGATGGTGATTGCAGGAGATAAGGGGATGTTGTTAGTAGGGCTCGCTAAGGGTGAATGGAGATCGATTGTGCTACACCCCAGTGACATCCTCCTTTCTGTGTTAGCTATTTCCTCCTGGACCATTGTAAGAGCATTTTCGAGTAGACAATCAAAAGAGGGGGGTGGAGTAGGGGGGTGAACAGAGGCAGGTATTGGGGTCAAGTTGGTACGCTTCCCCATGTTGGATTATCCCCGGCTCACCTCTAGTTGCGGATGTTGGGGCTATGGCCCAGCCCAGCCACTTCCTGCCTCTGAGGGCCACAGAGAGCCCGCCCTTTGCCCGGGCTTAGCCCGGCTCGTCCCGCGCGCGTCCTCGCGGGACGAGGGAGCAGTCTCAGTCTTATGCGCCTCCTGGCGCCGAAAAGCGAGGGGGGGCAGAGCCAAGCCCGGCCAATCAGGGCGTGCTAGAAGGCACGGCGGAGCTGAGCCCGGCCGCCTGCACGGGAGCTGGAACCACAAGACGCCTCGGCGGAGCAAGGTAGGCTCGGACGGCGTCCAAAAACCCTCACGAAATGCCACCAGGTCCTCGGCAGCAGTCTCAGTCTTATGCGCCTCCTGGCGCCGAAAAGCGAGGGGGGGCGGAGCCAAGCCCGGCCAATCAGGGCATGCTAGCAGGCACGGCGGAGCTGAGCCCGGCCGCCTGCACGGGAGCTGGAACCACAAGACGCCTCGGCGGAGCAAGGTAGGCTCGGCCGGCGTCCAAAAACCCTCACGAAATGCCACCAGGTCCTCGGCAGCAGTCTCAGTCTTATGCGCCTCCTGGCGCCGAAAAGCGAGGGGGGGCGGAGCCAAGCCTGGCCAATCAGGGCGTGCTAGCAGGCACGGCGGAGCTGAGCCCGGCCGCCTGCACGGGAGCAGGAACCACAAGACGCCTCGGCGGAGCAAGGTAGGCTCGGCCGGCGTCCAAAAACCCTCACGAAATGCCACCAGGTCCTCGGCAGCAGTCTCAGTCTTATGCGCCTCCTGGCGCTGAAAAGTGAGGGGGGGCGGAGCCAAGCCTGGCCAATCAGGGCGTGCTAGCAGGCACGGCGGAGCTGAGCCCGGCCGCCTGCACGGGAGCAGGAACCACAAGACGCCTCGGCGGAGCAAGGTAGGCTCGGCCGGCGTCCAAAAACCCTCACGAAATGCCACCAGGTCCTCGGCAGCAGTCTCAGTCTTATGCGCCTCCTGGCGCTGAAAAGCGAGGGGGGGCGGAGCCAAGCCCGGCCAATCAGGGCGTGCTAGCAGGCACGGCGGAGCTGAGCCCGGCCGCCTGCACGGGAGCTGGAACCACAAGACGCCTCGGCGGAGCAAGGTAGGCTCGGCCGGCATCCAAAAACCCTCACGAAATGCCGATGTGAGCGCTAGATTGGCAGCTAGGTCAACCAAGTTAGAAATAAACTGACCTAGGGCTCCTGGTGGACGATAGACCAGGATACCCGAGAGGGTATTTATTGGGGAAAATTCTAGCGAGAAGGACAAACTTTCTCAGTCTGAGACTGTAGTGGGAATAATACGACACTTATATACATCTCTGTGAATAATGGCCAGACCTCCTCCTCTGCCAGTAGTACGATCGGCTCTTTTTAAAGTGTAGCCTTGCGGAATTGCCCATACAATGGCTGGGCCGGGTTCTATTTGGAGCCAAGTCTCCGTTAGGAATAGAACATCAGGCTTAAATTCTTCTATTAGTAGGGCTATCTCAGTATGATGTTTAGGTAGTGATCTACAGTTTAGAAGGAACATCTTCCATAAACTATAAGTAGTATGTCCGACTGAGATGTTAGGTAATAGCTTCCAGTTGCAATATTTGCAATGGGTCGCAATGTCAGTAAGGCGCATAGAATGTAGGCATTTAGAGTTAACAGCAGGTCTTAACTCACATAGGCGTTGGGGTTCATAAGTAATTAAGCTCCCCGCTGCAGGGTCAGAGGTCACGGGCCCTGGGCACGGCTGGACGCGGACTGGCGCAGACTGGCTTCTCTTAGGCGCCTCTTTGGCGCCTCCGCAGCATATCCACTGCGCGACGGCATCATGTGCCCTAATATAGATTGGGTTCCCAGGAAAGCTGGAGCTGGAGCATGAAGGTAGCCCAGTCTCCACCTAAATCAGCAGCATGATCATGTTTCCGAGTAAGTCGCCACATATCCGGTGGCAGGATCATACCAAAAAACATATCAATATCAGCTAAGGTCATGACACAGGAATCAATGGCTGCCTGCACATCATCATAAAATCCTCTAGGATTTTTCCGTTTATCTAGTAAGGAGGCTTTTAAAGTAAGTACATCCGTCCTCTTCCAGGGTGTATATATCCAATTATACAAAAAATGGGCTCTAGCATTGGGATCATTACGGTCATCATTATCTGCATTCCTTCTTCCAGGAATGCATTGTGGCACGGATTCCCTCATAGGTCTTATTCGAGGAGAGAAAGGAAGTTCATTACGATATCCAATTATTGCTGCTAAAGCATTATTAACTCTACTTACAGGGAAGGCTCCTATCTGACACTGTCGATTAATAGCTCTAACTGCATCGGGACCGTTCTATCCTGTAGTCATCTCCCACTGAATTGTAAGTTGACGAGAGAGCTTATTTATCAGACAAAGAAGTTCACCCTCCAAAAAAACCTGTATCTGATCTATAATTTCTTCTACTTTCATTTCTAAATCACTTAACCACTTCAGTACTATCAACCTTATTGCGTACTGACAAAACTGAAGTACAGTAGAATGAAGAATTAGAGGGGTGGAGACAGATAGAGGAAGTACAGGATCATCATTTATTTCAGGTGCAGTGGCCTGGGATGGGGGTGCAGTGGCCTGAGATGGAGGGGTAAGAGATATACCGGTACTGGTTGGAAAATAGGGAGCTGAACAACCGCGGGTAAAAGTGCTGGTGCCGGAGGTACAGGGGAAACAACATTTGGCGGTCCAGGGGGAAGAGGTGTCAAAGGTACATATGGGGGTGGGTGGCGTTCAATCAATAATCCGTCAAGGTCTGAATCCACATCTTCTTGGTGGATTTGTGCTGTTACTGTCGGTCTAACTACATATTTCTTAGATATTAGTAATCTATGCTCTCGATCTAAACATTCTTTCTACTCCTGAACTTCTTTATCCTTCAATTCCTTATACTTTTGATACTCTGTTGCCTTTCTTGTTTCCTTTGTACCTTCTCCTCCTTGAGCTTCCGCTCCTTTACTGCCTTCCTCCACATACGCAAACTGTCAAACATAGCTGGCCTAACTTTCTTTAAAAACAATTGTTTCTCTAAATACTCGAGTTTGTAGGGCCCATTGTCCCCTCTAATGGCCATTGTAACTGAGTATCCCCTTTGGTATATTTGTTCCACAATGCATTATACATGATGGGACAAATAAAATATTTGATGTACATCTCAAAATTCGGTGTACCTTCTGGTGGCGCCAGCTGACTTGCTTCCAAAATGCTCTACTTATCGCAGCAGCAGCAACAAAATTTCCAAAGTGTGCTAAATACAGGCATGTTATATAAAATATAAAAAACTTATAAACAGAGAAAAATTTACAAATATTCTCACATTACCTGTAAGAAAAAATGTTAATCAATACCAAATAGGAAGTTCCAAAGAAGGTTCAAGATTCAAAACAAATTCCAAACAGATTCCAACAAAATTCCAAACAAATTCCAGACAAATTCCAAATAACCAAAAGAACCGGCTCAATACAAATCTACCTTATTCGTAGTCTTGAACTCCCACCTGTCGATCCTCCCTGAACCAAAAGAATGACCATCCGAGAACCCCAGGCAAGGTTAGCAGCCGCGAGGAAGATCAGAGTCGGAGAGCTGAAAAATCACCTTGGACACGAGATCTATTCTCTTGAGGTGGTGCGCTCCTCGGTGAAGTTCGTCTTACCGACACGATCTTCTCACCCGGTCCAACTGCAAGCATTTCATGGGGTCACCCAATTTGTAGAATGAGATTATTAATAATCCACTGGTGTAGGGTCACCCTTTAGTCCACGGGTCCTTAACAAGTAAGGAGGAATCGACACTGGAGTGACGTATAAAGCAAGGATAATTTATTTCGCATTCATGAATGGGTGACCATCCCACAAGCACTATAGAGATACTGTAGGAGAAGCACACTGAACGATGGGTTACATGGGTTTTTATAGCTAAAGATCACAAACAAGGGACGCCCAGAGGTAAATCGAGCTTTGGGAAAAACACACAAATGAGGTAATGGCAAGAATAGACAGCCTCGGTGTCTTGTGCAATTTAGTATGTCCTAAGGCTGAAAAACAAAATATGCTATCTGAGTAAACTTTACTTGAGGATTAACCATTGTCAAAAAAACCTCGAGCAGATGCCCGCTGTTCCTTTGCGCTGTCTCTGCATCTATATACACAGACTACAATGCCCCAATCTAGATTCTTTACTCATGTTTATACAGATGTGGTATCAAGGATAGAGTTGGGCTGGAAGCAGGGCAGGGTGAAAAATGGATAAGGCATAGCTTAATCAAAAAACGAGAGAATCAGATTTTACATTTTAACAGATTTTGGGGATTTGTTCTATGTTTTAGCAATTTTAAGAACAAGGTATCTCATTTCCTCTTTAACACAGATCAATTGTGAGTTGATGTCCCAAGTCCTTACAACTGTTTTACTTCCATTAATCTGATATCCTGAGATCCGCCGAAACTGAGATGCCAGCTCATACACTAGCGGTAATGCTGACGTAAGCCCTGAGGTGTATACCACTAAGTCATCCGAATACAGTCCTACTTTTTTCTCCTAGGACCGGCATTTAAAGGGGAGTATGCTGTCGTATTTTCTTATTTTCTCCACTAAATGTTCAATATATAAATTGAAGAGAAGGGGAGATAAAGGGCACCCTCGCCTGGTCCCCCGGTGTATATTAAAAGAACTTGAAATATATCCATTTACTAATACTTTAGCTGTAGGGTTGTTTATACAATAGTCCTATTGCCCTCCAAAAAGTTTCCCCTAGATTGGATAGCCTTAAAAAAAATTCAGATAAAGTCAGTTTACCCTGTTGAAGGCCTTTGTCACATCAACAGTAATAGCTGCCAGTGGTATTTTATACGCAACTGCTAGGTCTATGGCTCCAATCAAATTGTAGGTTAGGTCTTTCATTTCCCTCCCCCGCATAAAGCCCTTCTGGTCTACATGAAGGAGCTCACCCACTACTCCGTTGAGCCTATCCGCAAGTATTTTTGTAAAGGTCTTATAATCAAAGTTTATCAGCGTGATAGGCCTATAGGTGTCACAACAGTTTGATGGTTTATCTGTTTTAAGTATCATGGTGACAATGGCTTCACTCCACAAGGGGAGAATCTCCTTACCCCTGTCAAAAATAGATGCAAATAGCCTGACCATATCCCGGACTAGGAATGCCCCTAGCTTTTTATACACCTCAACAGGGAGGCCAGCTGGGCCTGCAGCCTTCTTCAATTTTCCTGCTTTTATAGAGTTTCTAATTTCCCCTTCCATTATTGTACTGTTGATTACTTCCCTATGGGCGTCCAAAACTTTACGGGGGACTTTTTGACCCAGCCATTCTTCACACCTCTCCCTCCGATGTAATTAAATCTTCTGAGCATACTTTCCCAAAATGAATGAGTAGAGTTTCCTCTATCCCCTCCCTTGTCCTAGTATCACAGCCTGTCTCTTCATGTTTTAGTTCTTTTATAAAGTTTTTTGCCTGGTCATTTGTTTTACTTTTCATGCAAGTAGCTTCTCACAGCCTTCTCCATAATTAAAGTGGGCCAGTGTGCTTACTTGCCACCTTTCTTGTAATCTTCCTTCCACTACCCCTACGAGGTCCATTTTCAGAGCTTGGATAGAAGTTTGACAAGGCCCATGTTGTGTCTCATTTTCTTGCAGCTGCTGTTCTAGACACTGGATCTTGCTTTCAATGTTGGCTATCTGTGCCCTTTGCTGCTTATTTTTTATAAGATTGGATAGGTGTTATTTTCCCCCTTAAAAAAGCCTTATAAGCATCTCACACTAATCCTATTGGTGCATTGTCTATATTGTTTTTAAAAAACTCTTGCGATTCCAGCCCGAGTTTCACTATCATATCTTTGTCGGGCCATATGGTGCGATCCATTGTCCATCTCCTTTGTGGTTCAATATTCGGTGGTACCAGGACTAAGGTTATGGCCGAATGGTCTGACATGTGTGATCCCAAATGACTGGCGTCTTTAACCTGATCTTTTATACTCTGGTCAATTAAAAATAGGTCTATTCTGATTGGTGGCAGTACTTTTTGTTATTAAAGGTAAAACTCTTTAGGGAGCCCTTCCTCTCTCTCCAGATATCACACCAACCAAGTTTCTTTATTGAGCTTATTATCAGAGATCGTGTTTTGTTGTGTACTCTTGCTCTACTTTTGGTGGAAGGGTCTAAGTTACAATCTAAAACCAAATTAAAGTCCCCTGCCATTATAACAGGGTCAGTGATATCAAAGAGTTCTGTGGGGCCATAATAACCGACCACAGTATAGGCTTGATTACAATGTCTTATCTTTACTTTCACCCATCTACCAGCCTTATCCCCTCTACTTTCCTCTATTGTTATTTGGGGATTAATTTTAAAAAGGATCGCTACCCCTCTTAGGGTGAGATGATGGTCAGTGAATACCACTTTCTGTAGCCTCTTTCTAGATTTAAATACCTCCCTTAGGAACTCTTGCTGTGATATATGTGTCCTACAAGAAAGTCATCTAAAACGCGCAGACTGGAAACGCCTCCGGTCAAGATGGTTCGATTGCCAATTGTTTTCCTCCATGTCGGGGAAGAGAGCAGGGGTGGCAATTCTATTTGCGACACACTTCCCCGGTAAGATACTAAACACTCAGGCAGCGATACCAGGGAGGTTGCTGTCATTGAGAGTGGTAATCGGGGGACACACCTACACATTGCCATCGGTATATGGCCCAAATGATGGTCAAGAGACCTTCCCAGGGAGACTCTGAGCTCGATCCTGCAAACCTCAGATGAGAACCTTATAGTGGGGGGTGACTACAACATAGTACAAGACTCTGCACTAGGCAGATGCACGCAGAGGATGGGTCACTTGGGGGCCTTTTCGGTTTCTATGAAACAGTGTCTGGCGGAGGTGGGGCAGTGGACGCCTGGTGACAGCGCAACCCCACTGCCCGAGATTACACTTTTTTCTCAGCAGCGGACCAGACCTACGCTCGCTTAGATCTCTTTCTGACAACCCTGAGTGTTACCTTAGGGATACTAGACACCGCCATAGGTACAGTATCACTTTCAGACCATTCACCTATCAGTCTCTCCTGGAAGCTAGAGGAAGACCATCATAGACAGAGGGTGTGGAGACTTAATCACAAATTGTTACGTAAGATGCAAACATCAAGGAGGTACACAGGACCATACAAATCTTTTTGGGATGTATGACATTACAACGCATGCTTTTACCACGCATGCCTTTACAACGCAGTTTTTACAACGCATGCCTTTACAACGCATAGTGCTTTGGGGCGCTGGTGAATAGTTTAATTTACTATTCCAACTCCAGTCCCCGTGGATATTAGGGAAGGTGTTGGATAGTAAATTAAACCTATTCCCTATCCTAGAGCGCCCTCCAGCGCAATGCGTTGTAATGGTTTGCGTTGTAAAAGTTGTGTCGTAAAGGCACTGTGTGGTAAAAGTTGCGTTGTAAAGGATGTTTCCCATCTTTTTGTACACCAACAATGACAGTCTTACCCCAGATCACTTGCTGTGGGATATCCTGAAAGCAGTAATTCAGTGTCAATTTCTTGCAATAGTGGCCAAGCTGAATCGGGATAGAAAGGATGCAAGGGAACAATTGAAGGGTCAGGTCAAAGAATTGGAAACGGTGCACCGTTGCACGGGCGCCATCGAAACCTGCCACCAACCTATCAACGCTCGGGCCGAATACCCACTCTTATGCACTAAACAGCATTATTATGAGGGCGGAATAAGGCTGGGAAACTTCTGGCGCATCAAATTCGAACCCAGATAAACAGCAGCAGCAATGCAGAGATTGAGACCCTCCGCAGAGATAAAATACAAGATGACGATCATATTGCCCTCAAATTTGAAAAATTCTACACTGCCCTCTATACCACCTATTCCTCTGGATGAGGAAGCAGCTGCAATATATGTGTCCCAGGCACCAGTAGCCTCACTCCCGGCAGTGGAGGCAGATAAACTGGATGCAGACATCCAATCAGATGAGGTGATGCAGGCGATTCAGGGACTCACGTCGGGTAAGTTGCCCGAGGAAAATGGGTTCTCCTCCAAATTCTATAAAACTTTTGCACCTAATCTGGCCCGCTGCGTGCATGACTCTTCAACTCATTCAGTGAAGATGGATCCATTGCTCCCTCCATTCGCATGGCCACCATTGTGGTCCTGCCCAAGCCCGGCAAGGATCAGACAAAATGCACCTCCTATCGCCCCAACTCCTTGCTGAACGTTGAACTGAAATCTTCACTAGCATACTAGCAGCTTGTTTGGCACCGTATATGCAGGGACTGGTGGATCCGGACCAGTCCGGATTAATACCGGAACGCAGTTGTAGCGATGGCACCAGGCGACTGTGTCACCTTCTTGACAAGACCTAGCGCACCCAGAAGCCAACCTTGCTTTTATCAGTGACGCCAAGAAAGCCCTTGATCGGGTCCACTGGCCCAATTTCTTTTGGCCTTGGCAAGGTTTGGCTTGGGGACGCGGTTTTTGCAGTGGGTAAACAGCACTTACAACGCACCAGAGGCAAAAATTAGCATGAATGGTGTCCGGTCCCGACCCTTTAAGATTTTGAGAGGCACCTGATAGGGGTGCCCCCTGTCACCCCTGTTATTCACTCTATATATAGAACCTTTTGCGGAGCATATCCGCCAACGTACTGTTAAAAATAGTAATATATATGTACATAAGCAGCGTTCATTCGTGTTCTCAGTGCCCCTTGATGTAAACAGAACGAATATCGCTAAAACTCTGACTATGTTGTCTCCCCAGCATAGACCCATGCACACACGTACGCGACAGCCATTTTAGGTACCATGGTCTCCCTGTTCACGATCGCTCATCAGCGCCCTTCCCTGACCCTGCGAGCACCCCCTGTGTACCCTGACTGCCCCCGCTCTCTCATGACCAAGTCATGAGCCCTCCCCTCCTGCATGACTCTGTCCCTAAAGAATCGCACCCCGCGCCTGACCAACACCTCCTTCCCGCCCTTGAATACCCCTCTTGTGATCAACCTTTCCACAGCATTCGACTGTCCACACTGACCCTCCCTTTCATGAATATCTCTCCTTTGATGACCTCTTCCTCTGAGCCTGAATGTTTGCACGGACCACTGGTCAGCCCTTAGCCTGAGGATACGGTTTATTGCCCACTACTCTATGCGCCCGTCTCTCTCGTAAGAAGCTACTATTGATCACGGCCACCCCACCCCCAGAGACTCGATCAGACACACACATTCCAATGGAAATCAGCAGAACACTCAGCTGCGTGACAGCCCCTCCTCTTGCATGGAGGATAAGGACCCGTACTGTAGCCACGTGTTGAAATACCTTCATACTATACAATGTATTGATTGTAATATAGGATGCCTGTGTGTCACGAACCTGTGTATAAAAGGCGAAACCTCAGAGAACTTGTTAGAGCACCTCCCGAAGACACTATGCGAGTGTCCCAAAGGACAGGCTCTCCTCATGAGTAATAAACCCTGTTCTTGTTTTCCTACTTCCAGTGCCCGTCTCTTTATTTGGTAACTATTCAAGAAGGAAACGAAGAGTCGCCCTGCGCCAGCGGGGCGTTATGGGCTGACTTTTCCACAAATTGGCGCCCAACGTGGGGCCCATCAGCGACATCAGGTCCGGTAAGAGAGGTCCAGACGATGGGGTGAACATCTAAATGATTGGAGTATACCTGCCTTGAGAGGGCCCTCATCCGGCTGCCGATTGAATGAACTTCACCAATTCCGAACGGATCTCTCTCTCAAGTGACCTGTTGTCCTGACTGGAAGCCCACAGGAATGCCGGAAGTAAAAAACATGGAGAAAGAGAACGAGTGGGCGCTGGAAAAAGGAAGGCGAAGAACTATCCACATGGTCCGGTCCGGGTAAGATCGTGACACACGACAAATTGCGAACATTGATTGATTGATTGTTTGATAATACTAGTATTTCCTATTGATTGCTCCTGGGAGATTCTCTATTTGCAAACAAACACAGAATCACCATACTCTGTTTAGTCTTTGCAGATAGTGAAGGGTAGGCAACGCAAAACTTTAACACGTCGTGCCTATTCTTTTTCTCCCCATTGATTGATTGATTGAATCGAGCATTGAATTGTTCGAAGTTGGTTCTCTTAGGAATCTTCTCTGTCTGCAAACGGGGAAGAATAGCAACATTCTCTCTCCCTTTTGCAGAGAGTGAAGGGTAGGCAACGCAAACCTTTAACACGTCGTACCTATTTCGTTCCTCATTGATTGATTGTTTGCCCGAACATTGACTGTTTGGGAATACGTTTTTTGGAGGTATTCTCTATTTTTGCAAACGAACACGGACGTCGCCATACTCTAGTCTTTGCAAGTAGTGAAGGGTAGGTAATGCGGACTTTTGTCCCCGTTGCAATCTGTCATACCTATCTACTCCCCACTGGCTGATACGCCAGTTTCACCCGGACCATTTACTAGAGGAACGTCATCTGGCCCGACCAGAGAACACCCCTAGTGAAAAGGGACACATACACTAATAACTAAGTGATCACTGTAACCTGTTAACAGAAGCTTTAGCATGAAACAACCTGGAAAGAAAGGAATAGGAAAACGAAATCAGTAGGCCACTGATGAACGTGAACTTTTTATTTAAAAATAACGAACAAGAAACGATAAACAATACGTAATAATAAAACCTATTAAATGCTATAGAAACAATAAAACGTTAGAAATAAGAACGGTAAACTGTAGAAAATGCAAGTCAGCAGAACATCCGCCCCCACTCTGGAAACTTCCAAAGCGGGGCAGGGTTGCGGCCACGCCCAGCCAAAGGCAACCCATATAAGGCGGGTCCTGCTGCCAACAGTCGGCCAGGAAATCGTAACATAGGGTGGAGCCGGAGGAGAGACAGGGGCCAGCGGGACCCAGCCAGGGGATCGCCTTGATCACACTGGAGAGTTGTAGGGGGGGGAATGTCTCCTCGACCCTCCCCTCTCTCCCCCAGTCCGGCCACAGCGGCCCTTGAGAGTTGCAGGTAGTCCCGCCACATGCTCCCCCGGTCCGGCCACCAACGGGCTGGGGCCGACGAGGTCCGGCAGCAGCCGATAAGCCAAGGAACCCGTTCATGGGGCCAGAGCAAAGGGCGTCCGGCCGACATCCACCGGAAACTCGGCCCAAAGACGGACGGGACATTTTTTCCTTTTCTCCTTCGTAATAGCAGCGACAACACGCCAGGCGCCACTTCTTTCTTTTCTCCTCCGTAATAGCAGCGACCACACGCCAGGCACCACTTCTTTCTTGAAAAATGGCTTTGACAATACTGGGGGGGATGTCTTGCACATGCCTCCGACCCCCCCCTCGTCCTCATCGCCGCCGGCCATAACAAATGTCAAGCGAGGCGCCGTGGGGTGCACTGGGAGGGAGAGACGGTGCGAACAGGCCTCTCCCGCCTCCTCAGGTGGAGGCTTCCCAATTGCACCCTCAACGCTCCGGGCGCCCGGAAAAGGGTTCGTCCACTATGGCGATGCCGCAACGCCTCATCCAGCAGGTTGGAGCCCATCCGCTCGTTTGACCCCGCGATTGCTGGCGGCTGCCGAACTCCCAAGATGGCGGTCGACCCGGCAAGAGTGGGCCCAGCATGCAGGTATGGCCTGGTCACTTGTTGACTCCACCATCATAGTTCTCCACAACCTTGAAGATTCTAGAGGAGCCGCGGGAGTCCCCGACTCCCGCAAATACCCTCGATGGGGAATGACTGCCATGATTTCCCACGGAACGATGGAAATGTAGCCGCAGGACGTCGGCGCTTCCATACTGGCGCCAGCCTCAGTTTGAATGACTAGAATCTTGCCGACCACAGTTCGGATCAGTTCCGGTGAAAGCACAGTATGACCCGGTAGGAAAGTTGTTGCATCCCTCCCCTTTTTGACTGATGGTTCAAACCACCGATCCTTTATTTTGCCCTTTAACGGAACTTTGGACTACCAAAGGAAGCTCTGGGCCCAACCACGAGTTTGCAGACATTTAGACTATGCCTGGTTCTGCCTGACTACACCCAAGATGGCGCCGAAGCACATGAAACCCCCAACTCTTTATTGTACCCCGATTGCTCAGCCTTGGTGTCATAGAATATGTATGAAGTTTTTAAACTTTTAGATTGATATAGGATGTGTACTGATTGTGAGTTCGAAACAATGGATTGATATAGGATGTATACTGTCAGCTCGAACAATGAATTGACATGAGATGGGTACCGATTAGGTGTTCGGACAACGGAGGACCATGAATTTGCGTAAGATGGGTACCGATTGAACATTCGGACAATGAATTGTTGTTGAGTTTGGCGCATCATGATTATTGAAAGTTCGAAATTTTGATGTTTATGATATTCGCTCGCGCTAAAAGATTCAATATGATTTCATTGCGCTTTTCGCACTTTATGTAAGAAATAAAACGACCACCGACTCCATTAAAGTTTCTTCTAAATAAAGTATCCTCACATCTACAGTTTCAGCCTGCTCCGTGGCTGGTCCACAGGAGAGTAGTCCTGTATTTATGCACCGACATTCTTATTAAAGAGTTTTGAGAAAGCAACTATAGTTGTCCGTGTAATTTGATAAAGTTTTGAATGAATGATCCCTATTTTTCCGATATAACTAGAATGAAGATGGAATGACTAAGCTCGATTAGATAAAAGATTGAAAAGTATAGTACGTAGAAATATTGCAAATAGGAAGGGTCAAATTTTAGTTGTGTATTTCTTCCTTTTTATACAGCCATAGGCAACAGCTAAAGATCCTGGTATTTCGCCTATACTTTATATGCTACCTGCATAAGAAAAGTCACGCTAAGGGTCCACCTGGGCTTAAACACCCAGTTGGCAGTAAACTGCATCCTGTGGAAATAGACCGAGTACGCAGTAAGTAAAAGCCTTTCTGGGTTTATGCGCGCTAGTGTGTCTATCAATATAGCCTCCTGCTCTCCCCTCCCTTCTTTTCCCTCCTCTCTGCAGGTCACCTCGGAATGCCGACTAATGTACGAAGAAGGTGATCCAGCGGACGACGAGACAGGAAAAAGGGTCTAATTATAGTATCTAACCGCGGCAAACCCCGAATAAAGCGAAAAGGAATAATGTACACACTTGATCAAGCATTCTTACGTTTAATTAAGTAGGAAAAGGTCTAGGGTATTTCGAGGTAAGGGTTACACAAGTATCCTCCGCCGAGAGGACTAAGGATATTACCAATATTTGAAAACCTACTACCTCCTTTTTCGCATCCTCATAGACATATAACTGAAAGCTGCCCCATTGCCCTCCAATTGACACCAACGGTTGTCTCAGCCTGGAAACGCACTTGCTAAAATGACTCGAATAAACCTCCGTGAGCACTAGCCCGACCAGGTTAGTTTATGGCCAGTTGCCAAAGGCGTAAGTGTGTACAATCAAAGCCTCCAGTAAAAGGCTGCCAACGAATAAAAGATAAGAAACAGGTAAAAAGAGCTCAGGACAATAAGTATGCGCAGCATACAGAAAAAGATAATTATGGCCAACACTGTTTTATGTCTTGTCTTGGATCTTTGTGTGTGATACATGTGCTGTCTCCCCCGTCTGAATTTGTGTGTACATGATGCATGAATATACGTCATCCCTCTGCCTGTGCTTTTGTGTTACTTAACCCTTGTTGTTCTGTGTTGTGCGCGCACTGAACGGCCCATTATTGTACACGTCTCTCTCTCTCTCTCTCTCTCTTTCTCTCTCTCTATGTCATACGTGTACTGAATGGACCATTTAGGGTGCGCTCGCTCACTCTCTCTCGCTCGCTCGCTCTCTCTCTCTCTCCCTCTCCCTCTCTCTCTCTCTCTCTCTCTCTCTCTCTCACTCTCTCTCTCTCTAAAGCCCCCCCCTATGCCAGGACATTGTGCCCCTCCGGCACAAAACATAATTGGGTTCCCTCGAACGCAAAGGTGTTCAGCAAAATTGACCAAACCCAAAACGATTGAGACTTGCCATATTATTACCTCTCCCTTCTGCAAACAATAGAACCCGAGTTGGAAATGAAGGAAAGGACGGGTAAGACGACGGATGTCCCCTAATCTGGCCTTTTATAAGGGAACTATAGCGTCAATGGTCTTCTGTCTCTCAGCTCGTTAGAAAATGCAATCCCCAATGCCTCGATTGCCCCACCCCCTCGCACCTAAGTGCGGGCGTCCAGAGTACCCCCCCCCTTCTCCCGATCGACCCCAGCTCCCTGTCCAAAGCACCCACGTGACCCCGGTCAACCCCAGACCCATGCAGCTACCCACGAAATGTAATTTGAGGACCTCGATTAACGGTCATTCCCCAGGAAAGCCATGTTTTACATCCACCACTCCCCCTTCTTCATGATGATAATACCCCTGCTTGCAAGAATTAGCCGACCCCGAAGGAAGATGTAGTACTCATGGGCTCTGAATGGACTCTGTCATGATTACAGCTTTACTAGAACTTGCAAGCTTTTCAGAGTGTGTGACAGTTTGTCTAACGTTATTCTTTGCTTTTTTAGGTGGATGGGGGCTTGTGCTTCCATTGCAATCATTCGGTGAGTTGTTAATATCAATTGCAAGGTCAGCATTAAAGGCACATGAATTTGGAGGATCAGAAATTATTTCATTACTCGTGTTGGAACAAGCTGTATGAGAGTCCACCATAGTACCCAAAGTACTCTCAGCTGAAGTCTTTACAAGGGCTTTTTTGGTAGCCCACAGCCTCTCGTAGACACATTCAATTTCACTATTAATTGTTCCAATGTCATTCGTGAGATAATGCGTAATGGTAGCAGTTAGTGGGCGTTCCCTGGAGGACAACATTGCAGACTTTATTTACCCCATTAGACCTTACCATTAGGAGAACCTTACTGATGAAGGTAATTGGGAAAAATGGTGGAGCCAAGAAGCCCAACCTAGCCTCATCCGGCCACGGATGGGTGCAGATGGGCCAGCTCTTGGCCCTGGTACGTTCTCGCTTGCGTCCCATGCTGAGGGAAGTGTCCTGTGCTTTTTAAGTGCACAGCATGGAGTTTTGTTCCCTCCTTGCACGAGAGAGCTGGTGGTCGTACTCCCACCCCAGCCAGGCCCTCCGATGTAATAAGGACTGTGCAGCCCTTTCCAAGTGTAACGCTGTGAGTTTTGGCCCCTCATTGCCCCAGAAAGAGCTGTGGGTCGTAGTCCCACCGTAGCCAGGCCCTCAGATGCCATGTGGGTGATGCGGGCAGTGGATAACCACCAGAAAACGTGTCCCATGCTGCGGGAAGTGCTCTGTACTTTTTTAAGCATGGCACAGTGTGTTTTGGCCCCTTCTTGCCCCTGAGAGAGCAGGGGCACACAGTCACAGTCAGGGCCTCCGATGCAATATATACAGGGAAAGCCGCCAGAAAGCGTGTCCATTGTGAATGACAAAGAAGATGATGACCGGTCCACACCTAATGATAAGCAGTATTATCGGAAACCCTCCAAAAATACTGGAACAAGCATTGGCATAGCCAATAGGTCTCGCTTTATGGACCTTATAAGTGTTTAGCCATGCAACACTTGATGTTGTTTAATCAAGGATATTGTGCTGGATAACTAAACACTTATAATGTCCTAAAGGCGAGACCTATCGGCTATGCTTTGGGGGGCCTTATAAGTGTTTAGGTAGAGCTATTGACTGTTAGTTTATGAATAAATATTTAATTCCAGATGTGATCATTTAAAGATTACAAACTAAAAACCAACAATTGAGAATAGTTTAAATGCCAACAACATAAAAGAAAACGCTCCCTAACATGGATTAGAATTTTTTTTTTTAAAGGTCTACCTGGTAATAGCCATATGTGGTTTGACACGCAGGGAGCATCTAGAAAGCCTTCAGCGCGCACAAAGATGAGGTGGCCTTGGCAGCGCGCCTGCTGGGACAGCGCTGGTTTGAGCAGCTCAGTACTACACTTCCTCATACTTTCCAACACGAGCATGAGCAGAAAGCTGCACGCGCAGCTAAAGATAGGAACAGAAACCATTCACTTCTAACAGAATAGGGCCAGACTAGGAACCAAAACCGGCCCTGGCAAAGTGCTCGGCCGCCCCCTGTAGCATCGCGCTACTAATAATCACAGACACAGCTTGTGGTTTGACTGGAGCTTTTTTCCTCACATCATCATCAACCCTGTCCCTACTCTAACTTCCCTCATCCTGTCCTAGCTCCTCCTCTTCCCCTCAACCCGACTAGCTCCGCCCCCCCAACTACTAGACTGTCAACTACATTACATCTCCCCCTTTCTTAATAAAACAAAACAAACAGTGCTTCAATCCATCTCTTCAATGAGTCTCTTTGGTGGTTGGATATCACGACGTGGCCGCAAGGACATGGCCCCAGTGGACTCACTCGGCAAGGGTCCATTCTGCTGACCTCGGCCTTCTGTATCACCATGGTCGGGTTCTTCAAGTGCGAGAGTGCCAGTCAGGCTCACCAAAGGTCCTTTCATGTCTCGAGGACACTTCTTGAAGTGAGAGATGTTCCTGGTGATTCGACGTTGGTCAGATTCCGCAGACAGCATGGTGCCCTTCTGTTGGGTAACCAGCAGTGGCTCATCACGGAATCGGCAATCAGTCTTTCTCTGTTGATCCTGTTTGACGAGGACATAGTCTCCTTCATGCAAGGATGGAGACCTCGCTCTCCTTTTGGCATCGGCGTATGATTTCATTTTGTCCTTGTTATGTTTGTTAGTCACAGCCATCTCTTGGTGATTGTGAGTTGGCGACACAGCTTGCAAGGCCCCTTCCCATGTTGGGGTGCGATTTCTCATCGGTCGCCCTAGCATGAGGGTCGCTGGGCATTGTCCGGTGGTTGAGTGTGGGGTGGTCCTGTAAGCTCTGAGGACTTCATTCAGTGCGGCCTGCAGCTCCTTCTTCTCAGCCGTGGCTTGCTGAAATGTCTTTTTGATCGTAGCCATAAACCTTTCGATGGTGCCATTTGCTTGTGGCCAGAGTGGTGTAACTTTCCTGTGCTTGAAGTCCATGTGTTTTGCAAATGCACTAAATTCGTGTCCATTGAATGGGGGCCCATTGTCCGTCTTAACCTCTTTGGGGACACCCCATGTTGCAAATACTTCATCTAGCACCTTGAGAGTGCAAGAGGCACTTGTGGACGATATTATTTGCGCGATGGGAAATCTTGAATATTCGTCAATTATGGCAACCACATATTTTCCAGACTGCAGCGGTCCGTAGAAGTCCATGGCAATTTCTTGCCACACTCCGCTGGGCAGGGTGGTCATTTGTAGTGGTGCCGGTGGGTTGCTTTTGTTGGTCAACTGGCAGAGATGGAAATCCTTCAGGGTAGACTCTACCATCTGGTCAAGGAAAGGAAACCAGACGCGTTCCCGGAGAGCTCGCTTTGTAGATACTACTGCTCTATGACCTTCATGGGCCAAATTGACAACTCCCTACCGTAGTTGACTAGGGATCACAAGTCGTTGACTTCGTAGAATGACTCCATCGGTGGTGACCGACAATTCATCGCAGACATGCCGGAATGCTTGTATCTCTTGCCGGACTGTGGGGTCTATGTCTTCTTCTTGTGGGTCATGTCTCCACCGATTGGTTTGAATCCGGCGGAGTACAATCTGCAAGACGGCGTCTTGGGCGGTGGCCTCCCGGATGACGTTCATGGGAATGGCAGGTGGCAGTGCTTGATCAGCCACAGAGTGGATATACTCCTCAGCAATCGATGGTTTGGATTCTGATGATGGCTGAGGATGACGGGACATGTAGTCAGCCGGGTTCTCCGCCTTCCCCGGTTTGTGAACAATGGTGAACGTGTACTCTTGCAGTCTGAGACCCCATCTCTCAATTCTCGGAGGCATCTTGGACCTTGGGTTGCCGTAGATGGTGACCAGCGCCTGATGATCGGTGATCAAGGTAAAGTGCTTGCCATATACAAAGACATGAAAGTGTTCACATGCCCAGACCACCGCAAGACTTTCCTTTTCCGGCTGCGAATTCTTCTTCTCGGGATCAGACAGGCTGCGACTGGCATAGGCAACAATCCGTCTCTGGTCAGAGTCGTTCTCATATTGCGCCAAGATGGCTCCCAAGCCAACGGGGCTGGCGTCTACAGTGATCTCAGTTTTCCGTTGAGGGTTGAAGTATGAGAGGCTGTCTGCCGACCCTACAGCGCGCTTGATGTCTTTGAACGCTTGCTTGCACTGAGGGGTCCAGTCGAATGGTTGACCCAGCTTGGTGAGGATCGGAAGGGGGTGACTGATGGTCGCATAGTCACAGATGTAGCGGGCACAGTAGCTGGCCATCCCCAAGAACGATCTCAAATCGTTAACGTCCTGCGGGCTCTTGGTATTGTTCAGGGTTGCAATCTTGTCCGGATCAGGCTTCATGCCCTCATCAGAGAAAATATGGCCAAAGAATTTTAGAGTAGCCTGGTGAAACTCACATTTCTCCTTGTTCAGTGTCAGATTTGCATCCAATAGGGCATGACAAACACGATCAAGAGCGATGTCGTGCTCACGAACATCGGACCCATAGACCAGGATGTCGTCGCTGTAGTTCAAGGTGTTGGGGATGTGTTGAATAAGTTGCCTCATCGCCTCCTGAAAAATTTCTGCGGCGGAGGAGACACCAAAGCTCAGCCTTTTGTACCTAAAAAGGCCAAGGTGGGTTGCAAACGTCGTGATGTAGCGAGATTTGGTGTCTAATTCGAGCTGGTGATAGCCTTTGTTTAAGTCCAGCTTCGAGAATACCCTTGCACCATTCAGTGCAGCGATCATGTTGCTCAGATGCGGTCCAGGGTGTCGCTCCCTTTCAATCGCAGTGTTGGGTAGGAACATGTCAACGCACAGTCTCACCTTGTTGGGTGTCCCTTTTTTAGGCACGATGACCACTGGCGACACCCATGGGGTTGGGCCATCCGTGGGCTCTATGATGTCCGCAGACAGGAGTTCTTGAAGTTCATCCTCGACGGCACTTTGAAGATGGAATGGAACATGTCGTGGGTGCTGAGCAACTGGTTTGATCTGTCCGTTAATGTGCAGATGAATTTGGCACCCTTTCAGCTTACCCAGGCCCTGAAATAGCTTGGGGAACTTGCTAACACAGTTCTGGTTGTCATTGACTTTGAATAAAATAGCCACCAGACGAAGACGCTCTGCAGTGGGGAGACTGAGTAGACAGTCGGCTTCAGGTCCTTTGATGACATGGATGACCGCTGGTATGGTAACGGTGTCATGAGTGAGTGTCGTGTGGAATTTGCCCAGACAAGGGAGTGGCTTTTTGGACATCCACGTGAAAACACGGACTGGTGCAAAAGTCAATGGGGGCTTCGGGGTCATTTTCTCGTATTCCGTAACAGGAATGTAGTTTAGCGACGCTCCGCTGTCCATTACGAATTTGGTGTCATGATTCCCCACTGTAATGTCCAGGCGTGGATACCTTTTGAGTTGGTCAGGATCTGCAATCATGTTTAAGTATTCAACGGTGTACGCCGATTCCCTGGATGATGATGATCTCGAGTCCCGAGACGGGGATCTGCGTTCCCATCGTGACCTGCGTGATTTTCAGCTGGAATGTGATGAGCCTGGGGACCGCATGGACTCACCTCAAACAGCTCGTATGTGATGCTTTCTTGTGTCTGAGCGAGACGATCTCTTTGTCTCACTTCGCCTCTCCTTGTGATAGTCTCCACACATTGCTTCAAAGTGGTTCGACCGCCCACATTTCCGGCATCGCTGACCCATGGCAGGACAGGTGTCTGCATGGGGATAGTCATATCCACATCGGTAACATCGTTTAGTCCCTTCTGGCTTCCGGTCCCTTCTCCCGGGTTCTCTCCTCCTGTATTCTGGGCGTCTATGGCGCGATGACGGTCTCTGTCTCCATTGCTTCTCTTGCGAGTACTTTCGTCTGCTACTGGGTTTTTCTTGAACGCGGTGCGCCTGCTCATGACTTACACTGTGTCCTGTTTCGATGGTGGCGGCATGCACTTCAGCTTGGTCATAGATGCGAGTCATTTCTTCGATCTCTTCTAATGCATGTGTTTTTCTCAGCAGCCGCCTTCTGAGTGTTTCCGAGTGGCAACCGGTTATGATTTGCGATTTGATGGCAGCGTCAGGCGAGAAGGTTTCAAATTCACAGTGTCTCGACAGCCACCGCAGCCGGGTGATGAATGCACTCATTGCTTCCTCTTTTCCTTGACGCGCTTGATGAAATGCATGGCGTTCATAGTCCACAATCCTTTTGTGGAGGAATTTCTTGTTTAATGCCTCACGTACCTTGTCATAGGTTCCAGCATCTGCAGGCAGAAGGTCCTTGATTATTTTGCTTATTTCTCTGCCTGCTAGGTTGCGGAGGGCAATTAACTTTTCTTTGTCCACCGTCACTTTGGACCCCTCAATATAATCTTCTAAGTCTTCTAGCCATTCTTGCCACTTGGGGCCCATGCTCCCTCCCGTGGTCCCGGTCAGGGGTTCTGGGGCTCGCAGGTGCGATCCTCCCGCGATGATGGGCTTAGCTTCATTCCGCTGTGGTGAAGTATCGGGGGTCACCATTGTGTCGCTGTTTCCCTCTCACTCTTTCCTTTGCCTGTGCTTGTTTTCTCACTACACTGCTTGCGTTTGTCAATGTTCGTTCTTGTAGTTCACTCACATTTATTATTGTCTGTTGACTTGATGTTGTCAATGCGTGTTTGCTTCTTCTCCCCAATGCTTGTTTATTTGCTCTTGTCAATGCTTGTTTATTTGTTCTTGTCAATGCTTGTTTATTCTTACTCGCCAATGCTTGCTTATATTGCTGTATGCCTGACTTCAAAATGGCCGCTCTACAATGACCAAGGGGTCTGTCTTGAAAGTTGCCTGACTCCAAGATGGCCGCCGTCACTGCATGCACACGAGGCTTTCTCTCTCTCTTCACTCGGTCCCAGTTCACTCAGGACTCACCGGCAGGCGACTTCAGGAGGCAGCACACATCAGGATTCACTTCTCTCCTGCCACTGCTACCACCAGGTGAGGTTGGGGTGGGCTCCCGCCTTACTTTGCAAGGTCCCGCTCTTTCTTCGGAGACAGCGTGCCGAAACTCACGCATCGGGCGTGAGATTTTCCGACGTCAACGGGCACTCGAGCCCCGACTTCAACACGCTCGGTGGCGCTTGCCAGCGAGCCTTTGGGGACAGCGTCCTCCACGCTTGGGCACTTCTTCTTTGCTCTTGGGTGCTAGGCAGGGTCGGAGTGGGCTCCCGACTTCTGCACTTCCAGCGCTCACCTAAGGCACACGCTTCCAGCGTTAATCGCGCTTCGGCGCGATCAGCTTCTTTTCTTCGAGCGGTTTAGCGCTCGTTCCTTCGGCCCCTCTTGGCTCCCTCACGGTCTCTGGAGGGGCAGGGTCACCTGCTGCTGGCCACTCTGCTCGGGCGGCAGCTCACCTTCACTCGGCAGCGTTCTCCTCGACGCTGCCCGGGACAGGGCGCTCTCGTGGGGGTCTGTGGACAGTGGGCTTAGTCATCCCACCCTCGTCGCCAGTTGTAGCATCGCGCTACTAATAATCACAGACACAGCTTGTGGTTTGACTGGAGCTTTATTCCTCACATCCAGTATCAACCCTGTCC